>NW_027094093.1:38580260-39324209 GCF_029207755.1 Chamaea fasciata
CCTCATTCCACCCCATTCCACCAGGAACTCTTCCCATCAGCTCCCAGACCTGAGAGAGCTTTTGGAAGAAGAGCAGCTCAGGGCTTGGAGGTTTGCTTTGGTTCTCTCTTTATTTGATAGAAGAAAGGGAACTGATTTAGTGATTTCCCTTGGATTTTTCTCTGATTTATACCCAAATATAACAAAGCAATTTAAGAAATAAAAATAAAACAACTGAAAAATTAAACAGCTTACTGCTCTCTCCAAAGGTGGAGAGCTCTTGGCAGGGGATGGGCACAACATCGACACCAACCCTGCACCAAACCTCATCCCAGCAGCCCAAAGGAATTGCCAAAATCTTTCTTTTGCTCAAGTAACTTTTTAAAGTGGCTCCGCCGCTCTGTGTCACAGCTCAGGAGGATTAAAAATATTTCAGACAGGAGAAGAGAGGAGCAAGGGAAACAGGCCCGGGACCGTGGTTTGTGATTAACCCTCGTGGTGGATGGGCTGGGATGGGGAGCTCTGGAATGTTCCAAACGAGCTCAGGAAAAAACCCTTCCTGTCTCCTTTGAGATTCACTGCTCTGGGTGAGCGCTGGGCCTGTGGTGGGGCCCGGGGCAGGTGGTGGCAGCTGGACACAAATTGCTGGTGCTGTCTGTCCCTCGGAATGTTTGGTTCCAGCCCCTCGGGGGCGAGCAGACAGACAAAACTCAGGCGGTTCCACACCCCGACCACTTCACAATGGGAAGTCATCCGTTTGTTTTCCAGATCCTAATGCAACGGTTGCCATAAGAACACAAATTATGTGTACATTTTAATGCATCTCTGCTTCATAATTATGCATGGTTGTGTGCTGTTATAATTGACATAAAATATAAAACAGGTCAAAGAGCAGCTATTAAAACTATTTTTCATTTTGCTTCCTGACAGCTCCCGACATCAATGCCGACTGCATTTAATAGGACCATACAGGGAATGCAAAGATAGTTATATAATTTCAGCCGTATTAAAGCCTCCACAACTTGCAACCTAATTATTTCCTGCAGTGTCTTGTTGTGAGCTGCATTACTTTATTTGGAATGTGTTCGGTTTAAGATTAAACCATTGGGCTGCATTAAATTAGCGTGCAGGGGGAAAATCATAAAACTTTTGGATGTATTTCATAGGGGTCGCTCTGTTGGGTTAAGAATTATCCCAGGAGCAATGATTTTCTGCCACTCAAGATAAAAAACAACGTTAGAATTGCGCTAATTCCATGCAGTTATTTTAATCACTGAAGTAAATTCTACCAAAGGGCTAAATTGTAGTTGTACCCTCTCTCTGATCACAGAATATCAGAGAGAATAAAAGGAAATTGAATAAAGTTGATGAATTTACATGATCATGGAAAACCCCAGAGTGGTTTGGGGTAGAAAGGGACCTTAAAGCTCTTCCAGTGCCACCCCTGCCATGGGCAGGGACACTGGGTCACTGTCCCAGGCTGCTCCAAGCCCCCCCCAGCCTGGCCTGGACATCCCTCCTCTTGGTCATGGCTGCGTGAGGACCAAGGAACAGGCCCCAGAGCAGCTGGTTTCACTCATTACTGGCCATCCTTTCATTCTGGGCGGCCTCAGGGCTCCCAGTCCCCCGCAGGAGGTTGGGTTTCCCTTGGGATCTGTGCCAGTCTGTATTTTTTAATAAATCCTTTTAAAATGAGGTTTGATGGGGAAGTCTGCTGTGGGCTGAGAGCCGCCCCTGGTGATGTCCACGTGGGCACTGCTGCCTCCTGCCCCGGAGCCTCTGCCCAGCCTCTCTGTGCCAGCCAGGACCGGACATCCCGGAGGGTGGGGTGGGTCACAGGGGGGAATGCCCAGAGCTGTAACCCACAAGGGTCACCAGGTTCCTGCACAGACACCCCCCGAGATCATTCCCGGGCGCCTGGAGGAGGTGAGCACGGGTCACCGGAGTGGGAGTTGTGCTGTGAGGGGCAGGAGGCAGCAGGCACCAGCACCGTCCTGGCAGAGGTTCCTGGCCCTGCTGCACCCCCGGGCTCGGCTCCATGGCGCAGTGCTGGGAGCACCTGATGGATCCTGGCACCGCTGTGCCTCCCCAGGCCAGGCCAGGCAGAGATGGGGTATTTCAGGAGCTGGTAATGGCCTGGAGAGGCCCTTTCCCTTCTAGGTGGCTGCCTCCAGCCCGGCTCGGGGGAGAGGCTGAAAGTGATTGTCCAATTTGTGCCGAATGAGGAATAAGACAATCCAATTTCCCGAGGCGGAGGCAGCCCCATCCCGGAGAGAAGAATCATAAATGGCCCTTGTTAGCAGCTGGACAGGGAGCGCCAGGGCTCGGGGCCGCAGCCCAGCCTCAGCTGATTGAGTGTGTTGGCTGTGGAGCATGGAAAGGTCTGTGCCTGTCCTCCCATCTCTCTTCCACAGACCAAAGGTCTTCTCTTCCCGGGGGATATCTGTTGTGTCCCTCTGTTACTGCCTCACCTTGCGTTTGGGTTCTTGCTTCTGAGGATTTGCCTTTCCATGGCCGTTTGCACCAGACATTCCCCATTTTGCACTTTCCCCAGAAAACACTGACGAGTCCCAGAGTCATTAATGGTTCCCCAGGTCCAGAGCAGGTTGCCTCTCTCTTGCCAGTGCTGAGGCTCTTCCCAAGGTCTGTGAAATTCACAAAATGATATCGTTTGGAAAAGCCCTCCCGGCCCATGGAGTCCCAGCTGTGCCCATGCCCACCTTGTCCCCAGCCCAGAGCTCTGAGTGCCACCTCCAGGAATTCCTGGGACACCTCCGGGGATGGGCACTCCAAACCTCCCTGGGCACTTCCAAGGCCTGAGCGCCCTTTCCATGGGGAAATTCCTGCTGCTGTCCACCCTGAGCTCCCCTGGGCCAGCCTGAGGCCGTTCCCTCTCCTCCTGTCCCTGTTCCCTGGAGCTGTGCTGTCCTGTTCCCTGGCTGTCCTCTCCTCTCCAGAGCCTTTTTCTGCAGTGCCCCATTTGCTGCCCCGGGATCAGGAGCCCGAGCCCAGCTAAGCCAGCTCGGGGGCTGGTGATAAGCTGGGCTTTGGCTTTTCCACCCTCAAGCACAGCTTCACACTCCCAATCCTCTGAAGTGAAGATGGAGCAGCACATAAAAGCTTCGGATTCCATTACTGTAAAATGTTTCAGAAAAGTGTTGAGCTAGGTAATTACCTTAATCCGACCGCAATAGTTGGTCACAGTACACATTAGATGAGCATCCAGAGCCAGATTTGAACACGCAGTCAACCCGAACAGAATTAGCTCGGCAATAGTGGCCCCGATTTCTTAATTAGTTCTCGGTGACAAGAACATTTAGTGTTTGCAAAGTGCAAATTCCACAAGTGACACGGGTTGGGGAGTCCTGGGAGGGGGCTGTGGGCCCGGGGCAGCAGCAGGGGCTGCTCTCACCGAGCCCTCTCAGCCTCCCCTTAAACTTCTACAGCCCCACAATAAAAAGTAATGGTATGATTAACTTCCCAGTAATAACCCATTGCATTCAAAATACACATTTAACTCTAATTCTCATTGAACTACACAGAAGCTGAAAGTATAATGGCCTTTCCCAGGCAGCTGACGGCACAGTTTAGTGCACCGTAATTGGCTCCCTTGGCTTACCTCGGGTTAATAAAGTCGATGGGATTCATGAAAAAAGCACCGTGGTCACTTAGCAATTGTTTAATTTCTGTAACGCTATTTTTTGGGTTAGAAAATGATTGTTTCCCAGTAGTGTTAAATATTTATGGGACGCAATTGAGACCCCCGGCACGGGGCACGCTCCTGTTAAGCTCACAAATCAATAAGTTGGCGGGAAAAAAATGGAAATACAAAATATCATTTCAAGTGTAAAAGACACTTCTCAGCCCACAGAACATCTGTGTCACTGAGGTTTCGTGCCACTGCAGAGGATGTACAAACATCTCGGCCCAGCAGAGGTGATCATGACCTTGCTCTTGGCCCCTCTGTGCTGGCTGGGACAGACAGGTAAAACCTTGAGCTCTCTTGAGAAACTGCCCTGGCTCCTTGGACACCCGGGAGGAGAGAACAGCAGCTCCAGGAATTGCCTCCACACGGGGCTGCAACCTGTCCTGGTGGAAGCTGTCGTGTCCCAGCAGACGATACTGACACAAGGAAAGATTTCAAGAGTTTTCCACCCTGTGATACCACACGCTTGTATTCAAACCACACACCCGTAATTTCAGTTCTGTCATTCAATTTTGGGAGCCTTTTCCACGGCCTCAGGTCAAATGCTGGGTTTGCTTGGGGGTCAGCGCCTGTCAGGCCAGAAAACCTGAAATTCTCTGTGCCCAGAGTTCCAACAGTGCACCTTCTTCAAGAAAAAGGAAAAAACACCTAAACTTGTAGAACTGGGTATTTTGAGCAAGACAGTAAATGTTACGGGCGACAGGAAGCGGGAAAAGTTCTGAGATGTGTGTAGGAGAATTAAATTTAATTTGTATCACCTCCGCTATTCTCAGGGTTTTTCAGCTTTTAGAGAAATCAGGTGAAATCCAGCCCGGGGCATGGTGGGCTGTCAGGAGAGGAGAGGTGGCGAGGGGATGGAGCTGGGCTGGGTTTTGGTTGGGACTGGAGGGAGTTGGGCTAAATTGGCTCAGGCTGGCTCGGGGTTGGCTTGGGTGGCTTTTGGGCTGGGTGATGCGGGAACTGAAAAAGTAGAGGACTTTCACAGCGTTGTAATAAGCGCTGAAATATTTGGAGCATAGAAAGTTTCTGAGCTGCAAAAAAATACAGAACAAGCAACTATTTTATGCTGTGAGGTGCACATGTAGTGTTTATTGATTGGTTTAAGTAGATGGTTGTAAGGTTTTAGCATCTGCCTATCGGCTAAAAATCTTTTAAAAGGCCTTGGAACAAAGAGAACTTTGCCTTCTGTTGTTATGGCGTGAGCTTTACCATCTTTTATGTCTCCTCCTCGACTGAGACTGAGAATGAAATAAAAATCTCGTGGAACCCCTGCCAGCTGCCCCGTCCCACTATCGGTGCAGAGATCCAGCAGGGTTGTGCGGGTTTCTGCACAGGGACGATGAGGAGCCGTGGGTGGAGAGGGGCTGGAGATGAGATTGGAGCTTCAGACACTTTGCAGGGCACAGGGAGCCTGGCAGCATCAGCCCCAGAGGTTTTCCCCCGGCAATGCAGTTTTGGGTGGTTTTGCACTGCAGCATCTTCTGTGTCCTGGGCAGGAGGGCAGGAGGGCACCAAAAAGTGACCCAAAATCTCCTCAGGCCCCTGACTGAGCCGTGTAAAGACGTGATCACAGCTCAGGCTGGTGCCCAGCAATGGGCACCCTCTGGGGGCGGGAGCCGGTCACTTTTATCCCGAGTTTTCCCAGCCCTTGGTGCCCTGGCAGCAGTGACACATCTCTGCCTGGCTCTGCCCCTGTGCTGGGGTTTTGTGTAAGCAGGCTGTCACTGTCACATGCGCCCCAGTGAGGGGCTGTCACCTCCAGCCTGTGCGCCGTGGGCTGGAGTCACACGAAGTTCACTTCTGCCTTTTCCAGCCCCGCCGCTCTCACTTCCCCCCGCTGACGCTGGGCCCGGGGACAGGAGGAAAACCCCACGGCACTGCCACCAACACCAGGGACCTCCCCGGCGCTGGCCCCACTTCTCCATCAGCCCTTCCTCAGCCCCCTGGCCGCTCCACCCTGTGGGGACAGCAGAGAGGAAAATCCCCTCCTGGGAACCCAGGCTTTGCTGCTCCCTTTGGGAGGGCAGAGCACCCTGCAGGGACATTGCTGGTGCCAAAGGCACGCAGCTGCTCCCAGAGGTGAAGAATGCCCGGGGAATGGTGGAGTCCCCACCCCTGGAGGTGTCCCAGGAATTCCTGGACGTGGCACTCAGTGCTCCGGGCTGGTGACAAAGTGGGGACTGCTCACAGCTTGGGCTCCACGGCCTTGGAGGGTTTTCCAGCCTCAGTGATCCTGTGAAAAGTCACTTCTTCTGGTGAGGTTTTAACAAACCCACGTGAGGTCAGTGGTGCCAGGCAGCAGCCCGTGGTGTCCCCCACGCTGGCAGGGGGACCCCCGTGTCCCCCGCCTGGTGTCCTGCTGCAGGGCACAGCCCCAACAGCTCCTGCCTTTTGGGACAGCTGCTAAAGGCTCGAATATTAATAACGTAATTAGCTATAAATTAGTAATGAAGGTTTTGATGGCAGGTTTTCTCCTCACTCCGAGGCTGCATCCAAAGATGTCGGAACAGGTGACACCGTGAACCACAACTCCCTCTGAAAAGCAAAGGAGGGTAAGGCAGCACGAGCTGTGCCACCTCTGCTGGGAAACAGGGACATCACTGGGGACACGGGTGGGGAAATATATGAAATACAGAAAGATATAAAATATATAAATATATATATATAAATATATAAATAAATCTATAAAGCCCCTGCACAGAGCCAGCCATTGCTGGGGGTCTCAGTTTAGGGGTTTGGTGTTCCAATAGACTCCAGCCGTGTTTAGCTCTCAGCTCAAGGTGACTCTTGGATAAAGTTCCCAGCCCAGGCTGGGAGCAGAGGGGCTGGAGCAGCGCTGCCCAGGGCAGGGCAGGCCCAGCAGGAGGGAAGGTCCTGGCTGGAGCATGGGAAGTGGGGATGGAGCGGCCAGGCAGAGGCGCGTCCGGCAGGGGCTGCACAGGGGACATTGTCCCCACAGCGATGGGGACACCAGCCCAGCCACTGGCGCTGCCATGTCACTCCGGCCCCCTCAGCTGCCTCTTATCACAGAGAGAACACGGGGGGCTCCCAAAGCCCCTCCTTTGCCCCCTTATGGCCGCCATCCCAGCACCCAGGGGAGGCTGTAGGACACGGGTCCCTGAACGCCCCGGGGAGCTCTGTGATGGTGATCAGAGTGACCCCAGCCCTGTCCCTCGCTGGCTCTGTGGTGCTGCCAGCCCATCACAGTCCCCTCCAGCCCATCCCTGTCCCCTCCAGCCCATCCCTGTCCCCTCCAGCCCATCGCTGTCCCCTCCAGCCCATCACTGACCCCTCCAGCCCATCCCTGTCCCCTCCAGCCCATCCCTGTCTCCTCCAGCCCATCGCTGTCCCCTCCAGCCCATCACTGACCCCTCCAGCCCATCCCTGTCTCCTCCAGCCCATCCCTGTCCCCTCCAGCCCATCCCTGTCTCCTCCAGCCCATCGCTGTCCCCTCCAGCCCATCACTGACCCCTCCAGCCCATCGCTGTCCCCTCCAGCCCATCACTGACCCCTCCAGCCCATCCCTGTCTCCTCCAGCCCATCCCTGTCCCCTCCAGCCCATCCCTGTCTCCTCCAGCCCATCGCTGTCCCCTCCAGCCCATCACTGACCCCTCCAGCCCATCGCTGTCCCCTCCAGCCCATCGCTGTCCCCTCCAGCCCATCGCTGTCCCCTCCAGCCCATCGCTGTCCCCTCCAGCCCATCCCTGTCCCCTCCTGCCCATCCCTGTCCCCTCCAGCCCATCGCTGTCCCCTCCAGCCCATCCCTGTCCCCTCCAGCCCATCGCTGTCCCCTCCAGCCCATCGCTGTCCCCTCCAGCCCATCCCTGTCCCCTCCAGCCCATTCCTGTCCCCTCCAGCCCATCCCTGTCCCCTCCAGCCCATCCCTGTCCCCTCCAGCCCATCACTGTCCCCTCCTGCCTCCCTGCCTGCTGCCCCAGCAATGCCTCCCTGCTTTTTGTGCTTAGCTCCTTCAAGTCCTGCGTTTTCACAGCCCTCATCCTCTCTCCCACAAATCAAAAAAATAAAAATACAAAGAGGAAACTCAGCATCTTATGGTTGTTTTCCCACAGCAAATCACTGGGGAGACACTTTGGAGCACTCTTGTCAAACACAATCTTGATTGCGTTGCGGAGTGTCTGCAAGGTCTGCCCAGCAAGAAAAAAATAGAAGAATCTGATTTTGCCACAGCGTTATGGTAAAACAAACTCAGATGGAAACTCAACCTTCTTCCCACTGCCTCATTTAATTCCCTTCTGTCCTGTCAACATTTGGGTACGAGCATTGTGCAAAGTTGTGGCGAGTGCAGATGACTCGTCTCTGCTTCGGTCCGGGTTTATTCCGGGAGTTTTCCGAGTCGTGCTGTCGGGAACCTCCTTCCCCTCCCTCGGCAGGTGAGTGACAGCCGCTGACAAAGCGCTCCCAGCGCTCTCCCCGGTGTTTGCCGCACGTTGCCATGGCACTGAGACTTCTCCACCAACAGCCATAAACAAACCGCATTCAAAAGAACAAAACCCAAACAATCCCTAATTAAATTAAAATCTGGCAGCAAAAATAATGTTTTCTCCCTGAGCGTTGCGGCGTTTCTCCCGAGCTGCTGGCCGTGCCTGCCCTGACGCTGCCGTCACCCATCCCTCAGCTTCAGCCTCTGGCTCTGGGCTCCCTCAGCCACTTCTGATCACAATCTGCAGTTGCTGAGGAGGTATCGGGTTTTCTGTAAATAAAACAAATTCTTTCTGCTTCTGGGTAACACACGAGAGGGCGAGAGGAAGCAGCCTCAAGTTGTGCCAGGAGATGCTCGGGTTGGACGTTGGGAAAAATTCCTTCGTGGAAAGGGCAGTCCAGACCTGGCACTGCGCAGGGCGGGGTGGGGTCCCCATCCCTGGAGGGACTGAAAACCCTGTGGATGTGGCACTTGGGGACAAGGCTCTGTGGTGGCCTGGGCAGTGCTGGCACAATGGACTCGATGGTCTCAGAGGGCTTTCCCAACCCAAACCATTCCATGATTGTATCTGAGGGTCCCTGCAGCATCCCACTGCCGGCCGTGACCCCCTCCCTGTCCCTTCACCCTCGCCCAGGCTCCGAGCTCTGCCTCTGAAGATCATTAATCATAGATATAATTTAATGACAGCTGGGTCGTGTCCTGCTAACTAAGTACACCTTGTTTGCCTCAAAATGCTAATGGCTCCTCTGAATCATTAATGAGGGACAATTGGTACGGAGCCTAATAATCTTGTGTGGTCTAGTTACAGATTTATTCATAGGAACCCGAGTCCTTTGTCATGGTAAAAAGCAGCAAAACCAGGTTGTGCAGAGCAGCTCTCAGTGGCACCAGCTCAACACAGCAGCTCCGAGTGTGTGCACATCGAACCAGCTGGGGCACAGCTTTCCTGGAAAAACGTGAGCTCAGTGTCCACCTCTCTTGGTGTGGATTAGATAACACTTTTCTCTTCAGCTCATCCCGTTGCTTTCAGTGGGAATATCAAAGAAATCATCTGGTTTTCAGTGTGGAGAGAGGTTGTGCCGTGGTGGCCATTGGCGTGTCGGGGGCATCCCCTGCAGAGGGGCTCGGGGCGTGGGAGCCCCAGCCCTGGCAGTGCCAGGGGTCTGCCCCAGGGAAGCCCCTGCAGCTCCCGGCCAGGCCGTGTCTTCTCTGCAGGGAATGTTGGCAGAGGAGTTTGAAAAGGCTGGACCCTGAGTTTAGACGTCTTCTCCAGTGGTGGGAGAAGCTCCGTGTGGAGGGTCCTGGCCCGGGCTGGCCCCGGCAGAACCCGAGGCTGAGCTCTGTCCGTGTCAGCCCAGCACTGCAGGAAACCTTCCCCTGCCCTGGAGCTGCTTCCCAAAACCTTCCCCTGCCCTGGAGCTCCCTCCCAAAACCTTCCCCTGCCCCAGAGTCCTGTCCAAGGTGTGTTCTTGAAGGCCTTTTAATAAATCTCTACTTTATTCTCTGGCTCTGTGCAGCCTCTGTTCCAGCTCAGCCTGGCCAAGGCGTCAGGCTGGCAGAGCAGGTGGGCTGCAGAGGCAAGAAGCTGGGACTTAGTGGGGGTTGCAGTATCCCTGTGGCACTTGTGTCACAAGAATTCAGATATCTGATAGCTAAACCTGCTGGCACAGATTTAGAGATCCAAATGAATGGCAATAATCTTATTAATGGACCTTTTCATCTCGTTTGAGCTCTGACTTTGCAGAGGCAGAAGTTGGGCAGCTGGGTCAGGTCTGACTCTTCCCCTTCTCCAATACCTGTGCAGCATCCAGCTGGGAAAGGGCCTGGGGATGGAGAATCCAGCGGGCAGGGCTTTTACTGGATGTTCTTTCTTCATGTACAAACATCTCTGTTTGGGGTTGGCTGAACGTTCCACCCATGGAACAGCTGAAATCCTTCTGCTTCATGTTTCCTCCTTTCTCATATTTGCCCTCAGTTGAATTTGGCAAGTAGCTGGCAAATAATTTTGGCTGGTGGAAGTTTTCCTTTCCATCCATGAATCCATCCCCCTGCAAAACTGCTCCGGCCAGTCTCTCTTCCCAGGATCAGTTTTCCTGTCTCACCTGGCCTGTGTTCGGAGGAGTGTCCATCCACCCCAGGTCTGAATTTCTGTGTTTTCTCTGAGGTGAAAAGAGCAGACAGGGTTTTCCAGGGAGCCTGTGGCTGCGCAGGGGCTGAGGCTCTGCTGAGCTAAATTAATGCTCAGGAAAACCAGTGAATAGGAAAATAATGGAGCGATCCAGGATTTATAGCACATCTTAGAAACATCTCAATAAATTCCAGAATCCTCTCTGCATCAAGGGTGAAGTGTTTCAAGGAATCTGACGTCGAAATCATGTTCTTAAAAATCTGCTGTTTCTCTAAATAATCAAAATTCTTCTTTTTTAATTATGCAAATTAAAGTTGCTGAGGAACAATTGCTTGATTAGACCAGTTGGTACTGACCTAATAAATTATTTTGAATATTTTTCACAGGAAATTGATTTAATTGAAGCTTTTGTTAGCCCCTGCAAATGCACTCGGTTCATGCCACAGCACCCAGGAATTTATAAATGGGCTCGGAATGTTGTTCAGGCACCAGAAAATAAACCTCCGAGCTATTTACTACCTCCATGATATATAAAGTTTGCAGTTTTGATTTTGTGTGATTATGTTCAGCAATGGTGACCTTTAGAGGCAACAATATTGAAGTGTAATGAGGAGATGTTTGATCACTGGTGTACAATGAGGAGTTGGCGTGACTTCTCCATTCCTTCCTGGAATCTGTGAAATCCAGCTGACAGGCTTTAACCTTTAGACTGCTGAGGGCTGAAAATGTGCAGGGATTTAGCCTGTTTATACACCAGGGTGGCTATATGAAATTTTATATCATTTCCGCCGTCACTCCATGTGTGGATATTGTACGTTTAATAACAACCACTGCTGGCCAATATTGTGCTGGGAAGGGGCTGGGCCTGTGTGCCAGGGGCAGGGGCTGTGCCCACCTCATCCCTGGGATGTGCTGGGCAGCTCCCTGCCCATCCCTGCATCCTCCCCAGGCCCTGGCACAGAGCTCCCTGTCCATCCTTGCATCCTCACCTGGGCATGTGCATCCCGGCATCCTCACCTGGGCATGTGCATCCCGGCATCCTCACCTGGCCAAATGCTGTGTGCATCCCTGTGTCCTTACCTGGGCATGTCCATCCCTGCATCCTCACCTGGCCAAATGCTGTGTGCATCCCTGTGTCCTTACCTGGGCATGTCCATCCCTGCATCCTCATCAGGCCATGGCACACAGCTCCCTGTCCATCCCTGCATCTTCACCTGGGCATGGCACACAGCTCCCTGTCCATCCCTGCATCCTCACCAGGCTGTGCCACACAGGTCCACCTGCATCCTCACCAGGCCATGTGCTGTGTTCATCCTTGTGTCCTCACCTGGGCATGTCCATCCCTGCATCCTCCCCAGGCCCTGGCACAGAGCTCCCTGCCCATCCCTGCATCCTCCCCAGGCCGTGTGCTGGCTGCATCCTCAGCAGCCTGTGCCGCAGGGCTCCCCCTGCACCCCTGCATGCCCGCCTGGCCGTGCTGCAGGGCTCCAGGTGCATCCTGCACGCTTCCTGCATGCATCCCACACTCACTGACACCCCAGGGCGGATGGACCCCCTGCCAGCCCCCTCCCCACCATCCCACAGGCTCCCTCTGCCCGTCCCTGCGCCGTTTGCTCCCCGGGGCTGTGCAGGGCCGGGTCTGCCCGGCGTCACACGGTGCCACGGCCCAGGAATTGTAAATTCCTCTCTCTCAGCGAGGTTTAAAAGTAAATAGACATTATTCAGGTTGATGTTTTGGCAGGAGATGTGAGATTACAGACTGTGAATCCAAACACTTCGCACGGAGAACAGACTGGAATACAAAGTACTCGCAGATCGTGAGATTATCTCTTTGCTAATTGTTCATTAATACATATTTTATATCTATATATTTTAAATGATGTTTATATACACGCACAGGCATTTACCTACATGTATGTATATATATAAATGGGTGTTTATATATAAAAATCTATACATATGCATATGTCTGTGCATCTCGGAGTGACAGCTCAGGAGCGATGTGAGGGATGGCAGAGCCTCCCCTCCCTGAGGCAGCGCTGCCTTCAGAACCACAGAGGATTTCCCACCAGCTCCCAAACCCACTGGTCACCAGCACCCCACTCTGGGGAGGGCACTGGTGCCCAAAGAGGAGCCAGGGGCTGCCGGGTCCCACCCCACAGTGCTGTGGTGGCTTCAGGGAGGTGCTGGTGCTGGTGAGAGTAAATCAGTGCAGAGCTCTTGGAAAATTAATTATGGGCTTATGTTTTCGGATTTTTTTTTTCCACACTGAGGTTTACTTTTCCCGTTTTAATGCTTTTCCCTAGGCAGCCCAGAGGAGTGGGAATGTCAGAGGCCATTCCCAGCCGTGTGTGTGACCTCTTTGTGGGCAGCACCACTCCTGGGGCAGCCGGGCCCCGGGTCTCACAGCCAGGAGTTTCTCCCCAACATCTCCCCGAATGATGATCCATAAAACAACTCGGGAAAGAGTTCAGTTAACAAAACAAAGCAAAGGGAAACGCAGATCCAAAAACTCTGCCCAGGACAGAAAATGCCTTAAAAAGCCACAGTATTTAGAGGCCTAATTAGTATATTGGGTCATTATGACACCCAGCTCGTTTCATTACCCTCCTAATGCCTTCTGAGCTGGCAGCTAAATTCTGTCTGCTGGGCCCGGCCAGCTCTCCCTTGTCTTGGTGGTGCCGGCTCCGGCCGACAGCTCACCTGGAGTGGGGAAGAAATGGAGCCCCAATTAGAAATGCTCTCAGCCCAGCACCCATGGAAAAGCCAAAAGCTGATAAAGGTCAGCGTGAAATTTGAATGACAGGGCTAAAGTCTTTTACTCATAATTTTGTGTTTGCAATAGAATTCAGAGCAATTCACAGCCTTAAAGGCCTTAAGTGAGAACAGCAATTAATTGTAATGAATAATCTGACAAATCTGGTTGACATATGGCTGCTAATGCCCTCCTTTCTAGTGGGAGCAGTGGAGGGATTAGATTAACTCAAATGAAATCTGGGACCGCCATGCCATCTGCATGTTCAGCGAGGAGCAGTACACGTTAAATGGTGAGTGGGTAGATATCTGTCTTGTTCCCATCCCTCCCTGAGCCCTCGGCAGGGATGGGAATAGCGGGTTTATTATTGCACCAGCTGCCTGTCAATCCAGCAATGCCGGGGACTCGCACACTGCAACCTCCAAAGCTAATATAGCAAAAAGCTGTTAAAAATTACCCAGACAGAATTAGCATAAATTGATATATCCCTCTGTTTATACAGTTTGTGTTTCCAGTCGGATTGCCCGGCCAAACACTGGAGTCCCCATGCCCGGAGGGATGTGAATGCTGTGGGGATGTGGCGCTCGAGGACGTGGGTCGGTGGTGGCCTTGGCTGTGCTGGGGGAACTCGCTGGCCTGGGAGGGCTTTTCCAAGCCAGAGCATTCCGTGGTTCTGTGTGGGATGGCTGTGACCCCTCCCCGTGTCACAAGCAGTGCCCACACCGTGGTGGGTGCGTTGGGCGGAGGCGTTGCAGGAGAACACCCCGGGCTTGGCCAAAGGGAGACGCCGAGGCAGCAGCTTCCCCAAAGGCAGGGCAGTGGGGACTCCAGGGCTGGGACGGCACTCCTGACATTTCTGACACTTCCTCTTTCCCTGGCATGCACTTCTCTGAGGTTTCCCAGCTGCTTCTCCTTCCAGACAGAGCTCAGCCCAGCACAGCGTTTCCCACTCGCAGTGTGAGGAAAGCGCAGCCACGGGCACAGCAGTTCCCACCTCTCGTGGTGTCAAACCACCACTGTCTCCAAATTTCCACTGTGCTGCCGGGCTGGCGGCCCTCCCGCCCCTGGTTATCCGGGCAGAGCCCGTGCACACCAAGGCCTTCTGCTCCAGAGGGGTCCCTCAGCTGAGCCGAGGGGCTTTGGTGCACTTTGCTCCCCAAACTACAAATAGCTGCCAAAAAAGTCTTAAGAAAATAGGGGTGAAGAGCGAGGTTGGTACCCAGAACCCATGTCACCAGGTCTCCTGGGAAGATGTCAGCTTGGACAGGGCTTGGAGCAACCTGCTCTCGTGGGAGGTGTCCTGCCTGTGGCAGGGGATGGAATGAGATGAGCCTTAAGGTCTCTCTCAACCCAAACCCTCCTGTAATTCTCTGACTCTGTGATTCTGTGCCATGTCTAAGTGACAGCTGACCTCGAGGAGCATAAACCCTTCTCATTAGGAATCAGAAGGATGTACCAAATGTCACCTTAATTTGGATAAAGCTATAGGGCAGGCAGAACTTGGCTGTCAGTCAGCATGGAGACGACGTGTTTGAAGTGGTGCACAAGTTCTCGTGTGTGGAAGGGCCACAGAAGTGGCACAGAAGCCAGGGCTGCCTCCCACAGCCTTTCCACTGCATCTCTGTAGAAAGTGAGACCTCACCGATCAAATCCAGAGTTTTTCTGGTCTTAAACACTCAAAATGTTTGGGAAGTTCATGGAAGGGTTTTTTATCCTGTTCTTTAATGTCGCCTTGTGTCCTGCAGCATCTCCTGAAGGTGTGTTGGAGTCGTGACCCACACCAGAGCAGGAGCTTCGACCAATCTCTTTTCCCTGGGCAGCGTTTAGGGAGCAGAGCTGTTACACCCACCCCAGGCCACTCTCTGCTTTGAGAGAAAACGGACAATATTTGGAAAATCACGTGTCCCTGCCCGATGGCGCCGCATCCCTTCAGCTCTCCAGCGCTCCGCTCCCAAACTCCACCAGCTGCTGCAGGAACTGGAAAAATCTCTCCAACCTGAGAAACACAAACTGAACCAAATGGAACTAAAGCTTGGTTTCTTTCAAAGTGTTTTAAACCTGTCAGTTCCTGCTTTGTAACCAGACCCTGGAGGAGAGGAGAGGAGGTCCATGGGGGCCGGGACGTTCCCAACCGGAGTGTCACTGCAGCTGGAGGGACATGCAGCCACAGCTCCTCCCATGCAAACCCCCTTCTTGGGTTTGATAACCTCACCTTGCTTAAAAATGACACCTAAACTTAAAAATGCAAACAAACCTACGACTTCCAAATGTATCCGGCTAATGAAGTCACTACATAAATTTAGCACATTATTTTTTTTGTTATTAATTGCTAACAGTGGAAAGGGCTAAATTCAGAATAACTCTCTGTTTCAAAGACCTAATTGCCAAGGACCCAGCCTTAATATTAACTAGGATAATTATTATGCAAAGCATACCCACCCAGAATGTTTGCATAGCTATCACAAGCGCTTTCATAAATGATGCTTTAATTAGTCTTAATTAGAATTTGTTTAAGTCAGCAGGGAATGCAGAGCCCGTGAAATGATGTATGTAATAAGCATCAGGCTCACTTTTTACTTGGGGAATAGAGCTGACAAAATCACATCACGTTAAATTGATTCAGTCAGAATTAAAATTCTTATGGTATTAATTAAATGGGGGATCTCATTAGCAGGCTGCAGGGTGACAGAGTGACTCTTTGGCGACCAGATGTGAGGAAGCAGCAGCGAACAAGGGCACCCTCAGCCCGGGAGCCGGTCCTGCCTGAGCCGCGGCGGGCGCGGGGCGGGTGTGGAGCGGGACAGCCCCGGCGTGGCAATCCCGCCTCTTCCCACCCTGGAGCTGCACGGGATGGCCGGGCTCTGGCAGAGGGGGATGGCTCTGGGCCTGTCCAGCTTGGCAGGACCCTGGCTGCTGGGGCAGGACAGTCCTGGCATTCTCCACACTCACCCTGGCCCCTCCAGTGGGACGTTCCCGGTGTCTGTGGTGAGCCCACACGCTGCTCACGGCCACCAGCACCCACCTGCCCACCTGCAGGCCTGTCCCACTCTGCCAGGCTCAAATTGATATTTGCCTCAGTTGGCATCTCCTTTGTGAATGCCAGGGGGCACCGTGGTGTCCAAACCCTCGTGGGTCTGATTCCTCCATCCCACATCTCGGTATTTAAAAAATGAACCTGGAGCTGGAAAGGGAAACCTCAGCCCCGTGTCCAGGTGAGGAACCAGCACTCCCAAGGGAAACACAGGGGTCCTCTTCTGTGTCCTCTACACCCAAGGATGGGATGGGATGGGATGGGATCCATGGGATGGGATCCATGGGATGGGATGGGATGGGATCCATGGGATGGGATCCATGGGATGGGATGGGATACACAGGATGAGATGGGATGCACAGGATGGGATGGGACAGGTGTTCGGTACTAAAGTCAGGACCTGCCAGTCCCACCATCAGGAATCTGGTGTCCCAGGGCACCACCATGCTGGAACTGTCAGTCTCAGTGGGAAGGGGGCTTTGATCTTCCACGCCCCCATCTAGTTTGAAAATCAGCATTTTTGAGGAATTTTTAATGGCCTTATTTTAGGAGCATCATGGCAGTGTGAGCTATTTTATGAAAATCCAACAAACCACAGCAAGGGGCAAACCCCAAACAGAGCCAGCATTCAGATTCAGGGCTGTGCCCTCAGCTTCCTCATGGCCATTCTGCTCATGAGTCACAAATGACTGAAAGAGCTTTGGGGTTTGTTCTCCTACGAACAAAGAAGGAAAAAAGGGAGGCTGGGTTTGTGTACGCACAGATACATTTATACCTATATTTAAAGTTTATTCCAGTTGTATTTACGACAAACCTCTCCCTGGACCTGACTCAGACGCCTGCCCCGGCCACGTTGACAGAGCTGTGATTTAAACATCCTGCCATGGCTAGAGCTTCCAGAAATGGTCCGTGGGTGGACTTGGGCAGAGGAGTTCCCCCTACACCACCCACTCCAACACACGAGTATAGAACCACAGAATAAGGGTGTGGGGTGGGTTGGGAGGAACCTTAAAGCTCATCTTGTTCCCGAGCCCTGCCATGGGCAGGCTCATCTTCCACTAGACCATGTACACAAAGAAGAGATAGATAGATAGATAGATAGATAGATAGATAGATAGATAGATAGATATAGATAGACAGACAAATAAATAAATATATGTGTGTGTGTATGTATATATGTAGGTTTTGTTGTAAATGCATATACACATTATATATATAACATAAAGAAAGAGATATAGATGATATAGATAGAAATAGAGATACAGAGATAGAGATATAGATTTGATATAGATATAGATGATATAGATAGGTAGAGATAGACATTAGATATAGACATAGATATAAATGATATAGATATAGACATAGATGCTACAGATACACATACCAAATGTACATATAGTGCCTTCTTTTACAAACCAATTGTAATTTTTGGATCATGAAAATCCCGGAGATGTTTTTCCCTCTGCCCACGCCCTGTGAATAGCCCAGGGGCTGCCGAGCCCGGCCCGGGTCACCCCGGGGGCGGCCGGTGCCCAGCCCGGGCCCCACCCCGGGCAGCCGAACCGGAGCCGGCCCGGCCGAGCTGCGATAGCCCGACCTTGGTGCCCGGGGAGAAGAATCCTCCGGGCTAATTAGCCAGACTAACCCCTCGTTCCCGATCCCACCGCCTGGAAATGCTCGGGCCTCCAGCAGCTTGCGGCTCATCAGCATTCGGCGTGGCTGCCAGGGCGCGGGGGAGCCGAGATAACCATACGGACAGGAGATAAGAGGAATCAATGGCAGCACAAACACACACCCGCGGGCCTGCGCTGGGGACCTCGCTGCCATTTCGATAACCCTGCGCCGGCAGCGCTGCCCCCGGGCCCCAGGCCACTGCCACCGTCCTGCTGGCGCTGCCACCGTCCTGCTGGCGCTGCCACCATCCTGCTGGCACTGCCCCCGGGCCCCCAGGTCACTGCCACCGTCCTGCTGGCGCTGCCACCATCCTGCTGGCACTGCCCCCGGGCCCCCAGGTCACTGCCACCGTCCTGCTGGCGCTGCCACCGTCCTGCTGGCGCTGCCCCCGGCTCCTCCTGGCTGGATGGAGAGCGGGGACTCGCTGTGCGCACCAGCGGGAGCGGTTTCCTCACAATTCGGAGACGCTGGGATGTGCACATCCCATCCCCTCTGGGCGGTGGGGATCCCAGGATCCCCAAAGCCGGGATGTGGGAGGCAGTGGCCGGCGCTGACACCTGGCAGGGCTCTCCCATCCCGCTCCAGCCCCAGCGGGGATCCCGGGAATCCCTCGGCCACCCCGGGGTGCCCGGAGCGGGCGGTGGCACCGGGCCGTGGGGCAGCCCCCGGGGTCACAGGAGCTCCCTGTCCTCCCAGCCAGCTAACACACGGCGAGCACAGAGCCCTTCAGCCTCTGCCCACCCAAAGCTGTGCTCTTTTTTTTTTTTCTCAGCAGGTATTTTAGGACTTAGTTGAAATCAAATACAAGTTTTTTTAATCTAGTCTAAACCTACTAAAACATTCACTACTCTTACTGCCTAATACATTTATTCATGGCCTATATATATTCTCCACTATAACTAACCTCTTTTTTCATGTCTTCATTTTTAATAATATTGCTTATGTGAAAATTGCTGGATAAATTATTCAATTCTCTCCATAATCCAGTATATCTGCAGTAAAACTGCTAACCTGGCTCTGCCAATGCATTCATAATAATTTTGGTTATTTGTCTGTGTTCCTCCCCTCCCTCCTTTCCATCCATCCCTCCTTGGGCTTTCCCCCACCATGGAGAAGCATTTTGCTCTTACGTGATGAGGAGACGGTGCCATGTCAACACACAACATGGATTTCACATGGAATTTCAATTTAATTTAACTGTGGGGTGAGCAGGATCATTAATGACTCCCACAATCACGAGTCCACAAGGTCTGACCTCTGGCCACAAAAACAGCGATTTTAGGGGACAGCAGCCAGGGTTTGAGGTCAACCCCCAAGATGGGGTGTTGGTACAGGTGATCACCCTGAGGAGGAGTTCTGGTGGGAGCCCCAAGGCTCTGCCCTGGGAGGATGCTCAGAGTGGGAGGTGGAACTGGAAAGGTCCAAGTCCAGGTTGGACAGGGCTTGGAGCAACCTGGGCTTGTGGAAGGGGTCCCTGCACTCGGCAGGGAGTGGAAGGAGATGAGCTTTGATCCTTTCCAACCCAACCCAATCCATGCTCTGTGATTCCATGATCCTGTGGGAGCAGGCTCATACCAAACACTGATGCCAGCAGGAAGAAGCGTCTCTGTGGCGTGTGCAGGTCACCCTGCCAGAGGGGAAAGGATCTGCTGGGGTAGCAGGGATGGGACCACGGAGGGCAGACATCATTTGGGCACTCAGATATTTAAATACCTGCAGTGCATTTGTGATGCATGAGGCCTGTCCTCATCACACATGGTGAAAATTAAAAACGAGACAGAGTGCTTCACCCCTTTCCCCAGGGCTGGGTCTGCCTCCGTGGTGCCCCAAAACCCCCCTCACCTCTCCCTCAGCATCCCCCTTCGTTCAGAGATTTCAAACTGCAGCAAAAGAGCCATTGGAATAAAAAAAGGGGGCAAATAAAATGCTGAGACTCAGTTTGATCTAACTCAACCTTTTCAAATGACTACACTAATTTTCGACATCTGAATTTAACTGTGTGTTTGCCCCCCCATAAACAGGACGAATAAACACTATATCATTTTTACACTTGAACTGTATTATGATTTTAATGCAGGCTCAGGTGAGATGAGGTCAGAGGATACAATTAAATGGATCTGGTACCATCTGGAGATTAGGGTCTCTTTAACCATGCTTGGGTGATTTATCCATCAGCAACTCATGTATTGCTTCATAAAAAGTGGTATCTGTTTTTAAAAAAAAAAAAAAAGATATTAAACTACAGCATATTTTTAAAATTAGAGACTAAAATATTATGTACTTGCAGGCAGGCAGTTTATTTCTTAACCACTGGAACAGAGATTGCTGTACGGGAGTAAATCTCCCGATGCAGATTCTGTTTGTTTATGCAGGGCTGCCCTGGGGCAGAGGGAACACCCAGCAAACCCCAGCCCCAAGGCTCAGGGGCACCTGCCCTCCTCTCCTCCCCACAGCCTCGGGAAGGGCCAGAGTGCCAGGAGGGCAGCAAACACAACTACAAAACTTGGGAGCCTCCGACCACCTTTCATCGCAGGGCTGCACGTAATGGTCTCTGGCATTCGCCGCAATTTATTCCGTAATAAAACAAAATGGGTGCAAAATCAAATATTTAAAGTGTCAGCTTCCAAAGCGAATGACTGGCTAAAACTCGGTTTAATAATTGATCCATCAGCGTGCAGATCAAAGGTAAGGCCAAAATTAAACAATTATTTTTCTGAAATTATATTTGATTAAAAATTTCCTGAAAGGAAAACAATTCAGCCATTCTTGTGGACAGTAATTTATACAGTTTAGTGATCCTGCTGTCAATAATATACAAATAGCACTAATATATTACTATAATGCTTCATTTTCATTAAGACATCTGCCAAGTTCTCAAAAACCTTTTCCATTTGGGACTTGACTTATAATTGCATAATCCCTTGGGGGAGTTTCAATATTATTTTAATCAATTTTAACCACAATACACAATATGGATGATTACATTGCAATGTCATTTCCAAAGTTACTTTCCCCCATTACTCATTCGCACGGGGAGAGGACACTGGAAATGCTGGTGAAAGATATTCCGGTAGGAAACAAATGACAGGGACGCAGAATGAATTTGCCCCTCTGCCCCTCTCAGAAGAACGACAAGGCCAATAAATGTGAATTTGCATGAACTGAGGGTCCGCAGGGGGTGTTGCGGCTGCCCCTGGGTCTCCCAAACGACAGCAGCAGCTTTTTGCAGATCCTCCCTCACCTCCCTGCCCTTCCCACCCGGCACAGCTCGTACCTGCGGAGCAGGTGTTGATAAACCACAGCCCATTCCTGTTCCTCCTCTGCTCCGGAGCAGCACATCCAGAGACGCTGGGCTCTTGTTCTCCGGGTTGTTGTGCCATGTTTTTGTCAGTGCCATCTCTGTCTCCAGTGGCACGGTCTGGAACCCCTTTACTGGCTGCTGTCACCTCCTCCTGCCCCCAGCCCCGGGGTTTCCTACGTTCTCCAGACCCTGACCTTGCAGGTGATCCACTGAGGAGTGGGTCTGGAGGGGACTACAGGCACACGAGGGTCTGGAGAGGACCAGGGGTCCACAAGAAGGTCCACGTAGGTTTGGAGGGCACCAGAGGTCCCTAAGGGTCTGGAGAGAACCAGGGGCTCACAAAGGTTTGGAGACAACCAGGAGCTCACAAAGGTTTGGGGAGAACCAGGGGCTCACAAAGGTTTGGAAAAAGATTGGGATCCAGAAAGGTTTGGAAAGAGACTGGGATCCAGAAAGGTTTGGAAAGAGACTGGGATCCAAAGGTTTGGAGAGGAACAGAGGTCCAGGAGGGTCTGGAGAAGACAAGGGATGTCCACAGGGATGTCCACGCAGGTCTGGGGTGGACTCTGGGTCCCCCATATGTGGAGAGATTGGGGAAGGGAGACAAAGGAGGGGAACGTGGGCAGGGTTTGGGGTGGCAGGGGGAGGGCAGTGGGGAGGGGGTGCCCAGGTGTGCTGCTCCCACACGTGTTGAACACGCACGGCCCAAAGCCGCCCGCAGCCGTGACCCCGCCGATATTACAGAGGTAATATTTCCACAAGCATGACCTCCCCTGCATCCAGGGCTCCAATATACTCTGAGCAAACACGCTCTCCTCCCTGTCAGGCACGCTGGAGATATCTTCTTTCTCCACCTGTTTTTCCCCGAACGATGCCGTTCCTCGGATACGTGTCGTCCTTTCGGCTGCGGCGTGTGACGCGCACATGGCACGGACAGGGAGGTGACAGCTGGGCTGGAATTGCTGCCACTGAGGTGGGGGCAGTTTCCGTGTGAATGCTGGTGTTCACCTCAGGAGCTGCCCCATTCCTAGGGCACCAGCCCTGCACAAGTGCCCGGGCCCTGGAGGTGCAGCATGGTCAAAAATACACTGAATAAAATCCCCTTTTTAATGCAAAGTCAGGGCTTTGAGGACAGCTCCCCTCCAAAGTGAAGGCTGTGAGACGGGATGTGCAGCTTGGGGTGCCCATCTGAGCCCCCAGAGATGCTTCGGATTGGAGCATTAACAGCACAAAAGGTAAAGTCTCAACCGCTTAATAAACATGGAAAAGGTTCCCGTAGCCAGGCAGAACCACAGAGGAAAATCATTAAAAAGCCATTTCCACCAAATGGCTGTTTTAAAAAAAAAAAAAAAGAACATTTCCAAGCCCTACCTATGGCACTTTGCATAATTCCTCCCTGTTTATGAAAATGAAATCCCCGAGAAGTCTGCATTCCAGCCCATATGGTGGCGGGTGCGATATTTGGCGGAACGGGGAGGAAAAGACGGTGCTGCTGATTTGCCTCTCGGCCCCTGGGACGCGTCCCCCGGCAGGGCTGTGCCACCAGAGCTCGCGGCTGGAGCCACAGGAAGGCGGTGACAGGGGTGGGACCGGGAATGAAGGACCAGGAGGAACCAGCTCCACCACACCCCGCTCGCCCAGGTGCCACTAAAAGGGTTAAAGGAGGTTTGACTGCTCTGCTCCACGAGCCCTGCCAGCGGAATGCATTTCGAATCCCTGTTTAAAAGACACGTAATTGCCTCCGATTCTTTATATTATCATAACTCTTCAAAACTGATTGGTTTTAGGTTTATGGAAAAATATGCAAATGCGCAGGGAACGGCACACATTCCTCATTGTGGGTATAAAAGTAGTTCACAGAGAACCCGTCTGATTGAGTTTGATTACTGAACAAAATCTAATTATTTGAGATACACGTCCGGGCTTTTCTGGAGAGGCATGCTGAAGAGAAGAAATATTTGGGATATGAGAGTGTTGTTTGCCCGCTCAGATCTGTTTATTCACATATATTTTGACAGGCCGGAATTTAAAATACTTGAAATCAATGTTCATTCGTCAGAGTCCAAGAAGCCACTGTGGGAGCAGAGCAGGGCGTGCCAACAGGCACATCCGTCACCACAGCCCCTCCAGAGGGGTGTGAGCAGCACCTCCGGGGTCACACGGACCCACAGAACCACTGGATCCTGGAATAGGATGGCTTGGGAGGCACCTTAAGGCTCGTCTCATCCCACCCCCTGCCAGGAAAACCTCCAAGCTGCTCCAAGCCCCATCCAACCCACATGGACACTTCCAGGGACAGCCACAGCTTCTCTGGACCACCACCACCACCCTCACAGCCAGGAATTCCTTCCCAATGTCTCGTCTAGATCTCCCCTCTGCCAGCTCAGCGGTTTTATCTCTGGCTTTGGACACCCCCATGGAAATTTCCACACCGAGCCATCCCACCAGGTCCCTGCTGGTGGATGAGGACGTTGGGCTGGGCACAGATGGCAGCCGGGGCATCGCCATCCCGCACCAGCCCAGCACCCCAGTGCCCACCACCACACCCCTGGTTTCTCATACGTGCTTAAACACGACGTCGGGAGAGGCAGGAAACGATGGAGCTGAGGCTCTGCGTCCTGCCAGGCCTTTGTCGAGGAGTGTTTTGTCAGTCTTTTAAAGCAGCTTTGAATAATTACCGAGTCCCACCCTCTCATAATGTTCACCCTTTCCCAATTATCTACTCAATTATAATCCACAAAGTCTCTTGCATTAAATGAAACCATATGTTCTTCGCAGTCACTTCCAGTAGGCACATGCCAGCCTGGCCTCCCCAGTACACAAACATTTGCTCCCCAAAATCCCTCCTGAAGAACTCTCCTGCAGCAGCCTTACACACCGAGCCCCTCTCTCAGAGGTCATGGCGGGTCCCAGACCACCTGAGCTACCCAGGCCTCAATTCCTGCAGCCACCAACCTCCTTTTTTTCCTCTCTTTTTTGCAATCCCATTGTTCGAGTCGGGAGCTGAATTTGGGTGGTTTTGCCACTTAGAAAGACAATGTAGATCCAGCGCTCCAGGAGATGCCATGGTAGGTCTCCACCTCTGATCAGTCTATAAAAATTACAACTAATCAATCACGGATGATTTTCCACCAGACCCCTCAGTCTGCACACGTGGGTGTTACCGGAATCTCAGCTGGGGAAGGAGGAGCCCCTGCCCAGCCACACCAAGGTGGATGTTGGAGCCTCTTGGTCACTCCCTTTTCCTGGTCACTCCCCTTCCTATTTCCTCGGTAAGGAGTTTTCACAACCCAAAGCATTTCTCCACATCCATTAATAGGCTTTTCCGTGCCCTTGAGTGCTGTAGCAGGGACTGTCAGGAAGGGGCTGCCCACCCCTTAAGGAAATTGGTGGGTAATAATGAGGTGTAGAGCCCCTCCAATACACCCTGTTATCAAATACAAAGGAATTACTTATGCATGCTGCTCTGAGACCCACCATTAATTAGGAGTTTTACATATTAATCACAACACCAGTTTGCCTCTCCCTATGAAATGCTGAGTGATGCTGGGGGGGGGACAGTCTGGCATGCTGCTCTGGGAAGCAAGGCATGGAAAAGCTCCAGAATTAAGGCTCAGTTGAAAGAAAATAAGGGTGAGGAAATAACTGGGCTGATTGTCCCGCAAACAGGTAAAATCCTCCAGCAGCCCTGGTGAGGTGGAGGCCAGAACTGCAGGAGGCACAGCTGCTCTGGCCAGACCTCACCATGCCTGTCCTTTGCTGTGCCAGTGGGACATGGGATTGCAGGAAGAATTTCCCCATGGAAAGGGTGCTCAGGGGCTGCCCAGGGAGGTTTGGCATGCCCATCCCTGGAGATGTCACCTGGAGGTGGCACTCAGAGCTCTGGGCTGAGGACAAGGTGGGCATCGGGCACAGCTGGGACTCCTTGGGCTGGGAGGGCTTTTCCAACCTCAGTGATCCTGTGATCCTGTGATCCTGTGGTCATGTCATTCTGTGATTTAGTGATCCTATATCCTGTCATCCTGTGGTTCTATGACTCTGTGACTCTGTGACCCTGCCTAGGGCTGTTCTGGAATCACAGAACACAGTCTGAGTTGGAAGAGATCTTAAAGCCCAGCCCACCCCTGCCACGGGCAGGGACACCTCCCACTGTCCCAGGCTGCTCCAAGCCCCAGTGTCCAACCTGGCCTTGGGCACTCCAGGGATCCAGGGGCAGCCACAGCTGCTCTGGACACCCTGTGCCACCCTCCCAGCCAGGAATTCCTTCCCAATCTCCCATCTATCCCTGCCCTCTGGCAGTTCAGGTACTTGTAAAACTGGAGCCACAAAGAGCCACAACTGGTTTCATCATCATTTTGTTCCCAAGGCAATCGCCAAGAAGGCAGAACAAAACACCCTGTGTGTCAATAAAGATTTGCACTGAATCGTCTATGCCAAAAAAACTAACTCAATCTTCTGCACTTCAGTACAAATTAGAATTTATATGCAACTCCCCACTTCAGGTGGGCAATCCAAAGAAATTAACCTCAGGAGAAAATTGCTTTTTTCTGGCTTAACACAGAGCTCATTATCATGTCAGGCAGAAGAGACAGTGGGGAAAATGCAAAATCATAGACACGATACAGTGGTGCATCCATATATTTCCAGGCAAGGAACCACTTATTAGGAGAAGTATTTAAATTCCAAAGAGGCAGGCTTGTTCTTCAGGACAGAGTCAGTCCTGGGGGCCAACAAACTGAACCATGCCACAAAGCTTAAATACCAAGAGTGGTGGAGAAGGTGTCCCCGTGGGGCTGATGGTGCGTGGAGGACACGGGGCTGTTTTCTGCAAATATCCCAAAGCACTTTGCAGATCGGGCAGAGATTTCCCTCCAGGGGAGAAGGAGCACTGGAGTGCATGTTGTGTTATTCCATCAGCCAGGATACCTGCATGGCCTTGGAGCCACCTGGCTTAGTGGAAGGTGGTCCTGCCCATGAGCAAGAGGAGCCTGAAAGTCCCTCCCAGCCCAAACTGTGCTGGGATTTTGTGGTTCCATGATCCCCTCCTGCTCCAGCCTGGCCTGGAACACTTCCAGGGATGGGAAGTGTGTCACAGCTGTCCTTGTGAGATGTGCTGGAACCCAAAGCCCAGAGGCTCCTGCAGCCCAGACTGCAGAGTTCATCCTCCTGCTCCTCCCTGCTGCTCCTGCCGACCACGAGGCGTGGGACCATTGAGGGGAAAGGGGCTTTTGCTCCTGGACAGCATAAGGCAGAGGCTGAGATTCTCCTGCCCCCAGCCTGTCTCCAGCCCGTCCCTGTCAGGGTTCTGCAGCCAGAGGGACGTCTGGGCTGGGATGTGCCAGCCTGATGAGACTCTCCTGCCGCGCCAGGGATGCCTGGAAGCTTTCCGCGGGATGCAGAATAGCAAAAACAACGGATGGGGAACTTGTCCCTCCTGGTGTTTGCTCCTCCCCAGCGCGATTTCCAGGCTGAGCACTGGCTGCACAGCCCGGAGGCCTGAGCCCCGCGGGGCACAGCCGCAGGGACGGGCTGCTCTTCCCGGAGCCGGGAACAGCTCACCAGGGGGAAGGTGTCACATCCCCGATTCATCAGCGCTACCTGTGCCATCTGTGTCGAGCACTTACGGGGAAACCTCTCGGCAACTGCCGTACAAATCAGGGGCAGCGCCAAGGTCAGGCTGCAGGGAATTTCGGGACGCGGGGAGGATGTTCAGCCGTAAGCAATAACAGCATCCCGGCACGATCCTGCCGCATCCCGCCCGCCCCGCCCCAGCCTCCAGCAGCCCGGGCCCCGCTGGGAAATGTGTATTATGCCTGGGTTAATTTACTGATTAATCTCTAGTCAGTGGTTTGTGCTTTCCCCAGATGGCCAATTAAAATTTACAACTGGCAGAGCAGTGCCCCGTTGGCAGCGTGCGCGGGCCGCCGGCAGAGGCGCGGCAGAAGGCGAGGAGGGCCCGCTGCTGCCTTTCCTCCCTCTGCTGGCTTTATTCGGAGGGGAGAGGGGCCCTGCCCTGCCAGGGGCACACGCCAGCCGTGGAGACCCTCGTCCTGCCCCCTGCACCCGTGGCTGCCCGCACCCCTCGCTCCCCCCGGGCGTCAGCAGCATCCGACACAGCCGAAGTGCTGCCTGTGAGGGGGGTCATACCTGCTGCTGTGATACTCACACCAGACAAAATGCTTTTCCAGCAGTAACAGGGAAAAAACCCACAGAATTTTGTCCTTTGGCACTGGGCACAGCTTGCACTGGAGCATCCACCCAGGCAAGAGCTGCGCAAGGAGAATCCAGACTTCCTAAGGTTCCCTGGGCTAAAGTTACGTGTTTCCTTTGGCAAAGGTGGTGTCTGGGCGGGAAAACTCCAAAGCAAATTAAAAATCCAACCGAATCCGTTTTCTGAAGAGGCCAAACCAGAAATGATGGTTGTAGGCTGTTCTAGAATTCCAGAATGGTTTGGGTTGGAAGGGACCTTAGACCCTGCCATGGCAGGGACAGTTCCCACTGTCCCAGACTGCTCCTGCCCCAATGTCCAACCTGGCCTTGGGCAGTGCCAGGGATCCAGGGGCAGCCACAGCTTCTCTGTGCCAGGGCCTGCCCACCCTTACATCCAAGAATTCCCTCCCAGTATTCCATCCCACCCTGCTCTCTATCAGGGGAAGGCCATTCCCCATTGTCTGGTCCCTCCGGACCCCTGTACAATGAACTGCACCAGCACAATTTGGTTTTTTCAACAACTGTTCTCAAAACTCCAGGAAACACTCAGAGAAAAAACAGAGGAAAAATAAATTGGGAAAGAATAGCTGCTTCCACAGGCACTCCCAGAAGATGTGGCAGTTCTCTGGTTCAGAGCAAAATTTCCCTGCCTTTTTTTTTTTTTTTTTTTTAAGGAGCCTTCATGAATATTGATGGTAAACATAATAACTGCAATACTCAGGAGTGTAGTCAACCCGTGCTGTACAATTCTCATAATTCCCCTTAAATTAAGGGGAGTCCCCCGTGTGCCCTGGCACAGCCTGCACTCCCTGGGTGCCCAGCATCACCCCCTGTGCCCAGCAGGGCAGCTCGGGGCCAGGCCCTTGTGGGTGCTTTGTCTTCCCTCATTTTTAAGGCTGAATCCAGCTTTAGAATCCAATCAGTGCACGGTGTGGCATGCAGTCTGGAGTTCGGTTTATAAATTCCCCAGGCATCATCCTCTCCCCGCCCAGCCCTCAGCGCGGGCTCGCTGCCGGGCCTGGGGGAGCTGCAGCTGCACACCTGGGGCTCACCTGGCTCACTGCCCCCCTGTGCAGCTCCCTGGGCTCTGGCAGGTCCCAAAGGGAGACACAGAGCAGTGGCCAGGAGCAGAGGGCTTCAAGGACGTGGGAATGTCAAAAGAGAAATAATAATAATCAGCCCCAATAAAAAGGAGGCTGAAATTTGGGAGGTGTCATTGTCTCCCGGAGTGTCCCTCGTGGTGTCCCATGGGGCAGGTTGGGAGCAGCAGCACCTGGAGAGCTGCACTGCTGAGCTTTCATGGAGACACCTGCAGAGAGAACGAACCTGCCCTGGCCAGGGGATTGTCCTGGCCACAACAGCTCCAGTTTCTGGGGCTGGGGGATCCTCTGGCTCAGAGAGGAGCAAGGCTCCCGACATCCCAGCTCGTGTTCTCCAGGAAGCTCCTGGCTCTCAGGAGAGCCACAGCTCCTGCCCATGACAGCCACACCAGCACAAGGTCACCAGTGTCCCCCAGCCCCAGAAGGGCTCCTGGATCTCAGATCATGGGGAAAGAGGTGGGGATGCCACCAAACCCAGGTGTGCTGCTGCTGCCCTAGGGATCTGCTCCTCCTCTAACACGGCTTTCTGGGAGCTGTGTGTGCAGGATTCCGGGAAAATGCAAGTACCAAGGATGAGCAGAAGTGTCCAGACAGGGATGGAAATATTTACATTTCAGAAATGGAAAGAAATCCTGCCCAACGCGCCCTGGTTCTGCTGGAGGAGCCATCCAGGCGCTGGCACCTTGGGGCTGCTGCGTCCCCGAGTTCACTCAGCTCCACTCCGGGGCCAGACCTGCTCTGGGCCCCATCCCAGCTGGGAATCACAGGGATTTGGGGCTTTTCTCTCCTCTTTTTTCAGTCAAGATAAAGATCTGCATTTTGGACCAACCCCACTCAAGGTAAAGGCGTGACCTGCGCAGTTCCTGTCAATAGAGCCGGGCTGGTGATCTTTAAAGGGGATTTTCTCCGGGTGAAGGACAAACATGACATTAGAGTTATCAAACTCCCCGTCTGACAAGGACATATAAATTGTAAATGGTCGGGGGCACTGAGATCAGCCTGTCTCTCTTCCAGGCACTTTTCCATGGCGTGGGGATCTGCTGGATGCAGCCCGGGCCTCGTGCGGTGTGCCCACGGCAGGGACAGGGTGGTGGCACGGTGGCTGTGCTGTCCCGCCAGGGGCTGTCCCCACGGGGCACTGGTGGCAGGAGAGGGGAGAGAACTGCAGCTGGGTCAGGACAGAGCTGATGGCCTGGTCCTGTGACACTCCTGTGGGCTGAGCCCCGCTGCTGTGATCAGCCCTGTCTCCAAGGGGAGCACGGGCTGAGCCCTGGGGGAGGCAGGGACTGGCCCCAGCACTGAGGGGGGATGGTGGCCAGTTCCTCAGGGCTTGGGGCCACCAGCTCTTGCCGACAGCTGGAGCACCCCAGCTTTGCTGCTCCTCATGCCGTAGGAAAAAGAGGGGAGCAGGCAGCAGGGCCCCAGGACGAGGGTGGCTGGGGGTCCTGGGGGGCCCTGACATCAGCACCCCCTGCCCTGGCCCAGCACGGCACCCCCAGGCTCAGGGGAAGGACAGGGCTTGGGGTTCAGCCTGTGTGGGGACCCAGGGCAGGGGTGGACAGAAGGTGACAGCACTGGGGGGTGACAGCACTAAAGGGGTGATAGCACTAAAGGGGTGACGGCACTAAAGGGGTGACAGCACTAAAGGGTGACAGCTCTAAAGGGTGACAGCACTAAAGGGGTGATAGCACTAAAGGGGTGACGGCACTAAAGGGGTGACAGCACTAAAGGGTGACAGCTCTAAAGGGTGACAGCACTAAAGGGGTGATAGCACTAAAGGGGTGACGGCACTAAAGGGGTGACAGCACTAAAGGGTGACAGCTCTAAAGGGTGACAGCACTAAAGGGGTGATAGCACTAAAGGGGTGACGGCACTAAAGGGGTGACAGCACTAAAGGGGTCCCAGCACACAGGGGTGACAGTACACAGGGGTGCCGGCACTAAAGGGTGACAGCACTAAAGGAGTCCCAGCACTAAAGGGTGACAACTCTAAAGGGTGACAGCACTAAAGGGGTGACAGCACTAAAGGGGTCCCAGCACACAGGGGTGACAGCACACAGGGATGACGGCACTAAAGGGGTGACAGCACTAAAAGGGTCCCAGCACACAGGGGTGACAGCACACAGGGATGACGGCACTAAAGGGTGACAGCACTAAAGGGTGACAGCACTAAAGGGGTGATAGCACTAAAGGGGTAACGGCACTAAAGGGGTGACAGCACTAAAGGGGTGATAGCACTAAAGGGGTGACGGCACTAAAGGGGTGACAGCACACAGGGGTGACGGCACACAGGGATGACGGCACTAAAGGGTGACAGCACTAAAGGGGTCCCAGCACTAAAGGGGTGCCAGCAGAGAGCCCAGAGCTGCTCTGGCCACTGAAGCACTTTGAGCCCTGCCCAGACCGCTGTTCCCTCGGGGACACAGCGAGGGGTACCAGCCAAGGCAAGTGCAAAAATCCCAGCCAGGACTAAGCGTAGAAGCCCCCAGGGAGAGCGGGAGCACCAGGACACCAGGCACAGCCTGCTCCTCCCGCCCTGCCGTAAACCTGGGACCCTCGCTGCATTTATCCCAGCTGAGCACAAGCCTGACTGAGATGGATTTAGTCCTTGAACTGTAATTAAAACCGAGAATGAGACGAGTGCAGAGTCCACGTGCTCGTGCAGATGAAGACACCTCGTCGTGCTCCGGCGGGCGGAACACGAGCTGCACAGCTGGCAGGGATGCAGCCCCAGCCCGGCCTGCGGGGAGAGCCCTGCACTCGAGCTGCTGCCGGAGCCCGGGGATGCTCCCGGGCGCTGCCGCAGGATCCTGACATCGGCCCCGCTGTTCCCCGAGCTCCGGGCGGCCCCCGAGGGCAGCGGGGCGCGGCTGTGGCTGCGGAGGGGCTGCTGCGGGTGGGGTGGCACGGACAGAAATCATCCCCCGTTCCCCCCCTCGCTGTGAGTCGTGTGCTCAGCAAAGCCGGGCACGGCCCTGGCATCCCAGGAGGGGGGAGCTAAGGAAGCCAGTTTCCAATATTAGAGGCTTTACCACAGAATCACCGAGCCATTTGGGCTGGAAAAGCCCTCTGAGTCCACGCGGTCCAGGCTTTAACCCAGCCCCACCGTGTTCACCCCTCAGCCGTGTCCCCGGGTGCCACATCCACACGGCTTTTGCAGGAAATCTGCATCTCCTTTCCCGCCTCAGTCTCCCCACCTGTAACATCGGTTTACGGGTGCTTGCTGTTTCTCACTGTGCCATTAATTACCCCTGATTGCCGTTCATTTGGTTTGGAAGGACATATCTGGCAGTTGCTGGGTGCTGTCAGCATCCCTGCCCAGCCAGCTGTGCTTGGCACCAAACTGCCCTGGCACCTGCGGGGTCCAGCTCGCCTTGAAAGAGTTCTTGCCCGGGATTAAAAAAAGGAAATCAGCAAAGGAGCAAACAAAGAGGAAACGGGGCGTCAGAAGTTTGATTATTCCATTTGCCTCCAGGGTAAACTGAGGCACCAAGCGAGGCACGGGGTCCCTTTCCATGAACAGTGTCACCCCAGCCGTGCAAGGTGGGTGTTGGAGAGGGTGAATCAGAGCCCCCAGCACCCAGGGAATGTCTTCATCTGCCATGTGCAAGCCATAAAAGGGTTCAGAGAAGATTACGGAATTTATAGCCTCAAAAGGGAAAAAAAAAAAAAAAAGGTATAAAGTGTCACTTCTACATAAAAATGTTGCTGCCATCTCCAATGTGTGTAGTTCTCCCCACAAAGAGGAATATGCATCATTTATAAGTCTTGTAAACGTCTCATATATATATTTTATATCTCTATATGTGTATTTTTATATTGTTATCCATATATATTATATTGAGGAAGAGATATATATGTATTTTCTATACTATTATCCACGTATATATTTTCTAGGTATACAGATGCATACATATATATGTATTTTCTATATTACTTCTATAATTAAACCCATATATTTAAAATAAATATAGATATGGATATATAGATAGAAATAGATGATATAGATTAGATGTAGATATAGATGTAGATATAGATATAGATATAGATATAGATATAGATAGATATAAATGTATTTTCTAATGAATTACAAGGAAGGCCATCACGTTCTACCTTTTCCCAGCCCTGGCCCTTTATCAATGCTACTCACATTTAATTAGTAGACATTTCTCCTTCCTGAGCATATTTACTTCAATTCCTTGTTCCTACGGCAACCCAGGCACTGCCGCCGGAGCAGCCCAGCCCAGCCTAAACCAGGAATGGAGATTAACGAGCAGCCTCAATATTCAGATTATACAGCAAGGACCGAGCCTGGCGAGGGCATCCTTACAAAGCAGCCTCAGCCACGGCTCTCATTCCAAGAGCCCGTGTGAGCAGGTTTGTGTTTATCCAGGGGTATAAACCTGTGCTGTCCAGCCTGGGAGGAGGCTCCTTCAGCCCTAAATTCTCTGGAATTTGCTGCCGACTCGGGTAAAGCCGTTTATTTAATTGTTTTTATGAATTACACTCCATTTTCGTTGTAAAACACCCAGCACAGGAGCAGCTGAACAATGTCCCAACCCTCCCTGCTCGGCGACGCTTTCCTCGCTGATGCAGCTGCAGGTTTCAGGCACACAAAATACCTGAATTTCCTGGTGCCACTGCAGCTGCCAGAACAGAAAATATCCCTTAAGAGGGGACACACACACTGCTACTTCTGCTGCCGTTCTCATGCAGGATTTCCTCAGCTGGCGTGCACACTGAAGGCAGATGTTGGAAGACCGACTTGACATAAATATCCAACAATTCTTCTCCTTTTAGTTTATAAATGTCCCTTATTTTTTTGACTGATAAAGGAAAATGCAATGTAAATTAAATAAAGAGGGAAGGGACGTGCGTAAATTAGAGCGAGAGCCACCTTATTTAAACATTTTTAAATCTTACATGGTCCTGATGCTTTTCAAGGAAAAGCACAGTCTAAATGCTCACACACCTATTTTCATTGAGGTGTGACAGTTTCACCCCGGAGCAGACAGCTCTGCTCCAAAGACAGGCACAGAGCGTTCAATAAAATAAATAAATGAATACAATTAGTGGCAGGGCAGCAAGCACTGGGAAGCATTCATTTTTACAGATCTCCAAAAGGCACCGTGGGTTTATTTGGAGATTCTGTGCCTGTCCTTACAGGGAAGCTGCAGGTGTTTGGGGGAAGGTTGTGGGGTGAGGAGACAGCGTGGGAGGCTCTGGGTGTGCTGAGCAGGGACAGGGAGAGACCCCCACGAGGGGTCCAGAAACAAGTCCAGCACAGGAGCCCCCCAGGGCTGGCTCTGGCACCAGTCCCAGGGGAATTTTTGGGTGCCCATGCCCCGATTTGGAGCGTGAGCCATCCTTACAGGGCTGGGCTGCCCCACCCTCTGTCCCTGCCTGGCCCCCAGCGCTGCCCCGAGCCCTGGGGACACCCCTGGAGCTCAGGGAACACCCCAGGGAGGGCAGTGCCTGTACTGATCCTCACACTGCCACGAGTTTGGAGCCCCAAAATCATCACGGTCACAAAAGTAACTCTGGGGTGCAATCCACCACTGCAAACACCCTCCACAGCCTTTCCGCTGGCCTCGGCCACCAAGTGAGGGGCAGGAAGAGATGGCATTTTTATGCATTATTTCTGTCCTCCCAAGCCTCTTCTTCCCCACAAATATTGGCCATCACAGGAATTAATTAATCTCAGCAACCCAAGAGTGGGGCAGGCTCAGCAGCAGAGCATGCCCTGAACCCCACAATCCAGGATGTGCTCCCGGGCTTGTTCCAAGTGCCTTTTAATACCAAAGAACACAACAACTTAAATGCCATCCCCTGGTTTTATGAAAAAGCAATATAGGAGAGTAAATAGGGCAAATACCAACAAGGCAGGACACGCGAGTCGAATCGAACAATAAATTCAAATATTATCACTAAATCGAAGAGCTAGGCAGGGTCTGAGAGCTCCTTTCCCCATGACTTTTCTGGAGAGCCGAGCACATGGAATAACCCATTCTCCTTGCCCATTAACAACAACAATCAAGGCTGGATTAAACCTCTTCAAATAATTCTCCAAGTAGAGATAAAGCATAAAAGAGAGAGAGAGAGAGAGAGGGAAAAAAAATTCTAGCGTATCCTTTTGCCGCTGGTAATAAGCTTACGCCTGGAACAGACTTGTTAAATAATTAGAGTTAAATTACCTCCTCTCCTACCACCGCCTCTCCCAGCCTCACCTCTCCAAGCTGTGGTTTAATGGAGAGGGATGGGTGTGGGGACACGGAGGGTGACACCTCGCTCGGGGCAGCGGTGGTGGCTTTGGTGTGCAGCCGGTGATTCCCCAGGGACCCGGAGCAGCCCCGGCTCCCAGCACCCCACGGATGCTGTTCCCGCATGCCCTGGCCTCACACACACCCTGGGACCCGCCAGAGCCCAGCCCAGGTCCCTGCTCGGAAACAGAAGGCACAAAAAAAGGAATTGAGATTTGCAGATCTGATAATGAGCCAGTTAATGACATAAATGATACCTCAAGAACCTCACTAAACCATCCAGGTCCTACAATTTAATCTGTAATAAATACTCCTGCATCATTGCGAGATGGCTGCTCATAATGGCAAATGAAATATGCTGGTATGATAGGTACAATAAATCTGGATTTTCCTATGGTTCCCTCAGGCTAGAACAATATGTAACCAGAGTGCGCACTGTCAGGATGAGCAGATCTCAAAGCCATCATAAAATCTAAATGGGGACTAATTAGGAGGCCCTTCCCTTCTAGAGTTACTATTTCTATTGACATTTTCCATGCATGAGCCCCTCCATAACATCATAAGTCACCAAGATAAGAACTCCCTAGATTATAGGGAAAAAGCTTTAATGGAGAAGTTGAACTCAAAGGCGATGCATAAATTTTCCTTCTGATACCCCGGGAAGTCTGTGTTCAGTACTTTCTTTACAAACTTTCCTCCCCTGTGCCAACTGCTGCTCTGTCCGGCCCTGACCCTGCTCCTGGGGCACGGGCACCTCGGGACGCAGCACCGGGGACCCCAGGGGGACAGGGCCCTCTCCACTGCCCAGTGCCTGCCAGAGGGTCGGGGGCACGGGGAGGGGACCCCAAAGGGGTCCATAGGTGGTCCCAAGGGACACGGGCAGGCTGGCATGGGATGGGGCACCATGGGATGGGCAGAATGCTGGGGGACAGAGGGAACTGAAGGCGCCAGGGTGGTCCCTGGGCACGGGAGGGGCTGTGCCAGGGCACCTCACCACCCCTCTTTAGTGCCACAGCACACCGGGTTCCTGCAGGGGCACCGGGCATCGCTCACCTGGCGCCGAGCTCACCTGGCACCGAGCTCACCTGGCACCGAGCGCCTCCACAGGTGTCCCTGTGCCCGAGCCCACGGGGGGACAGGGGCACAGGGGACAGGGGGACATGGGGACATGGGGACAGGCACCGCAGCAGCAGGTGAATGTGCTGGGCCACAGACATCTCCTGGCGCTGCCTGCAGGGGCCTCGCAGCGCCCGGGCTGCTCCCGGCTGAGCACAGAGCAGGATTTGTTGCCTGCGGGCAGCACCCTGCACATCCCCTGTCCCTGTCACAGCCCCGGTGACTGCCCTGGAGGGTCTGTGCCTCCTGCACATCCCCTGTCCCTGTCACAGCCCCGGTGACTGCCCTGGAGGGTCTGTGCACCCTGCACATCCCCTGTCCCTGTCACAGCCCCGGTGACTGCCCTGGAGGGTCTGTGCACCCTGCACATCCCCTGTCCCTGTCACAGCCCCGGTGACTGCCCTGGAGGGTCTGTGCCTCCTGCACATCCCCTGTCCCTGTCACAGCCCCGGTGACTGCCCTGGAGGGTCTGTGCACCCTGCACATCCCCTGTCCCTGTCACAGCCCCGGTGACTGCCCTGGAGGGTCTGTGCACCCTGCACATCCCCTGTCCCTGTCACAGCCCCGGTGACTGCCCTGGAGGGTCTGTGCCTCCTGCACATCCCCTGTCCCTGTCACAGCCCCGGTGACTGCCCTGGAGGGTCTGTGCAGGTGCCTGGCTGCGAAGGTGTGGGCATGGAGCACATCCTGCCTCCTGCATGAATCACCTCAGGCACAGCCTCCAGAATTAGGAATCATCCTGCCATCAGGATCCCAGAATCCCAGAGTCCCAGAGTCCCAGAATCCCAGAATCCCAGAATCCCAGAATGCCAGAATGTCAGAATTCCAGAGTCCCAGAATCCCAAAATGTCAGAATTCCAGAGTCCCAGAGTACCAGATTCCCAGAGTCCCAGGCTGCCTTCCTCCAGCCACTCAGTCACACCCGACCTGGTCCTTCTCAGTCCTGGGCACCAGGACAGGGATGTTCTCCTCAAGGTTGCCCATCTCTGCAAACTGGAACTTCCCAGTGGAAGGTGTCCCTGCCCACGGCAGGCGGTGGGATGAAATGAGCTTTAAGGTCCTTCCAATCCCAACCATTCTGGGATCCTGTGATTTCGTGAAGTTGCAGGGAAAGATGGGAGAGTGTGATGTGTGCCGAGCACGCCATCAGTGAGTTATTCTTTTGTCATCTTAGTAAATACATTTTTAAAAATTTTATGAGCTTTTACAGATATTTTCCTCCTTGCATGCATGAAAAATAAGAAAACATCTAGAAAAAAAAAACCTGTAGCAAGGTAACTTGCATTGCAGGGAACAGGTAATGGCTCCTGCCGTGGATCCCATTTATCTTCACTTGCCAGGGAACCCCTAACAACAGAATTATCAGGTCCCTTCTCACTCATGAATAATGATGCCATAAAGGCTTCCCAAATGGAGGGGTTCAGGGCTAACCCCCCGCTGCTGGAGCTGGCAATCCTTTGCTTTTCCGGGGTTTTGGTGATCTGGGGTGAAGAGCCAGCCTGGAGCAGCCAGGCTGCAATTCCACGGCAGCTCCAACCTCATCCGAACGCTGCAGTTTTCACTTCTGATCTTCAAATGCACATCATATTCTTGGAAATTACTGACGTAGGTAAACAAGCATTTCCTCAACAACAGCATTCCTGGAGGATGAATCTAAATACCCTTTCCTCAACTTTGTGTTTGCACAGAGTTATACAGGGGAAATGAGCCTTCGGAGAATTATTAGAGGGCAAACGAGAAGCAGCCAAGTTTATGAAAAACTAGCACAGGAATGACTGAGAGGATAGAGATCTATATCCTAAGTCAACTCCAGCTCCAGCTCATTTTTGTTTGAAGGAGAGGCAGCGGCGGGTGTGATTTATTCTGTATTTTCTAGCAGGGTGTTGAGGAGGAGCCCTGCTCCCTCCCTCCCTCCCTCCCCAGAAGTGACTCACCGGGGGCCCTCGCTGCTCCCCGTAAAATCAGACGAGGAGGAGAGGTGACACTGCAGGGCTCGAGGGGTCCCAGGCCCCCCAGATCCCTGTGCTGCCCCTCCCTGTGCTCCCACCATCCCTTTTCCCTCCTCTCTGCCACCAACCATGGCAACAAACACACAGCCCCATCCCACACTCCTCATCCAGGATTCCGAGGAGGCTCTCCAAGACCTGCATCTGGAACTGCATCAAGATTTCCCTGGCAGAGCCACCTTCGCCAAGTTGTGCTCAGATACTCGGCGGTGCCGGTGTATAAATATCCAACACCCGGCAGCTCTTCACTAAAAGGATGGGAATTCAGGGAAATCAAGATGAAACACATGTAGGATTTAATGCAGCACCACTTCTTGGTCAAATAGCGGTTGGGTTTAAATGGATCCAGAAACCCTTCCCTTGAAGATGCACGGAGGAGCAGCAGCGCTGTGCTCAGCAGGATCCCTGGAGCTGCAGCGGGGCTGCTCAGGCCTTTCATTCCAAACATTCCCTTCACGGACCGACACTGTGCAAATGGGGGTGGGTGGGTTTGTTCAGTGCGAGAAAGTAATTCAAACCCAGCAAAATCAATAGGAAAATTCATGAGCCATCGCTCCTGCTTTTTCTGTGGTTGCTGCTGAGGCAGGCACGGGAACCACGGCCACAAACTCCCCCAGCAGCTCGGGCACGGGGCCGTGGCCTGGGGTGGCCCCGGGGATGTGCCAGGAACACCTGCAACTGCACCCTGGCTCTGTACCCAGGCAGCTCTGGCCCCACACCCCCAAATTCTGCTGAAAACACTGGTGGATTTTTTTTTTTTTTTGTCACCCCCAAAGGCACGTGATGTTTGCAGAGTCCCTGGGGATTTCTGAAGGTGCCGGAGCATCCTCCCGACTTGCCCTCACCTCGAGGTGCTCCCAGCCGAGCCCCAGCGGGGCATGGCCAAGGAAGAATGATTTCTCAGCAGATATAAATCAGTGACCGTTCAGCAGTGCTGGTGAGCAGGGAATGGGAGCTCCTGGAAGCACAGCCCCATCCCAACACGCCAGCTCCGTACCCACAGGACTCATTCAGTCACTGCCCCCCTCTGTGCGTGCCCTTCTCCAACGGGGCAGACGCTGGGAAGAAAAGACTTTTATCTCACAATGTGGACAATCCCGTTTCACGTGCAGCCAGTCTCCCACCCTGCCCGTGCAATGTGGGCTGGCCCCGCTGGGCAGGGGCAGTGCAGCACAGCCAGGGCGTGCCGGGCAGGGCAGGGGACACTGCCAGCCCCTGCGGGGGTCACACCCCGTCCCCATCCTGCCCCAAAGCCGAGCAGCCCCGGACTGCGGGTGCAGTGGGAAAGGGGAGCTGAGGGCACGGAGAGCCCCTGGCTCTGTGCTGAGGTGCCATGACCCATCCCCTGGGGCTGTGCAGAGCTCAGCAGGAGCCCTGGGAGCCCAGGTGACACAGCAGGACGCTGTCCCCAGGCTGGGGGGGTCACCCTGCCCCCCAGGGATGTGCCACTCAGTTGCCAAAAGTGGAGAAGCAGAGCAGCTGAGCAATTTGCTGCGGTGCAAAGGCCGGGAACAGGCAAAGCTTTGTCAGGAGCAGCACCGTTGTTATTATTATTATTGTTATTATGACTATTTAAAGAGCATCCCAGATGTGTGTGGCACTTTACGGACAAAAATAATGGATGGGCCTTGCCCCCCGAAGCTGAAAATAGCACAGGCACAGGCCCAGCCAACAATGAGAGAGGCTGTGTGGGGCTGGAGTGAGGCTCTGCGGAAAGAGCAGGGCTTGTACCTGCCCTCACCTCTGCTGCCGCACTGACCTGCCCCAGCTGCCACCACAAGGAGTGTTCCCCGCTGATTTCCACTAAACATCCACTGGCAAGGATGGGATAGGGGTTTGAATTATTCTCTGTCTCTCTCTGGAGCTGAAGGTAGTGTGGGTGGGGGAGCCCGATGCATCAGCAGTGACACAGAGGGGGAATGGCTTCCCACTGCCAGAGGGCAGGGATGGACGGGGGATTGGGAACAAATTCTGCCCTGGCACAGGTGCCCAGAGCAGCTGTGGCTGCCCCTGGATCCCTGGAGTGCCCCAGGCCAGGCTGGACACTGGGGCTGGAGCAGCCTGGGACAGTGGGAGGTGTCCCTGCCATGGCAGGGGTGGCACTGGGTGGGCTCTGAGGTCTGTCCCCACCCAAACCAGTCTGGGGCTGTGTGAAGCGGCTCTGTGAAGAGGCGGGGATGGGGCTGAGCAGAGACAGGAGCCCAAGGATCCCACCAGGGTAACCTCAGCCCTGAGGCTGTGCTCTGGCTTTGCCCTGTCTGAGGCACTGGGTTGGTGTTTGGGCACTTCACAGCGGGAGCTGTGGCTGTGCCAGCACAGGAGGGGTGGCAGAACTTCTACTCAGCACCAGGACTGGGATCCAAACCTCAGTGCAAGCCCAGCCCAGAGCACGTGTGAGGTACAGAAAGCTTCCTACAGCTTTTAACGAGTTGTGGATTGGGTGCCAGGCCATTCCAGCGCTGTTTTGTGAAATTACTTAGATTTATGTCCGGCTATTTAATATCAGCCCGGAAAAAAAAAAAAAAAAAAAAGGCAAAAAAAAAAAAAAAAAAGCCTTTCCTCTGCTCAGCTCGGTGTGACGCTGTCACTGCTGCTGCGTCCACCCAAAGATTCTAATTTTTTATCTTGTTCATTTTTTTCCCCTTTGCACTGATTATTTTTTTTTTTTCTAATTTGGTGATCTCGGCAAGATGTTTGGGATGCACTTGGCAGAGCATAATATATCACCTGTCGAGTGACCCCAGCCTTAAAAAAGTGGGGAAATTACTGGAATAATTGCAAAGTAAACACTTGTCCGGGAAGGGAACGCCTCGGAGGGAGCTGGGGGGCTCCAGGAGCTGCTCCCTCGCTGCTGCTGCTCTGGCCAGCACCCAGAGCCTGGTGTGGGACACTGAACCCCCAGCTCCGGGACACCGCAGCTGATTGTTTTAATACCAAAGTGACACCAAAGGGGGTCAAGTAAATAAATATGCATGTCTCACCAGTGCAAAATAATAAAATTCCAATGTGTGCAAGCCTGCTTGTTGAACATATGTTTGCAGCACGGCTAAGCCATCTGGCTCAATGTCAAGCATTTACACCAACTGCAGTCTTACACTACCTGACAGCAGAAAAGCTTTATTCCCCTGGTGTTTGGGCACAAATGGAGAAATATTATTGAAATGATTATCTGCATCAAGACTCAGATTTGGTTTGACATTTAGCTGGCTCTGTTTAATCCAAAGGGTTGTCTGAATGAATAAAGAGAAGGGTTCCTCCAGAAGATGCTGCGAGCAGCCAGGGAAAGCCAAATGATTAATGAGACTGAGAGGCTGGGTGGACCCTGCCCACCTCCACCCAGACCTCGGTGCCAAGAACTGCATCGGAAATCAGGCTGAGCCTTCTGGAGCTTGTCAGGAGGATGCTCACGGCCGAGGGGGCTCTATTTTTGGACCTTGGGAGAACAACAGGAGTGAGCACGCTGCTCCCGGGCGGGAAGGAAAGGTCTGTGTCCCAATTAAACACAACCTCGGAAGAGTGGCAGGTCCCCGTCGTGCCTGGTTGGAGTGGGATGCGCTCAGACCCCGACCCGGGGGTGCCTGGGCTGGGGAGCGCCCTCCTCCACACCCCCACGCCAGCACAGGGGCTGTCCCTGCACGGCCCCACCGAGGGCACCCTCATCCCTAAGGGGATCCCTTTCTTCAGAGAAGGCTCCTGCAGCACAGGAGGGACAGGAAAAACAAGTTTGGGGTGAGCCGACAGGAGCCAAGGGGGAGCAGGAGCCGTTTGAACTCACGGGGCTGCTGAAGGCTGGGTCTGACAGAGACAAATTCATCCCGGGAAGCAGAGATAGTGTGTTTTAAAATGAGATGGGCTAGAATGCCAGGCACAGGGCTCTGAGCAGTCACGGTCCAGGAAATGCCTCTTTGGGAGCACCAAAGCGCAGCCGTGCCCCGGCACAGCCGCCTGCCCCCTCCGCGTCCCCACCCCGGATTGTGGGTTTGGATTTAAAACTAATTTGGTGATTGGAGTTTAATAAGAATGTTAGACATGATTTCCTTCTCACTCTTACTTTTAATTAACTTTTTAATTGAGATTTAAATGAATTCTAATGAACAGAATTGGTAGCCTAATTGATTTGTTGCACAGCGTGGGGAGGGATCAGGATGCCAGCAGCATTTTGATATATTGCTGTGGGACGTCAGACAGTTTACAGGTTAATTTTTTGGCAGAGGTTACTTGATGGCAGCTGAAAACAATAATCTACGTTGGATTGATCAGTGAACAGTTCCTGCTGAGTTTATGGTCCACACTGGTTAAAGGAGCTCCTGGTTGTGCCTTTGTCACCTTGGCCTCTCCTTGGGAACTCATCTGGGGTTTGAACAAGAGGAGTTCTAGCCCAGTTGGGCCCAGATGCAAACTAGGAGTGACAGAATTCCTAAATAAACCCACAACACGTTTATTTCCATAAATAAATACACTCCTTTATCACACTGAGAACCACGAGCAGTGAGGAGCCTGTGAGGACGGAGGGACACAGGCCGTGACCTCAGGCCACACAGTCACAGTGTGCTCCCGCTATGATCCAGACATCCCAGGGTGTGGGGAGGGAATAGGGAAGCCAAGGCAAGGACTGGCACGTCGTTAATTGCCAGCTCCCAGATTTCACAGCTTTGGGAGCAAATCAGCTGCTCAGGAGTGTTAACCTGCTAAAACATAAACTCATTTTAGTCTCTGGGCATTCACCCTCCATCAGGAAAGCTCACCAGAGGCTCAGGGGACACAGGGCCAGGACTGGGGCCCTGCGCATCCCAAGCCCACCCCCAGGTGCTGTCCTGGCCCCAGGCGCGGTGCTGTCCCCAGGCAGGTGTAAATCAGGGACAGTCGGTGACACCGGGTGTGAACGCAGAGCTTTGGAGACATTACTGCAGTCAGAGGGCAAAGCAGGATGGATGGAGAAGGAGAGCAGGGACAGTGCAGGGAAATGGGGTGAGAGAGAGAAATATTGCCAGCAACATCCGAAATGCCTTGAAATATAGAGCGCTCCCAAATTTAAAGGAGTCGGGTTTAAAAGTTTCATTTTACGATTTGTAAGGAATTTATGTGAAAATAATATCCAACGACTGGCACTTCTTTTTTTTTTTTTTTTCCATAATACCAAGCTGTTAGGTGGGAAGAGAGATCCGTGGAGAACATTAAAATCCCTTCCTGCTCCTAAGCAGAGGTGGGCAGAGCTGCTGCCTGCCGGCCCCCCCAGCATCCCCGGCTCCATTAGTGCCTTCAGCCCGCTCCGTTCAGGCTATTCGGTACATCACAAGCTGCAGATTAAAGGGAGAGCCTTTCTCGAATGCAGATTAATTTTGTTTTTCAACTTCTTAAGCTTCTGTTAACACCTTTTCTGCAATCAGTACAGTATCTTTTAAGTTAATTAGTTCTGGAAAAGAATTACCAGCGTAATTTGTGCTGAGCCCTCCCTCCCTTTCACTCAGCAGACAGAGCAGCCTCTGATGGAGATAAAAGGGACACTGGAGGCTCCTCCAGCGACAAGAGGTGTTCGAGAGGAGCTCCGATAACATCTTCAAACCATTTATCCCCGTTCAGCTCCGCAAATGGGGAGGGAGCAGGAGTGAGCTGGAGCCGGTGTGCGTTCCCATAACCTCTGGAGTTCTCTCCCGAATTATTTAGATCCCTGAACACCCCACATTGCAGGCAGGGAGCCCCTCGCTGGGGCCCACGGCTCGCACTTGGGGCCACTGCTCCTCCTTCTAGTCACCCTGGAAATCATTTGTTTCATCCGCGGTGCTGCACAAGGTCCCGTGGAGCCTCCCGCAGAGCTGAGCTGCGTTTTGGGCTCCACACAGACCGTGGACATTGAGAATGAATTACGTGCATCACTGTTCTGCTGCCAAGGGCCGGCCGCCAGCACAGCCAGGGCTCCCCCACTCTGTCTTGCCTCCCCTCAGGGGTTGGGGAAGGATCCCGGGGGGGCTGCAGCCGAGGTCTCACCCCACCCCGGGGGTCCGTGTGTGCCCACGTGTGCTCACACCTCGCCTCCCCACAACGAACCCCCCCAGCACCTCTCTGACTCACTGTCGGGCTCCATACCAGCAGAGATCAACTGGCACTGCATAAATTCCCCTTGAGAGCAGCCCAAAAGCTGTCACAGGCGGCTGGTGTGGTGTCCCCCTCTGGAGCATGGCTCAGTCTCCTCACGGACAGCAGCAGAGACAGCCAGAATTTCCTGTGCTCCCAGCCTGGGAGAGCCCAGACACAAGCCCAGCTGCTGCTGTGAGCTCCAGTGCAGCTGGAAGGGCTCAGGGCGGGCAGAAGGGAGCAGCAGAGCCTCCTCCGGGGGGCTCCCACAGCACCCAGGGGTTCCCCTGCCTCCTGAGAATAAGATATGTATCTCAGGAAATATGATATGATATGATATGATATGATATGATATGATATGATATGATATAATATAATATAATATAATATAATATGATATAATATAATATAATATAATATAATATAATATAATATAATATAATATAATATAATATAATATAATATAATATAATATAATATAATATGATATAATATAATATAATATGTATTTCAGGAGAGCTAATCCTGCTAGAAACACTCATAGCAATAGCGACAATATTGGCTTACGCTATTAATACTTCCCATTAAAGTCAATTAATTAAATCCAAATGAAAAATATTTATATATAAAAATTTTCATTGAAGCCTGTTTTGGTTCCCCCCCCCCCCCCCCCCCCATAAACCCCAAGGACAGCAGTGCCCAGTCTGTCCCTCCCTGGGGTTTGCAGTTAGAAGTGTGATCACTATCAGCTTTCCTGCTTTCCATGGCAGGAGGTTTATTCCTAATTTGCAGTGGGAAAAGCCTGGGCTCTTTGGTAATACACGTTATCCAACTGATTCTGACTTTGTTAAACCAGCCAATGAGCCAGGAGAAACTTTGCAACAGCTGAAAAAGGACTCTAGCAGTGTTGTGGTGCAGGCTCAAAGCCAGGAAAGCAATGAGAAAAGGGGAGAATCCTCCAGATTCCTGTTGCCTTGGGCCAATCTCACTTGCTGGAAAGAAGGAACCAGCGTGGCGCTGCCCAACCACCACAACTCCTCTCTACATCCAATTCTTTTCTTTTTTTAACGGAGCCACCCTACAGGGTTTTGTCGCCCATTCCTCTGTTTTTCTTCAAGCTGTCTTTAGGGCTGAATTATTTTGCAGCAGTGGCTGGAGCTTTTTTTGTGTATTTGATTGTGTTTAATTGTGGAGCCAGCAGGACTGGGTGCCTGGGTGCTGCTGCAGCTCACGGCTCCCCTGATGAAAACTGTGTTTCCTCACTGGTGTGAGGGGACCCTGGTGCTACCAGCACCCGCAGAGTGTGCAACCAGGGCCCTGGAATGGCACCACCAGGCCCGGAGTGGCCCTGGGACCGTGGCTGTCCATGTCCAACCCCACCTGTAAAGGGCTGGGAGAGTGTTCAAGGGTGGAGGTGAGCAGTGGTTTCACCTCCTTGTTCCCAGCTCACAGCAGGCACTGGGATGCTCCCTGCTCTCTCCCCACTCCCTGTCCCCCAGGCTGAGCAGCTCAGGGAGGCAGCACCTGCCTGTCCCCAAACCAGCAGCCAGGACATCCTCATCCTCCTCCCTGATGTCCCAGCACTGCCACACCCCGCCACCGCTGGGCCACCCTGGCAGCACCTACGTGAGCTGTAGGATGAACCCCCCCCAGCTCAGCGTGGCGTGTGATCATTAGAGAGGAGTTATTTAATTTATTTTTTACCTACTGCAGTTAATTACAGCGTCTCTGATTGTGCTGATCACTCCTGCTCCCGCTCAGCCCGGCAATCAACGATCCCTGGCAGGTCTGGTGGCAGTGCCAGCACACGGGACACGGTGCCTTCGTTTGTGCTGGCTGTGGAGCCACCCCACACTGCTCCTGTGAGGTTTTCCTCCTGGATCCCCTGCCCCAGGTGAGGTGCTCTGTTTGCGCCCTGCCCCTGGGGCACCCGGGCAGAGGGAGGCCAGCCTGGCACAGCACAGAGGTGACACCGTTCCCACCGTGTCACACCCTCCCGGGGCTGCCGCGTGCCTCCTTGGGAAGTTTGGGAGATTGTTTTCCCGTGCCTGTGCCAAGGCGTGAGCGCTAGAAACGGAGAAATGCCAGGGAAAAGTGAGGCTGGGAACTGAGCAGAGTGAGACAGCCTCTCTCTGGGTGCCTGTTTCTTCCCTCAGTGACACAGAAATGAGGACGTGCCTCCCCAAATCCTGCAGCTCGCTGTGGTTACGTACCAGGAGGGTTTCCTCCTGCACTCATCGCTGCTTTTTTCCTCCTCTAAACGATGCTCTGAGTAACTGCCTCTATGATATCATCTGCTGAGGTCTTTCGAATTTCTGCTTTGCATGAAAGACAAAGAATTCTCCACAATTAATGTGCTTTGAGGGTTTCCTGTCACAAGGAACATAATTAACTCTTTGCTGGCCTAACTAATTTCTGCATTTTAAAAAGTAGCCTGATAATGACAAAAGTGGAGCACTCAATCCACAGGATAGCCATTAACGGTGCTCCAGCATTGTGCTGGCTCCATTCAGCCCACAATTACTGTCAGGGAATGGCACTGGAAGCTGCTCCTTGTACGCAAACAAGAACACTGTTCATTAAAGGCCCCTTCCAACAAAGCACAATCTATATTTGTAACGAGTGTTTGAGAAAGGAAATAAAATCCTGGGCTCCGAAACCTGGGATACAATTTTTCCTCTTTTATAAACAGGTTTTTTCGGGGCTGACAGATGTTGGCACAGTGGAGGATACGAGGTGGCTGCTGCAGGGGCTTTGAATGCAGGGATGAACAGCCAGGCTCAAGGCATCCGGCGGTGGAAAGCTGGGCTGAGGGAAACCTGAGTCCATGTTAAATGGGAGAGAGCTGGAGGTGTTCACCTGGAGAAGGCTCCAGGGAGAGCTCCAAGCCCTTTCCAGGGCCTAGAGGGGCTCCAGGAGAGCTGCAGAGGGACTGGGGACAAGGCCTGCAGGGACAGGACACAGGGAATGGCTTTCCCAGGATTAGGCAGAATATCGGGAAGCAATTCTTGGCTGCGAGAGTGGCGAGATCCTGGCACAGGTGCCCAGAGCAACTGTGGCTGCTCCTGGATCCCTGGCAGTGCCCAAGGCCAGGCTGGACACTGGGGCTTGGAGCAGCCTGGGACAGTGGCAGGTGTCCCTGCCATGGCAGGGGGTGGGTGGGAGGGGATTTAAGATCCCTTCCAAACAACCCTGGGACCGTATCCCGTGACAAACTCGCTGTGCTGAGCGCACCGAGCGCAGCCGCGGCCCCTGCCCCTGCCCCGGGCCGGCACACGGCAGGTACAGCGGGGCGGGCGCTGGGGGGGCCACCCTGACACCCTACACCCCCGGACACCCCCCGGACACCCTGGACACCCCCGGACACCCCCGGACACCCCCCGGACACCCTGGACACCCCCGGACACCCCCCGGACACCCCCGGACACCCTGGACACCCCCGGACACCCCCCGGACACCCCCCGGACACCCCCGGACACCCCCCGGACACCCCCCGGACACCCCCGGACACCCCCGGACACCCTGGACACCCCCGGACACCCCCCGGACACCCCCCGGACACCCCCGTCCCCTTCCCCCGGCAGCCCCGGCCGCTCTCGGGCTCGCCCGGGGCTCCCGGCGCTTCCGCACGGCAACAGCGCCCCCTGTGGGCCCGCGGCGGCAGCGCGGCGACACCGCGCGGGACACGGACACGGGGACAGAGGGGACAGAGGGACACGGGACACGGGACAGAGGGATACGGGGATACAGGGACAGAGGGACACAGGGACACAGGGACACGGGACAGAGGGACAGGGAACACGGACACAGGGACACAGGGACAGAGGGACAGGGGGACACGGACAGGGGGACACAGGGACACAGGGACAGAGGGACAGAGGGGACAGAGGGACAGGGGGACACAGAGACAGGGGACACAGAGACAGGGGGACGAGGACACAGGGACAGAGGGACAGGAGGACAGAGGGACAGGGGGACACAGGGACACGGGACGCAGGACAGAGGGATAGAGGGACATGGGACAGAGGGACAGAGGGAGAGAGGGACAGAGGGACAGAGGGATACAGGGACACAGCGACACAGGGACACAGAGGCACAGGGACACAAGGACACGGGACAGAGGGATACAGGGACAGAGTGGCACAGGGACACAGGGACAGGGGGACAGAGGGACAAAGGGACAGAGGGACACAGGGACACCGGACAGAAGGACAGAGGGACAGAGGGGACACAGGGACACAGGGACACGGGAACCGCCCACGGCGCTGGGACCCCAGCAGTGTGGACCTCCATACTGCCCCCGTGGCCGCACGGGGACCCTCCTGAGAGCACCGGAACCCCTCTCCCGGAATTCGGAGACACCTCCTGGAACACGGGGACCCCTGGGAGCACGGGACCCCCCTCCCGGCAGCACGGGACCCCCGGGGACCCCCAGCAGCAGGGACACCCCGAGCAGAGCGGCACTCAGGGATTCCTCCTGACACCCCCGCCCCCGTTACTGCTTTCTTTAGAAACTTCTTTTGGGAAAGGTTTCAGGAAAAGGGTCTGATTCATCCCGACATTTACTGGGGTCACACTTGGCTCTGTGCGTCCCGAGGTCTTCGTGCACAAGAAAATTCCACAGAACTCCAGATTTTAAGGAAAACATTGAATGTTATGGGAAGAAGAGATCCCTTAACAGAGGAGTCAGAGCGTTTTGCACAAGTGTTCTCCGGCTGTGTGCAGTGGTGGAGTCAGTTTGTAGACCTGCATATGCAGAATGGACAAAGAGGGGAGTTTCTAAGCTCACAGAGAAAATCCAGGCCAGGGAGGGAAAGAGTAATACGGCAGGAGGAGGACCTGGGCATGGAGTAACTTTCCCTGCTAGGAGTCATTCTCAGAGTAACTTTTGTTTCCCCAGCACCAAAACTGTACTTAGTTAAGAGTTTACAAAAGAAAATCTTACTAACGATGGAAAAGAGATAAAAATGCATTGTTGACCTTGTTAAATCCTAACGTGGCTATTTAACTTAATGGCACCACACACGCTGCTAAATCCCGTGGGATCCCTCCCCCTTTCTCCCTAGTGGGATAAACACAGTTTGTCATGTTGAGGGAACACTCTAGTGCAGGAATAATCAGAACGTATTGTTGGATCCAATTTTCTATCATTTACTTTTTGCTGTCAAACAAAAGTAGAGCCCAGTACACTATTTAGTCATGGGTGGAAGGAGAATTAGCCCTGTAATGTGAACAACTTTCCAAGGTAAAAGTTGAGGGGCTGCAGCCTGCATTAACTCCCATTGTTTGCTGCCCTCACGGATGCCATGAAAGGATTTTGATTTTCACTATTATGTACTTTGCATGTTGCTTGTATTAAATCAATGGGCGACTTCCCTCCGTGTTTTTCCTGCCGCTGATCTAAAAGGCCTTTTGAAAGGAGCCTGGCCTGGCACAGACAAAGACTGATTCTTCATCCCCTGACATGTCACGCCACCAAACGGGGCTCTGTGCACTCTGTCAGCGTCTCAATCCCAGCGTCACGCCAGCCCGCAGCTCCTGCCGCTCCCGGAGCCCTTCCAGCACTTCATCCTTCAGCTCGTGTACCTTGGGCAGACACCGATGGGCGCCGATAACGGAGGGCTTTGCATGTTTCTGTCACCGCCTGCACGTGTCACGCTCAGCCCGCCCAGAGAGGGGACAGCAGGGCAGTGAGCGGCTCTGCTCTGCCCTGAGATCTCTCCGGGGGGGGCTCCGTGCTGCCACTCGGGGATGGAGGGGTCTCACCTGTTAGTGGGTAAGGAGGGACCCGAGGGGAATCTTCCATCCCATCTTCAGCCCCTGCCCACGCCGGGCTGGGCACCGGCGCTGGCACCGGGCTGGGGAGGGGTGGCTGTGCCACTGGGGTGCCACTGGGGTGCCACTGGGGTGCCACTGCTGGGACCAGCCCAGGGCTCCCTGCAGGGACTGGGATGTGCCCGGGGGCTGGGGGCACACAAAGCCAGGGAGGGGCTCCAGCCCCTCGGCTCTGCCACTGCCCTGCTCCTGGCAAACCCCGCGTCACCTCTGTGTGCCACCGGTGCGTGTCACCTTGTGCCCTCTGTTGGTGTTCTGGGAAAAGGAGAGGGAAAAGGGAAAGGGAAAGGGAAAGGAAAAGGGAAAAGGGAAAACGGAAAGGGAAAGGGAAAAAAGGAGAAGGAGAAGGAGAAGGAGAAGGAGAAGGAGAAGGAGAAGGAGAAGGAGAAGGAGAAGGAGAAGGAGAAGGAGAAGGAGAAGGAGAAGGAGAAGGAGAAGGAGAAGGAGAAGGAGAAGGAGAAGGAGAAGGAGAAGGAGAAGGAGAAGGAGAAGGAGAAGGAGAAGGAGAAGGAGAAGGAGAGTGAAAGGCAAAAAGGAGGAAAGCAAAAAGGAAGAGGAGGAAAGAGAACAGGAAAGGGGAAACCAAAGGGGAGAAAGAAGGAAAAGCACAGGAATTAAGTAGAAGGACAATCACAAAATAGAATCACAGGACCATCCAGATTGGAAAAGACCTCCAAGACCACCAAGCCCAACCTCTGACCAACCACACCAGGCCTGACCCTGGCACGTGGCATCCACACGGGAGCCCCAGGCCTGGGTGCAGATTGCCAGGTCAGATGGACACAAACATCCACCGGGAACGGGAGAACAAAACGCCAGGGGGGAAATTCCTCAGGGCTGAGCAGCTGGCACGTGTTTTGCAGCACCTCAACCAAGACCCCGAGTGCTGGCAGAGCAAACAGGGGGAAAAAGGAACTCAGCTTTTATTCCTTTATGAGAATTCCAGCAAACTCCCGTCGTTTTCCTGCGCTGTGTCCCACCAGCCCCTCGGCGTCTCCTGGATCATTGTCTCCCGACAGGCGGAGGCGCAGCCAGCGCTGCTCTTTGTCCGGCATCCAGTTCGTCTGGCATCTGACATTCGCACCCGGAGCCCCGCAGCGCCGGGGGCTCCCGGCCCCGCGCCGCAGCCCCGGCCCTGAGCAGCCGCCAGAAATCCGGGCACGCCGTGCCAAGAGCGGCGAGCGGCCCCGAGCCCGTGGCTCTGCCTGCAGAAATGGAATATGCTAATCCCGAGGCTTTAGAAATGGGAATGCTAAGGAGCGAGTGCTGCGGAGGGGCTCAGAGATAAAGCAGAAGATGGCAGGCTCGTCCCGGCCCGGCTCCCGAGTGTTGGAGCTGCAGAGGTGCGGACTCCGTGCTGAGCCGCACCTGGGGAAAGGTAAAATCACACCTGAGGTGGTGGGACTGGGAGCCGGACGAAGCACAGCACCCGTTCCGTGGGACCGCAACGCTCCCGTGCGATCACGCCAAGGCGCGTTTTAAAGTACATTATGCAATACATAAAAAGTAATGATTTTGAGACAAATTAAGCTGTAACGGCATCGAATCAGTTTGTCTACACAGCTAATATGTTGATTAATGTCCTTTTAGGGCTGAGACATTCATTTTTATCTCATTATTCAACTCAGTGTTTTCCCATAGCTATTGAATAAAAATGTAATTATTGCTCGAAATCATCACAGAACCATGGAATGGTTTGGGTTGGAAGGGACATTAAAGCTCACCCATACACACCCCTGCCATGCAGCAGGGACACCTTCCACTGTCCCAGGCTGCTCCAAGCCCCAGTGTCCAACCTGGCCTTGGACACTTCCAGGGATCCAGGGGCAGCCACAGCAAATCTGGGAATTCCAGCCCAGCCAGGAATTCCTTCCCGATCTCCCATTCAGCCCTGCCCTCTGGCAGTGTGAAGCCGTTCCCTGTGTCCTGTCCCTCAAGCCCTTGTCCCCAGTCCCTCTGCAGCTCTCCCGGAGTCTCTTCAGGTACTGAAAGGGGCTCTGAGCTTTTCACAGAGTCTTCTCTTCTCCAGGTGAACATTTCCAGCTCTCCCAGCCTGCCCAGGTCCCTCTGGATGCCATCCCTTCCCTCCGGGTGCCATCCCTTCCCTTGGATGCCATCCCCTCTCCCCACAGAGGTGACTGCAGTGCACACCTGGGTGTCACCAGCCAAGTGCTGACCTTACCCTCACACACTCAGCAGAGTTCCCAGGAGGATCTCGTATCTGGTTTTATTTCATTTATTTGCTGAAATTGTGACTGGCCTCTGAATGGGAAATTGTTACTCAGAACCAGTCGTTGTTAACATCAAAAATAATGATGGCCTATTTCGGGATTCATTCTCTTTTTAGACTAAATGCTAATTTAATTGCTAAGTTGGGAGGTAGAGACCCTCAAAACCAAAATTAAAGAAAACTTGGCTGTTCTGGGTCAATGGGTGGAAGTCGATGATTTTTAGGGATATTCCACTTATTTCCTAAAGAAGATGTGATTCTGTGACAACTTTTTTAGCACTCTTGCATGGGAGGAAAGCTAAGGTGGTTTCAATATTTTGAATGTTTTTGATATTTTTTCAGGGTCTTCTAACTTAATCAAAGTAAAATGAGAAGAAATGTGTAACAGCCCCAGTTCTTTTTGATGCCTCACTCCAGACAGAGGTTTTTTATAAGGAATTTTAGGTTGGACTCGATGATCTTGGAGGTCTTCTCCAACCTTAATGATCCTACAATGCTGTGAGTTACACGAAGGTGCAGATTCAAACCACCTGCAGGAGCATCTTTGGGTGCTCTTTTGGAGAACCATAAAAAAGGGGAAGAGCTGCATTCGCTGAAGCAAAGGATGTCGTTGGGAGGACCTGGACTCCTCAGGAACTTCCCGGCCATCTTGATCATTCCCAGCATTTCCCTGCCTGGCCTCTGCCAGGTGCTTTCCGGGGCTCAGGGAAGAGTGGGGGGCACCAGCAGCTGTCCCACCGCTCCCACCCTGGGGCTGGACTGGGACCAGAGCTCTCCAGCACTGGGAAAAGTCTGCCCTGCCACTGCCTCCTGCCTTCATCCCGGCACAGGCAGAGACGAGGGTGCACAGACGCTGTGGAGGAGGTATCAGGTCTGCTTAGCTTGATTGAGAAAGGTTAATTACATGTGAAATGAGACTGGGATTCAGACTGTGTTTGCTCTAGATTTTGTGTAATGTTATATCAACACTGGGATTCTCTGTTATTCTATTAACAAAATAAATTCATTTTGTTTGGTTTCATTTTACTGTTGTTTTAATCCCACTGAACATTTATACTGTTATTTAATTTTACTAAACATGTGTGGATAGTAAAATACCTACAGAATTAAACTACCCAAGGATATTAAAGTGATCCAGTTCTCATGGAGATTTGATCTGCTAATTAGCCACACCAATTTTATGGATCATTGCAGCGCACTTAAAATGTATTGTTATATGTTCATAATCTTTCCTTAATGAGCTTTTATTGAGAGCACAGGCCAGCCACAGCTCAGCACTGGGGCTGCTTCAAACCCAGAGCCTGTGCCCGCCTGTCCCCAGCCCAGCACTGCAGGGAGGGGAGCAGGAACCTGCAGGGTTTGGGGTCAGAGGGGCAGCAGGAATGGGGCCCTGCAGGATTTAGGGTCACAGAGAGGCAGGAATGAGACTCTGCAGGGTTTGAGGTCACAGAGAGGCAGGAGTGGGACCTGCAGGGTTTGAGGTCACAGAGAAGCAGGAGTGGGACCTGCAGGGTTTCGGGTCACAGGCAGCAGGAACGGGACCTTGAAGGATTTGGGGTCGGGGGGTGGGAGCAGGGGTCCCCTGTCCCTCCCTGGGGTGCCAGGGTGTAGGGGCAGGGTCCCACACCGGGCTGTGCTTACGGGAGGCAGAAAACCGCTTTTAAACCCAGTAAACCAGGAGCGGAGCCCTGACCCCTCCCATACCCCCAGGGCCGGGGCAGGGAGCGGCCCCGCTGGGCTCGGAGCGTCCTGTGGGGTGTGAACGGCCCTCAGCAGCCCGGGCTGGGACCCACAACGGGGAGATGCCCCTGCACACCTGCTGCACATCCCTCTGCACACCTGCTGCACATCTCCTTGCACACCTGCTGCACATCCCCCTGCACACCTGCTGCACATCTCCATGCACACCTGCTGCAGATCCCCTGCACACCTGCTGCACATCCCCCTGCACACCTGCTGCACATCCCTCTGCACACCTGCTGCAGATCCCCTGCACACATGCTGCACATCTCCATGCACACCTGCTGCACATCCCCCTGCACACCTGCTGCACATCCCCCTGCACACCTGCTGCACATCTCCATGCACACCTGCTGCACATCCCTCTGCACACCTGCTGCACATCCCCCTGCACACCTGCTGCAGATCCCCTGCACACATGCTGCACATCTCCTTGCACACCTGCTGCACATCCCCCTGCACACCTGCTGCAGATCCCTCTGCACTCCTGCTGCACATCTCCTTGCACACCTGCTGCACATCTCCTTGCACACCTGCTGCACATCCGCCTGCACACCTGCTGCACATCCCCCTGCACACCTGCTGCACATCCCTCTGCACACCTGCTGCACATCTCCCCGCACACCTGCTGCAGATCCCCTGCACACCTGCTGCAGATCCCCCTGCACTCCTGCTGCACATCCCCCTGCACAGCTGCCAGGGCTGGACAAACATTTTCTTAAAGAGATGATCCCAATACCCAACCTAACCCTCCCCGGACAGGCCCAGGGCTGAGCTTGGTGCCAGGATGGACACGGGGACGCACGCTGGATGGGGAGCTGTGACATGGGGGTGAACACAACTGCAGCTGCGCCCGGGGGTCCCGGGACCCCAACCCGTCCCATCCCCGGCTGCTCCCGGGGGTCCCCGTCCCCGCTGCCCTTGTGGGGGTGCTACTTCATTAATTAGGGAGGGAAAGCTGGCGAGCCGAGAGTGAGTCTCAGATCAGAGTGTGCTGTTTGGCGCCGGTGCGGGCTCATTTAACAATTCAAGGGTCACTACCTGCAAAAGTGAGGACAGCGCTTACAAGCGCGCCGATCCCGCCAGCTACAATGTGCGCGCGGGGATAATGAACTTAAAACAATCGTAATTAGCGGGCCGAAACAAAGGATTAAAATTAAACCTGAATGGCGCGGTGCGTGCGGCTCGCTTGTAGAACAGCGCTAAGCCAACTTAATCCATTTTAATTCGGCGCGGGCCGGGCGGCGGCGGCGCGGGGCCGGGGTCGGCGGCTGCGGAGCCGCGATACATCCCTCGGCCGGGCGATAAGGGCCGGGGCCGCCCGGGGGACAGTGCCCGCCAGGGTCCCCGGGGAGCGGGGGCTGCGTGTCCCGGGCCGGCGGGGCGCCCCGGCTTTGTGCCGCCGTTGTCATTGACTGATCGGGCCCTTTGAGCGCGCTTTCACAGTCAATGGACCCACCTGAATAGATGAAAGGCAGACGGCTCCTGACAAACAAGGGGCTGCGGAATATTCATTGTGCATCTGCGAGGGAAAGATTAATGTATTAGAAATTAAAATGGGCCCGGGCTGTATGATCTTGCTCTAACACTTGGCCAGACCTGTGTCACCCACCGCGAGCGCCTGAAGTCGGCAGACAATCCTGCCAAGGTAGTGGGAATCATTAAGCATCCGGCTATTGTGCGCGGTGAATAATAAAACTTTCCCCCCATTCTTTGCCCGGAGCTGACAATGAATAATTCCGGAGCTATTTGCAATGTTAACAGCACCTATCTTGCCCATCCATTCCTTCACGATAAGGATGGAAATATGCATTTCAACAGTCTGCACAGATAGTGATTCACAGGCGCTTCAAAGGACACCTGCCACTCAAGCGAGGGGCTGTCAGTCTCCCGCCGCCGCCGCTGCCAGCAAAATGGCGAAAAAGATTATCTGCACTTTATTCCTTTTCTCCTCCGATTATAACACCGGTACGTTTGCCATCGACTGACAAGTGATTTACGCTCGCCGCTGTAACGTGGTTAAGCCAGGAAAAGCTATTCTCTTAGGCAGCCCTCATTCCTTCAAGGTTTACAGCTGTATCCGATTCCCTATCGCGGTGTGATCGTGGCCGTACAGAGCGCCCTGCCGATGGGCAGATACCGGCAGCGTTCCGTCTGTTTGCTGACATAAAGGTGACAGTGATAAGTCCCGTCTCTGGTGCCAGGGCCTGGCCAGCTCAACCGAATTTCACACGGCAGGAGGGTGGCCCAAGTTCAGGGCTCTGGCTGGAGAGGCTCCAGGCTCCTCCACAGCGGGTCCTGGCGTGGGACACTGCTCACGGGGACTCTTTCTGACAGGGACAGGGGTGAGCGGTGGATGTCCCAGTCCTGGCAGTGTCCAAGGCCAGGCTGGCCAGGGCTTGGAGCAACCTGGCCTAATGGGCAGCGTCCAGAGGCAGAGGGCGGACACGAGGTTTAAGGTCCCTCCTGACGGGGATTCTCTGATTCCATGAGTCTGGAGCCCATCACCGTGGTCTCCTGCAAGCAAGCAGGTGGAGAACAGCCCCTGGCCTTGCACCCCTCACCCTTGGCAGCTGCCCCGACCCGGCTGTGCCTGTGACTCCTGCACCCCGGAGCCAAGCAGCTCCTAGGCAGCCACAGGCCCTGCCAGCAGCACTGCAGCTGCTCCTGCTCCACTCTGGGTGCTCCCAGGGCAAAAACAAACAAGCAAAAACCCTGCTGCAGCATTCCCATTTATCTGAAATATTTTCCAGATTATTTGCTTGAAATTCTTCCTCCACAATCTGCCCATTGTGCCTGTGAGGAGGAGTCCCTGAACAGCCGGGCTGTCCTCTGTCAATGTCCACTTTCTTGGGCTGTTCTCTGTCAATGTCCACTTTCTTTCTGCCACAGGAACACTGGGAGTGACTCAGAGCAGCAGCTCCTGCTCTTTCCAGCCAGGAGCAGTTTTAGCTGGAGAGGAAGAGGCGCTGCTGTTCTGTGTGCCCCGGTGGCACCATTTTCACCACACTGACGATTCACCAGCCACCAGCTGGGGCAGGGCTCGGGACACCAAAGTCCCAGGACAAAGATTTGCCCTGCTCTGTGCCCTGGTAGAGAGCCCACGCTGGCAGAACTTTGGGTGCCCAACTCCAACAGCTGCTTTGGGGCCAGCACTGCAGTGCTGCTGGAGCAGGGCTGGGCTGGGCAGGTCCTGGGTCCCACCAGAACTCTCCACTGGAACTGAGCTGTGCTGACCTGGGAGCCCGGGGATAACGAGTCACGGATTCATTAACAGGCTACTATGATCCTAGCGAATGGGACAATTTGGAAACAGGGTGTACTGCCATCCCCAAAGCTTGCAGGAGCTGAAGGGGTGCAGGAGCAGTGCCCAGGGAGATGTGCCTGAGACCAGGAAGCAGGAATTGTGGAGACAGCACAGGGGGCAGGGCTGTCCCCAGGAGCCCCTGCAGAGCCCTGCTCTCTCCGTGGGGCTGTGTGAGCCCCAGCTGTCCCTGTGCAGGACAAAGCTGGCATTCTCTGCCTGCCCTGCTGCCAGTGCCACGCTGGAAATCCTGACTCACGGGGACACTGGTGCCCTGCCACCCTGCCAGGCACAGGGGTCCCCACCAGCAGCCCCCAAACCCAGGCAGCCTCCAAACCCCAGGGAATGTCCTGCCTCCACCCAGCAGCTCCACATGCAGATTTTCACAGCTTTCCTGCAGTGCGGGAGAGAAGATCTCCTGAGCTGGGGGCTCAGCAAGGCCAGCTGGAAATCTCTCCTGGAAGGGGAACTGTTAAGACGGTGTGAAAACACAGTATCTGCTGTGGTGTTTTAAGGAACAGAACAGTGCCCAGGTCAGTGCTCAGATCAACAATCCTGAAAGGGAGCGAGCCGTGTGTGCTCAGGAACGTGGTGTCAGGGCCACGCTGGGCTGGCTGCTCCAGCACATCCCCAGCCCCGGCTCCAGCCCTCCCAGCTCATCAGCTCCAGGTCAGGACCACGGGCCAGCCCTGCCAGCTCCGTTTGGGAACGGTGCCCTGTCACTGTCACTGCACAGCCTGAGCAGCTCCGGGAGGCCTCTCCAGTGACAGGACACTGTTGGTCACTCGGGCCTGGGTTCTGTGTCCCTTCCACTGAGCAGACTTTAATCTGTGCTGTTGTTCAGCAGAACCAAAAAGGAGGAAACCGTGGAGCAGGAGCTGTGCCCACAGGTGTGAATAACACAGATTTGTGCCAAGGAAGTGCTGATTTCAGGACTATCTCCTTGACCTGTGTGGAGACATTCTCCTCCACAAACAGGCACTTTTGGAGACACCCTGCACTGGCCAGGTGCCTGAGGAATGGGGAAGGTTCTGGTGGCCACTGGCACATCCCCAGCACTGGTCTCTGAGGATGTGGGTCCCTGTGGATGCCTCTGCAGTCAGCCCTCAGCAGCATCTGCTCGTACACCAACATTTGGAGCGAGGTGTTGTCAGTTCCAGAGGCACAGAGGATCCCCCTTCCAGCTGAGCTGTTCCCTGGGGTGAGGATGGAAGCGAGCTGCCTTATCCTGGTAGGTCTTAAGCTTAATACGAGAGTGAATTCAGCCTGTGTCCCACTAAATTATCCAGCGAGGGCTGAACCCTATTTTTCTTTTGAAGAAGAACAAGGGCGCTGAAATAATTTGTGGATCCGGGTTCCTAATCTTAAATAATTCTTACTATTTAAAACAGTTTTTGCAGGAAATATTTTATAGTTAGAGAAATAGTTTTTGACATTTTGGGGGGGAAAAGAACAATGGACCGTTTACAGGTCTACACAGTAGATTAATGAATCTAATTGAGTCTGTAGGGAAATGCTTCAGTTTAACTACTGGAACTAATTTATACATTCACTACATCGTAATAAGTCAATTTAAGTTTCTGGAAATAAAACTGGATATCCTGGGTATAGATTTGAACTATAAATTTCTGCAAGAAAGGAGTCTGTGTGTTCATTATACATTGTAAAATTACCATATGGACCTGTCAACACTTCTTAGCACAGCTTTGTAATAATGTCATTTAGTTTAACATTGTAATGTGCCAGCTGAATTAATGTGTGTGGCACAATGAACGCCTCCCACTGCCGGTTCGGGATGGGGGGGGGCAACTTTTAAAAAGGGGTTTCTTATGCAAAAGAGTTTTGTCTGTGTTTGCAGAGCCAATATCTGGCCTCTGATCAGGTGTTATCAGCATAAGTGAGTGCCCAGGGCGGCTCAGCTCCCGGCAGCGGCTGCTGCAGTCCCAGGATCGGAGTTTCCGAGCGGCAGACCCGGATTGCCGTGGGCAGGACGCGGAGCCGAGCCCTCAGCCAGGCTGCATCACAGTCAGCCGGTTCTCCTCTCGCCGTCGCTGCCGAGTTTCTGCTCCTCCCTCTGTTATTTACAGCCCCGCCGCCGCTGCTCTGCTGCCCACGCCGGCGGAGGAACAGACATCCCTTGTTCCAAACCCTTCTGTCCTTGCTGCGCCTCCAGCTCCCCATGCTCTGTGATGTGCTCAGAACACCTTTTGCACTCATCCAGTCAGAAAATAAAAGTCCTTGGTGGTAAATGCAGTCAGAGACAGAAGCAGCGACATTCCCGTGCCCTTCTGGGGAGTTACTGGGGGCACAGACACGTTTCAGACTGGGCCCTGGACCTGCTGCCCAGACCTGTGTCCAGCTGACAGCTCACCTGAGGGCACCTGAGCCACATGCCCATGGCAGAGCACCTGGCTGAGCCCCCTTTTCTCTGTCCCTCTCTTTCCCATGGAGCCCATGCCCAGCCTGGTGGGTGAGAGGAGCCCCAGCCCAGAGGGTCAGGGGCCAGAGGGGCCACAGGGGTCACAGGGGTCACAGCTCGCTGGCTGCACCACTGGGTGGTTCTCAGGGCGGTTCCCCAGCACATCTGTGCCTGTCTCCCACTTCTGCTGCTGCAGGACACCCCAGCACCACGCTGAGCTCCTGGGGGCCTGGGCAGAGCAGCACCAGCCTGCAGGATGTGTGCCACAGGAAAAAACAGGCCCAGCAGAAAGGCTGATATTCCCTGTTGGATCCCAGCCCTGAGCCCTGCACCGGCCTGGACAGACCATTCCAGTGGCACAAGAAACAACAGGAATGCACACACAAAACCTATAACCATCCCTACAGTCTGCAGTGGTGCAAGGATCCAAGGAAAAACTCCTTTAGCAACCCAAAAACCGACCCTGCAGCACCGACCATTCTCGCTACCAGAGTCGCGGGGAGCTCCTCCCGAGGATGCTCCACATAAATCGACTAACGTTCTTCCCTTTGTCCTTTACTTGTCTAATTCTTCGCTTTCCTCCCCTCTCCCTCCTCTCTCAGCAGCCTTGGGAAGTGACACTGGAGATCTCATAAAACTCTGAGGCGTGTGGCCGGAGGAGGGGAGGGCAGGTGGACTTGTGCTTAAAGGGGGGAAATTCACTTGCTGATGTCCCTGTAACTGGGCTGCGGGCAGCCAAGTGTGCAGCTTTCCCGTCTCCCTGCTGGTGCCGTGTGCCCGAGCGGCAGCAGCACAGGCAGCAGCAGCACAGGCAGCAGCAGCACAGGCAGCAGCCCAGACCTGCCATGGAGCGCTGCCCAAGCCGGCTGCCGGCACACACAAGCTGCAGAGATGCTGCCTGATTTCCCTCAGGATGCAGCCGGGGAAGAGTAGAGGAATAGCTGGAATTCCTACCTCCGTGAATTAGCAGGACGGGCTAATCCCCGCAAAGAGACAGGATTTAGGATTTGCTTCTCGGGTTCTTTATCCAATTGCACAAATCCACCCAGCCCCGGCCGTGGCGGGGCTCTAGAGCTCTGGGTCAGCAGCTCCGCGGGCGGCGCACGGATCAGGGCGGGTGTGGGGAAACAGACCCACTTTGAGTAATTAAATGTTGTAACCGAGGTTTGGCAGCGCTAATTACGTCTTAAAATCCAGCGGCTATTTACATTTCCGCTCCTGGATTTCTACTGGAAGCTGACGGTTAATGTCACCACTTATGCAAACCTGATGGCATCTGCCTGTAAAAGGGTGATTGTAAAAGCTGAGCGCTTCGCCTATAAATTCATCCCGCTAATAAGCAACGCGCTCGTGATTGAAAGTCAGAGAGTCTTTGGGAAGTAGTTGGGGGTTTTATTTCCTTTAAAACAATGTACCTGCTGGCAGCCAGGCAAGTTCTGGAGAGCAGCGCGAGTGTCAGGAGTGCCAGCGCCGCGCTCGGCGACGCCGGGCAGGGTGATGAATAGCGGCTCCTCAATTACATCTTCGCCTTATTCCCCAGGTGACTTGTATCCGGGTTGATATACAGGCGGTGTGATTGCACTTGTTTCCCCCGCGCGAGGGAAATGCCCTTCATCAGCGCGTTATTAATTAGGCGGGGCTGTAATTGTGGGAACGCCGTGGGAGTGGCGGGCGGCTCTGCCGTGCCCGGGTAGCAGCACATCCCCGGCTCCCACACCTTCATCCCGGCGGGACAGCTTGCCTGGAGCTCGGGGGGCACAGCCCCTTCCAAAACCCCTTTGGCTCTCTCTGGGAACTCCCATTCCCTGTGTCCTGAGGGTTTTTTTCCCCATTTATAGTGCAGCCCTTGTTTCCCTTTAATAAACCTGTAATTGTACATGCTCACGGGTATTTGCCGTGCTCCACGCCTTGACATCTCCTGCCTGAACCTCTTCCAGGTCAAGAGAGGTCACGAGTCAGTAATGATTTCCCTAGAGCTCCAACCCAGGATCCATTTTTTTTTATTTGGAATATCTTTTATTTAATTAACCACTGAGCCAGGCAGACGGTGTTTCCTGCACAACCTGCCAGTACAGGGAATGTCTCCGTGAATTTCCAGCAGGAGGATTTCTCCCTCCCACTGCGCCAGGCGGGCAGTGCCCACAGAACCCTGCTCCGGGCTCCTGCTTCCTTCCCCCTCTTTCCTTCTCTCTCTTTTTAATTATGAAAATCAAGGAACCCATAATTCCCGTGACAGCTGTGACTACATACAGACTAAACCATAAACTGTGCAGCAAATGCTTGGTTTGTGGAAAATCGTGTTCTCTGGCATATGTTTCTCATTATGGGGTAGATTTGCAAAGGAACAAGGCTGGTTGCTCCTGCAGGTGCAAAGCAGAGCCTGCATTTCCTGTGCCCTGCTCTGCACCTGCAGCCCAGCACGTGGAGGCCCGAGGCTTTGCCTTCCCTTAGCAATGCAGCCAGAGGAGAAATCCATCCCTGTGTCCCCGTGCTGTCACAGGGCCCCGAGGGATGGCTGGGAATGCTCCACGGCTGTGCTGGGAGTAACCTGGCAGAGTGAAAGGTGTCCCTGCCCATGGCAGGGGGTGAAACAGGGGGGTGGAACACAAACCACCCTGGAGTTTCTCCCAAGGGGCAGTGGAGGGGCAGGTACCCCTGTCGTCACTCCTGTGACCAGTGACAGGACTGGAGGAAATGGCTGGACCTGAGTCAGGAGATGTTCGGGCTGGATATCAGAAGGTTTTTCCCTCAGAGGGTGGTCGGGCACTGTGCAGGCTCCCCAGGGAATGGTCACGGCCCCAAGGCTGCCAGAGCCCCAGGAATGTTTGGGCAGTGCTCCCAGGGACAGGGTGGGACCATTGGACTGTCCTGTTCAGGACCAGGAGTGGGATCAATGATCCTATGGGTCCCTCTCAGCTCAGCTTATTCTCTGATTCCGAGGCTGTCCAGGCTTCTCAGGGTTTCCCAAGTCCCGGGACTGTGCTGTGAGGTCTGGGCCGCCGCAGTGGGACCTGACCCTTGGCATGTCACCAACGAACAGGGGCTGAGCAGTGACAACCCTGCACAGCCCAGCAGGATCCCGGAGGGCAGGAGTGGGACCAGGGGAGGTTCATCCTCGTCTGAGCAGTGGGATGGTGACGGCCCTGGGGAGCCGATGGTCGGTGCCCCCACCGATCCTGATTCCCATCCCCGAGCAGGAGCAGCTCACCCCTCGGCCCCAGACGCCGCAGGTCCTGCTGCTCCCGCTGTGCTGGGCTCAGCCACCGAATCCTCCTCCGTCTCCATCCCCTAGTAAAGAACACTTCCTCCCCCTCCTGGCTGCTCTAATTCCATCCTTCCGTGGCATTAACCGTGCATTCCTGCTCTCCCATCGTCAAACATTTCCATTTCAGCTCCTTTCCCGCATCCCATGCCCGCCTGCCTCCATCCAAAATTCCTCATGTCACAAAAAGTTCAAAAACTTTGGCGGCAGCAGGTTGTAAACAGAACAGAGAATTTCACATTAATCCAAAGGGGGCTGGCAAATCCATCGGCCGGGAAAAGGAAAGTTTCTGTTTCAAGCAGAGCCATCAATCTCCCTGAAGGAAGCCCTGCATGGAGACCGATTTCACAGCTCAGCCCAGACAAGTGCTCTGTGGGGATGTAGCCCTGCCTTCCTCCCCAGCCATCCTCCTCCTCACACCCTTGTCCCTTGCTGACCAGCAGCCAGCGAAGGCAGCCGGGTGGGGCAGTGGCCGTGCCAGCTCTGCCCCCTTCCCAAAATCAGTGTCACAGACCCCGGAGCGCTGCTGCCGCCAACTTCCCCTTCCTGTGGGATGCTCTCACTGGCAGGATGCTGTTGAGCACGTGGAAATCTTCTCTTCCCTTTCGGTGTCGATGCAGATAATTCTGTAGAGAAATTTGTTGCAAAAAAAAAAAAAAAAAAAAAAAAAAAAAAAAAAAAAAAAAAAAAGAAATAAAAATTGCCCGATGGGATGGCCCTGTCTGTGGCAACACCAGCAGAGCCAGTCTAACCTCAAGAGCCTCTTGGGACAGCACATCTAAACCTCTTCCCTTCATTTTGTCACCTGAGACCTGTGCAAATTTGGATTAGAAATAAGGAAAAACAAAAGAAAGTTTTAGATGCACAGAGGAAGGTTTTCTTGTGTTTATCACACAGCTGTTCCTGGGCTGGGAGAGTGGAGCTGCCACTAAGTATTAACTAGACAGGTATTAGCAATAGCCCATGTCACTGCTTAAAGGAAATCAATAGACAACATAAATGCAAAATCAAAAGGTTCTTCCCCTGACGGTGTCATCTTGCCAGCACTGAGTAAATAAACCCCAAAGCACCTTTTACTGCTCCCCAGCCCCTTCGGCAGGCTGGAATTACCTGGATGTCCCGGGACATGTGGGTCAGGGATCCCTGTGGGTCAGAGATCAGTGTGGGTCAGAACCCATGGACAGGGCAGGCAGTGAATTCAGCTCAGCCCTGGGTCCCTGTGTGGCCGGACCCCAGCAGTGCCAGGTGACCCCAGCCATGCCAGGTGACCCCAGCGATGCCAGGTGACCCCAGCCATGCCAGGTGACCCCAGCGGTGCCAGGTGACCCCAGCCATGCCAGGTGACCCCAGCGGTGCCAGGTGACCCCAGCCATGCCAGGTGACCCCAGCGGTGCCAGGTGACCCCAGCCATGCCAGGTGACCCCAGCGGTGCCAGGTGACCCCAGCCATGCCAGGTGACCCCAGCGATGCCAGGTGATCCCAGCCATGCCAGGTGACCCCAGCGGTGCCAGGTGACCCCAGCCATGCCAGGTGACCCCAGCGATGCCATCAGTCCCCAGCAGTGCCAGGTGACCCCAGCCATGCCAGGTGACCCCAGCGATGCCATCAGTCCCCAGCAGTGCCAGGTGACCCCAGCGGTGCCACCAGACCCCAGCAGTGCCAGGTGACCCCAGCAGTGCCAGGTGACCCCAGCGATGCCATCAGACCCCAGCAGCGCCATCAGACCCCAGCGATGCCAGGTGACACCGGCAGCCCTGGCCGTGCCCGCCGGCCGCGGGCTGGGGCACACGGAGCAGCACGGGCACAGGGCCGGTCCCTGCGGCGCCGCCCTGCCCAGCCAGGGGAGGCTTTGCTGAGCCCATCCCTGAGGACGGGGCGCTGTCCCGGTCTCAGGTGACACGCGGGGGCCGGGCAGCTCTTTCCCTGCCGTTCAGAGGGGTGACAGTGTAACCCCGAGAGCCGGAAGGGCCCAACCTTTACCTGCTGCCGGTCCTACCTGCTGAAGGGCACATCCCCATGTGGAGCATCCCCGCGGGAGCCCGTCCTTGGGGAGCGTCAGGCAGGGTGAGCCCGAGCAGGACACGGGGGGTGCCAGGCCAGGTGCTGCCCGTGCCCAGCCTGCACCCACCTGAACTGGGTGCTGGCAGACCCCTGGGTGCCCACATGGTCCCGCTGCACCCCTGGGTGCCCGTGTTGTCCTGCTGCACCCCCGGGTGCCCGTGTTGTCCCGCTGCACCGCTGGGTGCCCACATGGTCCCGCTGCACCCCTGGGTGCCCGTGTTGTCCCGCTGCACCCCTGGGTGCCCACATGGTCCCGCTGCACCCCCGGGTGCCCGTGTTGTCCTGCTGCACCCCTGGGTGCCCGTGTGGTCCCCGGCAGTGGCTGAGCCCGGGCTGTGCTGCCTCCCCAGGGAGCAGCTCCATATGTTTCATTATGCTCCCTGCTAGGAAATCACATTTCCTTTCAAGGCTGAGTTTCTCCAACCTCCAATTCCAGGCGTAACTTCGAGTGAAGGATGAAGATCGTATTTTAGGAAGCGCGATCGTTTGCTGGGGAAAAGCACACATAACACAGAACATACCGAGAGGAGTTGCCTCGTTAGGTTAATTAACTTGTGCAGGCAAGGCCTGACATGCCGGCTCTGGAAGGAGCAGAGCCCCAGCTGCCTCCACTCCCCGAGGAGGGGATGGTGCAGCAATGTTCTGATTTTCATGGGCTTGCAGCAGCAAAGCCCAAAACCTGCAGCCCTTGGAGCAGTCCAGAGAAGGCCACAGAGATGCTCCAAGATGGTCTGCTCTGGAGCCAGGCTGGGACAGCTGGGAATGTTCCCCCGGAGAGGGGAAGGCTCCAGGAGAGCTGGGAATGTTCCCCCGGAGAAGGGAAGGCTCCAGGAGAGCTGGGAATGTTCCCCCGGAGAAGGGAAGGCTCCGGGAGAGCTGGGAATGTTCCCCCGGAGAAGGGAAGGCTCCAGGAGAGCTGGGAATGTTCCCCTGGAGAAGGGAAGGCTCCAGGAGAGCTGGGAATGTTCCCCTGGAGAAGGGAAGGCTCCAGGAGAGCTGGGAATGTTCCCCTGGAGAAGGGAAGGCTCCAGGGAGAGCTGGGAATGTTCCCCTGGAGAAGGGAAGGCTCCAGGCAGAGCTCCGAGCCCCTGGCAGGGCCTGGAGGGGCTCCAGGAGAGCTGCAGAGGGACTGGGGACAAGGGCTGCAGGGACAGGACACAGGGAATGGCTTCCCACTGCCACAGGGCAGGGCTGCGTGGGATTTTGGGCATATGAGGGAGGCAGCACCTCCTGTGCCAAGGTGGGAGCCCTTCCCAGCTCTGTGCCACCCTCCCTCACTGCGCAGCCCGCTCCCTTCCCACCACCAGCCCTATAATTCAATGTCAAGGGGGCTTATGTAATATTTAGGTGTGTATTACACTAAATTAATCTTAACATGAAAAATCTTTTGATTACATAGTGTGTTTTTGTCATTGATTGATTAATTCATTTATTCATATAGTAATGCTATGTCCAACTTCTATTTATATTCAGTTGTGAGAGAAAGTTCCTATTCATGTCAGAGGAGATGAATTAAAATAGTTATCACTGGTATTTGCCAGCAGACTGTTTCAGAAGGTCCCTCTACAATACGTACTCTCCTTCCTGAGCAAGCTGCCTGCAGGAATCCCTACAACTCCTCATCCTCTCCATGGAAGCTGAGGAGCCTGGAGGTGCTGGGGAGCCAGGGGAGCCCCCATGGCCGGGGAGCAGGGGCAGGGGACAAGGCCAAAGGTGGCGTGGCACCGTGTGACACACGGGAACCTGGCACTGCCACGCCCTGGCACCGCCGTGGAACTGCAACAGCCACTCCTGGGGAGGACTGGTGGGACTGAGCCCCGGGACGCTCTGCCTAAAGGCAGGGCCCAGAAAAGAATCACAATGAATTCAGCATTATTTTAAACCCAGAGGAACCTTTCCTGCATCGGGCAGCCCCAGCCGTGGCAACCAAGCCATGTGACATGTGTCCCCCCTCAGCCCCACAGCCCTCACCCTCCCTCCCAGCCACGGAGAGTGTGGAGGTGACCTGCTCCATGAGACATCTCCCACCCTCCATCCACTGCAAAACCTGGGAGCCTGGCCCCAGCTGCTGACCCCTTGTCCCCTGCCACTGTCCCTTGTCCCCAGCCACTGTCCCTTGTCCCCAGCTGCTGTCCTTTGTCCCTTGCCGCTGTCCCTTGCACCCAGCCACTGTCCCTTGTCTCCAGCCACACTCCCTTGTCCCCTGCCACTGTCCTTTGTCCCCAGGCACTGTCCCTCACCCCCTGTTGCTGTCCCTTGTCCCCAGGCACTGTCCCTCGCCCTGTGTGCACAGCCCCAAGGCTCGGCAGGCACAGCAGCTCCTGCCTGGTCCCCCCCGGGTGCAGCAGGCTGGAGTTTCCCCCAGCACGTTCTGTTCCCTCACACCCAACAGCAACAAAGCCACCGGGACGTGGTCGTGTACATGCGGAATGCACCTTCTGCTATTTATGTGTGTTTGCCTAAATTAAAGGGAATGTAAAACCTGTGAGAAATCTGCTCGGAAACGTTCCCCTTTTGGGTGGGAAAACACTGCAATCCAAGGGAGAGAGGAGAGGAGAGGAGAGGAGAGGAGAGGAGAGGAGAGGAGAGGAGAGGAGAGGAGAGGAGAGGAGAGAGAGGAGAGGAGAGGAGAGGAGAGGAGAGGAGAGGAGAGGAGAGGAGAGGAGAGGAGAGGAGAGGAGAGGAGAGGAGAGGAGAGGAGAGGAGAGGAGAGGAGAGGAGAGGAGAGGAGAGGAGAGGAGAGGAGAGGGAGAGGAGAGGAGAGGAGAGGAGAGGAGAGGAGAGGAGAGGAGAGGAGAGGAGAGAGGAGAGGAGAGGAGAGGAGAGGAGAGGAGAGGAGAGGAGGAGGAGAGGAGAGGAGAGGAAAGGAAAGGAAAGGAAAGGAAAGAAGAGGAAAGGAAAGGAAAGGAAGGAAAGGAAAGGAAAGGAAAGGAAAGGAAAGGAAAGAAAGGCAAAGGAAGAAAGAAAGGAAAGGAAAGGAAAGGTGGCACACGGGCTCACAGGGCCCCCTGGACAATGGAACATCCTAGAAAGCAGCACCCACATCAGCTGGGATGCTGGTATAAGAGCAGAGTGCTGCAGGGCCGGAAACTCAGATGTGCTCCAGCATCCCTGCCCTGCCCTGGGCATGAGCTGCCCCTCAGCTCTGCAGCCCTCGGAGGAGGCAGAGCTGGCTGGGAGCAGGTCTGCAGGGAACAGGGACCATGTCTGCAGGGAGCAGGTCTGCGAGGAGCAGGTCTGCAGGGCTCCCTCAGGAAGCCGGGGCAGGGTGGTTTGCACTCATACCTCGATTCTGTTCATCAATATTTCACATATGCAGGTGTACAGGACCTTCATTTTCATGCAATTCCCCCTGCAGCCAGGCAGGTGCATTTCCTGATCTCCGTTCATCACCGGGAAATCAATAACTTGGCTCGTGTGCTTGCAGCTGGTTAGGGGCTGACCCATGTGCACTTGAGCATGGATTTCAGGTCTGGGCAGCAGAGAAATAGCTTATTTCCCCCCTGGCCTTTATAAAATTAAATGCTAGCCCCTCTGTGTTGGTGCAAGGTTCGTGTTGCAGGATCAAGCATTTAGAAGTCAGGAAATTCCATAACTTAAGGTTATTCCAGCACGATGCCAAGTTGAGGCATCGCCCATTTGATGTGTCTTTTTTGTATACCTAATTATAGATATTATAAACATTATACAATTATAAATATTAATAACTGAGCAATGGAATAGACAATATTAAAACACAACAGTGTTTCAGACTATTGAAACAAAGGGAATTGTGGCAGGAAATCCCATGTGTGTGCTCAGACCCCTTGGAGATGTCCTTGCTGGGCCTGACGGGCTGTGAGCGGGTCCCTGAGCTGTGACAGAGCAGCGTGGCTGGGGCTGAGGTGACTCCTCACGGGGTGATTTTGCAGTGTTATTGCAGGAAAACAGCTCAGACCCAGAGGTTTTGGGGAGGGGTTGGAGGCTGCTGCCCCCAGTGTGGCCACGGCACCCCGGGGACTGTGCCATCCCCCAGGCTGAGCATCCCCATTCCTGGCTCCTGCGTGGGGACACCAGCTGCGGAGGGGCTTCAAATGCAGCAATTCTGTTTCCTTCCCTTCATGGTGAAGTTTTCCATGGGGGAAAAGCTGTTCCTGGTCGCAGAAGCTCCTGTGGCTCTGAGGTGGCAGTGGCGGGGTGGGCACCCAATCTCTGCCCTGTGGTTTTGTGAACCAAACCTGCTCCGGGCAGGGAAAGGCTCTGCCCTCTCTCTGCCAGCCCTCAAACACCAGCATGACTCTGCTGCTGCGGCTTCTTCAGAGATTCTGGTTTGTGTTTGCTTGTTTCAGGCAGGAAAAATATTTGTTTCCTTTATTATCTTTGAAATAAGCAGAGAAAGTAATTTTTTTTCCCTCTGGAAAACAAAGCAACAGAAGGGAATGTGACCTTTGGGAATGGGCTAGACCCGAATTGGTTTGACCAAAGACAGACTTGGAGCAACCTGGTCTAATGGAAAGTGTCCCTGCCCGTGGCAGGGGGCTGGGCCAGGTGATCCTTAAGGTCTCTTCCAACCCAAGGCATTCCCTGATTCTGTGGGTTTGGTCATTCCCTGACTCTTCCACGCAAGAAGGAGGCAAATCTCATTATGAGGGGATAAACCAAAACCCTGCTGGGATGAATTCCCCTCCCCAGGCCAGGACCTGCTGCCTCCCATGGCTGTGGAATGGGGAGCTGCCGAGGATGCAGCCCCTGTGCCCAAATTCCAGAGCAGAGGTACACGTGTAATTCCTGTAATTCCTGTCCGGCTGCTGCAGCTGCTGCGCTTCCATTGCAAAATAATATTTTTTCAAATGAAGTAGCAGGAAACAGCTTTACATTTTTGTTATCCCTTCCAGCACAAAATAAAAAATGCCTGCGCTGCCAGTACCTGATTCAATCAAGTGGAGCACGCTGGATACCCACGGGCTACACACACTGGAAAGAGCTGACTTGTATTTTAATTAATAATGTGATCCAGCGTCTCCAGACCCCGGCCTCTGGCAACGCTCTTGCCTTGCTTCATTATTTGCTGTAAACAATTTCCCAGCGATGTGTAGACAACCCTATTCTTTAATTTCTGCTAATTCATAACACCAGCAAAAGGCAAGGTTTTTCTTGTGCAATAAAGCAAGCGATTCTGCCTCCTTCCCACCTCACGGAGGATTTCAGGCTGGTTCTGCCTTCGGACCAAAAAACTCCACCCCTGTTCACAAGGGTCCCACGGGGTCTGGCAGGTGTCTGGGTGAGGGTGGCCGGAGGTGGCTTTGGGGGGAACCAGGGGCAGCCCCAGTGCGGGCTGCAGGACTCGCTCCCCTCACCAAGAGATGAGTTCGTACTCCAGGGTGCAAAGGGAATGGGGTGTTAATCACCCAAAAGTTTTCTCACTTTTACTCTGCCAGTTCTCTGCCCATCCCACGGGGAGGTGCCTGAGTGGCCGGGGTGAGCTCAGTGGCCAGAGTCAAACCCCCCCAGCTGCCCCTCACCCTGGCTTTGTTCCGTCCAGCTCTGCTGTTCACCGGACAAGGAACCCCCTGGCTCTGCCGAAATCCAGCACCAATCCATTGCTGGGGCCATGGGGACCCCCTTTCTCCAGCTGGGTGGGAAGGTGGTGTGCACGGGGAGTGGAGGGTGGTGTGTACATCCTACACCTGGACAGGCACAGGCAGCACTGCTCTGTCTGTGACCTCCCTGCTGTTTTCACAGGATCACCGCAGTGGGAAGAGCCGTGAGATCACCTGATCCAACCACGGACAGTTTTTCTGCATTGAACCACCCGATCCTTTCATCTTGTGCTTTTATCTCCGGCATCTCCAGGACCAGATTTCCAAATGCCCACACAAATGTGGACAGAAATAGCTGTACTTTCTGTTTCCCTGCTCAGTGCAGGAAGGACTCTGCATCCCCTTGACTCACCTCTGAATGCGCCCCGCTCCCGGCTCGTTTGATGAACAGCAGTGTGATCCCAGCTCCTGATGAAAGCCCCGACACCACAAATACAGGAAATTAGGGTGACACAGAAAGCACGGCCCTGCACAGCTGTGCTGTAATTACACAACTTCTAACAATTAACTTCTCGCTGATTATGTGTTGAAAGGAAGCCGAACACCATCAGATCACATCGCTGCTGATTTATTGAGTTATTATCGGCCACATCCTAAAGCTCTGACTGTCCTTCCTTTATCAAAATTCCTCATTTAACTGGATGAAGATGAAGAATTTTGCCCTGTAGTCTTTCAGGCCAGAGTGTATAATCTCCAAACCTTTTCAAATGCTATTTATACTCCCAAAGCATATTGTTTTATGCTTGTTGAGTTTTATAAATAACTCTTTTTTCCTGCAAGGATAAAAACAAAGTCAACCAGTGGCTTCTGCATTGAAGTCAGGTCACCACAAAGTGCAATAGGCAGGATTATAAAAGGTCTGGTTTTACAATTTATTGAAGGCCAACGAAAATACTCCTGAAAGTTTCCCGATTCCCTGAGCACTGCAGTGCATTATGTATAAAACAAGGTCACAGATGCATTATCTCCATTCTAGACATCAGGCATGGGATGAAACAAAGCTGACAAGCCATTTACCGAGTGTTCTCTTTATTAATATCACAAACTTAATTCGGCTGCGAGGAGAATCTTTGCATAGAACACGCCATTGACAAAAAGGTACTAGACAATCGTAAAGAGAACAAGGTAAGTGATCTTCATCATCATCATTATTATTTATTCCATCTCTTTTCCCCCATTAAGCATTTCATTTGGAAAGCCACTGGGGGAAAGAGGGAACGGGAGGAAACGCGTTCTGCTTTCCCATCTGAATATCCTTAAGTCACATATGTTACAACGCATTTGCATTTTTAAACAAACACCCCTCGCAAAGACAAATTAGAAATGGTTATTTCTGTCCTCGGAAGCCGTGCTAGCCCGCAGTGCTGTGGGAAGGTCAGGCATTGCCTCGAACGGGGCTGCGCACACCCTGACCTGGGAGCCCCGTCGATACCGGCCCCGTGGCTGCGAGTCTCCCAGAGTTAATCATCTGACATCCCGCGGCCCCGGGGCCCGTGCCTGGCATTTGCCTCGTTGAAACGTACACAGACAATATGCATCTCAAACAATGCCGAGCTGCCTGCCTAGAACAGTCCCGGGGCCCGGATCCCTGTGTGGAGCAGCTCCCCGCTCCCGCAGCCTCTCGCCTTGATGGGCACGGCGGATAACGAGACGAGCTGGTGCATCCGGAGCCCGGGACTGGCTGCATCCCTCATTGGCATTTGCTCCAGATTGCAAAGTTTTCGTCTGCGTCATCTGGAACTTAATTACGATCTGCCACCAGCCAAATTCGGCTTTAAGCCTCTCTGAGAGGGAGTTCATAAAGCGCAACAACAAGTCGGGGGGAATTCTGCCTTCCCAAAGAAACCCCCCCAAGCCCGAGAGCCCCCACAGGAGCAGCTGCTGCTGGGAGCCCCGTGTGGCCGTGGTGCTCAGCCTGCAAAGGCCACCCTGCAACGGGCCTAAAATAGTCCAGAGGAGACAATTCCTGCAAGTTCTCCTCTGGTCTGATGGAGCAAACCCAAACCGCGGAAGGAGATGAGCGCCTGCCTGGAGCAGGAAAGCCAAAGTCAGTGTTCGTGATGATGAAGGACAGGATTTAACCATCCTTGGCTCAGGGACACTTCTGGAAGACCACCAGGAGCTGTTCCTGCTGCTCCTGCAGACCCGCAGCCCAGAGAGGCGCCCGCTCTCCACCCCCCCTCAGCAAAAGCCACCCTCCTTCCCCCAGCCCAAAGCTCCTCTTGCAGAGGGCAAACCCCACAAGACCCGTGGCCATCCCCAGGTGACCCTCAGGGCCTGTGGGCAGCCAGCAGCTCTCCAGCAGCACTGTGTGACCCTCCTGGGTGGTGTCCCAGGCCTCCCAGCCCCAGACAGGAGGGACAGGGCCCTGGGCAGGGAGGGATGCTCCCCACCAAGGTCTGGTAGTGACAATGGACCTGCTCTGTCCACTCTGCTCCAAGGGGGACATTTTGCAGATTTTGGAGCTCTTGGAGCACTGCTAACGTGACAGAAGAGGCCGAGGGTTTTGAGGTGGTGCCCAGCTGGTGGTGGGAGCCTTGGACAATGTGGAATGTCACCACAGAGCCCAGAGTGACCCTGCTGACAGCAGGAGCCTGTGTGAGGGTCCCTGTGAGCTCCCCAAGCTGCTCTCACAGGGGAGCAGGGCTGGGCCCCGTGTTCCCTGCCAGCAGAGCACACCCACAGCTCCCCATGGGCACTGGGGTTGTGCCAGGGGGAGAAGCCAGAGCCACCTGGGCCCACGGGGACCCTGCAGTGCCCTCAGCCAAGCCCCCCTGCAGCCCTGGCCAGACCACTGGTCCCTGATGTGCCACAGGAGAGCCTGGAGACGCTGGGGCTGCCTGGGAGGGGAGGCAACATTTGTCAGTGGAGCTGTGGCTGTTTCCTCAGCATGTTTGCCCTCCCACATATCTGCTCAGAGGCTCAAAGGAATTATGCTGGATACAGAAAAGGGAAAAAAGCCCAGGGAAAAAAAAAAAATCTTCCCTTTTCTCCCCACCCTTGAAAAATATGTCCCAGTGATGTCTCTTTTTGGTATTTCACAGTGCTGGGAGCCAGGAAAGGCAGCCTGTGCACTTTCCATGCCTTCTGCTTTAATGAAGTGCCCATCAGCCCCGTCTGCAGCTCCAGCCCCTGGCTATCCACGGCAGCAGGCTCCTGTTAAACACACTTCACCTGCAGTCACACGGGCACGGAGCTGTGCCTCTGCTGGAGGAACCGGCAGCATTGCTCCACATCTGCACTTTCATTGAAAACATTTATTCAATCAAAGGGAAAAATAAATGTGGTCCCTCTGCTCTGTCAAGTATAAACTGTTATTGATCCCCTAAATGAAATTTGTCCATGCTGATCGATCAAACACATTATCCTTTTTCCCCAGTCCATTACCAGCAATTGGAAACTCTCAGGCATCAATAGCAGCTTGGCCACACACAGCTGCACCTTCAGCCTCTGTTCCCCAAACCTGAATCATTCCTGTCGCGCTCGTTCCCCTCCAAACACCGGGATCTCGGCATTATAACCACATTTTTTCCGAGCTGACGGGTAGAAAACCTAAATCCCATAAAATGCTGGGAATGGGTTGTGCTGTGTTAAACTCAGGGCTGTGGTAACCGTGTGGGGACAGCAGCAGTGCCCAGCCAGGCTCCCCAGGAGGGTGCTGGGGATGTGTCCCAGTATCAGCCCACAGCACCCTGGCTGGCCACGTCCACTGGGTGGATTTTGGCATTTCCTAGGAGCGCATTTTGGACAAACCTGGAATTCTTCAGGAATACTCCTGCTGTAGGAGCTGCCTGGCACAGCCCCCACTCCTGGGGGCACGGCTTGCTGGTGGCCTTGGCAGTGCTGGGGGATGGCTGGACTCACTGGTTTTTGCTGGGTGAGCTGGTTTTCCCCACCCAAACCTCTCCAGGGTTCTGTGGTCCCACGGGGCTGGCTGGTGACACCAAGCCCGGAGCCCAAGGGCAGAGCCACTCTGCAGGTGCCCTGCCAGCACCACCCACACCTGCTGCTGTTGTCATTCCCAGCACGGGGCTGTCACCTCCCCGCGGTTGCCACAGCCCTGCAGGACCCTTCCCACCCTGTCCCTGCCCTGCTTTCCTGCAGGGATGAGTCTGCAGGGGCAAACCAGCGTGTGCTGGCTGCACCACGGCTGCAGCAGCTCCTGGGCACCAGGGGTTGGTTCCACGTGGGCTCTCGTGTCCTGTGTGGGGGATTCCCATCACCTCAGAGTGCCCAGAGCAAGGGAAGTGTTCCAGGACAGCTTGGACAGAGCTTGGAGCCGCCTGGTCCAGCGGAAGGTGACCCTGCCCGTGGTCTGGGTGATCTGCAGAGCCTCTTCCAACCCAAACCACTCCATTATTCTAAGGCCTGACCTGAGCTCACGGGGCTTGGCAGGGCCCTGATCCTCAAAAAGAGCCTGACTTCAGGTAGGCAGAGGAAAAAAGGCAACTCTTGTCTCTTAATAGCCGCCACGAGGGGCTCACTGTGCTGCTGTCAATAGCTCATATGTTTGTCTTTTGTCTTGCTGATGGGTAATAATTTCCCGAGCGAGCTTAGGGAGCAGTGACTCTTTTATTAAAACTAATAAGGGAGGGAGTCACAGGCCTTTAAAAATCACTCAGGAAATCATTGCTGACAAGTCTTTCTCGCCTCACCCCTCAGAAGGAAGGCGGTGAGGAGTTGGAATGCTCTGCGTGATGTCAGCTCATGGATTTGCTGCCAGGTGTGCTCAGGACCCCCAGGTTTTACAGTGTCCTGCAGCTTCACTGGAGGTGATAGAAGCTCCGGGTGTGCATTGTTGCAGAGGTTTCATTTTGTCTAAATATGGCCAAAATCACACACCAGGGGAATAAACAACTGAAACATTTTGGGTGTTTTTTAGCGCCTGCTCAAGTACTGAAAATATAAATCCTGAGAAAAACGGTGAAAGGCAGCTCTGCCCCTGTAAAGGGGGAAGAGCCAAGTGCTGGTCACGCTCCTGGGCACACCACCCACGGGTGGGTTTGCAGGGTCCATTCCTCCCAGCTGTACAGCGAGGACAAAGCGCAGCGAAGCCAGAGACTCCTCTGCCCTGGTGCAAACCTGCCCTGCCTGGGCTGCGGCTCTGGCCCGGGCAGCTGCAGCACGCAGGAGAGCAGGGAGCTGCAGCCCTGAGCTCCCAGCCGGCTCCTGCGCTGCAGGGAACCACCACCCAGCAGGGACGGAGCTTTTCTGCAAGGAGAGCAAACCCCTCACCCATCCCTAGCAAGATTCTATCTCCTTCTACAAAACCTCACCCATCCCTAGCAAGACTGTATCTCCTGATCTCACTTAGCTCTCCAAAATAGACTTCTCTTGGCCCAGCAGAGAGCCAGCCCCATCCCTGGATGGCCTGGCCTGATGGTTCATTCCCTGCACAAATCTGGACCATGTTCCAGCCTGAATTCATCCTGAAGCCCCTTCATTCATCCCTTCCCAGTGGGGGATGACATCTTTCCCTCCCGAGGGAGTATTCCCCCTGGGCCCCAGCCGGGAGCTGCGCTGCTGGGAGCTCATTTTGGGCCACATTTGGCCCAAATTTCCCTCCTGCCGCAGCAGAGGTGGGCAGGAGGCTCCGTTTGCAGCCCCGGGCCGTCTGACAGCAGCGCTGACCTCTGCCCGCCTGCCCAGCCGAGAGCAGCCCGGGGAAAGGCTGCTCATATCCATCACAGCCTGAACCTAATAAAGGACGCGATGGGGAAATGACAGAAAGAGCCGCTTCTCGCCGATATTGCTGCATTTCGCACCATTAGAACAATCTTCTGCGGAGAAAAGAACAGGGCCGTGTGCGGCCACATCCATTTCCATCCCGAGACATGCCGGCAGGAGCGCTGCCAGGGCTCCCCCGGGGCTTTCCTGGCCGTGGGGAGCCATCCCGCTACCTGCCAGGGTTCACTTCTATCCCGTGGGGAGCCTCCCTCACTGCCAGGGCTCCCCTCCATCCCTCTCCCTCTCTGCCAGGGCTCCCCTCCATCCCTCTCCCTCACTGCCAGGGCTCCCCTCCATCCCATGGGGAGCCTCCCTCACTGCCAGGGCTCCCCTCCATCCCTCTCCCTCTCTGCCAGGGCTCCCCTCCATCCCTCCTCCTCTCTGCCAGGGCTCCCCTCCATCCCTCTCCCTCTCTGCCAGGGCTCCCCTCCATCCTCTGCCGAGCTCCTCCTGGCTTTCCCCATCCTGGGATTCTCCCCCTGTGCTGCTCCACAGCTGGACTGGCACAAAGGCAGCGAGGTGATTTCCCCTTGGTCACCCAGGAGAAGGGGAAATGGAGCCCTAATTCCAGAAAATTTAGAAATGTTGGTGGTGTTGTGGGAGAGGTGGTCAGAGACCGGGTTTGGTGTCACTGCACTCTGTGCCACCTCCTGCCATGGCTGTCCCGGGTGACACCCCCAGGCAGGGTGAGGGGACAGCTGGGCTCCCTCGGGACAGGAGGGGACAGCAGGAAGGGTCTCACCACGGGCACCGGCTGCTCAGAGCCAGGGAATCCCTCTGCACTCACGGGAACCAAAAACAGACACGGGGTTGGAAAAGGAATGGGAATGTGGGGTGTCAAAACGGAGGGGAAGGGAAGGGAAGGGAAGGGAAGGGAAGGGAAGGGAAGGGAAGGGAAGGGAAGGGAAGGGAAGGGAAGGGAAGGGAAGGGAAGGGAAGGGAAGGGAAGGGAAGGGAAGGGAAGGGAAGGGAAGGGAAGGGAAGGGAAGGGAAGGGAAGGGAAGGGAAGGGAAGGGAAGGGAAGGGAAGGCAAGGGAAGGCAAGGGAAGGCAAGGGAAGGCAAGGGAAGGCAAGGCAAGGCAAGGCAAGGCAAGGCAAGGCAAGGCAAGGCAAGGCAAGGCAAGGCAAGGCAAGGCAAGGCAAGGCAAGGCAAGGCAAGGCAAGGCAAGGCAAGGCAAGGCAAGGCAAGGCAAGGCAAGGCAAGGCAAGGCAAGGCAAGGCAAGGCAAGGCAAGGCAAGGCAAGGCAAGGCAAGGCAAGGCTGCACTGGCTGGGGATCCACCAAGCCATAGTGACCTCAGGCGCACCAGGATCTGGGTGCGAGGTCACAGCAGTGACACGTGTGGCAGCAGGTCCCAACCTGCCCCAGTCACATCCTCCCCAGCAGGACAGCAATTGGCTGTGTCCTAATGGCCAGGGACACAGTGGCATCCATGGATAGGATGGCTAGAAAAGGAGCAGGAGGAGGAGAGAGAGGAGGAGGAGGAGAAAAGAAGAAGAAAAGCAGGATAAAGTAGAATAGACTAGGAAAAAAAAAAAAACTAAGAAATTAAATAAAGCCAAGAAGTAGAATGAAAAATAAGGTAATAAAAACTAAGGGATAAAATAAAAACTGAGAAATAGAATAAGGACTGCTGCTCTTGAAGTTAGACTTAAAACCAAAAAGTTCGCTTCTAATATGCCTTTTTTTCTCTCAGCTTCTCTCTCCACCTAGCTAAACTCGATTGATTTCATTCTGCTCCAGTGCTTCTCCCATGACCCCTTTGGCTCTTTAACAAACAGGACCAAATGTGGATGTTCTTCCCCAAAACCCCCATTTTCCTGTTTACCTGATTTTTTTACAGCCAAGTGCCATTCCCTGTGTGAGTTATAAATTCTCTCCCTCTAAAGAATCCAGAAGAAGAAGAAATCCTCTTCACCCAAGGCCACAGATTGGTGTAGTTCACAGAGGAAACAAGTTTAAACTTTTTTGGGTTTGGGGGATTTTTTTTTTTTCAGTTCTAAGCACGGGAGAACAGGGAGTGCCCTGTGAGCACCCAGAGGCTGCTGGGCTGATCCCCTGGCAGGTTCCACCTCCACCGGCACCTCGGAGCCCTGGAAAAACAAACTCACTCCCAAGAGATGGAGCTTCGGGGGGCTCCTGCACCTCCTCCTTCAGTCAGTGTAATTACACCAGCGGGTTTTTCTCTTTAATCACAGGATGAGCTTTCAAAAGGAAAACAACCGGGTCCGGCAGGTTCTCGCTATGGTATTTGCCGGGAGATAATTCAATTATTGTAGAAAATTATTTCAAACATTAAGATGCACAAAGTTCAGTTTCCCCTGTTTCTGCGACTATCACCCAAGCTATTGATAAGATGTCTAAATTTATTGCAGAATAATTCTGCAGGAAAAGAGATAAAAGGTTCCTGAATAAAATATGAGGCGAGAGCTGTAAATTGTAGCAATGCATATCATTTCATTCAAATGTAGGAAGCAATTACCATCTGCTATACTCATCAGTTCCCTCCTTTATGACTTAATTATATGTTTAATGCTATCAGATCAAGGAAAGGGCACAATAGATGAATGAGTGAAAGAAACAGAAAAGATTCAGCAACAAGACAAAAGGCAGATGAAAAGTAACCCAAGAACAGAATTGATTTCATTTGTTGGGAGAGGAGTTAATTTAAATAGTATATTCTATCATCTCCTGTGCTGTACCGAGATAATATAAATCATGTGTTTGTGAATTTGCTTCATACAATTTTAACAAAAGCATTCAAGTTTCTGAAAACCCAGGGTCTGCAGGTTTTGATTTATTTATGAAATGGGTAACATTTACAAAGAAAGAGCAGTGACTGACACCAAAGCATTTAAATGATTATTAACAGCACTTTGCTGTACAAGTACGAGATGACAGAGGGGAAGCTCAGCTCGGGCCCCTCCTGGCTGGGTTCTGAGACCTGCTGGGATCACCTCCCCTGGGCACGGGGCGGGGAAGGGACACCACAGCCACCACAGCCACCACGGCCACCACAGCCATGGCCACCACGGCCACCACAGCCACCTCCATCACAGCCACAGCCACGACCTCCGGGCCAGAGGGCCAGGGAGGGCACAGGGGGTGGTGGCCCTAAGACCCCTCAGGTCCCTCCACAGGACTGAGCAGCTGTCCTCCCCCAGCTGCTCTGCTTTGATGGTTGTGGGTGTGTCCTGGCAGAGCTGCTGACAACCTGCACCCACATCCTGCACCCCTCCAGCCAAAACCCTGCAGCCCTGTCATCTGACCTTTGTGTTCTGCACCCTGCACCCTGTATCCCTGCATCCTGCACTCTGTATCCCTGTATCCCTGCCCCCTGTATCCCTGCACCCCTGCACCCCTGCACCCTGTATCCCTGCATCCTGCACCCCTGCATCCCTGTATCCTGCACCCTGTATCCCTGCACCCTGTATCCCTGCATCCTGCACCCCTGCACCCTGTATCCCTGCATCCTGCACCCTGCACCCCTGCACCCTGTATCCCTGCACCCTGTATCCCTGCATCCTGCACCCCTGCACCCTGTATCCCTGCACCCTGTATCCCTGCATCCTGCACCCCTGCACCCCTGCACCCTGTATCCCTGCACCCCTGCACCCCTGCATCCTGCACCCCTGCACCCTGTATCCCTGCATCCTGCACCCCTGCATCCCTGTATCCCTGCATCCTGCACCCTGCACCCCTGCACCCTGTATCCCTGCACCCTGCACCCCTGCATCCTGCACCCTGTATCCCTGCACCCTGTATCCCTGCATCCTGCACTCTGTATCCCTGTGTCCCTGCATTCTGCATCCTGCACCCTTCTGACCATATGTGCCCGTGGAGGAAAATAATCCTGGAATAATGCAATTTGCCTAAATATCACACGGTGGGGTTAGAGCACAAAGAAGAATGCGATCTCCTGACAGAGCTCGGGGGCTTTTAACTCCCCCCAGGATCAGCAGGAGCAGTGGGGCTGGGTCCAATCCAGGGGGATGCCCTCCCATCGACCTGGGAACAGCTGGAGGTACGGCCAAGTGACATCCCTGCCGCCTAGAGCTGCACAGGGAGAGTTAAACACCACGGGCACCGAGTGCTCCTCTGACAGAACAAAACAAGTCAAGTCTCAACACTTCTCACTCGGGGTCTGAATGCAGATTTAGGATAGATATTAGGAGGAGCATTTTCCTGTGAGGGTGGGCAGGCCCTGGCACAGGTGCCCAGAACAGCTGTGGCTGCCCCTGGATCCCTGGCAAGGCTGGACACTGGGGCTTGGAGCAGCCTGGAACAGTGGGAGGCGTCCCTGCCATGGCAGGGGTGGCACTGGATGGGCTCTAAAGTCCCCTGCAACACAAACCACCCTGTGCATCCACGATTCCCACTGCTCAGCAGGGACTCACTGAGGGTTTGCCCCCACTCAGGCGGGTGTCATCCTCTCCTGGCAGTGGAGCTGTCTGAGGGCTGGATCTGCATCCCTCTGTGGGCACACCAACACCTGAGCCTGCTCACACCCTCGGCAGCTCTGTGTGCAGGCAGAGGTGTGCTGGGGAGCTTTGGAGAAAGAAAGCAGTTTTGTACTAATTCCCTTAATTTATTCGCATCAAATGTCAGTGCAGTGTCGTATAAAAGTCTTTTATGATTTTAAAACAAATGGTCCCTGAGGCAGGAAAATACTTATAGTGCCATTTCTAAAATTAATTTAATTCCTGCAGAATAGAAATAAAAAATAAAAAAAAAAAAAAAAGAAGAAAAAAAGGTGCCTGCTCGGTTGCACAAGCATCACAAATAGCCCTGGAATGTTTCTGGAGAGGCTTTTCAGCTGCACTCACCCAGGGTTTCCCAGCCTTTCTGCATTGGGAGCCTCATGCTGGGCACTGCTGGGGGCCGTGCCGTCCCCCCTCATCACCCTGTGCCACAGGGACCCCCCACACTCATTGGCACCTGCTGCTCCCCCCACGCAGCAGCAGAACCTGTTTTTGTTCTATTTCTCTGACTCACGACGGTCTGTCTCCCCCGCTGTGCCTGCACAGGGCAGCACTGCACTGACGTTCCCGGCTGGAATCCCTCCTCAGCAGCCCCTGGGATGATCATCCCCGGCCCTGCCTCGCTCCCTGTGCCCTGCTCTGGGCTGCTGCCCCTGCTCAGCTCCTGGCACGTTGGTTCCAGGCTGGGACGGGGCTGGCAGAGCTCCCAGGGACAGGCAGTGCCTTGCCCCAGCTCACCTGTCCCTCTGCAGGGGGACACGCTGCCCTCGCCCCGCAGAATCCCAGAAGGGTTGGGGTTGGAAGGGACCTCAAACCCCATCCCATTCCACACCTTGCACTGTCCCAGGGTGCTCCAAACCCCCATCCAGCCTGGCCTGGGACACTGCCAGGGATCCAGGGGCAGCCACAGCTTCTCCAGGCACCCTGTGCCAGGGCCTGCCCAACCCCACAGCCAAGAATTTCTCCCTAACACCGAGTCAAAATCCCCCCTCCTTCATTTAAAGCCACTCTCCCTTGTCCTGTCACAACAGGCCCCGCTAAAGGTTTGTCCCCATCTATCCTACTCTGTCTCCAGGGTCGTGGTGCCCATGCTGGTGCTGGGGGAGCACAAAGGTGTGAGATCTCCTGAAAACTGCTGGGATGGGTAATGAAAATGAATCCCAACCACATGAAATTCTGTTCAGTGACTCAGTCCCACACTCCCCCGCTGCTCCCACACGCCTGCTGATGCTCAGGCAGAAATGGAGCACTGAGGGACTCTTCATGCTTTGTATTTAGGGCTCCACATTTTCTCTCTCCTTCTGCTTATCCAAGGCCACCCCCAGCATGGCAGGGGGTTTGGGAACCTCCCAGAGGTGTCTCCACCTGCCCTGGCCAGCCTGGAACACAGATGAGAGAGTGATGGAGCCAGTGAGTGCTGAGGCAAAGGCAGCACCCCGCAGTGGGGAACACGGCTTTGGTCCCCACTACACAGGGAACAAGGCGGGGTGCCCCGGGCTGCACAGGGCCCTGCACCCCCCAGACCCTGAGATCCTCCCCCAGATCCTGAGATTCTCCCCCAGGTCCTGACATCCTCCCCAAAACCCTGAGATCCTCCCCCAGACCCTGAGATCCTCCCCAAAACCCTGAGATCCTCCCCAAACCCTGAGATCCTCCCCAAAATCCTGAGATCCTCCCCCAGACCCTCAGATCCTCCCCCAGACCCCGAGATCCTCCCCAAAACCCTGAGATCCTTTCCCGAACCCTGAGATGCTTGCCCGGGATCCTCCCCCAGACTCCGCCATGTCCTACAGGGAAGCCAGGCTGGTGCATTCCAGCCCCGGGGGAGAAGTGAGATGTGCAGCCCAGCCCTTGCCTGGGGTTAGGACACTCGGCTAACTGGGGGTAAAACAGCTCAGAGCTCACCGTGCTTACAGAAACCGTCGGGGTGGATGAGGAAGGAGGGTCATGATGCTTTTGGGTGCGCAGTGATGCTGAGACCAGCCTGACCGACTGACCCCACAGCTAAACATTCCCAGGGAGGGTGGGGGGGACAAGGCTCCCCGGCAGAATCCAGCACCAGTGAAGGTTCCTGAGAAAGGAACCAACGGGGCAGAGTGCTGGGGACTGACCTCCCTGCACAGCCCTGGGCACACCCGCCCAGGGACAGCGAGGCCGAGTGGGAAACGAGCAGGAGGAAGAGGAATATGAGACCAGACTGGGATGCAGGGAGACAAGGTGGAGGTTTGCAGGAGTTCCTGCCACCAGAGCCAGGGGATGATGCCCAGAGGGTCCCTGCACCCCGTGGGGAGCTGAGGCCCGGGGGCCATCTCCGCTCTGAACATCCCAGTGCTCAGCAGACAACTCGACAAATTTGGTTTAACTGTTTTGATGTAATAATGTAATTAGGTAAAAGGGTTCAGCAACCAATTGCATTTCACTAATTTCAACCATCTGCTTCAACACTTGTTCTCTGTGCGCCAGACTTCAGAGTCTTTGCTCTAATAGTAATTAATGAAACTGTTAATAAGCTACATATATCATATTATGTTGCAATAATTTATCAAAGGATAATGTTATGAGACAAATTCTATATAACAATTATAGAAAATGCCTTACATTACTAACGCTGCACACTGCTCACTAGTTTCTTTACTCTACACTCCTTAATGAATTCCCTAATTAATTTAATGCATACGTTATGCATAATTTGAAATTTAAAAACATCGCTGGGTCAGGTTTTAACCATCCTCTTTTACATGCTGTCTGCTTCTACAAGACACGTATTAGCAAAACATGACCTCTATGCAAATGAGGGTGCCCGCCGCTGTTCCCGTTCCCGGTGACGACAGCGGCTCCCCTGTGCCACGGCACACACAGTGCCAGCAGATTCACCAGAGCACTGTCTGCAGCAAAACCCAAACACCAGCAGCTACTCCAGCCTCTGCTCGTGGAACCAGCCCCGGTTTGGGGGAGAGCTGTCCTCAATCACACATCGTGCACACAGCCATCGAACACCGAGGCCTGGCTGCCGCCACCCAGCCCGGGGGAACGAGGTCAGCTTAAAAACCCAGAAACCTTCCAAAACAGAAATGCAAACTTCAGTCTCTTCATCTTCAGATTTTTAAGCATCCAGCACGCAATTGCCCAGTATTTCCCAGCCTTCTGCCTCGACAGATTTGGGGTTTTCTTGCAGAACATGACTGCAAACTCTTCTTCCAAAGTTTCCATTTTCATTCCCCCCTGACAGAGTGGAGACTCCAGGGACACCAGCAAACACCCCAGTGGGACAGGGTACTCCAACCTCAGTGTTTCCTTCAGTGGGACAGGGGAAGGTGTCCCTGCCCGTGGCAAGGCGTGGAACTGGATGAGCTTTAAGGACCTTTACAGCCCAAACCATTCTGAGACTCTTGTGCTCCACAGAAGAAATGCAATTTACCAAGCTAGCCAGGCTTTAGCAGGAGATCATTCCCTCACAAATTCTCTTTGGACAATGTATTATTTACATTGCTAAAATATGATATAGAGACCCAGAGTGAGTTATATTAACATTTCCTTATCTTCTGGGACACTTCTGGCTGAAAAAGTGTTGAGTCTTCATCTTCAAGCAAGCTTGCTTCCGTGCTTTTCCATCTGACACGTCAGATTATTTCAATGATGGAGTAGTTGATTCAATTAATTCCTCCCTACAAAAGCAGCTGTCTTGTGTCATGGGATCTGTTCAGCTATCTGGAACATTGGCACTTGCCAGGGAGGAGAGCCAAGGCGCAGAGCGTGCGGAGGGAGCGCCTGACCATACCCACACAGTGATGACTTTGTCACAACGCGTAAGGCTGGAGCTCGGAGCGACAGCTCGGGTCTCCCTGCCCTGGCAGGGCTGGATCTTGTGCCCAGGGGTTAGGGAAGAGGCTGCTGCCCTGGCCCACTGGCAGTGGAACACAATTACAGCAGCTCCGAGCAACCTGCTGTGCCCCCGTGTGGGTGCTGAGCCCCACTGTGCCCAGGGCTGAACCCTAAAACACGGCCCCAGGGTGTGCTGGCAGGGCCCAGCACCGGGGACCCAACCCTGCCCGAGGGAGGGTCAGCATCAGCAAGGGAAAAGAACAAATGAAAACAGAAAAGCTGTGCCAGCGTGGTGAATGAAGCACAGACCGTGTGCGTCAAACTTTTATTTCTAAACAAACAGAATTGTTCCGTTTAAGTTCATCTCTTGCTTACTCTCAAGCTGCTGCTCTTTTTTTTTTTTCCCCTTTAGAGAGTTCTTGCAATCTTATCCTTCCCTCCCTCTTACTGAGAGTCCTCAAGCACCATCCACACATGCAAATCCTCCGAAATCAGAACTGCCTGCCACGTCTGAAGGAGTTTGCTTGGCAAAGAAAAGCCTTGGAAAAACAACAGAGCAGCCATTTCTTTTGTTTTCCATCACACGATGTAACCATAGGCTGGGCTTTGATTGTACTAATTTTTTGAAGTATGAATATTAATGTAATTTTTTCCACTTATTTCTTTTCAATATTCATATGCACTCCAGTGGGTTGGAGCCCTTTATTTAACAAAATCTCCCACGTTGGGATTTGGGATACAGTGCATTGCTATTAAATTTACTAATACCAGAGAACTTTAAGAGAGTTTAAGCTAAGTTCAATAAAGCTGCAAAAAACACCTCAGGCTTTTTTCCTTTCACTTCAGTGCCCTGCACCCTGAGTTCTCAGACCTGCTGCCCACACCTCGCACCTGATGCCACAGCTCCTTCCCCTGACCACGTCCATCAGGACACCCAGCATATCCAGAAGAGCGGGCACAGCCAGCACTGCCAGCAAAGCCTGCCACGTCCCAGCCTGCCGGAGCAGGAGCAGGAGGGTGGTTCCTCGCTGGTTCCTTTCTTGGCGTTCTCCGGCTCAGCCCACCGGAGCTGCCGCGCTTCGCCAGCGTGGCTCCCGTGCTCTGTCATCGAGCGGGATGTGGAACACACCCACGTCCTCCGCAGCGGCTCAGCCACCGCCCGCCGCGCCCGCTGCCACGTGGAGCAGGACACGCTGGGCTCCCCCGAGCCACGGCCCCTCCGCCCCCGTGGGGACCCCGAGAACACGGCCCCTCCGCCCCCGTGGGGACCCCCGAGAAAACGGCCCCTCCACCCCGGTGGGGACCCCCGAGAACACGGCCCCTCCGCCCCCGTGGGGACCCCGAGAACACGGCCCCTCCGCCCCCGTGGGGACCCCGAGAACACGGCCCCTCCGCCCCCGTGGGGACCCCCGAGAACACGGCCCCTCCGCCCCCGTGGGGACCCCGAGAACACGGCCCCTCCGCCCCCGTGGGGACCCCGAGAACACGGCCCCTCCACCCCGGTGGGGACCCCCGAGAACACGGCCCCTCCGCCCCCGTGGGGACCCCCGAGAACACGGCCCCTCCGCCCCCGTGGGGACCCCCGAGAACACGGCCCCTCCGCCCCCGTGGGGACCCCCGAGAACACGGCCCCGCTCTCTCCCGCTGCCGCGGGCAGAGGCGCCCCAAGCGCATCACTGATCCCCAGGACGTCCCCCCAAGCTGCACCGCCCATCCCCCAGGATGTCCCCCCGAGCAGCATCACTGATCCCCGGGATGTCGCCGCCAGCCACACCGCTGGTCCCTGGGGATGTCCCCCGCGAGCACCGCCCATCCCCGGGATGTGTCCCCCTAGGCACAGCCCCGCTCCTCCCGGGATGTCCCGCCGGGGCCGGGCGGGTCCCCGGGCCGGGTTCCAGCGCGGGCGGGTCCCGGCGCGGGGTGGGGCGGGGGCAGCGGCGTCCCGGCCCCAACTCCGGCCCCATCCCCATCCCCATGCCCGGCCCCATGCCCGGCCCCATCCCCGGCCCGCCCCCCGCCCCGCTGGCCCCGCGGCTCCCGCGGCCGCCCGGGATGAGCGGGCTGCGGCGGCTGTTCCGCGGCAGCGGCCGGGCCCTGGCCTTGGTGTTCGCCGCCTCGGTGGCCTGGGTGCTGCTCGACATGGCCGCGCTCCGCCTCTCGCTCGGCGAGGCGGGCGGGCGGCTGCTGCGGGAGGCGGCGGGGCAGCGGCCGGGGCCGGGGCCGGGGCCGGGGCCGGGGCCGGGGCCGGGGATAGGGTTGGGGCCGGGGTTGGGGTTGGTGTTGAAGCGGGCGCGGCCCCCGCTCGGCCCCGAGGAGCCGGAGAAGGCAGCGGAGGAGCCGGGAGCAGCCCCGGCCGGGCACGGGGCCGGAGCCCCGGGGACATCGCCGCCTCCCCGCCAGCCCCCGGCCCCCGGGCGCGGCGGGACGGGCACGGCGCTCCTCGGAGCCCACCGGAGCGAGCAGCGTGCCCCGGGCACGGCGGGACCCACCGGCCCGGCAGCCCGGGATGCGGGGACGGCAGCCCAGCCTGGACCACAGGAAACAGACACGGGGCGGAAAGAAACTTCCTCCAGAACTCGCTTCATCCTCATCAGCAAAGAGGAGATGAACGTCGCCAGTCCCGCAGCCCCGCGCCCTGGACCCCACTCTGCGGGGAACGCCACAAGGAGACGTGGGAAGCACAAAGGACTTGCTGACAAGGGCAGTGATGGTGCCCGCGCTGCCACTGCCTCTGCTGGGGCCACCGCCACAGGTGGCCGGAGCCGGACCGTGGGTGCGACGCCAGGAGCAGCTCCTGGAGCAGCTGGCACTGGCCAGGATGGGCAGGAGCGGAGGGGAGCAGCTCCTGGAAGGGCTGGCACTGGGCAGGATGGGCAGGAGCAGAGAGGAGCAGCTCCTGGAAGGGCTGACACTGACCAGGATGGGCAGGAGCAGAGGGGAGCAGCTCCTGGAAGGGCTGACACTGACCAGGATGGGCAGGAGCAGAGGGGAGCAGCTCCTGGAAGGGCTGGCACTGGCCAGGGTGGGCAGGAGCAGAGGGGAGCAGCTCCTGGAAGGGCTGGCACTGGGCAGGATGGGCAGGAGCAGAGGGGAGCAGCTCCTGGAGCAGCTGGCACTGGGCAGGATGCGCAGGAGCAGAAGGGAGCAGCTCCTGGAGCAGCTGGCACTGGCCAGGATGGGCAGGAGCGGAGGGGAGCAGCTCCTGGAAGGGCTGGCACTGGGCAGGATGGGCAGGAGCAGAGGGGAGCAGCTCCTGGAGCAGCTGGCACTGGCCAGGATGGGCAGGAGCGGAGGGGAGCAGCTCCTGGAAGGGCTGGCACTGGCCAGGATGGGCAGGAACAGAGGGGAGCAGTTCCTGGAAGGGCTGGCACTGGCCAGGATAAGCAGGAGCAGAGGGGAGCAGCTCCTGGACCAGCTGGCACTGGACAGCATGGGCAGGAGCAGGCAGGGAGCAGCCCAGGGATGCACAGAGTTCTGTCCATGGATGCAACACTCGCCCCGAGAGACCCTCGAGCTCCCGGCCAGTTTGGACACCCTGTTGCTGTCCCTGATGATAAACAAGAGGAAGCAAAGAGTAGATGGAAAGAAGGAAACTTTAATGTCTACCTCAGCGATCTGATCCCTGTGGATCGAGCCATCGCAGACACCAGGCCTGCCGGGTAAGAGCTGCTCCCCTTGCACAACAAACCCCCGTGCTGCACCCTGGCAATGGGCTCCGTGCCTCTGGGGAGGGTTGCTGGGGGCACACCGAGCCCTCCGTGCTCCCTGTCAGATGGCTTTTGCCTGTCCCGGTCAGAGCAGCCTGTTGTTAAACAAAACTGGGTGAAGTTTGCAGGTTTGTGTAAGCTGCTGAGCCCGGCTGCCCCAAGGGGCCAGGACAGCCAGCACAGGTGATGGTGGGGCTCAGGCCTCTCTGTGCCCTAGAACCCTGCACCTGCTGCGTCAGGTGCAGCTCTGAGCATTCAGAACTCGTGTGTTGGTTCCTGGAGCCTGCAGCCCATCGGTGTGTGAAGGCAGCACCCTAACCCCACTGTCCCAAGGGGCTCTCGCACGTCGGGCTGCCACGGCCCTTCCCTCGAGGAGGTGACACCAAACCCCGGAGCCACAGGGACCTGCTGTGGCTCCACAAGCCCCTGCAGGAGAGGAGCTGAGTGCTGGCACCATCCAGGGGGCACAGAGTGGAGAGGCAGTCTGGGGGGCTCTGCTCTGTGGGCACACACAGGGAGGGATGTGCAGTTTGGGAAAACTCACAGTTACAGCTGTCATCATGAAATGTGTAACTGATCCCGCACGTCTCAGGGCTGCGCTTCAAAAAGTCACTCCCTGCCAGTAGAGCAGGACAAGGCAAGGGCAGTGCCTGGCCAGAAGAAGGACAAGAGGCTGGGAGCCCCATCCTGTGCCAGGTAGGCTCGGCAGTGCTGGGTCAGTGCTTGGACGTGATGACCTTCAAGCTCTTTTTCATCCGAAGCCATCCTGTGGCTGTGAGAGCTGCAGGGAGGGCAGGGAAGGAGCCAGCTCAGGTCAGTGCCAGGTTCACCTCTTGCACTCAGCCCTTCCCACAAACATCTCCCAGCCCCTGTGCAGAGACCCTCCCGTGTCCCTGTTCCCAGGCTCACAGACCACGGGCACAGTGTGCTGGGAACTGTGCCATGATTGTCCCCACGCCACAGGACAGTGCAGACATTCCCGCCGTGCTGGTGGTGCTGCCTGGGGTGGGATCCTGCACGGGAAGAATGGAGCAGGGAAGGAGGGAGACAGCTGGGGCTGCTTCCTGATGCCACCTGCAGAAGCCACCTTCTCCCAGGACCAGAGCCATGGTGGCACAAGGCCAGCTCTGGGTTTGGTCTGGAGCAGAGCCCCGGGGCTGCAGAGCAGGAAACACCTCCGGGGAGTGAGGCGGCTGCCCAGGAAGAGACGCTTTGCCCCGCAGGGAACGCCTTGGCCAAACAGGGCGTGTCCCCGGGGGTGTGAGCCCATGCCGCGGGGCACGGAGCTGCCCTGGGCACCCCGGTTCTGGCAGGAGCCGGTGCAGGCTCTGCCCCCGGGCTGTTGGCACAACGGATACCAGGATGGAAGGGCCAGCTCAGGGCAGTGGCTCTTGGCAGCCAACAATTCTTTTTTTGGTGTGTTCCTGTCTCTCCCAGTTTAGACACCAGTTCCTGTTGTGATTCTTCCTGGAGCACTGAAGTGGCCAATCCTTGCCTCTCTGTGCACAGTGCTCGCTGCTTTTGGAGCTTTACTGACAGTGCTGGTGCTCACGGGCGTTAACTGTGAAGCCTTGAAACACCTCTAAATTTCCTTCAGAAGATGTTCCTGTCAGAACCATCCTGTCCCATGGGGTGCCCATGAGAGGGGCCCTGGGGCTGTGTGGGGGGCTCCCCCCTCACCCCTCTGTTCCCCTCCCAGCCCTGCAGGCCTTTCCCTCGGTATTTCACATCGGGCATTTTCCCCTTCCCCGCACACTTTCCCAGAAACGCCAAGCCTGCAGGGTTTCAGGGCTGTGACTGGCCACCACCTATGAGCCCGTGTTGCTGTTGCAGGTGCTCTGAGCAGCAGGTCCACGACGACCTCCCGACCACCACCATCATCATGTGCTTTGTGGACGAGGTGTGGTCCGCCCTGCTGCGCTCCGTGCACAGCGTCCTGAGCCGCTCTCCTCCCCACCTCATCCAGGAGATCATCCTGGTGGATGACTTCAGCACCAAGGGTAGGTCAACCTTCTGCTGCCTTTATGAAACTAATATAACTTGAGGGCAAAATGCAATTTGTCCTCTGTAATCCAATTCCGAGTAGGAGAGAAATCACATTTTCTCCTTCTGCTGTATTGAAGTGCATCCCTGGCCTGCGCTGGGGCTGGGGGGAGCAGAGGACAGGGGGGTGCTGGGGTTGGCTGGGGGGGGGAAGGCAGAGGCTGCCAGAGGCTCTGGGAGCACCAGGGAGCTGGGTCCTGCCCGGCCCGTTCATCTTTGGGGCGTCCTGGCTCAGGGGCTTGTGCAGTCAGGAGATGCTCTCTCCCCTCAGTGCGCAGCTCCCTGGCAGGTGCCCCGTGTTCCCAGAGTGGGGGACACGCTGGGGGGTGGCTCAGAGGACAGGGAGCTGCAGTGGGAGCAGTGGTGAGAGAGGATCTGCCCTGCACAGTGCCTTCCATCAGCATTTCAGCTGGCACCCAGCCCCTGCTTTGTGAGGCTTCCACTCTCTGCTGAGTTCAGTCCATGGGAGCAGTTGGAAGGAGCTGGGCTTTAAATTCCCTTCCAACCCAAACTATTCCAGGATTCTATGGTGGAGGACAAAGGGGGCACAGCCCAGTTCTGCTCAGCAGCTGCCCAGCAAGGTGAGGCAGCACTGGACCCAAAAAGGACTTTTTGGTGTTTTCTGCCCACTGACCTCCCTGAGACAGAACGACACATCACAATGATGCGTCTTAAAAATCTCCATGGTGTCCTTAAAAATTTAGGAATGATGTAATTTCTGCGCTGCTGGTTCTCCAGGGGCAGTGCTGTCTCAGATGGGCCCCAGAGCTCACACCAGGAGCCGCGCCCCTGCCCAGGTGTTCACAGCCAGACCTGAGGTGTGCCTGGAGGCGCTTCCAGGGAAAATCTGCTTGTGGGTTTTCAGCCTGTCAGTGGGTCAGTCAGATCTCCCTGTGATCACTCTGTGCCCTCTGCAGAGTACCTGAAGGAGCAGCTGGACACGTACATGGCGCGGTTCCCCAAGGTGAAGATCCTGCGCCTCAAGGAGAGGCACGGCCTGATCCGGGCCAGGCTGGCGGGAGCCCAGATCGCCAAAGGTGGGACAGGAGCCGTGTCCCAGCCCTGTGGGGACCCCACAGTGCTGGCCATCTGTCTTGGTTTGAAAGACAGGTGTCTGCCAGGGAAAGCTGGAGCTTCCCTTGGAATGGAGAATGTAAACCCCCTCCCTCTGAATTATTATAATTCTGAAATTAAGGGGTTTTCAGGCAAAGATATAGGAATAGGAATAACAGCTCTTTGCTAGGAAAATTAAAATTAAAATGTAGTAGTACAAACAAACAAACAAACAAACAAAAAAAAGCAAACCCTGCCAGAGTCAGAATACAACCTGACCCCCTGTTGGTCAGGGTGTTGGTGTCAGCCCAATCCAGTCCTCCTGCAGTGCCAGCTGTGGTTCTGTGGGAGCAGAGATGATCCTGGAGAAGGCTCCAGTGGTGCTGAGATGGGTCTGGTCTCCCTCTGGGAATCCAGTGCACACAGGTTGTGCTGAATCCCAGATTTGATCCAGGTGGGAATGCTGGGCTCCTCCCCCTGAGTGAAGCCTCTCCCCATTGGATGATGAGGAATAGGTCTTGGAAGGGATAAAGAACCCTGTCCCACCTGGTTTAACAGCTGCCCATTAACAGAAGACACCTGCCCCCTTTCCCCCGGAGTCATGAGGAATGGGTCAGAGAAGAGAAAAAATTAAAAAAAAATAAATAAATAAAACACTTCCCCAACAGGTTTCAACAGGTGGCAATAGAATTCATACTTTTGGTTACATCTTGCATTGCAACCCAAGGCAGCATCCCTCTGCAGCATTGCGTTCGTCCCTCCCAGTGCACCAGGGGTGTCCTTTTGCCAGGATTTCCAGCCCCAGCTCCACCACCCGCCCCAGCCGGGCTGTGTCAGCACCGAAATGGCCGTTTCTGTCAGGAGCTGCCCTGCCAAGCAAGGACAAAACCCTCCTGGCTGTGTCTGGGCAGGTCTGGGGAGCCAAGGAGGGCTGTGGCACAGTCAGCAGTGTCGGAGATCAGGACGCTGGGGTACACAATCAATACGATTGAGTAGAAGCTATTTATTGTTTACATTAAGCTACAGTTGTAGATTGTAAGTTGTTTGTTCACGCAGTTGTGCATTATTTGATTGGGTTTTTTTCTCTTGTCTACGTGTTTAGCACTCACTTTTTAGGAAACTTAATTGGTTAAAGTTTATTATTACATTGGGCCTCTTAGGTTTTGCATTTTTGGTTTTTGGTTTCTCGGGGGGTTTTTTTGTTTTTGATTTAGTCTTGTTTTTGTTTTAGTAACTTTGATGAATCTTTGAGAGTTTTGCTAACAACGACTACAGGTGGTTTGATAAAAATATTTCCAAACCCTTTGGTTGGTAGACAGAATGGCTTAAGTTATGCAGATGCATTGCTGCACAGCAGCACCCTGAGCCCACAGGGTGCCCCGGGAGCTGCTCACAGGGGCTGGGTTGGAGTTGATCCTCCCCCACCTGTGCCACAGGTGCTGTGCTGACATTCCTGGACTCACACGTGGAGTGCAACGTGGGATGGCTGGAGCCACTGCTGGACAGGGTCCGCCTGAGCCGGACCAAGGTGGCCTGCCCTGTCATCGAGGTCATCAGTGACAAGGACATGAGGTGAGGCAGCCTGTCCCTGGTGAGGCAGCTCATCGCTGGCAATCCCACAACCCAGACTGGTGTGCTGAGCAAAACCTGACTGGGACCACCAGCGCATCCATTACAGGCAGTGAATCCTTGCCTCCAGACCCCCCGCAGCTTTCCACAGGGGACACAGAATATTGCTGTACACCAGGAATTAACATCGGCTGTGGATGTGGCCCGTGTTCATCACACACCATCTCGCTTTTTCGCAACTTTTAGTACACGAAGAGGATTCCTGATGAAATTTGTTAAAATCCTGGTTTAATTACCTACAGATATTCATCTTCACTCATTAGGGGTGACATTTCAATCAGGAATGTGACTCGGAATTAGCCTGCCCAATCTTTTTCTCTGTTTAGTTACATGACCGTGGACAACTTCCAGCGTGGGATTTTTACTTGGCCGATGAATTTTGGATGGAGGCAGATTCCACAAGAGGTCATTGAGAAAAATAAAATCAAGGAGACTGATATAATAAGGTAAGAAAAAAAAAAACAAATGTGAGAGCTTTGCAAACCAGCCTGGTCCTTTGGTAATAATTTAGCAGGAAAGGCTCCTTGGAGGCCAAAAATTGTTCTTTAGTGGCCAAAGCTGTGCTTTCCAGGACAGCTGAAGTACAGGAATGCCCGCATCAGGCACGGGCAAAACCCAGGAAGCGTTTCCCTCCATGCATGGCACTGCTGGCATGTCAGCCAGGACAGCATCCCACTGCCTTTCCCCCTTCCCTGCCCCATTCCAGCTTTCAGGCCAGGTGAAGCCATCGAAATGCCCTCTGTGTCACAGCCACTGACACTCCGTGTGGCCTCTCTGTTCCCAGGTGCCCTGTCATGGCAGGTGGCCTGTTCTCCATCGATAAGAAGTACTTTTTTGAGCTGGGAATGTACGACCCGGGACTGGATGTCTGGGGAGGGGAGAATATGGAGATTTCATTCAAGGTAGGTCACTGTCACACAGCTGTACCCCTGCCAGCCTGGGTGAGTGCTGGGGCTCGGGCAGGGGCTCCCTGGGGACAGCTCCACGCTGGACACCCCGTTTCCCTGAGCACCTGAGCTCCTCTCTTGGCCGGCACAAAGCCAGCGCCCACCATCAGCTGGTGTCCCTGTCAGCGACCTCTGTTTCTCAGGTCTGGATGTGCGGAGGAGAGATCGAGATAGTCCCGTGCTCCAGGGTGGGGCACATCTTCAGGAACGACAATCCCTATTCCTTCCCAAAAGACCGGGTGAGGACGGTGGAGAGGAACCTGGCCCGCGTGGCAGAGGTGTGGCTGGACGAGTACAAGGAGCTGTTCTACGGGCACGCCTACCACCTGGTGCTGAGCAGGGTGGATGTGGGGGACCTGAGCCAGCAAATCCAGCTGCGGGACAAGCTCCAGTGCAAAACCTTCCGCTGGTACCTGGAGAACGTCTACCCGGACCTGGAAGCTCCCCTGGTTAAAGCCAGTGGGCTGGTGGGTACCCAAGGGCTTTGCTGCTCTCAGGGGGTGCCTGTGCCCTATCAGACATCCAGGATGTTGCCAAAGGCCAGGAAGCTGTGCAGCAGCAGCAGCAGCAGTGTGGGGGATGCTGCCCAGGGCCCAGAGGTCACAGCACCCTGGGTATCTGACAGGGCACAGAGGTCACAGCACCCTGGATATCTGATACAGAGGTCACAGCACTCTGGATATCGCCTAGGGCACAGAGGTCTGGATTCCAGAGCATTTCTGTAAAGAAATAGGTCACAGACAGAAGGGATAATTTCCCCCTGGAGAGCTGGCTGGGTGTTCGGATGGTTGAGAGGGCACACGGCAGTGCCAGGACAGGATGTGTCCCCGGGGTGCGATGTGCCCCAGGGTCTGTGGGTGCAGGCTCTGTAGGGTCGGGCTCTGTGGGTGCACGGTCTGTAGGGTCGGGCTCTGTGGGTGCAGGCTCTGTAGGGTCGGGCTCTGTGGGTGCACGGTCTGTAGGGTCGGGCTCTGTGGGTGCAGGCTCTGTAGGGTCGGGCTCTGTGGGTGCAGGCTCTGTAGGGTCGGGCTCTGTGGGTGCACGGTCTGTAGGGTCGGGCTCTGTGGGTGCACGGTCTGTAGGGTCGGGCTCTGTGGGTGCAGGCTCTGTAGGGTCGGGCTCTGTGGGTGCAGGCTCTGTAGGGTCGGGCTCTGTGGGTGCACGGTCTGTAGGGTCGGGCTCTGTGGGTGCAGGCTCTGTAGGGTCGGGCTCTGTGGGTGCAGGCTCTGTAGGGTCGGGCTCTGTGGGTGCACGGTCTGTAGGGTCGGGCTCTGTGGGTGCAGGCTCTGTAGGGTCGGGCTCTGTGGGTGCACGGTCTGTAGGGTCGGGCTCTGTGGGTGCACGGTCTGTAGGGTCGGGCTCTGTGGGTGCAGGCTCTGTAGGGTCGGGCTCTGTGGGTGCACGGTCTGTAGGGTCGGGCTCTGTGGGTGCAGGCTCTGTAGGGTCGGGCTCTGTGGGTGCACGGTCTGTAGGGTCGGGCTCTGTGGGTGCAGGCTCTGTAGGGTCGGGCTCTGTGGGTGCACGGTCTGTAGGGTCGGGCTCTGTGGGTGCAGGCTCTGTAGGGTCGGGCTCTGTGGGTGCACGGTCTGTAGGGTCGGGCTCTGTGGGTGCAGGCTCTGTATGGTCGGGCTCTGTGGGTGCAGGCTCTGTATGGTCGGGCTCTGTGGGTGCACGGTCTGTAGGGTCGGGCTCTGTGGGTGCAGGCTCTGTAGGGTCGGGCTCTGTGGGTGCACGGTCTGTAGGGTCGGGCTCTGTGGGTGCACGGTCTGTAGGGTCGGGCTCTGTGGGTGCACGGTCTGTAGGGTCGGGCTCTGTGGGTGCACGGTCTGTAGGGTCGGGCTCTGTGGGTGCAGGCTCTGTATGGTCGGGCTCTGTGGGTGCACGGTCTGTAGGGTCGGGCTCTGTGGGTGCACGGTCTGTAGGGTCGGGCTCTGTGGGTGCACGGTCTGTAGGGTCGGGCTCTGTGGGTGCAGGCTCTGTATGGTCGGGCTCTGTGGGTGCACGGTCTGTAGGGTCGGGCTCTGTGGGTGCACGGTCTGTAGGGTCGGGCTCTGTGGGTGCACGGTCTGTAGCACGGCTCCGCCGCCAGCAGAGCGCAGCAGCCGCTCGCGTTCCCGGCGCTGCGGGGCCGGAGGAGGGACCGGCGCCGCTCCGGGCACGGAACCCGCGCCTCGCCGGGGGCAAAGAAGACTTTAAAGTCCTTTTGGATTCAATGCTGCCTCCACAAGCCCCTGCTTGGCGCCTGGTGAGAGAAACCTGGTAAGGCTCCCCTTCTCCTCCACCACAGAATTCCAGAATGGTCTAGGTGGAAAGGGACCTTACAGCTCAGCTTATTCTATCCCCTGCCGGGAGCTGGGACACCTTTCACTAGACCACGTTGCTCCAAGCCCCGTCCAGCCTGTCCTGGAACACTCTTTTCTGCCTCCCCCAGTTATGTGAACAGTGTTAACCAGAGTCCTGTGAACCCAGCAGGTTCAGTGCACTGTAACGTCCTCTCCTCCTTCTTGGGAATTTATGTCTAAATCGTCATTTTGTTGTCGTTTCCCAGCTCGTTAACGTGGCCCTGGCAGGCTGCATCGCCGTGGAAGGGACCACCCTGGCTTTTGAGGAGTGTGATGTTAACAACACGGTAAGGACAGCCTGCAGGCACCCCGGGTGTGTCACACTGCCTGTGGCACTCGGCCTGGAGCTCCTGTGGCCTGTCCCCTCCCCGGGAGCCAGCACAGCCCTCCCCACCCGGGGACATGGCCAGGCAGGCCTGGGAGCAGCCAGGGGCAGGAACTGCCTGCTGGCACAGCCTGTGGCCGAGCAGCAGTGTCAGAAACAGCAAATTCAGCTGGTTAGGAAAGTTTGATAAAGCTGGGAGTTTGCACATGGAAACAGAGGAACATTTCAATGCCAGCCCATGATTTGTGTGCAGATGCTGAACATCCAGCTGCACCTTAAAGCCCTTTCAGTGCCTTGGCTCCAAGGGGGCCAGACAAGGACCCAGAGTGGCAGGACACGGGGAATGTGTCACTGCCAGGGGGCAGGGCTGGGTGGGATTTTGGGAAGGAATTCCTGGCTGGGAGGTGGTGAAGCCCTGGCACAGGGTGCCCAGAGCAGCCGTGGCTGTCCCCAGCCAGCCCTGCCTGACAGGGCCGTGTCTCTCCCTGCTCCCTCCCCACAGAACCAGCACTTCAACTACACGTGGCTGAGGCTGATCCAGCACGGGGAGCTCTGCCTCGCCCCATCCGGTGTCCTGGGAGCCCTGGGCCTGCGCCACTGCCAGGGCAGGAGCCGCAGCCTGGCCTGGCTGCACCGGGCACTGGCCACCCCCATCCAGCCAGGGCTGGTGAGTGATGTAGGATGGCTGAGGGATGAGCCCTGCGCTCCTGGGAGGGGTCACTGTGCCAGGAGGACACTGACAGGGGGACAGCATGGCACCCTCAGCCTGGCCTGGCTGCCCAGGGCACTGGCCACCATCCAGCCAGGGCTGGTGAGTGATGTAGGATGGCTCAGGGATGAGCCCTGCCCTCCTGGGATGGGTCACTGTGCCAGGAGAGCACTGATGAGGGGACAGCCTGGCACCCTCAGCCTGGCCTGGCTGCACCGGGCACTGGCCACCATCCAGCCAGGGCTGGTGAGTGATGTAGGATGGCTCAGGGATGAGCCCTGCACTCCTGGGAGGGGTCACTGTGCCAGGAGAGCACTGATGAGGGGACAGCCTGGCACCCTCAGCCTGGCCTGGCTGCACCGGGCACTGGCCACCATCCAGCCAGGGCTGGTGAGTGATGCTGCAGCACTGTAGGATGGCTCAGGGATGAGCCCTGCTCTCCTGGGAGGGGTCACTGTGCCAGGAGGGCACTGATGGGGGAACAGCCCAGCCCCACCCTGTGCTGCCCCTTTGCCAAGGCCACCTGTCCACCCAGAGAGGTGCTGGTGCACCCCCACACTCCTCGTGCCCCTCTGCCAGGGGTTGTGTCTGTCCCAGTGCCCCAGCACTGCTGCCAGGCTGGGGACGTGGGGACACAGCGGGCGCTGCCACTGCAGCAGCAGCGGCAGCAAAACAAGCTGGCTTGACACAGAAACCATCAATAGCACTTAGAGGGAGATGAGGCAGCATCGATTGGCTCTCAGCTCACGGGGGGGCTTTAAAGGCAGCGTTTATGGAAAGGACAAGAATGGATACTTACACTAATTGCCTGCTCTGCACAAGGAGTCATGGCTGTACCTCTGGCAGCCTGGTGGAAGTAGCTGTCCAAAACGCTCTGAGTGGCACAGTTTATTGTTGAGGAAAAAAACACCCTTCAGTTAGAAAGAAAAAATGCAATTGGATTGCACATTCAATATACAGACAATTTCCTGTCCCCCTTTGGTTTTTTTAGCCTAAAGTGTTGAATGCCACAGGCGTACCTTGGGTGTTTAGGGAAAAATACAGGAAAATTTTTATTCACTTACTGAAAATTGTGGAATTGTCATTTCACTTTGTGAAGAATATGCAGAAATGCCCAGGGAGCTGTATGGGGCACGGGCAGGTCTTGTCTCCTGTTCCAGCCTGATTCCTCAGCTGAGGGTGAGATGGATTTGTCGGTGCTTTTACTGGTGCACCACTGGGGAGAGCTCAGTGGCTGGTGTCCGAAGGAGTCCCAGTGCTCTGTCCTCTCCTGACATCAGGCATTGTGCGTCCTAGGACGTGAAGTGCAGTTCCTGTCTGCACAAAGATGCAGCTTCTGCCCAGACCCCCCTCCACACGTCACATCTGCAGTGTTTCACCTCGGGGTTAGTGAGCTGCTCCTGAGAACCACTGCAGTGCAGGGAGGGGCACAGGAATGTCCCTTGCCTGTGCAGCCCCTGCAGCATCACCTGGCTGGGGTTAGAGAGGTTAATCCAAGCAGATGTGAAAAGCAGAAGGGTGGAGGTCACGCAGACTCTCCCTACTTTCAGTGCCCGATGTACTGCCCCAGCCCCTGAGCTCGGGGCTGAGTTACCCGATGTCCTGTTCAGTGCAGTAACTGTGCCGAGTCCCTCAGCCAACAAACTAAATCACAGAAATCCGTCCCCTACTGTCCACTCCCTGCGTAGCAAATCCCACCCCAGTGACTCCCTCCGCACGGCCATTCCCCTTTCAGACAGTGAGAGAGCTCATCTCCCTGTTCCCAGTGAAGGAAGAGCCAGGAGGCACAGCAGGTGTGGTGTGACCCTGGCACAGGTGTGACCCTGGCCCAGGGACAGCTGCAGGCTTGGATCCCACGCCAAAGTCCCAGGGAGTCAGCAGCGAGACCTCAGGTATTAGGGACGAGCCAAGAAAGGGTGCACGTCATGAGCTGGCCTTCCTCAGAGGGAAAGTAGGGCTGCTGCTGCTGCAGGAGCCCTAAAGCCTGAACACCCCTAAGCCTGAGCGCCCCAAAGCTGGGCCCCCCTAAGTCTGAGCCTCCCTAAAGCCTGAGCCCCCCAAAGCCAGGCCCCCCTAAGCCTGAGCCCCCAAAGCCGGACCCCCCTAAGTCTGAGCCCCCAAAAGCCAGGCCCCCCTAAGCCTGAGCCCCCCAAAGCCAGGCCCCCCTAAGCCTGAGCCCCTCAAAGCCGGACCCCTCTAAGCCTGAGCCCCCCAAAGCCGAACTCCCCTAAGTCTGAGCCCCCCTAAAGCCTGTGCCCCCCAAAGCCAGCCCCCCCTAAGCCCTGCCTGTCTCTCCTGCAGACCGACCACATCATCTCAGAGCACCAGCACCTCCCGCAGCCGGCGTGCCTGGAAGTGGATCCCACGTACAGAGCCCTGAGGGTGAGGGGCTGTGACCCCACAAAGGCCCATCAGAAGTGGCACTTTGGCAGCTACCACGCGGACTGAGGGCTGCAGCAGCACCGCCCCGGTGTCACCTTGGGCTCAGCCAGGACATCGCGGTGGCTGATGGCACCTTCCAAAGGGGGAGTGCATTTCCCGAGGAGAACTGAGATCTGTGGTTTGATACCAGCACGTGGAGGGATCCAAACACTGAGAGCAGCACGTCTGGTGTGACAGTGCCTGGACAGATCAGCGTCGTTTTCCCTCGCCATAGGAGGCTTTGGAAAAACTCGTTTTCTCTGTTATTAAATGGAAATATTTTTTGAAGTCCCCATCCTACTGTAAGCAAACATCCCTCAGTTCCCCCCGACAGCAGCACAACCTGCAGAAATACTTCCAGGGCCCTGTAACTCTGTAAGCAGCAAATTGGGCTGTTAATTCCTCCACAGAAACTGAAGTTTGTTGACCAATGCATCAAAAAAAGATCCAGCACCATGTCCAGACCGGATCTGGCCGCAGGATCCCTCCCTGTGGCAGCTGTTGTGTGACAGGTGAGGATCAGGGTTCAGTGAGGAACCAGTGCACATCAGTAAAGCCCACATTTTATGGTGGGAGGTGGATGGGGGTCAGCTCCTCGCAGGGGCTGTGGGAAAGGCCTGGAGCAGTCCCTCCCTGCGCCAGGACACACGTCCCTCGCTCTGTTTGGTGGGGACAGGCGCTGCTGGGGCAGGGAACCAGAGGTTATCCTGCTTCTTGCCAGAGGCACACTCCAGGGACCAGCCTGGAAGCTCCTCATCCCTGGGCAGCCAGGCTGTCCCACCCTGGGGTGCCAGGACCCCAGCCATGCCCCCGAGCCCCTGTGGCGTTCTGGGGGCTCTGCAGGAGCACTGCTGCTCCCCTCAGCCCAGGCTGCAGGGCACAGCCAGGCTCTGCTCACCAAACTCCCTCTGGGCTCACTGCCGCGGGCAGGCGCTCTCTGTCCTGTGAAGTTCTTCATCCCCAAAACGCATCACCAGTCACTGATGGGGTGGATTTGATGGCAGAACAAATTCTGCGTGCCAAGGTGGTGAGACCCAGAGTACGTAACAGCAGGCAGGGTTTTACCCCTGCTCCCACTGGGAATTCCTGCTGTGGGATGCTGTGCCCTGCGGGGTTGCAGTGGGGGGCAGTGCTGTGCTGAGCCGAGGGGCTGCTCCAGCACAAGCCCTGGTGTCCCTGGGCTGGGCATGGCACTCAGAGCCCCCCGCCCTGCCTCACTCCCCTGCCTCTCCTTTGGGTGTGCAGCAGGCCCCGGCAGAACACTGCCTCTGACGTGGCGCATCAGTGCTGACAGCATCTGACAGGCTCAGTCTGCCAAAACATTGACTGGCCCAACAGATTTTCCCAGTTGACTCCTATTCCAACTGTCTTCCTGATTTTCTCTCCCTCCTTCAGCGCAGCTAGCCCGCAGTCACCATCAGGAAAAATGACACAGACGTTGTTTGGGCAGTCAGCTCGTATCAGGAGCATGAATTTCATCAAATTCTGTTTGCTGACATTCAATCACTTGTCACCGAGCAGGCACCGGGCAGTCATATGTCACGGTCACATCCCATCGGCAGCCCTGTCACTCGCACGCCGCCGCCCCGCTCGTGTAAATGCTCACTTCCCTGTTGGATCTTTGCTCAGAGAGCCGAGGGTGCCCGGGGGCTGCTGGCAGTGAGCTGGGGCGCTGCTGCCGCTCGGTACTGAGAACATTCCGAGGGCACCAGTCAGCCCAGTCTTCCAGAAACGAGAGCATTTTTCCGGCAGGCTCGGCAGCCGCGGCTCCCCACGGACACCGGGGCGGGCACCGCACCCCGGGCGGCGGCTCCGGGAGCGGCAGGGTCGGCGAGCGAGGCACCGGGGATGGAAAAACCCCTGTGTGGGGTGGGGACAGCAGTCCCCGATGTCCCCCGTGTTAAATTGGTATTTTAAAAAAAATGGATTAAATTATAATAGACGAAGCTGCTTGCTCCGAGCACACTGTGTTAAATCTGACCAACTTGGAGCCTCCCCAGGGGCCCCTCCCGAGTTACTACCAGGCTGAACCATAAAGCATCACCCCAGGAAGAGCCTTCCAAGCAGCCACGACCCTGATTTCTGCCCGTGTCGGCTCCTCGCTCGGCGCAGGGGAGGGCAACAGCTGAGGCGGTTGCTGCAGCCACCGCTGCTGCAGGTGTGGTGACAACTGTCACCAACGCTCTCCACGAGGTCCGCCTCTTACTCACCTGCCGCCAGCGCGCACCCGGCACGGCAGAAAAGGAGGAAAAGGATTTTCGGGCTGTGCTTGCCGTGTCCTGGTCAGCATCTGCCTGGAAGTGCCTCTGCTCCAAGGGACAGATCTCTGCACGTCCCTTGCTCCCTGCCCGGCCCTCCCCGTCCCACCCGCTGCCCAGGGCGATGGCCGGAGGTCCAGCAGCTCGCCTCGGCCGGTTCATTGCCTGTGAACCCCTGCTGCTCACCGCACACCCAGCCGGAGGGTCAGGCGAGGTGGGAAGGGCGCTCTGCCCGCCGAGCATCCCAGCACTTCCATTTTTACACTTTTTCGCCCAGGAAAGCAGGAGAGGGCGCTGCGGGTCTCTGCTGCGCGCCCGCTGCTCTGCAAGGAAGGCGAAAAGCGAGCCCAAGGTTTCTGAAAGTCTTGGGGGGCCTTTCCCTCCGAAAGCTCTGGGGATGCTCACAAAGCGATAGAATCTGAGAGGTTTGGGTTAGAATCTTGGTTTGTGTTAGAAGGGACCTTAAAGCTCCTCTCGTTCCACCCCTCTGCCACGGGCAGGGACACCTTCCCCTGTCCCAAGCTGCTCCCAGCCCTGCCCGGGGTGGCCCTGGCTGCGACACCGTCCTCAGGAGGGACGTGCCACCCCCAGGGCAGCTGCCAGCAGGAACAGACCCGCAGTATAAGTTGGTACAAGCAAAGCTCAGAACTTCCCCAGGCCAAGGAGCAAACAAACAAGTGTGAATGGCACAATGAGGGCTATGTCTGCTGGCACAATGCAGAATTGCCCTGCATTATTTTCACGGTGCCAGTAAATAATTGCCTTTATGTGGAACAAGAAAAGTCAAAGCGATATTCAGTGCTGCTGGGGATGTAAAACTAATCCTTCAAAAGGCACTTATGGCTGCGGGAGGCCACTGTGTAACTCCATCCTCACCTCCTCTCCCTTGCCAGCTGTTCTCAGCTTTCCCAGATGCTTTCTGGGATGACAAGTGCAAAGCTAAGTCCCAGTTCCAGACAAACCTGACTGTAAAACAGTTTAAAAAGATTGCCACTACTGCATGGTGGTTACACAAAGGTCTTTCAAAATGGAGAAGGGTAACATCCAGGCGAGACAAAAATAACGGGTTAAAAGTCACCTTGTTTTGACAAAATAATCTTTAAAATTTTGCCTCAAAACTTAGGATGAAAATCGAGAGGACACCTAAGAGAGTCTGACGTGGTGGCATTGGGACAATAGCTGTTCCTAGTAGTGGCCAGGCTCACCAGCTGCACGCAGGCACGGGCAGGGACCAGCCATGGCCTCAACACGGTTACAAAGGCAGAGAGAAAATAAGAGGATAACCTTAAAATCCAGCGGGTGTGTATTTAGCAAACTGATTATTTATTTTCCTGCGCTATGGATGCCTCTGCCCCTGTCAAAGCCAAGATGTTAAATTTTCACAGTGTATTATAAATCATATACAAAAAGAAGAAAAGCGGTGACCTTGTGTGGTGTGAGGAGACACGTTCCGGGGGAACGAAGTGAGGCCAAGCCCAGAGCCGAGGCTCGCTGCCTTGGGCACTCCCCCCTCAGTTCATAAGTGCATCATGGACTCAAACTCGTCGATCCGCTGCTTGGTGTTTCCTTTACGGATCCTCCGGTAGGAGATTGTGTTGTATCTGGAGTAGCTGTGTCTGGAGATGTCGTTCTTTTTCCCCAGGCCGGGCTGCTGCCCCGCTTTCTCCAGCGGGGAGTTGCAGGCGGGGCTGGCCGGGGGCGATGGCGGCTTGCTGCTGTCCCGCTGCTGCAGGCGGGACGCCTCGCTGTTCTCCTTCTTGATTTCAATCACCTGAACTTCATCCTCCTCCGTGTCCTCCTCCTCCTCCTCCTCCTCCTCCGCCTCCTCCTCCTCGGCCGCGTTCCCTCTGGGGTGGGCGCTGCCCGGCGGGGTCACCTCGCTGCCGTGGCCGGCCGCCGTGGCTGTCCCCCCGGTGCCACCCGGCCCTGCGCGACACGGGGGGACACGGGGCTGAGGGGGGCCCGCCGGGGGGAACCACCAGCCCCTGACCCCAAATTCGCCATCTCCGGGAGGACAAGGGGGGCCTCGAACAGCCAGGCCAGACCCAAACACCGGGACTGGTGGGGACACGCTGGGGAGACTCCCTGCGCCCCTAAAGCCATGGGAAGGGGAAGGGGAAGGGGAAGGGGAAGGGGAAGGGGAAGGGGAAGGGGAAGGGGAAGGGGAAGGGGAAGGGGAAGGGGAAGGGGAAGGGAGCCGTTCTGCCCAGCTGTGCCCCGACGGGACGTGTCCCTCCCGCAGCAGAGGCCACCCCGGCTGCGATGGCCATCTCCCATTTGCCCTGCTTGGCACGTCTCTGCGGTTAATGACGCTTTAGTGTCGCAACAAATGGTCCTATTCAAGGTTTTGCCTGTGGGGTCCAGAGTATTAATTAGGCTAAATTGGTTGGGTACTAAAAAGCTGCCTGCAATTTCGAGATAAAGTGCTGTGGTTGCAGGGCGGGTGCAGGGGGCCCATAAGAGATCCTTTAATAGGTTTTATTGTGGGCTCCTGGAGCAGCACAGCTGGAATATGGATGTCAGCTCTAAGTGGGAAAGCCTTCACCACTATTCACCTCCTCACAGCCTAGGCAGCTGCTATGAAATATTCATTTGCCCATGACAAACGTTCGGATATTCTCCCCTTTGTTAATGGAAGCAGGTTGTGCTTGCAGGGCACGGCCCGTGGCTCGTTTAGAGCCCATTTCAAAGCTCAGGGCAGAGCATCACCAGCAGCTCCCACTCCAGCCACCCTTGTCCCACCGCTGCCAAAGCCAACGGGACAGGAGGAGCCTGTGGTGGGAGATGAGGAGAGGAATAATGCCTGGAGCCCCCCTTGGAGAGCCGTGGCTGTTGTCTAGTAACACGCCACGAAATACCTTTTGGAGAAGTGGCTGCAGTTTGCATAGGGAGGTAAATCCGTTCATTTCTGTAAATACTCAGTACGTTTTTAACTCAGGACCAGGACGGGCAGTGACCACCCCCCCTGCAGCCCCGCTCACCACAGGAGGTGGCTGAGGCTCCAGCCTTGGCTCCTGCTCATTTCCACCATTTTCACCCAGAAAGGAGCAGAGCAAGACCCAGGAGCAGGTGTTTAGGAGAGCAATTTTATGCAGATACTTTGGCATTGGGGGATTCAGCGTTTGGTGAATCAGGAAAAGAGCCCCCGGCAACCTCACGAGGGTCTCCTCTGAGCATGGAGCAGAAGCAGTATCCCCCAGCCTCATGAGGCTGTTGGGGGCCTCCTGGCTGAAAACCCCACAATGCCTGAATACCCCATGGTCAATGAGAGATGTGAAACCTCTGGAAGGAAGATACCAGCTGTGATGTCTAAGGTGCAGCAACTCACAGGTGAGAAATGAGTCACTGCTCTCTGGAATAGAAGGGTCTGACCCAATTAAGAAAATATAATAACCACCTGCATCCACTGTCTCTTTGCTGCGCATCAGGGAAAGCCCAGGTCAGATGGCATTTTGCATTACCTTCCCCTGATCCCTGGCCACTGGTCCCTGTGTCCTGGGTATCCGCTGGTCCCTGCTGTAGTGTCCCAACGCTCTCCTCTCGCTTTTCTTTGGGAAACACAAAGCACAAGACATGGGCTGGTGGAGCAATTAGTGATGGCAGTCAGGTTTTAATGGCTGCAGATCGGCAGATTTTCAGAGCGGATTTGGAACTGCTCATTTCTTTGGTTATGAGCTTTTCATTGCATCCCTCAAATGTGTCCCGGATTCTGAAATACTCCAGATCACTGTTAGAGCTACCACAGATTAGGAATTTTGACTGACACACAGCACATCCCGTTATTCATCAGGCTACAGATAAAACAGAACTTTTCTCTCCCAGCACTTAGGGACAAGCAGCCCCATTCCATACCTTGGCATCGCTTCTCTCCAGCAAAATTCTCAGGAGTGATGTCCTCTGCCAACAAATTTCTATTTTCCTCCAGATTTTCCTTCTCAGGTGAAGTGTCAGGGCTTGTTTCCGCATTTGCGTACGGGACTGTCCCAACGGACTTTGCAATTTCTTCGATGCCGCCGATGACCTGGAGCGGGCCGTCCTCCAGCGGAACGCTCCCGTTGCACGCCGGCATGGTGGCACCTGCGGGGACTTCTTCTGTCATGCTGGTGGCCGTGCCGTGCCCTCCTCCTCCTCCTCCTCCTCCGGGGCCCCGCTCCTGCCCCGGGGTGGGGAGCTGCTCCTCACCCCTTCGCCCCGGGGTCTGGTCCCCTGCGAGTGGCCCTGGCGCGTCTCCTGTGCCGAGCCCGCGGCCGCACCATCCGCTGTGCCCGGGGCTGGCCAGCCCAATCAGCGCCTCCCCTGCGGCCCGGGCTCTGCCCGTTGCATAATTAAATGCACCATTATAATTTACATAAACAAACAATCTGAGGCAAGGAAGCTTTTGTGCTGGCCCGGAGAGCGGGGCTGCGGGCATGTCAGCCCCGCGGGAATAAACAGGAGTTTGTGCTCCGGGCACAATGGCCCTTTGTGTCCCCGCTGGTCACAGGGACGGCCATTGTTCTGAGCCCTAATCCCCGGAGGGTGACCACCTTCCCCAGAGCTGCCACCTAACCCGCTTAACATTCCCCAGCGGGTTTGCACCGGGGAAACTCGCTGTGGATGGAACTTGCGTGGGTGAACCTCGCGTGGATGAACCTCACTGGGGATGATCCTCACTGGGGATGAACCCTGCATGGATGAAACTCACCTGGATGAATCTCACCATGGATGAACCTCGCGTGGATGAACCTTGTGTGCATGAACCTCACCACGGATGAACCTCGGGTGGATAAACTTTTGTGGACGAACTTTGTGTGGATGAACCTCAGGTGGATGAACCTTTCCCGTGGATGAACCTCACCATGGATGAACCTCACCATGGATGAACCTCACCGTGGATGAGCTTGTGTGGACGAACTTTGTGTGGATGAACCTCACCATGGATGAACCTCACCATGGATGAACTTGTGTGGACGAACTTTGTGTGGATGAACCTCACCATGGATGAACCTCGCCATGGATGAACCTCACATGGGTGAACCTCACAATGCCCTGGGGCACAATGGGCACAGTTTGCCCTCTGGGGAGCAGCCCCAGCAGTGGGATGGGCACAGGCCCCACATACGGCACGGGGTCACACTGTCCACCCACATCTGGCCACACTCCCTGGACAGCCAGCACTGCTCAGAGGGGCCACGGCTGCCCCTGGAACCCTGGAGGTGTCCCAGGCCAGGTTGGGTGGGGCTTGGACACCCTGGGATAGTGGGAGGTGTCCCTGCCCATGGCAGGGGTGGAACAGGGAGAGCTTTAAGGTCCCTTCCAACCCAAGACATTCCATGATTCTCTCAGTAACTCTCAGGCAGACCTCAGGCTGGCAGGATTGAGAGTGGGGCGTTTTGCAGAGGGAAGCTGGAGAATCACCCGAGCAGCACTGGGGCATTTCTGACCGCAACTGAACTCGTCTCAACCCCGGTGCCCAAAGCCAGGTTTACATAACAGTGTAATCTCCTGCTGTGAATGACATTCTGTGTTTGCACAATACAACATTTCTGGTATCTTTGGGCTTTAGGGTTTGGAAATCCTCTTGTCGAGTTCAGCCCCCGATTAGAAATGGACCCAAAGACTTTGCACTGCTTCTATTCATGTCCTGAGTTTGTGCCTTTAAATCAACGAGTTTTCATTATTGTTTTAAAATGAGTTTGGTGTGATTGATTTGTAAAATCCATCCTTTGCTGGAAAACTTTGCCCAAGAAAAGTGAATGGTAAGGTTTGAACTTGAGCTGACAATGCACAGGGTTTGGTGCTCTCAGGAGGAGAGGCTGAGTACCAGCAGGGTCTGGTGACTGGAGAGGAGAGGGTTTCCTTCTGTTATCACAGAACCACAGAACCATTTTGGCTGCCCCAGCACCCCCGCAGGACTGCAGAAAGAAAAGGCAGCTGTGGGTTCTTCCCACCACAGGCAGCTGTTGGTGAACAGCCGGGCAAAACCACCTCTCAGGGGCAGGGAAACATCCCTCCCGCACAAACCCCATGGGGTTGATTTCTGCCTCTTCGAGCTTTCCAAAATGAAAAAGCTTTATTCTGTCCAGTCTGCAGCTGGATGTGACACCTCTAACAGCAGCTGGTCCCTGCCAGGAGCACCGGGCTCACTCCCGTATCTGCCTGAGGATAAAGAGTGAATCCCCTTTGCCCTGAGGGGCTGGCAGGCCAGACTCAGCTGCCCCCGATAGCCCCGTGTGTGATCTTCTCAGAGCCCTGAGAGCGGGGTATGACCAGCGGCTGCCGCGGGGAGCACGGCCCCGGCGGCTGGGAAAGGAAGGGCTGGGTGTGGCTGCGGGAACCCGCCCGGCAGAGCGGCAGGAGGGACCAGCACCCCTGGTGTGGGGCAGGATGGGACCCGAGGGGCAGCACCGGCACCCCTGGTGTGGGGCAGGATGGGACCCGAGGGGCAGCGCCGGCACCCCTGGTGTGGGGCAGGATGGGACCCGAGGGGCAGGACCTGGTGGAAGGGTCAGGGCAGTGGGCAACACTCAGCCAGGCAGTCAAGTCCCCTTAGAAAGTTCATCAAATTAATTGAAATGTTCAGATTAAAATCCAGTTGCATTCAGCGAGGACCAGCTGCACTTTCCTCTGCAGTAAACTTGTGTTACCCCTCAGCCCCTGGGGGACAAGCAGAGAAAAGGTTCCATTGGCTGTTGGGAGCTCTCCAATCCCTCCAACACCCCCGTGACCAGTGAGGACACCTCTGCTGCCCGTGGCCCAGAGCACATGGAGCCAAACGCCAGCCCCTGGTGTCACTGTGCCATGCTGCCTGTACACCCACCCTCCTCCTGCCCCACTCCCGGGAGGCAGAGCAGGATCCACCCAAAGTGCTCTCTGCAAGGAGAAATGCCATTTTAAAAAAGCTGTAGCAGTTGTTTTCTTTCTGAGCACTTCGGCTGGGCTGTGAGCTCCTTCCTCCCCCACAGGCTGGGGCCCAGCAGAGCTCGGTGCTTGTCACCCACATCCTGTTTGTGATCGTGGCTGAGAACGTGTCATGCTGTCATCTCACAGCACCCAAGGCGTGCTCTCACCCTCTGGGAGGGCATCACTTGTTCACTCTGTCTGGAGTCTGTGGGTGTTCAGGCTCCTCCAGCCTTTCCACACTCACAGGAAGTGCCTGCATCCCAAACTGTGGCAAATTAACCTTTCCTACCAGAAGGAATCACACCTTTGGACTGTAAAGCTGCAGTAATTTAGGGTCCATTTCTCAGTGCCGGAGCTGTCCGTTCCCTTTGGGCACTACAACAACTCTCACCAGATTTTTCTGGTTTTTCTGCCCCTCGTTGCTTTTGGACACCCCAACGTCTGCCTTTAACTCAAAATTTTGGTCAAATAGAACCAATCTCCGACTTATTTTCTCCTTTCAGCTGCTGCAACTGGCAATGAAAAGCAGAAGTCTATTTTGAGACAGCAAATCATGGGCAAAAATGTTGGTGTCTAGTGACAAGCTCCAGAGCCCAGAGCAGCACCTGAAATGCCCCAGCCTGGCCTGGGGATGGGCTTCAACTCCACGTGGGTGTTGGAGCAGAACCTCCTCCAGCACAGGGCTGGGGCTGGACCCACAGCAGAGGGGCTCCCGGGCTGGACTGCAGGCACTCGGTGCAGCAGCATGGACAGGCCATCACCTCCATGTACCAACCCTGTGAGGTCCACTCATGACTGTTCTCCTGCTCCCCTGACTGTCCTCCAGCTCCCCTGATCATCCTCCAGCTCACCTGATTGTCCTTCATCTTCCCTGAACATCCTCAGCTCCCCTGATTGTCCTCTAGCTTCCCTGACTGTCCTTCATCTTCCCTGATCATCCTCCAGCTCACCTGATCATCCTTCATCTTCCCTGAACATCCTCAGCTCCCCTGATTGTCCTCTAGCTTCCCTGACTGTCCTTCATCTTCCCTGATCATCCTCAGCTCCCCTGATCATCCTCAGTTCCCAATTGTCCTCCAGCTCCTCTGATCATCCTCAGCTTCCCTGATCATCCTCAGCTCCCCTGATCATCCTCAGTTCCTGATTGTCCTCCAGCTCCTCTGATCATCCTCAGCTCCCCTGATCATCCTCAGTTCCCCTGACTGTCCTCCAGCTCTCCTGATCATCCTCAGCTCCCCTGATCATCCTCCAGCTCCTCTGACCATCCTCAGCTCCCCTGACTTCTCTCCAGGTCCCCTGAGTGCCCTCCAGCTTTCCCAGAGACGTGCTGTATTTCCAGCTACTTAATCCTTTCCACAGAAACGACAGGGGCCAGCACTGACTCTTCTGTCTTAGGAATGCTCCTGAATTGGAGAAGTTTTGGGAACAGATTGTTTCTGTTTGGAGCTCATCTCGGAGGGAAGCTGTTGGATTTAGCCTGTGGTCTGTGAGAAGCCCGGAGAAGTCTGGCACAGCAGTACCCGAGGGCACAACTGCACAGGCTGCCCGGGCAACAGGAGAATGAGTCACACAGGGTCTTTGAATTATATTTAAAATGCTTCCAGTTGTATTTGAAAAACATTATTAGGCCGCTCAGGCTGAACAAACAGCCTGTTTCTATTCACTGAGAGGAAGAGAAAAATCTCTCTTCTTCTTCTTCACATCTGTGCCCATGGTTGTTAAACCCCACTTCACACATGCTCTCGTGTGATCCTTACTGCCTGAAGCCTGTGCTCCTGGAGAAATGTGAGCAGGTGTGGAGTGCTGGGAGCAGTGGGAACACGGGACTGAGGGGCAGCTCCCGCCTGGTGGACAGGGTCCCCAGCACAGCACTGCAGGGGTGTCCCTGAATGTCACCAACCTGCCAGGGCAGAGCAATCCCGCTCAGCCCTGCAGGACAACCCTCTGCCTTTCTTCTCCCTTGCCTCAGAGAGGTCAGAGCTGCTCTGGGCAGTGCCACAGACACTGGCTGTGCATGCTCAGGAGGGTCCTTCCTACTCCAAGTCCCCTGGAATGGGACAGCTTGGCAAGACGTGGAATATCAGCACCTGGCAGAGACCGCAGCTGGTCAGATCAAACCAGTCCTGGGTTATCAGTTTGTAAAACTGCTGCCAGGATGCAAACCTGCCATTCCACAACACCCCTGCCCAGGGTCTCTGCCACAAGCTGCAGGCTCTGTCCTCTTCCCAACGGGACTCTGCAACTGGTTTTAGTAGAAGCACTCATTTATTAAAGACCTTTGGAAGACACAGACTCCGGTAACAGGAAATAAATAGCTATCAATTTTGCATTCAATTAAAAACTGTTATTAACAGTAAAGTTCGCTGAGGAAGTTCTGCAAAGGTTCTTCACATTTTGAAGTCACTCGTTTTTCACGTTAATGAAGAGGTCCTCAGCGTGCTCTGATTAAAAATGAAAATGATTAAAGCCCCAGAGCTGTGTGAGTCTCATCAGTGCTGCTGTCTGGGGGAGTGCCCTGCGGTGCCACCACGCTGCACCCACGGTGTGCAGAGCCCAGGTGACACGTGTGACATCAGACCCGACTTTCTTCCTCTTCTACTGCCCGGTGGAAGCCTGGAATGAATCTCAAAAGGTGCTTCCGAACGCTGGCTCTCCTGCTCTTCCGTGGGAGGGTGCCGAAGCTGCTGGAGTAGGCGCTGCTCTCCCAGAGCGGGGACATGGAGCCGCTGCTGGCCAGGCTGATGCTGCGGTGCCTGCGCAGGGAGCTCCTGGCCGCGGCGCCCTCCCCGTCCCTGGGGAACACGCAATCATCATCCACGCTGGACTGGCGGCTCAGGCTCTCCGCGGCCGAGTCCTCGAAGGCGCCGCCCTGGTAGAAGCTGTCCTCGCTGCCCAGGGTCATGGAGCTGAGCCGGCTGCGGGAGCTGCTCTCGCTGGAGAACCGCGGCTTGGCTGGCCTGAAGGGTCCTGGTGAAGTGCGGCCACCGCCCGGGCTGGGCTCCTCCAGCTCCGGCGTGCCCAGCACAGCGTTGTCGTTCACCTCCCCTGGAAGCAGGCGGCAGAGAACAGCGCTGGTCAGCACTGCCCGTGGCAGGGAGCAGGACGCCTGTGCCGAGGCAGCGTCATGCCCACCCAGAGCCTCTTGGCACAGGGAGCGGCCCCTGCCCACACGGGTTGGCAGGTGCCCCCCGGGCGGCCCATAAAAGTCCCAACCCAGCCTCTTCCCCGGGAAGACCAAAATAAGGATGGAAAAAAATTCACCACCCGCATAAACTCGGATCCCAGGGGTGATGCACAGAGCCCTGGGTGTGCACCGGTCAAGCAGCAGCCAGGTTCATTACCCTCGGGACAAAGGCGTCCCCAGGCCCAGCCCCTCGCCTTCATTAGGAAGGGAAAGGAAGCGGGAGGCAGTGAGGTTGCAGCAGCGCTGTTTCCGGGCCGGGGGGGCCCACACGTACCGTGCAGCAGCCGCCGCTCCCGGGCCAGCAGCGCCCGCAGCTCTCCCCACCGCTGGTGCAGCTCCTGCTGTGGGGACAGGGAAGGGCTCCGTCACTCCGTGGAAACACAGAGCACTTGTAAAGAAAGCGGCCTGTGAAAGTGCAGGTCACCCACAGGAAACACTCGTGTGTCCCACCTTCACTCAGACAATTTTCCCAGAGTTTAGCAACTTTCTTCCAGAAAACACAAGCCCACTCATGCTTGAGGGTGCTCTGGCCTAAGCACTGGGCACATCCAATTTGGGAAAGGAGCAGGCTGAAACCTGGAGAGCCTGCAGCCTGGAGAGCCTGCAGCCTGGAGAGCCTGCAGCCTGGAGAGGATGCAGCCTGGAGAGCATGCACCCCGCAGGGCATGCAGCCTGGAGAGCATGCAGCCTGGAGAGGATGCAGCCTGGAGAGGATGCAGCCTGGAGAGCATGCACCCCACAGGGCATGCAGCCTGGAGAGGTTGCAGCCTGGAGAGGATGCAGGCAGGAGAGCCTGCAGCCTAGAGAGCATGCACCCTGCAGGGCATGCAGCCTGGAGAGCACAGACCCCACCTTCACCTGGCTGTGGCAATGCCAGCACTCTCCCGCAGCCCTGCCCAGCTCTGCGCTACCCACCAGGACCAGCACCCCACTCCTCCTCCCTGGGTGTGGGACTGGCACTGCCACCATCCCTGCCTGCGCTGGGGACACACCACCTGCACACCCTGACAGCCCCCAGGGCCACGAGCCCTCCAACACCCAGCGTTTCCTTCCCTCTGCTGCGGGTCAGCTCTTGGGGCAAAATGAACCACTGCAGAGCTGATTCAAAGTACCAAACGGGTGAGGCTGTGTCTGGGGACAGCCGCAGGAGGCACCTCCCCACCACTCCAATGAACTCTGTGCAGCTGGACACTCCTACACACAAGTGACCGGCCTGAGCTCACCTGGGCAGTCCTGGGACTGTGACAGCATTTCTTCTGTAGTCCAGGTTTCAAAAAAATTGTATCAGAGGGATGAGGGCTGGAATGGCTGGGGGTGCTGGCAGCAGGGAACCCACGGGTGTCAGCCCTTGCCAGGACCCCGTGTCCCGTGGACACCCTCCTGCCCCATCAGCAGTGAACCCACAGCAGCCACCTCCATTTGACAGCGGAACAACTAATTAATCATATTACCTTGAGAGCCTGCAGTTTGGTCTCCAGCTCCATTTTCCTCAGGAACAAGGCCCCATTGACGGTCTCTAACCTGTGGGAACAGGTGATGCTGGCCCTGGAGCAGAGGCTCTCTCCAGCCCAGCCCTCGGGATTTCTGCCTCTCGGGCAGTGCAGGGCTGTGGGGCTGCGTGACCCTGCCCTCAGTGGGAGAGGACATCAGGCCAAAGCCCATCTGGAGGAGAGACCCCCACCTCAAATAGTTCCCTGAAGACTTTATCAAGTCCACTATCTGCTTGTGACCAAACCCCTCGATGTTCACACCGTTGATGCTGGAGAGGATGTCACCTGTCAGAGGGACACAGAGTGAGCTTCAGCAGCCTGTGCACAGCTTCCACCTGCTCCACTGGAACAGCAACAGGCACAAAGGAGGGTCAGGTCCCCCAGGACAGGAAAACCCATGGATAGTTACCAGTCTGGAGGCCGGAGAGATGGGCAGCGCTTTCCTCTTGGATTCTGCAGACACATGTGCACACCTCCAGGGAAAAATCATTTTGGGGTGGAAACCTAACAGTCTGTTGACACCAAAGGGACAGAGTCACCAATCCTGGAGCCATGAAAGCCATATAAAATTCAGTACTTTTTTTCCATGAGAAGGCTGTGATGAGCAGAGTACATTACATGCATGTGAGATCAAAATGCTATAACACAACAATTAAAAATGCATTTGTACAGCAGAAAACAATAGACACCTGACAGGTGCCTGTCCGCTGGGTTTGGGAAAAAAAAAAAAAAAGAAAAAAAAAACCCACTAGTTTTAAAGCAAGCTGATTATTCAGTATTAAAAACCTCTGAATTAAAAAAAAATAGTTAATTAGTTGAAGTTAAAAATTAACTTCAACCAAGAATGTGTCAGCATGGGTGGGAATGGCATTCTGGAAAGCTGTCTCATGTTCCCAGGGGACCATGGCAGGATGGGGCTGGGGCTTTTCAAGGGATTGACTCCTATTCAGTGGGAATGCACTGTGGAGTCAGCTGCTGCTACCAGACAGCTCAGTTTGCATGGGAACTGAAAAGACAGAAGATTTCAACTTAGATTTGCTCTTCTGGCCTCTGAAACTCGTCACCCACACACATCCCCACACTCCTCAAAATGCTTTTTATTCTTGACTTACACATTTAACTAAACATTAAGTAACTCCAATTACTCTAAATCCCTCCTGTGGTTATGGGTGCTGACATGAATTCAGGAAAATGCAAAACCCGGTGCCGCAGCCTGTCCGGATCCTGCGACAGCAGGAAACATTTTCTGGTGACATGCAAATACCAGATCTGTTTCCTGGAAACCTGCGACTGCCACTTCTAACCCGGAGAGAGCTCACATTGGATTCCCAAATTTCTCATTGTGGAACAAAGGGATGGGGATGTTCAGAGCTCATCTGGCCAAATCCCCCCAGGGCAGCGATTCCAGCCTTTGGACTAGCAGTAAAATTCGTGCTTAAACCAAGAGTGACAGTGAAGCATGGGCTCCCTGCGGACGTAGACCTAAAGTTTCACATCATCTAATTCTGCTTTGCCTAAATTTCTCTCACAGCGATGGAACTGCAGCTCCTAAACATCCTCAGTAGCTGACAGATGCTGCCTTTCTGCAGCCCGGACTTTCTGTGAAGTGCTCACGCTGAATGTATGTTCAGGAAGAAAACGTGCCAAAGACAATTATTTTTAATCAGAATGCCACATATAATGAAAATCTGCCCTGACAATTTACACAAAAGCCCAGTAATTGACTCAATTATTCTCCCTTCTGAAAGCTCTCCTCTGTTCACGGGCTGAGAGCTGACCCGCTCATTAGTCAGAGACCCAAACTGGGCAAAGTTAAGCTTTTCCTAATACACCAATTTCACAGAAAATACTTTTTCCCTTTGTGTGCAGAGAGAGGAAAGCACTTTGAAAGTGCCCTGCTGCTGGCAGGCTGATCCCTCTGCTCCCAAACTACATCCCTTTATTCCCGGGATCATTTTTTAACTACAGCCAGGATTTTAGCAGAGCTGCTGATTAGGAGTTACCTTTCTCACAAAAGCCCACAAATATAAAATCTCCCACTAGCAGTGCTCCTGGTAGCATTCTGGTTCTCCTGCTTGACGACTTACTGACTTCTACACCAAACAGAATCCCTTCCTACATGCTTTAGCTCCTGCCCCAAAAGTCATGCTAGCAGGTATTTATGGAAAAATATACCACTATTGTACATCTTCTTCAACAGTGCATGTCTCTCTGTGCATATTAAAGGGGGTAGCAAAAAGCCTGTGTCAGGTAATTTTTAAGAGTTTTTTTGATTGCTGTCATTTGAAAATATTCTCTCATAAAATTCTCCCAAAAATATTCACCTATGGAGGTGAGAAGGCACTGTCATTTGGATTTGGATGGGATTTCTCCTACATTCAACACTCTGACTTGTGAGAAGGCCAGAAATTCTCATCTGTGACCTTCGCTGTGAAAAAATCCTCGGAGGAACATCCCTGTCTTGTATGAGTGCTGTGAGCTCTTCAAATCTCACAGGCTCTGGCAGACACCTCCCTCTGCTCTGAACCGCCTTAACTTGATTTTAAGGATATGACACTTCAGACTCTGCATCACGTTTTGTTTTTAATGAATCAACTTGTCATTTAAGTCTTACCTGGATTTCAAACCCAAACGTCTCTCTATCTTCTTTCAATATAGCAACGAAGTTCCTGCAGGAGGAGCACACAGAAATCCCTGTGAGTGTGGGCTGCTGCTCTTTGTGGGCCTGCATTTCCACCCAAAACTGTCGTGTGTCCCCTGTGCTCCTCCCTGAGCCTGCAGGGTGTCACCACGCCATGGGATGTCACCACGCCATGGGGTGTCACCACGCCATGGGGTGTCACCATGTCAGGCTAGGGGTGTAACCATGCCTTGGAGTGTCACCATGCCATAGGATGTCACCATGCCATGGGGTGTCACCATGCTGTCCCCCACCGTGGTGCTGCCTCTTCCCTTGCAGAAGCCAGAGGCCACCATTGCACCCGCACGTCCCAGGTGCTGGGTACCACTCCCTGCCTCAGACCCCGATCCCACTTGGGCTGGCACAATTCCCAGGACACACATCTCATGCAGAATAAAGCAGGAACAGTGACTCTGGGATCCCAGAATCCCAGAATCCCAGAATCCCAGAATCATACCTCTGTGGCTTGGAGGAGTCACCCGAGGAGCTGGATCTGGCTAAGGCGAGCTGTGACCATAAACAGGAGAGGAAAGGTGTCAGGAGGTTTGTGGCTCTTAGAGGCACAGGGATAAAACCAGCAGTTTAGAGAAGAGCTAAAAACATCTGGTGGCATCCCACCAGCACCTCGCACCAACGCGGCCTCTGCCTTGGTCTACAGAGAGCTCGAACTTTCCCACCAGGAGGAAAAGCATCTGGAGGTCAATTCCTCCTGTCAGATGCTGGTGGTGAGCACAGAGCAGAAATCACACAGCACCCCACAGCCAGGCACAGGCATCCAGGAGCCCTGCCTCATGCTGGGGACACCTGTGCCTGCAGAGCTCTCTGGGAAGGGCCAGCTCAGTGTCAAGCGTGGATTCCTCCCATAAAAGTGAACCATGAATAAGGAATTGCATTATCGGTGAGATGCTTGCAGTCAATGCAGCTGGTGTCTGGGGCTGAAGCAGGATAAAACGGTGCCGCAGCGACTTCACGGGCGTGCATTCACTTGTGGAGGGACGAGGGGAGGAGAGAGAGGCCGTGTTTAATCCCCCTGGGAGGAGAGCAGAGCGCTGAGAGCCCGGCCACACCTGGGCCAGGGCCCCCTGCTCTGGGGACAGCGTGACCTTGACGCTGCTGTAACTCGGCTTTACGGGGCACAGCCACATCACGGGTGCCACCGTCACCCCCAGCCTGGCCCCGCCACCGCCGCTGCCACAGCGAGGGCGGCTCCGCACGCCGAGGGCTCCGGCACGGCCACAGCAGCTGGGGACACCCGGCAGCAGCGCCCACAGCTGGCTCTGCCTTCCCTTACCCCCTAACACATGGACCAAAGAAGGTGAAGCGCCCTTCTGCAGCCGAGCAAAGCAAAGCCTGAAGCACACGGACATTGCAGGCGGGTTTTCTGGCTATACTCTCAGATTGTCACGTCCCACAGACACTTTCTGTTCAGGCTCCTTCACGTCAGACAAATAGCCCAGAGCTGGAACTGCTCAGCCGACGATTTACGGCCACAGCAGCACAGCTCTGTGGGAATCCCGTGGCGATTTTGCTGCCCTGTACTGCTCTGGGGAAGAGGCCCGGTGACAGACACAGCCCCAGCAGCCCCAGCTCCACAGAAACATGCCAAACCCACATGGAAGTGGTGTCATTTCTGTCAGCGCTGCAGGCAGAGGGCGGCCAGGCCACCTGACGGAGGTAAATGCACATCTGGAGGGGCACCCAGACAGCACACACCCTTCCTGGCTCCCGGCACGGCTGGGGATGGAGAGGAGCTCGGCCGGGGCCGGATCTCAGCCGCCACCGCCCTCACACCACCCCTGGCAGAGCTTCCCACCCTGCCAGCGCCGCCGAAATTCCGCCGCCATGCCCAAAACCAGCCCGGCCAAGGTCTCCCGGCGCTCTCCCTTCCAGCACGCACTCCGGGAGCACGGGGAGCCCCGGCTCGGCCCCGGAGCCGTGCGCGGCCCCTGCCCGGCCCGTACCTGCCTGCGCCCTCGGGGCAGCGTCCCCACCGTGCCCGCCAGGTGCAGCATCCTCCCGCCGTCCGTGGGCAGCGCCGGCTCGCCGCCCGCGGGGCCGCTGCCCGGGCCGTGCTGCAGGAGCCGCCGCAGGGCCATGGCCGGGGCTCGGGGGTCGGCCGGGGCTCAGGGGGAGCCCCGCGGTGCCATGGCCGGGCCGGGGCTCGGGGGTCGGGCCGGGGCTCGGGGCGAGCCCCGCCGTGCCACGGCCCGGGGCTGCCACGCTCCGCAAGGGCGAGGGCGGAAGGGCCGCCACGTGATCTGTGGTTTAGGTGCGAGTTACACAAATCCCTCCTAGCAGAGCCCCGGGCTCTCGGCGCGCCCTGTGCTCACACGGGAGTTAAGAATCGGCCTTGGCAGTTACAGAAATCTGCTTAATTTTTCCGTTCCCGCACACAGTTCTCACCAGCAGCTGCTGCTCCGCCAGGATTTGTCCTTACAGCCCTGCCTGCCTCGGGCACCCACCTGACCTCGACCTGTTCATACTCTGACTTGCTCGGCATCCCTGGCATCCCTCAAGTCACCTTTTGGCAGAGATGGGGAAATAACCCTGCCTTTGGCTGATGGTGCCAGGGCAGGACCTCCAGCTGCAGAGAGGGAAACAAGAGCGGAAGGCCAAGAGCAGAAGCTGGAAGGGTGGCGGAGCAGGCAGGACAATGCCCTCAGCACAGCACTGGGGCCTCAGTGGGGACCAAGGACGTCCCTGGCACAGCAGGGCTGGGGACACACTGCAAAGTCTGTGCAGAGTCTCCAGGACAGGGCACAAGGGGCTGCTGTGGCAGAGCTGGGGCAGGCCGGGGAGAGCCCTGGCCAGGTGTCACCCCTGCACCTTGCCTGGATGGCCAGAGCTCAAGGAAGATTCAGGACTCTGGGAACTTTTGACTGGGTTGGGTTTTTTTCTCTCCAGTTATTACCTGACCTGTTGTTACTTCAGCGTGGCTTTGAACAGCCTTCAGATTCCCTGCTCCTGGATGTGGTGGGGCAGCACAGGAAGCAGCCCTGGGCCTGGGGGGTCATTGGGGTGGGTGCCTGTCCCTGCTGCCCCTCAGTCACAGGCCAGCAGTGCAGGAGGACGGGCGAGCAGGGGGCCAGCCCTGGGCAGAGCAGTCTGCCAGCCCTGGCAGCCCTCCAGCCCAGCCCTAAACACCCACGGAGCTGGGCCATCCTGGCCCCAGCCCTGCAGCCATGGCTGGAGCTCTGTGTCCCAGTAGCTGGCACTGCTGGCTGTCAGTGACCTGCAGCAGCTGCTGCCACAGGCTGGACATCCCAGCAGATCCTTCTGAAACACACTGGGGCAGTTTTTGTTGAGACCTCTGGACAAATACCAGGGACAGTAACTGAACAGAACAGCCAGACTTGGACACAGTTAATCCTGACTGGGATGTGAACCTGCAAGGGGAAAACGCAGGGCCCCTGCCATCAAAAGAAAGAAGTAGTAAAAGCACACAAGTTACAGTCATTTTTCTGAGTGGAGACCTTTTATGCACCTGGGACTGCCAGCTCTGGGAGGAAAGGCTGGCGGGGGCACAGGCAGGAGAGGGGGCAGCCAGGACTGTGGGTTCTGTCTGCCAGCTGTGTGGAAGTTCAGTGCAGACTGGCACATGCTGTCACCACAGAACAAGGCAGAGCTGCTCTGCACGCCTTCGCTAAGGGCCCTGCCTCTGCCAGCTGCAGCAGAGGAGCTGCAGGGATCAGTGCCCATGGAGGAGCTGCAGGGATGGGTGTCCATGGAGGAGACACAAGGATGGGTGTCCATGGAGGAGACACAAGGATGGGTGTCCATGGAGGAGGCACAAGGATGGGTGTCCATGGAGGAGACACAAGGATGGGTGTCCATGGAGGACACACAAGGATGGGTGTCCATGGAGGACACACAAGGATGGGTGTCCATGGAGGACAGACAAGGATGGGTGTCCATGGAGGACACACAAGGATGGGTGTCCATGGAGGAGGCACAAAGATGGGTGTCCATGGAGGAGGTGCCCAACATTTGCTGGTGCAGATGAGCTCTTACTGCCAGGGAAAGGCTGGCATGGAGTTTCCCCCACTGCAGGGGATCCCCTCATTGCCCCGGGTGGCTGAAGTGTCAGTACATCCCATCCTAAACGTTCATCCCTCAAAAACCCGGCATCTCGCGACAGAGAAACAGCCTGTCGGGAATCATCAGGTGCTCCCAGCTGGTGTGTGGCTGGTGTGTGACGAGTGCCTGCGGTCCCTGTGCCTCTCCTGGTGGACAGACAGCGACAGGGAAGTGCTGCACACCGCAGCAACACCATGACAACGGATTTAGATCTCTGTCCTTCACCTCCGACCTCCCTGGGGAAACCCCTCCGGGTTAAGGGCAAGAAAAGAGGTGTTTAAAAAGCCCAGCAGGAGAGGAGGATAGGCCTCGCCCTTTTCCTGAGAAAACTATCTGCGCCCCTGGGTGTCATCGGCTCGCTTGTCAAAGCACTCGGAGCAACGCGGGGAGCGGGTGACTAAACCTCTTCCCCTTTTCCTGCTCACCGTCACCCGCTGGGTGCTCGAAAACAAAGCGCGTTTCGGTTCCTCCGGCAGCCCCTTCTGACGTTCGTGAAACCCGGTGACTCATCCGCAAACAAGCGCAGAAATAAACGGCGCCTCTCGTCAGAGAGCGCCAGGCGGCAGCGGGGTTCGAGCTGCCCCGGCAGCCCCGGCACCCTCCGCTGCCCTGCGGCTCTCACCGGCCGCGCACCCCTCACCTTCGGCAGGCACCCTACACCCCGACAGGAATCCTACACCCCGACAGGGATCCTACACCCCGACAGGGATCCTACACCCCGACAGGGATCCTACACCCCTGACAGGGATCCTACACCCCGACAGGGATCCTACACCCCGACAGGGATCCTACACCCCGACAGGGATCCTGCACCCCGACAGGGATCCTACACCCCGACAGGGATCCTGCACCCCGACAGGGATCCTACACCCCGACAGGCACCCTACACCCCGACAGGCACCCTACACCCCGACAGGGATCCTACACCCCAACAGGGATCCTGCACCCCGACAGGGATCCTGCACCCCGACAGGGATCCTGCACCCCGACAGGGATCCTACACCCCGACAGGCACCCTACACCCCGACAGGCACCTTACACCCCGACAGGGATCCTACACCCCAACAGGGATCCTGCACCCCGACAGGGATCCTGCACCCCGACAGGGATCCTACACCCCGACAGGCACCCTACACCCCGACAGGCACCCTACACCCTGACAGGGATCCTGCACCCCGACAGGGATCCTACACCCCGACAGGCATCCCTCACCCTCGGCAGACACCCCACACCACAGCGGGCACCCCGCACACTGGACCCATCCCTCCCAGGCTGCCTGCTCACCCCCAGTAGGGCTCAGAGCTGCTCAGAGCAGGGCCGGAGGTAGAGCTCAGCCCGGCAGTGGTCACACATGTCCGGGGAGCTCACACGTGTCCAGGGAGCTCACACATGTCCAGAGAGCTCACATGTGTCCGGAGAGCTCACATGTGTCCAGGGAGCTCACACATGTTTGGGGAGCTCACACATCTTTGGGGAGCTCACACATGTTCAGGAGCTCACATGTGTCCAGGGAGCTCACACATGTCCAGAGAGCTCACATGTGTCTGGGAAGCTCACACATGTTTGGGGAGCTCACGCATGTTTGGGGAGCTCACACATGTCTGGGGAGCTCACACACATCCGGGGAGCTCACACATGTCCAGGAACTCACACGGATGCCCTGCCCCAGCCTCGGCCCGCGCACGGCGCTGGTTCTGTGCCAGGGCCGCAGTGATGGCAGTGATGTGTCACTGCTGCAGTGATGTGTCAGGGCTGCAGTGATGTGTCAGGGCTGCAGTGATGTGCCAGGGCTGCAGTGATGTGCCAGGGCTGCAGTGATGTGTCAGGGCTGCAGTGATGTGTCAGGCCTGCAGTGATGTGTCAGGCCTGCAGTGAGGTGTCAAGGCTGCAGTGATGTGTCACTGCTGCAGTGATGTGTCAGGCCTGCAGTGATGTGCCAGGACTGCAGTGGTGTGTCAGGGCTGCAGTGATGTGTCAGGGCTGCAGTGATGTGTCAGGGCTGCAGTGACGTGTCAGGGCTGCAGTGATGTGTCAGGGCTGCAGTGATGTGTCAGGGCTGCAGTGATGTGTCAAGGCTGCAGTGGTGTGTCAGGCCTGCAGTGATGTGTCAGGGCTGCAGTGATGTGTCAGGGCTGCAGTGACGTGTCAGGGCTGCAGTGACGTGTCAGGGCTGCAGTGATGTGTCAGGGCTGCAGTGATGTGTCAGGCCTGCAGTGATGTGTCAAGGCTGCAGTGATGTGTCAGGCCTGCAGTGATGTGTCAGGGCTGCAGTGGTGTGTCAGGGCTGCAGTGGTGTGTCAGGGCTGCAGTGATGGCAGTGATGTGTCAAGGCTGCAGTGGTGTGTCAGGGCTGCAGTGATGTGCCAGGGCTGCAGTGATGTGTCAAGGCTGCAGTGATGTGTCAGGGCTGCAGTGATGTGTCAGGGCTGCAGTGATGTGTCAAGGCTGCAGTGATGTGTCAGGGCTGCAGTGATGTGTCAGGGCTGCAGTGATGTGCCAGGGCTGCAGTGATGGCAGTGATGTGTCAGGGCTGCAGTGATGTGTCAAGGCTGCAGTGATGTGTCAGGGCTGCAGTGATGTGTCAGGGCTGCAGTGATGTGTCAAGGCTGCAGTGATGTGTCAGGGCTGCAGTGATGTGCCAGGGCTGCAGTGATGTGTCAGGGCTGCAGTGATGTGTCAGGGCTGCAGTGATGTGCCAGGGCTGCAGTGATGTGTCAGGGCTGCAGTGATGTGTCAGGCCTGCAGTGAGGTGTCAAGGCTGCAGTGATGTGTCAGGGCTGCAGTGATGTGCCAGGGCTGCAGTGATGTGTCAGGGCTGCAGTGATGTGTCAGGGCTGCAGTGATGTGTCAAGGCTGCAGTGATGTGTCAGGGCTGCAGTGGTGTGTCAGGGCTGCAGTGATGTGTCAAGGCTGCAGTGATGTGTCAGGGCTGCAGTGATGTGTCAGGGCTGCAGTGATGTGTCACTGCTGCAGTGATGTGTCAGGGCTGCAGTGATGTGTCAGGGCTGCAGTGATGTGTCAAGGCTGCAGTGATGTGTCAGGGCTGCAGTGATGTGTCACTGCTGCAGTGATGTGTCAGGGCTGCAGTGGTGTGTCAGGGCTGCAGTGATGTGCCAGGGCTGCAGTGATGGCAGTGATGTGTCAGGGCTGCAGTGATGTGCCAGGGCCGCAGTGATGGCAGTGATGTGTCAGGGCTGCAGTGATGTGTCAGGGCTGCAGTGACGTGTCAGGGCTGCAGTGATGTGTCAGGGCTGCAGTGATGTGTCAGGGCTGCAGTGATGTGTCAAGGCTGCAGTGGTGTGTCAGGCCTGCAGTGATGTGTCAGGGCTGCAGTGATGTGTCAGGGCTGCAGTGACGTGTCAGGGCTGCAGTGACGTGTCAGGGCTGCAGTGATGTGTCAGGGCTGCAGTGATGTGTCAGGCCTGCAGTGAGGTGTCAAGGCTGCAGTGATGTGTCAGGCCTGCAGTGATGTGTCAGGGCTGCAGTGATGTGTCAGGGCTGCAGTGGTGTGTCAGGGCTGCAGTGATGGCAGTGATGTGTCAAGGCTGCAGTGGTGTGTCAGGGCTGCAGTGATGTGCCAGGGCTGCAGTGATGGCAGTGATGTGTCAGGGCTGCAGTGATGTGTCAAGGCTGCAGTGATGTGTCAGGGCTGCAGTGATGTGTCAGGGCTGCAGTGATGTGTCAAGGCTGCAGTGATGTGTCAGGGCTGCAGTGATGTGCCAGGGCTGCAGTGATGTGTCAGGGCTGCAGTGATGTGTCAGGGCTGCAGTGATGTGTCAAGGCTGCAGTGATGTGTCAGGGCTGCAGTGGTGTGTCAGGGCTGCAGTGATGTGTCAGGGCTGCAGTGATGTGTCAAGGCTGCAGTGATGTGTCAGGGCTGCAGTGATGTGTCAGGGCTGCAGTGATGTGTCACTGCTGCAGTGATGTGTCAGGGCTGCAGTGATGTGTCAGGGCTGCAGTGATGTGTCAAGGCTGCAGTGATGTGTCAGGGCTGCAGTGATGTGTCACTGCTGCAGTGATGTGTCAGGGCTGCAGTGGTGTGTCAGGGCTGCAGTGATGTGCCAGGGCTGCAGTGATGGCAGTGATGTGTCAGGGCTGCAGTGATGTGCCAGGGCCGCAGTGATGGCAGTGATGTGTCAGGGCTGCAGTGATGTGTCAGGGCTGCAGTGACGTGTCAGGGCTGCAGTGATGTGTCAGGGCTGCAGTGATGTGTCAGGGCTGCAGTGATGTGTCAAGGCTGCAGTGGTGTGTCAGGCCTGCAGTGATGTGTCAGGGCTGCAGTGATGTGTCAGGGCTGCAGTGACGTGTCAGGGCTGCAGTGACGTGTCAGGGCTGCAGTGATGTGTCAGGGCTGCAGTGATGTGTCAGGCCTGCAGTGAGGTGTCAAGGCTGCAGTGATGTGTCAGGCCTGCAGTGATGTGTCAGGGCTGCAGTGATGTGTCAGGGCTGCAGTGGTGTGTCAGGGCTGCAGTGATGGCAGTGATGTGTCAAGGCTGCAGTGGTGTGTCAGGGCTGCAGTGATGTGCCAGGGCTGCAGTGATGGCAGTGATGTGTCAGGGCTGCAGTGATGTGTCAAGGCTGCAGTGATGTGTCAGGGCTGCAGTGATGTGTCAAGGCTGCAGTGATGTGTCAGGGCTGCAGTGATGTGCCAGGGCTGCAGTGATGTGTCAGGGCTGCAGTGATGTGTCAAGGCTGCAGTGATGTGTCAGGGCTGCAGTGGTGTGTCAGGGCTGCAGTGATGTGTCAGGGCTGCAGTGATGTGTCAGGGCTGCAGTGATGTGTCAAGGCTGCAGTGATGTGTCACTGCTGCAGTGATGTGTCAGGGCTGCAGTGATGTGTCAGGGCTGCAGTGATGTGTCAGGGCTGCAGTGATGTGTCAAGGCTGCAGTGATGTGTCATGGCTGCAGTGATGTGTCAAGGCTGCAGTGATGTGTCAGGGCTGCAGTGATGTGTCAGGCCTGCAGTGATGTGTCAGGGCTGCAGTGATGTGTCAAGGCTGCAGTGATGTGTCAGGGCTGCAGTGGTGTGTCAGGGCTGCAGTGATGTGTCAGGGCTGCAGTGATGTGTCAGGGCTGCAGTGATGTGTCAAGGCTGCAGTGATGTGTCACTGCTGCAGTGATGTGTCAGGGCTGCAGTGGTGTGTCAGGGCTGCAGTGATGTGTCAGGGCTGCAGTGATGTGTCAAGGCTGCAGTGATGTGTCAAGGCTGCAGTGATGTGTCAGGGCTGCAGTGATGTGTCAAGGCTGCAGTGATGTGTCAAGGCTGCAGTGATGTGTCAAGGCTGCAGTGATGTGTCAGGGCTGCAGTGATGTGTCAGGGCTGCAGTGATGTGTCAGGGCTGCAGTGATGTGTCATGGCTGCAGTGATGTGTCAAGGCTGCAGTGATGTGTCAGGGCTGCAGTGATGTGTCAAGGCTGCAGTGATGTGTCAAGGCTGCAGTGATGTGTCAGGGCTGCAGTGATGTGTCAGGGCTGCAGTGGTGTGTCAGGGCTGCAGTGATGTGTCAGGGCTGCAGTGGTGTGTCAAGGCTGCAGTGATGTGTCAGGGCTGCAGTGATGTGTCAAGGCTGCAGTGATGTGTCATGGCTGCAGTGATGTGTCAAGGCTGCAGTGATGTGTCAGGGCTGCAGTGATGTGTCAAGGCTGCAGTGATGTGTCAGGGCTGCAGTGATGTGTCAGGGCTGCAGTGGTGTGTCAGGGCTGCAGTGATGTGTCAGGGCTGCAGTGGTGTGTCAAGGCTGCAGTGATGTGTCAGGGCTGCAGTGATGTGTCAGGGCTGCAGTGGTGTGTCAGGGCTGCAGTGAGGTGTCAAGGCTGCAGTGATGTGCCAGGCCTGCAGTGATGGCAGTGATGTGTCAGGGCTGCAGTGATGTGTCAGGGCTGCAGTGGTGTGTCAGGGCTGCAGTGATGTGTCACTGCTGCAGTGATGTGTCAGGGCTGCAGTGGTGTGTCAGGGCTGCAGTGATGTGTCAGGGCTGCAGTGATGTGTCAGGGCTGCAGTGATGTGCCACTGCTGCAGTGGTGTGTCAAGGCTGCAGTGATGTGCCAGGCCTGCAGTGATGGCAGTGATGTGTCAGGGCTGCAGTGATGTGCCAGGGCTGCAGTGGTGTGTCAAGGCTGCAGTGGTGTGCCAGGGCTGCAGTGATGTGTCAAGGCTGCAGTGATGTGTCAGGGCTGCAGTGATGTGTCAGGGCTGCAGTGATGTGTCACTGCTGCAGTGATGTGTCAGGGCTGCAGTGGTGTGTCAGGGCTGCAGTGATGTGTCAAGGCTGCAGTGATGTCTCAGGGCTGCAGTGATGTGTCAGGGCTGCAGTGATGTGTCAGGCCTGCAGTGATGTGTCAAGGCTGCAGTGATGTGTCAGGGCTGCAGTGATGTGCCAGGGCTGCAGTGATGTGTCAGGGCTGCAGTGATGTGCCAGGGCTGCAGTGATGTGTCAGGGCTGCAGTGATGTGTCAGGGCTGCAGTGATGTGTCACTGCTGCAGTGGTGTGTCAGGGCTGCAGTGATGTGCCAGGCCTGCAGTGATGGGAGCCTTCCTCCAGAGCAGGGTGCTCCACGCCCTGTCCGTGGTGGCCTCGAGCGCTTCCAGGGCTGGAGCGCTGGTCCCTCCGGGGCTGCAGTGCCTGCGGGCGGTCTGCCCACAGCCGCCTCCCCCGGACAGGGGGAAGGAGTCAGAGTCCTCCTCTGTGGGGCACAAGCCCTCGGGGGCTCAGGAGCTGGCTGCTCTCCTCAGCTGCCAAGGGTACACACCCGTGGCTTTTGGAGAGTTGATTTACTTCATAATGAGAAATTAATTAGCTCTTTCACCCCAACCCCTCCCCCGAGCGGTGTGTCCCCAGGTGCCAGCCGGTCGCTCAGCTGCTGAGGGGCCGGGGTGTCACAATCGGGGCGGGAGCACCCGGGGACAGGGGCACCCGGGACAGGGGCATCCAGGACAGGAGCACCCGGGAGAGGGGCACCCGGGACAGGGGCACCCAGGACAGGGGCACCCAGGACAGGAGCACCCAGTACAGGAGCAGCCGGGACAGGAGCACCCGGGACAGGAGCTCCCAGGGACAGGAGCTCCTAGGAACAGGGGCACCCGGGACAGGAGCACCCGGGGACAGGAGCACCCGGGGACAGGAGCACCCAGGACAGGAGCTCCCAGGGACAGGGGCACCCGGGACAGGAGCTCCCAGGGACAGGAGCTCCTAGGAACAGGGGCACCCGGGACAGGAGCACCCGGGGACAGGAGCACCCGGGGACAGGAGCACCCAGGACAGGAGCTCCCAGGGACAGGGGCACCCGGGACAGGAGCTCCCAGGGACAGGAGCTCCTAGGAACAGGGGCACCCGGGACAGGAGCACCCGGGGACAGGAGCACCCGGGACAGGGGCACCCAGGGACAGGGGCACCCAGGACAGGAGCACCCGGGACAGGGGCACCCGGGACAGGAGCTCCCAGGGACAGGGGCACCCGGGACAGGAGCTCCCAGGGACAGGAGCTCCTAGGAACAGGGGCACCCGGGACAGGAGCACCCGGGGACAGGAGCACCCGGGACAGGAGCTCCCAGGACAGGAGCACCCAGGACAGGGGCACCCAGGACAGGGGCACCCGGGACAGGAGCACCCAGGGACAGGAGCACCCAGGACAGGAGCACCCAGGACAGGGGCACCCACCCCCCTCTCGGGGGTAGCAGCTGCTCCAGCCGGGTGTGCCGGGACAGAATGTGTCCCGGGAGGCAGAAATTTCTCCGGCTGCTGGAAGAGCAGCGCTCCGTGCACAGACACCCACCCGGCGCGGCGCTGGCCAGGGGATGGCAGCCGGCGTTCACCGATCAGTCCCCGGCCGCTGCTGCTCCATCGGGACCCGCTCCCGAGCCCCGACTGCCCGGCCACAGCCAGCCCCGGGGCAATGACACCTTCCTGGAGATGTGCAGGGACCAGGGAGCTCACAAGCCTTTGCTATAATGCAAAGGTCTTTTTAGGAGAAGAAAAAAAAAAGCCCACAGTATCCTTGAAAAGCCATTAAAGTTTCTTGGGTCACAGCATGGCCGATTTCATTTTGACACATTTTTAAGTTAAAAAAAAAAAAAAAAGCCTGACTTAAATTCCCAGATTTTGGCTATGTCCAGGGAACTTTCAAGTATAAACACTCCAGAGCTGAGGTGCTCAGGGTGAGCTGGTCCTACTCAGATTTACACCATAAAAATCTCAAGAGCTGGAAGAGCAGGATCAGGGAGTCTTGTACGAAAGGGAGCTCGTTGAGAGCTCACACTGGTGTGGGTGCAGGAGCCACGAGGGAAGGATTCTAGAGGTTCCAACAGGCTCAACCCTTCTCCCCTCACGATGAACACAAGAAGAGTTTCAGTCCACGGGAACACAAGGGCAGAGTATGCTGAATTTATTAAAATTGCCACGTCTTCCCCAAATCCGCATACAAAATAAAACAGCGAAACCATTATTTACATCCAGGCAGCTGCAATACCAGGCAATAACTTTAGCAATAGTTTTTAAAATAACTCTGCAGGGTGCACAGATCAGATATTTCACAACACAAGGGTTGAAGTTAGCACTGCACTGCCATACTTAGTTCAGAAATATTACAGTGTTCCAGATAAAATACTAATGCTTCTTTTAAAACCAGACAACTCAAGAAGTGGTTTGCAGATTGACAAAACATGACACGTTTCTCTTAGGGACTGAGAATCACAGCAGGCATAGACACAGTGTCATAGCTACATTCAAAATACATCTGGTCCATTTATGCCAAAAATACATTCAGCGTAAAATTACAATTTATTGCACATTTCTTATGTTCTGTAGAAATATATTGTACCTCAACGCTTATTCCCTGTACATTCATAAATATTGTTCCGCCCGTTAGAGCCGAACGTGGACGTCTTTCCCTAAAAGCTTTGGGGTCCCACAGCCCGTGGGGACAATCCCTGCAATCACAGACACACAGCTGGCACAGCCAAGGGCAGAGGAGGGCACGTTTGCAATGCTGCTGGGGGCACCCAGGTGCTGGCCCTGGGCTCCCCGAGGACACCTCGAGGACACCCCAAGGACACCCCAAGGACATCCTCACACACCCCACAGAACCATAGTAGGGGGGTTTGAGCTGTGCCCTTCACCAACACAAAAATGGGTTTGTGCCTCCCCACCTGAGCCGCTGCTCAGAGCCCTGCAGTGCCACCCCTGTCCCTGCCCTCTGAGCCTGTCCCCAGGATAAACCCAAACGCCTCCTTCCCACGAGCCAGGGGGAGCTGGGGACAGCCTGGAGCCCACCCTTGGCACAGGAGCTCCGGGCAGAAGGGGCTGAGGAGAACTTGCCCTGCTCGAAGTCCAGACCCGTTGTAGGCACTGGGCATATTTATTTCTAAACTTATTTATTTATAATTCCTGAATGTGTTACCAAACAAAGAAGTGACATAGCAATGACTAAGATAGTGTAGGATTCTATACAGTGTCATGGGAGGGAATGAGTTTGATTAAGTGCAAATTTTAAAAGTTGGGAAGTGCAGAGGAGATTACAACCTGAATTTCTAAAAGAGTGTCTGGGGGCAGCAGTTCAAGTAACACACAAAAAAAAAAATTAGGTGCTACAGGAAACATTAATTAACTTTCCCTTTTAGTGCATAATCCCTACATTAAACCTTAGATTGTTATTAGAAGCAGATAATAAAATAGTGGTAGCACCCTCAGTTAGAAGCATCAATTAGGAGAGGGTGAATGTAGTGACAGGTTTTGAGCATCCTTGACCTTGAAAATTTTCATGAGCTTAAGAGCTTGTGCTTTAAGTGAAGATTATCAGGAGCATTGCAACCTCTGAGGAAACCTAAGCCTCCCTAAACTGCACAGAAGTGTCTTGGCATAACCACTGTGCTTAAATTAGAGCAGAAACCCATATGGAGGGGAAAGGCCACTAAAACAAGGGTTCTTTGGAGTTTTTCTGAAGGAGTGTAGAGTTTACAAACATTTCAGAGCTCAAAACAACAACATCAACCCCTTGGCTCAGTTATGTTCAACTCTAGTTCATCAAAATGTACATTCACCTCTCAACAACAAAAGGGAAAAGAAAACCAGTGCAAAAATACTGAGTTAGGTGAAAAGCCAGGACCAACAGACCATGAGGTCTGATGCCAAGAGACATGTCCAGGGAAAAGGTTAAAGCACTTCTGGGGCTGGAGCTGTGACCTGTGTGAGGAGTAGCTGAGCCTGAGCATCCTCCACCCTCACTTCCCAGCCAGGCACCAAAAGGATCTTGTTCAAATTTCCAGGCTGCTCAACAATTTTCAGAGACTCCAGGGGGGGAAACTGAAAACTTAAACTCTTTTCCCACTTAAAAAAAAAAAAAAAAAAAAAAATTAAAGCTTTGATTCTTCCTTTTTAAGATAAGGATTTTTTTTAAAGTATGTTCTTGTACATACTACAAGAACAGATGCTGATCTTATGTTTGCAAAATTTTTTTGATAGTCAAGTCAGCACCAGGCTTTGGATCATGCGGTTGCCAAGATTATCCCTCAAACAGCCTGCAAAGTCACATCACGGAGCTCCACGGGGTTGGAGAACATAAGAATTGAACCGCAGAGCCCCAGAATGGTTTGGGTTGGAAGAGACCCTAAAGCTTGTCCCGTTTTACCTCCCTGTCTTGGGCAGGGACACCTTCCACCGGACCAGGCTGCCGTGAGTCTCTAAGACAACCTAAGTTATATCAGAGAAAGCGCACAGAGAAAAACCTGCCAGCAGCCAGGGAAAGGCTGCGCTGCTCACAAAGGCCTGCATTGTTCAGGACAAGCAGCAGTGACCGAGCTCTGTGCAAACGGGGAAATGGCATCAAAGCCTATTTACGGGCAATTAACAGCCACCAAGGATCCACAGTGTCCTGGAGATGAGGACATCAGGATGAAACCCGGAATAACGGCACCGCCGACCACCGCACTCAGCAGAATTTAATGTATTCTTCCCTGAAATAGCTCGTCAGGAGATTTTGTAGATCACAAAATTGATCTACACGCCGTGATCAGCCAACAGCTGCCTGCCACGGAGCTGCCACATCAGGTTCTGCACAGCTTTGCTATTCTGGAAACTTCTTTGGGATTAATTTCCATGGGCCACCTGGATTTAGAAACATTTAAAGAACCAAAAGACTACAACATTTATAATTTTGCCTATTAAAAATATTCTAACACTGCATTCAAATGTGGGCCACGGAGTGGGCCAAAATTCACAAAGTGACAGAACACTGTTGAATTTTAACACAACAGCTCACTTTGCTGGCTTGTGGTATCACGGAAACCTGGTCAGAAATGTTAATATTCATCGCCAGCCTGGTGCTGTCACAGAATTCTGTAAGAAACCTCTGAACAGGCTGCATTGGCTTTTGTTAAAGCTTCCCCCTAATACATCAAAAGGCACTAAAAAAATGCTGCCAGTGATTGGAAAGGCGTTGTTAAAAATAAATATTTTCTTCATTTAGGTAGAATTTCTCCTATTCCATCTCTTCACAGCTAACAGAAAAGTATTGCCTCTATTATTTTTCCTACTAACTGTTAAAAGGAAAAGTTATCCCTTGATTGATCTGTTTGATGAACAAAAGACAGAGTAGAACAACTCGCATTTTAACCATGGTATTGTATGTGAAATTGAGACAATAAAAATAAACGTTAATAGGGAACTGACTCAATGATTCTGTTCACAGTGTACACACTTAAGTGGAATTTCTATATTTTCCAATTGCTTGGTTAATTCTAAATGTAGTAATTCAAAACGCATTTACTGACAACCCCTTTTCAGATCCCTGGGGAAAAAAAAAAATTAAAACTGGGTTGATTTGGTCTTTTACTCGTCTGGAGGACAGGACAAGAAGTTTCTCTCACAAACAGGCATTACCCAACACCAAACACTTCCAGGACGTTTGGGGCCTGACAAGGATGAAATGCACAACAGCAAAAGCTATTTTTACACCGTCGTGAAGCTTTGAGCTCCCTCTTGCCATTAACTGGCGTGTGATTCACTCAAAAGACCCAAAGCAAGTCACGGACTCGCCGTGCCAAACCCGAACTGCGGGTCCGGAGCCGCCCGGTGCCGCGGCCGGACGCAGCGCTGGGGTCGGGGCTCTGCCTCGGGCACCGCAGCGCTGAGCCGCAGGATCTGAGGTAGACCAGGAACAGAGACACGACCACACGTGGGAAGATGGGCAGCAGGACGCCTTCCCCTCCCGCCCCGCGGGGCGGCCCCTCAGGCTTTGCAGTCCTCGGGCACGCAGAGCTGGGAGATGGTTTTCTTGACGCGCAGCGCGGTGAGACGCGCGGCGCCGCTGGCACGCCAGCACTCCCGCATCAGCCGGCCCAGCACCCGCAGCGCCTGCGGGCACAAACACAGCGCTGCAGACACGGCTGGAAGGGGACAGGACAGCACCCGCGGTACCAACTGCCCGCAGGGGGATAAAACAGCACCCGGGGCACAAAAACTTCCCGCAGGGGGATAAAACAGCACCCGGGGCACAAAAACTGCCCGCAGGGGGATAAAACACCACCCGGGGCACAAAAACTGCCTGCAGGGGGATAAAACACCACCCGCGGCACAAAAACTGCCTGCAGGGGGATAAAACACCACCCGGGGCACAAAAACTGCCTGCAGGGGGATAAAACAGCACCCGGGGTACAAAAACTGCCCGCAGGGGGGTAAAACAGCACCCGGGGCACAAAAACTGCCCGCAGGGGGATAAAACAGCACCCGGGGCACAAAAACTGCCTGCAGGGGGATAAAACACCACCCGGGGCACAAAAACTGCCTGCAGGGGGATAAAACAGCACCCGGGGCACAAAAACTGCCTGCAGGGGGATAAAACACCACCCGGGGCACAAAAACTGCCTGCAGGGGGATAAAACAGCACCCGGGGCACAAAAACTGCCTGCAGGGGGATAAAACACCACCCGGGGCACAAAAACTGTCTGCAGGGGGATAAAACAGCACCCGGAGCACAAAAACTGCCTGCAGGGGATTAAAACAGCACCCGGGGTACAAAAACTGCCTGCAGGGGGATAAAACAGCACCCGGGGTACAAAAACTGCCTGCAGGGGGATAAAACAGCACCCGGGGTACAAAAACTGCCCGCAGGGGGATAAAACACCACCCGGGATACAAAAACTGTCTGCAGGGGGATAAAACAGCACCCGCGGCACAAAAACTGCCTGCAGGGGGATAAAACACCACCCGGGGCACAAAAACTGCCTGCAGGGGGATAAAACACCACCCGGGGCACAAAAACTGCCTGCAGGGGGATAAAACAGCACCCGGAGCACAAAAACTGCCTGCAGGGGATTAAAACAGCACCCGGGGTACAAAAACTGCCTGCAGGGGGATAAAACAGCACCCGGGGTACAAAAACTGCCTGCAGGGGGATAAAACAGCACCCGGGGTACAAACTCTCTACAGGGGGATAAAACAGCACCCGGGGTACAAAAACTGCCTGCAGGGGGATAAAACACCACCCGGGATACAAAAACTGTCTGCAGGGGGATAAAACAGCACCCGGGGCACAAAAACTGCCTGCAGGGGGATAAAACACCACCCGGGGCACAAAAACTGCCTGCAGGGGGATAAAACACCACCCGGGGCACAAAAACTGCCTGCAGGGGGATAAAATAGCACCCGGGGTACAAACTCTCTACAGGGGGATAAAACAGCACCCGGGGCACAAAAACTGCCCGCAGGGGGATAAAACACCACCCGGGGCACAAAAACTGCCTGCAGGGGGATAAAATAGCACCCGGGGTACAAACTCTCTACAGGGGGATAAAACAGCACCCGGGGCACAAAAACTGCCTGCAGGGGGATAAAACACCACCCGGGGCACAAAAACTGCCTGCAGGGGGATAAAACACCACCCGGGGCACAAAAACTGCCTGCAGGGGGATAAAACAGCACCCGGGGCACAAAAACTGCCTGCAGGGGGATAAAACACCACCCGGGGCACAAAAACTGCCTGCAGGGGGATAAAACAGCACCCGGGGCACAAAAACTGCCTGCAGGGGGATAAAACACCACCCGGGGTACAAAAACTGTCCGCAGGGGGATAAAACACCACCCGGGGCACAAAAACTGCCCGCAGGGGGATAAAACAGCACTCGGGGCACAAACAGGGGCTGCGGGGACAGAAATGGCACCAGCACAGACAGGGGTGCAGTGGGATAGAACAGCCAGGGGTACAGGCAGTGTCTGCAGAGACAGAAACGGCACCGGGTACAGACACGGGTGCTGGGGGATAAAACAGCACCTGGGGTACAAATTGTCTGCAGGAGGATAAAGCAGCCAGGGATACAAACAGGGCCTGCAGGGACAGAAATGGCACTGGGTACAAACAGCGTCTGCAGGGGATAAAACAGCACCCAGGGTACACACAGGGTCTGCAGGGGGACAGAAAACAGCGGGGGATACAGCCAGTGTCTGCAGGGGGACAAAACCAGCCAGGGATACAACCACAGTGCCCGTGGTGGGACAACAACAGCTCCCGGGGGCAGCACCAGTGTCTGCAGGGGGACAAACAGCAAGGGACAGAACCACCACCCCCTGCTTTCCTGTTTTAACACAAGGAGACAAAGTGCAGCTCTCTGAAACAGTGACACAACAGCAGCAATTAATACCCGCCTTGGACAGCACTGAGCACCTGGTGCAAGGAGTTTTCTCTGTATTGATCAGAAGGAGAACTAGACATCTGAAGCTTTTAAATTCAGGAGAAGCTGGGAATTGAATGCCCCATCTCTCACTAAAAAACTCTGTCTTAATTTAAACTTGGAAATATAAATAACAAAATAAAACTCAAGGGAAAAAAACCACCACAAAATAAACCTAGAATAAACTAGAAAACTGCTTTTACCTCGCAGCTTTGCCACTGGTTTGGAATACTTGGTCTGAGCTTCTGTTCACAGACAACCCTTCTCATATCTTCAATCGAAGGATCAGAAGGCACAAGGTCGTAGTAAGGCAACTGGTATTCCTCAGTGATTCCTGGGGAAGATTCATCGTGTAGGTGCCCATGGCAGGGGGTGGGAGGAGAAGAGCTTTAATGTCCCTTCCAAGGCAAACCCATCTGGGGCTGGATGAAAAGGCCAGAGCCTCACCTCCAACGGAGCACCTCCGGGCTATCTCCCAGTACACCAGCCCCAGGGAGTAGATGTCTGCACGCTTGAAGGACTCAAAGATGTTGGTGTTGATGGCGTCCTCCAGGATCTCGGGGGCCATGTACCTGTGGGGCACAGAGGGTCAGTTTGCTGGGGCAGCTCCTACAGAAGGCCACAGCTGTGCTGCCACCGGGGCCCCGTGAGCCCTCGTGGCGCTGGCAGCTGTGCCCTGAGCACCAGGGTGACCAGCACACGATGTCCCATGTGGGGCACAGAGCTGCACTCCACAGCACGGTCTGCAACCTCCTCCCACACCCACCCACCTGTGGAGGTGGATGAGCCTGCCAGGCCTCTGCCCTGGAGGGATGTCCCTTGAGTGGAATGGGATAAGCTCATCTCAACCCTCCTTTAGATGAGGCTGTTCTCCCTGGTCATGGTGAGATCCCATCATGCTCTGATACACCCATGTAGATTCTTCCTAACCCATTGGGTTTTCCCCTTTGGTACCACCCTCACTTTCCCCCATAAGAACCCCAGCTTCTGCCCAGTTTAGGAGGGAGCTGTCACCCCTGGCCCCTTTCACACGGTGCTGGACAAGGAAGACTACCCTGTGGAATTCCACACGACCCTCCCGTCTCTCTGTGTCAGCCTGGGATCACTGCACAGGGCAGAGCTGAAATCACTGCTCAGAGCTGATCGCTTGCAGCCACATGCTGAGCCCACCTTGCTGGGGCTGCCCAGTGGCCGGAGCACTGCCCAGACCCCCGGAAGGTTGTCTCGTGTGAGAGTTCTCTCTCTGGGAAGATTGCAGCACCCCGGGTCAGACCGCAGACCCCTGGGCCGTTGTCACCCACCCACCCGTGGGGCTGAGCTGTCCCCGCCCGCTGCCAGGCCAGAGGGGCCGTGGCTGCTGTGAGGAGCCATCCCCACATCCCCGTGGCGCCAGGTCAGGCTGCAGGTGCCTCACCCACCTCCTGGTGCCCACGCGGGGGTTCTGGGGGATGTCGATGGTGTTGAGCACCGAGTCGTGCTTCACCGCCAGCCCCAGGTCGGCGATGGCGCAGGTCTCGTTCCTCTTCACCAGGATGTTCTTGGACTTCAGGTCCCGGTGAGCGATGGCCGGCTTCCCTGTTCACAGCAAGAGAAACCGCCTCCAATTTTGATAGCAACAGCGTGGGTTTTAATGTAAGGAGCAGGGATGTAGAAACAGCTTTATTCACTTTTGTTACTATACCCTGCAGAAATATTGGAGCCTATTTTGAACCAAGTAAAGCTCTGCTAAATGTCGTCAACTTCAAAAGAAAACTTGAAGGGCATTTTTGTTCCAATATCTGCATTTCAGGAATAAAACACAAAAGGGAAAACTGGAAGCTCCCCCCTGCAAATTAAAGTTTAGGAAATTACAGAATCACTGAATGAGTTGGGTCAGAAAAACCCTCTAAGACCACCGAGTCCCACCATTCCTCAGCACTGACAAGGCCACTATGTGTGTCCCCAGGTGCCACATCCACACAGCTTTTTAAGGGATGGTGACCCCACCACTGCCCAGGGCGACCTGTGCCAGGGCTGGACAAACCTTTCCATGAAGAAATTCTCCCTAATTTTTCCTTCATTAGCACTCACGCCCCTTCAGCAGAGCTGCTTCTATAGGCATCTCTTTAAAGGCAGGGATGAAGTGCAGACAATGGGAAGGGAATGTCCCTCTCCCCTGTCTGTACTGCATCACTCACACTCGCACTGTTCCCCCTGGTGTTGGCAGTCTGGAAAACACTTCACCACACCACGTCACCCACACTGAACACTGAAACTCCTTAAAACACTTGAAGGGAAAGCGGCAGGGAAGACTTGCCTTGTGTGCCAACGATCTCCATGTGGAGGTGGGCCAGGCCACTGGCCACTGACAGGGCCAGCCTGACCATGCCCTCCACTGTCACCGTGCCTCTGTTCAGGTAGTCAAACAGGGAGCCCTGCTCGTGGTACTCCGAGACAAGCCACAGCTGAGTCCACGTCCCATTATCTAGCCAGAGGAAGCAAGAGGATGAAAAATATTAGCTAGGGAAAGCCTTCCCTTTTTGGGGGAGTGCAAGCAAGCCAGCATGCCAGCTGTGGCACCGGGAAGGAGCTCAGGGTGGCCAGGCAGCTCAGGGTCGTGGTTCAGGTGCAGTGGGGGCTGAGATAGACACCCAGGGTTTAGTGAGTGCCACCGTTTGGGTTGGGCAGCACTCTGAGCTCAGGGCAGACACACAGCTCAGGGTCGTGGTTCAGGTGCAGTGGAAGCTGAGACACTGAGGATTTAGTGAGTGCCACCATCTGGGTTGGGCAGCACTCCGAGACCACTGAGCCCACCCTTAACCCCAGCACTGCCAAGGCCAGCGCACAGAATTGGGGAATTTCTTGGGTTGGAAAAGCCCTCTAAGAGGCCGGGAGCCCACGGAGCTGCGCTGGCCACGCTGCTCACCCTTGTTGTCAGCAGCAATGAAGCCCAGGATGTTCTCGTGCCTCAGCATGACAGTCTGGTAAATCTCTGCCTCCCGGAACCAGGACCGCTCATCTCTGGAGGAGAAGATTTTCACAGCCACATCTTCCCCGCACCATTTCCCGCGCCAGACTTCCCCGAATCGTCCTTTCCCCACAATTTCCTGCAGGACAATAGTCCTGGCGATGGTTCTCTGCACCAGCAGAGGCAGACCTGGTGAGAAACAGAGACAGGTACCTGTGAAATGCTCGGCTGGGACCTTCAAACCCCAACACTGACCTTTCCCAGTGAGCTGCACTTATGGCTTTGCTTCCCAAGACTACCATGGGAAAGTCCTCTCCCAACCAATATCTCCTCAAATCAGATTTTTGATAATACTTCCCAGTGTCTGTACATAGAAAAAAACTTTTTAAAGCCCCAGTAAAAATTTTAAAATTTGGCCCAAACTACTCCATTTGGTTTGATACAGACTGCAGCTGTCCTGCAGTCAATTAGTTGCTCTACTCTGGCTGAAATTTTTGAAAATAATAATAAATCATTATAGCAGCTCCACTGTGCTTTGCCAGCCAGAAACCCTGCCTGGTTTAATTCTGTGTTTGTTGGGGACTTAAGGAATTATTCATTCTTTACTCTTTTTTTTAATAACTGCAACCTTGATTTTGGCTGAAGTCAGAACAAATCACCCTGGTGCGTGGGGCTCTGGCTCTGCTCAAGTCCAGCCCTGTTCCTGGCTCAGGGATGGCTGGGAACAGTTAAAAACTTCAGCATAAATAAAGCCGAAGTCTGCTCATTAGTGCTGTGAAAAAGCATTAGGGAAGAACAGCAACTTAATCCTCAGAGGTACGCAGCTCATGGAAATAAATTACATTAGGCACCATTTGTGAAATTTTCACATAAATAAAAGCAAGCGTGGTTTACATACTTTTCAATAGAGGTTCTAGTCAGGGAAAGTTGGGCTATACATCCCAGACATGCCACTGGTCAAACGAGCTGCAATTTGTGAATTCCCACCTCATTTTTAGTTCTCTTTGGTTTAACAAGTTCTCAGTGGCAATGGAGGCGTCACAGTAGGGAAGATATCAGAAATGGGAAAAACGCTAAGAAGATGAATGTTCTGCCCAAAACCAGAGTTTGGAGGAACACTATTCTGCCGTGAAACACGATAAATTTCAGCAGCAGCATCCTGACCCACCCAGGTGAGTCCAGCACCTTTCATTGTGAGCGGCTTTGCGCCAGCGGGCAGCGCTGGGTTTCACACCGGATTCTGATTTCCGAATCCCCGTTTTTAACTCCTGCACTCCAACGAAGAAGTGAATTGCCGCAGTTTGGCAGCCGAAGAGCGCCCGGAGCCCCCCGGGCAGGACACCGCACGTACCGGAGCCGGAGCCGGAGGTGGTCATGTCGTAGATGAGATCCCGCAGCGTCTTCCCGGAGCTGCCCAGGGCGGCCTCGCACAGCGGCTCCTCCGCGTTGGGCGGCTTGGCCCCGCCACAGCGCCAGCCCCGCGCCGCGCAGGCCGCCAGCACCGCCACCAGCGCCACCGCGGGCACCGCCACCGCCGCCGCCACCGCCAGCGCCACCGAGCGCCGCCCCGCCCGCGCCGCCGCCTCCGGAGCTGCGGGGACACACGGGACACGGTGACACCGGGGGACAACCGGGGACACGCGGGACACACCGGGGACACGGTGACACCGAGGACACACGGGACACGGTGACACCGGGGGACACACCGGGGACACGGTGACACTGGGGGACACACGGGACACGGTGACACTGGGGACACACCGGGGACACGCGGGACACACCGGGGACACGGTGACACTGGGGACACACCGGGGACACGCGGGACACACCGGGGACACGGTGACACCGGGGGACACACCGGGGACACGGTGACACTGGGGACACACGGGACACGGTGACACCGGGGGACACACGGGACACGGTGACACCGGGGGACACGGGGACACGCGGGGCACACCGGGGACACGGTGACACTGGGGGACACACGGGACATGGTGACACTGGGGGACACACCGGGGACACGCGGGACACACCGGGGACACACGGGACACGGTGACACTGGGGACACACGGGACACGGTGACACCGGGGGACACACCGGGGACACGGTGACACTGGGGACACACGGGACACGGTGACACGCGGGACACACCGGGGACACGGTGACACCGGGGGACACACCGGGGACACGGTGACACCGGGGGACACGCGGGACACGGTGACACCGGGGGACACGGGGACACCCGGGACACACCGGGGACACGGTGACATCGGGGGACACACCGGGGACACGGTGACACTGGGGACACACGGGACACGGTGACACGCGGGACACACCGGGGACACGGTGACACCGGGGGACACACGGGACATGGTGACACTGGGGGACACACGGGACACGGTGACACGCGGGACACACCGGGGACACGGTGACACTGGGGGACACACGGGGGACACTGTCACACACGGGGACACACGGGGGACACGGTCAGACACCGGGATGGGAGAAGGGCTGCGGGGCAATGGCACAGTGAGTCACAGAGTCACAGAGTCACCCGGCTGGAAGAGACCTCCAAGACCATCGAGTCCAACCCGGCCCCAACACCTCAACGAAACGCTGGCCCCGAGTGCCACACGCAGTCTGCTTTAAACACGCCCGGTGATGGCGACTCCACCACCTCCCCGGGCAGGCCATTCCGGTACTTGATCACCCTTTCTGTAAAATCTTTTCCCTAATTTCCAACCTGTATTTCCCTCGGCACAGCCTGAGGCTGTGTCCTCTCCTTCTGTCAGCGCTGCCTGGAGAAAGAGACCAACCCCAGCTGAGCACAGCCACCTCAGGGAGCTGTAGAGTGATAAGGGCATCCCTGAGTCTCCTTCTCTCCACTCGATGCTTTCCCACAATTGTCCAGGCCAGGAGACAGCGCAGACAGAACAGACCACGTTTCTGTGAGGGACAGAGCCTTTCCCCCATACACCTTTGTGCAGGAAGCTTGGTCTCAGGCCAGCATTCTGATCACCACCCAGGGAGCTCCATATCGAGAAGCTCTAGGACAACACCGCTAAGGGATTCACTTCCACTCGAACACACAAACGATTCCTTTTATGTCCCCAAAATGTGAAATAAGTGTGAAAAAAAAAGAAAATCAACCAGCGCTTTCCCCCCAAATAAAACAAACCAGAAATACGACCCATAAAAAAACCCCTCAACACTCAGAGCCATGAGTACAAACGAGATCTCAGGGCTGCAGATGATGTAAGAATCACAAACTCCAGCCCATGCCAGGTCACTCCTTCCCTTCAGGGAGCAGCTGGACCACAAGCACACCATCACCTGGAATTTGAGAGTGACCAAAGTGATGTGAGATCTCAAGAGCAGCAGCAAACGGGCTCAGCACCCACTGGCACCTTCCTCCAGGCAATATCACGTATCTGTTCACCAGCACAAGTCCAACCCTCCTGAACACAAAGCTGGTACATTTTGTTCACAGGTTTTTTCCTTTAATGACTCCAAGAGGCTGCTCCAGGGGTGACCCGGGAGGTTTGGAAGAGTGTTTATGAGCAGGGTTCCTCCTTGGAACTGCTGCTTGTTCACTGACATGCTGGGAGCTCCTAAACACTTTTCATCCTGTTTCCACAGGGCTGAGCTGTCCCTGAAACAGGGATGGAGTACAGGATGGAGAGATCCCCCACCCCAGGAGCTCCAGTGCCTCGCTGAGGCAGCCCTGCCACCCCAGACTGTGCAGGGGACACTGCAGGGCAGGACGGGCTCTGTGCAGGGCAGGACTGGCTCTGGACAGGACTGGCTCTGTTTAGGGCAGGATTTGCTCTGTTTAGGGCAGGACCGGCTCTGTTTAGGGCAGGACTGGCTCTGTTTAGGGCAGGATTTGCTCTGTTTAGGGCAGGACCGGCTCTGTTTAGGGGAGGATTGGCTCTGTTTAGGGCAGGACTGGCTCTGTTTAGGACAGGACTGGCTCTGTTTAGGGCAGGACCGGCTCTGTTTAGGGCAGGACTGGCTCTGTTTAGGGCAGGATTTGCTCTGTTTAGGGCAGGACCGGCTCTGTTTAGGGGAGGATTGGCTCTGTTTAGGGCAGGACTGGCTCTGTTTAGGGCAGGATTGGCTCTGTTTAGGGCAGGACTGGCTCTGTTTAGGGCAGGACTGGCTCTGTTTAGGGCAGGACCGGCTCTGTTTAGGGCAGGATTGGCTCTGTTTAGGACAGGACAGGCTCTGTGCAGGATTTGCTCTGTTTAGGGCAGGACCGGCTCTGTTTAGGGCAGGACTGGCTCTGTTTAGGGCAGGACTGGCTCTGTGCAGGACAGGACTGGCTCTGTTTAGGGCAGAACTGGCTCTGTTTAGGGCAGGACTGGCTCTGTTTAGGGCAGGATTTGCTCTGTTTAGGACAGGACTGGCTCTGTTTAGGGCAGGATTTGCTCTGTTTAGGGCAGGACCGGCTCTGTTTAGGGCAGAACTGGCTCTGTTTAGGGCAGGACTGGCTCTGTTTAGGACAGGACTGGCTCTGTTTAGGACAGGACTGGCTCTGTTTAGGGCAGGACTGGCTCTGTTTAGGGCAGAACTGGCTCTGTTTAGGGCAGGACTGGCTCTGTTTAGGGCAGGACAGGCTCTGTTTAGGGCAGGACCGGCTCTGTTTAGGGCAGGACTGGCTCTGTTTAGGGCAGGACTGGCTCTGTTTAGGACAGGACTGGCTCTGTTTAGGACAGGACTGGCTCTGTTTAGGAGAGGACTGGCTCTGTTTAGGACAGGACTGGCTCTGTTTAGGGCAGGACAGGCTCTGTTTAGGGCAGGACTGGCTCTGTTTAGGGCAGGACTGGCTCTGTTTAGGACAGGATTGGCTCTGTTTAGGGCAGGACTGGCTCTGTTTAGGACAGGACTGGCTCTGTTTAGGGCAGGACTGGCTCTGTTTAGGGCAGGATTTGCTCTGTTTAGGGCAGAACTGGCTCTGTTTAGGGCAGGACTGGCTCTGTTTAGGGCAGGACTGGCTCTGTACAGGACAGGACTGGCTCTGTTTAGGGCAGGACTGGCTCTGTTTAGGGCAGGTTTGGCTCTGTTTAGTGCAGGACCGGCTCTGTTTAGGGCAGGACTGGCTCTGTACAGGACAGGACTGGCTCTGTTTAGGGCAGGACTGGCTCTGTTTAGGGCAGGTTTGGCTCTGTTTAGTGCAGGACCGGCTCTGTTTAGGGCAGGACTGGCTGTGTGCTGCCCTGCGGGGACGGGCTCACAGCAGGTACAGAGCACATAGCATGAGCTGTCCCCTGGGTGTTCAGCACTTCCCCAGTGCCATCCAAACCAGCCTCCTCCTGCAGGGCTTGCCAGACCTATTCCGGGTAGGAATGAGGTTCATTGAAGACGAACACGCAGGAGACGCCGACCACACCACGTCAGCTCTTCCCGCCAACTGCTGAAAAACAACATGACATGGAAACAACAAAACAGGAGTTTATTGTTCTTTGGCCACCGCAAAGAGTAACAAGAGGAAAATCATCAGGAGGCTTTGAACAGCAAGAGCCGCTCTGTTGGGAAGTTTGGGAGAGTGTGCTCACAGCCTGGCCCCGGCCCAGTGCCCAGGGCTGGAGCAGCAGCGATCCCTGCAGTGACCTGCATGCCCTGGTGATGCCTTCGGTTTGATCTCCCATGGATTTCAGGTTCTGTGCTGCCCAGGGGTGCAGCTCTGAGCTCACAGTCAGTGTCACTGGGCTCTGCACACAGCAGGGACACAAAACAAATCCTTCTCCTGCTGCACACCAAGGACAACTCTCAGCCCAACAGCACAAACAAGGGTGGGCTGGAGGGAGGGACAGGAAGGATGGGACCTCACAGCCTGGAGCTGGGGTTGGACAATTAAACCCCAACATGCAAACTTATAAAAGTGTAAGTTCTCATGACCAGTAGTCAAAAATGGCCAATAGCCATTTTTGTGGCCATTTTGGGTCCATTTTGTGACCATTCTTAGTCCACCTTGGGTGAAGCCCCGTTCAGGCCCTGTCCTGCCCTGGCTGTACCCTTAAAGGCCTTCCAATAAATATCTACTTTATTCTCCAGCTCCGTCCAGTTGCTGTTTCAGGCCAGCCTTCCCCAGGCACTATCAGGAACATTCCTGCCCTGGCAGCAGGGCCAGCAGCTCCACAGGGGCTGCGGGTGCTGCACACCCAACACCAGCACTACTGCACGGCTGTACAAGGGCGTACACCAGCACTGAGTGTTCTGGTCGCCGACTGACTAACCAAGAGCAGGAGCTGAGCTGTGCTGCTGCCAGCAGTGGACAAAAGCAGCACATCTGGCAGCACTCAGCAGTTCCACAATGCACTGCAGTTACGGTCCAGCTTCTGCAAACAGAACAGTACTTGCAGGCAGAAAAAAAAAAAAAAAAGAAATTTTTTGCCTCCAATGGAGAAGACATTCTCACACACAGCATTTACTTATGACACTGCAAAGCTTCCACTGCAAGGCTTCCAAAAGCCCTGAACTGTGTGTTCCCAGGCTACTCAGGGGGCAAAATTACATATTCTTTCCAGTGTAGTAAGAAAATCTGTTGCATCCTATTAATGGCAAGGCTCTAGTCAGCTCTGCAGAATACTTTAAAACCATTTCAAAAATACAGTTTGGGCTAGACTCTAAAATTATGTTCCTCCAGTTTCCACCACAACTACAGACTCCACTCACCATTGGCGGGGGACAGAGATCCCAAATATGGCCCAAAAATCCTGTGAGACACAAACCTACAGCTGGAAAAATCTAGGCCTGATTAGCAACTACTCAAGGCAGCCTGTTCCATGCTGAGGGCACGGTGCGTGCGGAGTCCTGCAGGGAAAACAGGAATGAGGCATGTAGGAGGGGTGATTTGTCATGGGGAGGACCCTCGAGGCAGCAGCACTCAAGGTGTTTTCTGCAGCCCTGCTGTGGCGGGAGAAGCTCATCTCAAGTCACCTGCTGGGGCAGAAAGCTTCCCAGCTAAACCAGCAGAAACCTGGAAAGGAATCCAGGGTGACACAGAAAAAAAAAAACAATTACTGCAAACTCATCCTGCACTTTGACAGTTCCACTTGCTAGTGCAATATGCTGCAATGAAATCCTTGCCCACAAGAAGGAGGATATAAAAGCAGAGATCCAGGTTTAATCTGTCTTCAAAGGTTTTCAGACATTGGGGAAAAAAAAAAAAAACAAAACACCACCAACCCTCAAAGAAAAGTCATCTCCTGTCACCCAAGGCCCCAGCCCCAAGCCCTGTGCTGGCATTGCCATCTGCAGCTCTGCCGTGGGAATCCAGGCACCAAAGCACACGCTGCCCGCTGCCCTCAGCGATCCTCACTCTGCTCTCCTGGCTCTCCTTGACAACATAAACCTTTGCTAGTTGCAGTCACAGAGTCCCACAGTGGTTTGAGTCGGCAGGGACCTTAAACCTCAGCTGGTCCAAGTCTCTGCCATGGGCAGGGACACTTTCCATAGCCCAGGTCGCTCCCAGCCCCACCCAGCCTTTGAGCCAGAGCAGCTCCGTGGGGAGGAGCTGAAGGGTGGGTTTGTGTCCCAGGGAGACACAGAGGTCCTGCCTCACCTAGCGGGGATGGGCACCATGCTGGACCTCCTCAGGGTTTCTCCTCCTCCAGGAGAGTCACTCCTGCCCAAAGGCAAGGTTTGCATGCCCACATGCTCCACTTTTAAACTAGAATTTGCTTAATGGAGTGTCATGGGTTTTGTAAAGAGCATATTATTCTATTCCATCTGGGTGGAGCAGAATTGCTTATCTTTGCCCAAATGGGTCAGTGTCACTTATCAGATGGTGGAGTGCTACTTATCTCTCTTAATTGTTTCACTGCTTCCATGGGAATGTCTTCTGCTAACGGACCATTAAGAGCTCATCAATGACATTACACATTACACTGCACTATTGTAGCTGCTCCACACAGGGAGGAGGAGCCAAACCATCTTAACCTAGACAGAAAGGAGCCACAGTCCCACTAAGGATCCAGTTTTCCACCGGATCCCTGGAGGAAGACCGGACCCATCTCACCATTACTGGACCCTTTTTCTCCAACGGGACCATCTCTACTCCAGCAGAACCACATCTGCCACTCCAGGAGGGCTCACTCCGGACTGCTTCCAACACCCTGACCAACAGGGTGTCAGGTTGTATTTCTGACCCTGTCAGGGTTTTCTGGGATTTCTTGTTTGTTTATTTATTTGCTTATTCTTCTGTACTACAACATCTGTATTTTTATATCCCTAGTAAAGACCTGCTATACCTACTCCCAAAATCTTTGCCTGACAGCCTTTTAATTGTAAATTTATGATAATTTGGAAAAGGGGGGGAGGGGCTTACATTTTAAGGGAGACTCCAACCCTCCCTGGCAGATACCTGTCTATCTAAACCAAGACATGGAGATAGACAGCTCAGCAGGTAAGGGGGTAGACATTATATATATATATATATATATATATATATATATATATATATATATACACATAAAGAAATATATATGTATATATATACACACACAAAGGTAGATATATGTATAAGGAGATTGATTCAGAAAATAGAGGTAGACATAGAAATATAGTTATAGTTAGACAGAGGTAGAGATAGATAGATAGATAGATAGATAGATAGATAGATGATAGATAGATAGATGATAGACAGATCGACAGATAAATAGACAGACAAATAGATAGATAGATAGATAGATAGATAGATAGAGAGAGAGATATAGAGACAGATGATACAGATAATGCACAGCAGACCTTCCCTGTCCAGGTGTCTGTACCAAGTGCCACTTGTCAGATGTCTGAGACGAGGGACTGGCCCCAGGGCTGTCCCCAAGCCACCTCCGGATGACATGAATTGTGTCAGGAAGGGCAGTAGGGAAAGGCCAGCACAGAAACCACACTGGCACTGCTACAATTCCAACTGACACGAGCTCCCTGGAACCTTTAGAGCAAAGGGCTCAGAGTAAGAATTCAGCCTTCTTTTTTTTTTTTGTTGGTACTGAAATATGAAACTAGAGGTTTTGCAAGTCCCAGTTCAAGTGTTGGAACAGCGGATGTGCCTCTGCTGCTCCTCTAGAAACAGCAGCTTCCTTCCCAGCTTGGAAAAACCAGCGTGGTACTTTACTTCTAGAGCATGACCACAATCAGTGTGGCCCTTCTGTGGTCAGCTGAATGAAAAACAATGTCCTAGGGTGACTTTATGATGCTTGTAACCCCAGTCATGTGTGGGGATACAAGCATCACATAAATGGTCCTTAGCACCAATTAAATAATCCTTATTCCTGCCCCAGAGCACAGCAAGGCTGGGCACCAGGGTCACCAGGAGGTGACAGTGCCCAAGGCTCCCACAGCAGCTCCCCATGCTCTGCCCAGCAGCAGCCTTTCAAATCCCATTAAGAACGACATGATAGCATCTTAAATTCAGGTTATAATTTTAATTGTGCATTAATTTGCATCTTTCTTACCTGTAACCTAGCTCACTGTTGTAAATATATAAAAAGGTATAATCTGATAAAATAGTATATCTATCTTACACCTTTTTGTTAAAAAAAAGCCTGGATTAAACACAAACCTTGGAAAGAAAAAAAAAAAAAAAAAAAAAAGAAGCAAAAATTATGCTAAAATAGTATAAATATTTATTTTTAGAAAGCACCAAATCAACTGCATTACACAACTCCGAGCCTGGCAGACACACACTGTGGGGTAACACGCAGGGCTCCTGGGAGTGCCAACCTTTTTCCTCCCTCTCACTAGGAGCAGGAATGTCACAGCTCCTCATCCCTGCTGGGCAAGGCTCTGTGACACCGCGACACCCCGGGGCGGCTGTCTCAGGCTGCCCATCCCAACCACGGCTGAAACTGCACCAGCCAAAGGTCCCCGGCCGTGGCTGCGGGTCCTGCACCCCTCCTGCCCCCAGGAACACCCTGTGCCCGCAGGACACCGGGGCCAGCCTTCGGGATGCCTCTGGAAACGCAAGGAATTCCCTCTCCCGCACACAGAGCTGCAGGTTACGCTTTGCTGTCTGAAATAACGGGGCACAGACCCAGCTGGGTGTCACAGAGAGCCCCTACAGCCCTGGGGACAGGTTCCCACAGCCGTGTTCCCTGAAATAACGGGGCACAGACCCAACTGTGTGTCACAGACGGGTGACACATGTCCTAAAGCCCCACAGACAGGTTCCCACAGCCGGGTTCCCTGGAACAAGGGGACACAGACCCAGCTGTGTGTCACAGACGGGTGACACAGCCCCTACAGCCCCAGGGACAGGTTCTCACAGCCGTGTTCCCTGGAAAAGGGACACAGACCCAGTTGTGTGTCACAGACGGGTGACACATGTCCTAAAGCCCCACAGACAGGTTCTCACAGCCGTGTTCCCTGGAACAAGGGACACAGACCCAGCTGGGTGTCACAGACGGGTGACACATGTCCTAAAGCCCCACAGACAGGTTCCCACAGCCGGGTTCCCTGGAACAAGGGGACACAGACCCAGCTGTGTGTTACAGACGGGTGACACAGCCCCTACAGCCCCACAGACAGGTTCCCACAGCCGGGTTCCCTGAAATAACGGGGCACAGACCCAGCTGGGTGTCACAGACGGGTGACACAGCCCCTACAGCCCCAGGGACAGGTTCCCAGAGCTGTGTTCCCTGGAACAAGCTGACACAGACCCAGCAGGGTGTCACAGAAGGGTGACACTCATCCTGCAGCCCCAGGGACAGGTTCCCTGCCGCCCGGGGCCGCCGCCCATCACGGCCGGGCGGGCACTCACCCAGGGGCAGGCGCAGCGTGATGTTGTTGCAGAAGTCGGTGTAGCAGCACTCGGTCCTGGTGACGTTCTTGGAGCTGTGGCAGAAGACCTGGGCGTTGAGCTCGGGCAGGGACACGCAGGACTTGACCACCTCCTGGCGCCCGTCCGTCAGCATCACCGAGGCCCAGCAGGCGCCCTCCGTGTGGCAGGTGAAGTTGGTGTGCTCGCACAGCTGGCACACGCACTGCAGCCCTGGGGAACAGGGGACAGCCGTGGGGACAGCGCCCTGGCACAGCCCGGGGACACCGTGCCAGCCGGCTGAGCAGCCCCGAGAGCTCTGGCACGGGGCTGGGACTGCACAGGAGCCGGTCCCAGGACACCGCCAACAGCACGGGTCCCCACAGCCACACTGGACAAGTGTTCAGATCTTGGTCCCAGGGGATTTTATCGGTGTTACCTGTCCTCTGTGGTGGAGAGGACTGGCCACCCCTAAAAGCAGCTCCCCTGAGAGCTGTTGGTGGCTCCCAAAACCTCGGCACTCCCTGTCCATCCCAGCCACCTGCCCACGGCAGCACAGCCCAGCTGTGCCACAGCTGCCCGGGTGACAGCCCCGGGCCAGCTCACAGGGACACAGCGCCCCGGGATGGACACGGGCAGAACGACCCACTCCTCCTCCCCTGCTCTCCTGGGGTGAGGCGCCCGGTCCAGGCAACCCTTGCTGGGGCAGCGCCAGCTCTGCAAGGCTGAGCCCTGCTCTACTCAGGACAACCACTGCAGCCAGAAATCCTTCTGTTCCTCTTGGAATGGTGGGGGAGAGGGGCTTTCTTTTAGTTAAGGAGAACAGAGAGTTGAAAAGTGAAACATGGGTTGGTGCTGTGCTTGTCAGTGCTGGGGGTACAGCTGGACTCAATCATCTTAGAGGTTTTTTCCAGCCTAAACCACCCCATGATTCTGCAATCTCAGAGTCCCCGGAGGAGCACAGAAGTCCCGACAGACATCAGCACAAATCTGGTTTCTGTGTCACTCTTTGCTTCCCTCACAGCAATCCCCATCCCGTGCCACCCCTCTCAAATGACAGCTGGTGGTGTTTCTCCTCGGCTGGGGCCCACAGAAACCTCCCCTGGCAGGGTCTGTCCATGTCTGTCCTGGTGAGGCTGTGCCAGGAGCTGCTGCCTCAGCCCAGGACAGAGCACCATCCATCACACACAGCACAACAGGAAAAACTCTCCCTAAAGACATTACCCTGGGCCAGAACTGCTGCCGGGAGCAAGACTCGTCAGACCCTAACAAATTAGAGATCCAGCAGAAGGCAAACAGACACATCATCACCAAAACTGCAAAATAAAAGCATTATTGAGGAAATGAGTCTAAGATTGTTGCAAGTGTCTTCGGGGCTTTAGACACATCATTATGGTGTTTTTCTCCCTTTCTCACAGGCTAAAAATAAAACGGAAAATTATCTTTATGACGTCACCTGCAGTGGATAACTGACAGATTTATCCATACTCTGTGCTTGCAGATTGCTTGAGAGCAGAGCTGATCAAAACTGTCCCTGCACATCCCTGGGGCCCCTCTGAGCCCCACAGACATGGGGCGAGTTGAGGATGGTTGAGGAGCTCTGTACCCTCACCCCGACCCCACTGAGCCGTTGCCAGAATGGCCAGAGCTCTGCATCACCAGGTCCTGCCCTCACATAGGGGAAAAAATGGAAAACTGTACCTGGAGCTGTTCAGAAACCAGAGCAGAGCTGGAGTTCTGGGAAAGACAACACACTTTGATCACAGAAGACTTCCACAGACCACTTTTAAATACAATTCTACAAAAGCAGAAGCCTCAGGTTCCTCAGATACCTGCCTGTGCTGCTGGCTGACTTCTCACGTAGAAAAATTGATGGAAAATCACAAACCAGATACAAACCCCTGAGCCTGTTTTCAAGAGCATTTGTGTCCATGCAGAACCCTTTGTTAACAGAGCAGAAGGATGATTGAATACAACCACAAAAAAACAGGTTTCTTGCGCCTGTGCTACTTCAGCTGCCTCAGCTCTTGTGGAACTGGGGGGAGCCTGGGCCCTTTTGAGCATGGCCTTGGGAAGGTCCAGGCTGTTCCCACCCCACTGGGCAGGGGAGGTGACAAACGCGGTGTCACATCCCCTCTGGGGCTCACAGACACCCGGCAATCACGGCTGCTCCAACGAGCCTGTGTCCCCATCCCTGCTGACATCCTCAGGGACAGCACTCACCAGAGCTGGTGCTCCATCTGCTCTGCTCCACCAGGAAAGCCCCAGCGCTGCTCCTGGTTATTCACAGCCGCTCCTCCCGTTGGAAAGGACTGCCCATGTCCGTAACCAGCGCATCTACAGCCACAACCCCAAGTTCCACATTACAAATCTGGATCATTTCTGCTCTGATTTGCCTCTGCTGCTGTCCCAGAGGAGCCAGCAAGGCATTCCCCTCAGCTTACGGACCAGAGGGGCGACAGCACCACGACGGGAGATCTTCCTGCCAGCACCACCCTGGAACTGCTTCCCCTCCCACAGAGCCATTTTACAGCACCAGGGAAGAGGAAGAATTTGCAGCTACTGACTGAAATTCTGCAGTCCCCAAATGCAGCAAGGAACGTTTCCTCCCTCCCCAGACCCGTTCCTGAGGACAGTCCAGGCAATGCCATCGGTGATGCACTGTCTCAGGGCAAAAGTCAGGACTCCCACCACCCTGGAAACCAGGGAATGGAACAAGGTGACTGTCAAAGAGTTAAAGGATCAAAGAGGCAGGAGGAAAAAGTGCCCCCAAACTTTCAAAATAAGGCACTCTTTAATCTGGTCATGAACATGACTCCTTTTTTTTACTCAAGCACAACAATTCCCTCAAAACATTCCATTCCCTGGTTGAGAAATCAGGAGAAAGTGGACAACTGAACCACGCCAGGGCTGCAGAGATCGCGCCAGGCATCCAAACCTGGCCACCAAGGGTTGCGGCTCTCTCTCTCTGAGCGTGGAACTCGGCAGCAGTGCCTCCCAAACCTGCCCTGCCCCTGCCCAAAGCCCAGCACCCCAGCAGGACAAGGGCAGCCTGTGCCCATGCAGGACTGGCTGGAGAGGCAGGGCAGGACAGGGCAGAGGCTCCCCGGCAGGGACAGCAGTCACAGACACCCTGAAGGACAGAGGGTCCCCTCCCAGGGGCAGCTGGCACCCACAGGACCCAGCAGCGACAGCAGAAACCAAGAGGGAGCCGAGGGGCAGGGGATGACACGCTGCACACAGGGACAGCAGCTTTGGGGGACAGAGACCCCAGGGGCAGAGGTTCCCTGGGTTTGGCATTTTTGAGACAGACGTGGTTTTCAAGGACTTTTTCCTGCTGTTGTTGCAATAGGAGCTGGGACTGCACACCAGATCCTTGGGTGAGTCCCACCATGAATCAGGGGCAGGTGACTTGGTCTGCAGAGGAGAAAATGATCTGCCTGGCTCACCTAAAAAGTGACATTTCCTGCATTTTAGCGTTCAGCGCAACTGCCAGAAAGCACACAGGGCAATGAACCTGCAGAGCAGGAGGAAGCACCTGATTCCCACAGACCCGCAGAAGATGGATTTTGTGCGCTTCCAGCCCTTCGCCAGCAAGTGTCAGCATCAGGTACACGAATGGCTGGATAACTGAGGAACAAGTGTGATAGTACACGGGAACGAGAGATGGAGCACCAGGAGGTTACACACCAGCCTCATGGAGACAGGGAGTGATTTAGACACAGGGACAGACAGTCCAGCTTCAGAAGTTCAGTGGAAGGAACTAACACCTAACACAAGCCCCCTGATACCACGGGGCTGGCAGAATCGAACTGAAAACTCTGGGGGAGCAAAGGCCAGACCTGCCCTCTCGTAGGAGCCACACAAGGTTCTACATTTCAGCACAGACTTTTCACTGCAGATTAACAGGGCATTCATCTTCCACTAAGTCATGATCCATCACTGCTCACCATAGTCAGCAGCAGAGCATTTCAAAATTAAATTGGAAAGCAAAGATCTGAGCAGTCCAGTGGGAGGAAACACTGAATACCCAGAACGTTTCCACCTTTGATCATCCTGTGCAGTCATTGTCTGTTGTGTCCTCCTAGACACACTTTGACTTCATTTCCAAATAGCAGATCCGGGGCTCCCGTGGCTGTGGGCTCTCCACACTGCCTGGGTCCCCTGCCTCAGGCACAGACCCCAGAGCCAGGACACAGCTGCCCCTGGGCCACCTCCATCCCTGGGGACGTTCCCACCCTGCAGGACACGTACCTGGGCCCGACTGGCTGGCCTCAGAAGGGTCCCGGGTGACAAAATTTTTCTGTGGGACAAAGGGGCTCAAAGGAGATCCTAAACATTCCAGACTGGCTCTTTGCCACGGTCCAGCCCCTTGCCGGTGACGGAGCCAGGGCAAAAAGCAGAGAAGGTACCAGTGAAAGTGCCGTGGGGTGGGTGTGGGTCTGGCACAGCCCCTGGCTCTCCAGCTGCACCATTGCTGGGAGCTGACCCTGGCAAGGAAACTCTGCTGCCCCCAGGCAGGGCTGCTCTGCTCCCCCCCGCCCGCCTGCCTGTCTGGCAGCAGCGGAGCTCTGAGGCCCGGAGGAGCAGCAGCACGGGGCTGTGGAGGGGAGCGTGGGCTGGGTGCTCTGGGAGCTGCTCAGGGAGCAGGAAATGGGTGACAGGGGCTGCTGGAGGCAGGAGGACTGACTTCAGAGCATTGCAAAACTATTCCACCATGGAATCACAGAACCGTTTGGATGGAAAAGCCCTCTGAGACCGAGTCCAGCTGCTCCTCGATCACTGCCAAGGCCACTGCCAACCCAGGTCCCCAAGTGCCACATCCAGCGCTCTCAGACCCCTCCAGGGATGGGGACTCCAGCACTGCCCCGTGCTGAGGAGAGTAACAGCACAGCGAAGGACCAACAGCCTCAGCTGTGCCTGAGCAGGGAGCAGCACAGCCATCCCCACGGGCAGCAGAGGGCTGTGCCTCCCCGGGGAGCGCTGGACAACTCCTCGGCTCGTGGTGACAGCACAGCCAGCAGACACCAGCAGAAGATGCAGCCCTGCTCTGCCACGAGGGATCAGATGCTGTCACCCACCTCAAAAAGGCACAGGACAAGTAGGAAGAGCTTCAGGACAGCCAGCAAGGGGAGCAGGCATAGACTGAGGAACTGAGCTGTCGTGTCAAAGGCAATCCTGGGGAGGTGAAGGCTCTATGAAGAAATCATGGATCACATCCAGGAGATGAAAGGGGTCGGGTACTCACCGTTTCACATTTACCCCACAGCTTTGGGCAGCCCAGAGGCCACTGGCAGCAGAGGAGGAAGCTCTCCCCTCCCTCAGGCAGCCTGGCCACCCTCCCCACAGCCCCGGGTGCCTGTGAGAGTGTCACTGCTGGGGACAGAGCATCTGCTGGACACCCACAGCCACTGCTGGGGACAGAGCACCTGCTGGACAGAGGGCCTGCTGGACACTCACAGCCACTGCTGGGGACAGAGCACCTGCTGGACAGAGGGCCTGCTGGACACTCACAGCCACTGCTGGGGACAGAGCACCTGCTGGACACCCACAGGCACTGCTGGGGACAGAGGCAACAGCCCCCAGCCCGGAGCCCCGAACCCCACAGCTGCCGAGTGCACCCCAGCACTGCTGGGCTGCCAGGGCCACCCCCAGCACAGCAGGGACAGACCAGCCCCAGCCATGGCAATGACACCCTGTCCCTGAGAAATTTATTCTCTTGTAACTCTTTTCTTCAGAAGGCAAAACCAGAATTTTGAGCGATGACAGGTCTTTGAGGAACCAAACCTGCTTTTCGGACTACTATGAAAAATATGGGGAAGTTCCTCCTCCGGAAGAAAATAGTTGGAGTAAAAGCTCCAAATACGCTGTAAAAAGGGCTGACACCAAACAGGACAAAAACTAGAAAGTTGTAGAAAAGAGAGGGAAAATTATTTGTTCTAGAATTGAGGAAAACATCTTTGAATGAGAGACATCAGAGAGTTCCAGGGTTTTGATTTCTTAAATAAACATCTGGGGAGTGGTTTTATAAATATTTGCAAATATCATCGTTTTGGAAGGAGGATACTGGATGCTCAAAATCCCCATTCTGGAAAAGCTCAGCAGCCAAGGCAAAACCCAGCAGGCAGGAGCTGAGTCCAGGCATTGAAATTAATATTAGCAGGGCAGGGAAAGGACTACAAGACCCAGGGAAATTACTTTTGCTGGAATAAGCTGCCAAAGGACATTTTTAGGTTCCAACAGACGAGGTATCCTTGGGAAGGCTGTGCTTTATGGCACACGGGTGACACAGCAGAGCAGTGCGTGTGCAGGGATTTGTGCAACAACAGGCACAGAGCTGAGGATGAACCTGCTGGTCCCAGCCCGAGAGGGGCTGAGGGCAGCTCCAGGGCTGAGGGTACAAACTCCACGGGCAGGCAGCTGAGATAACCCGGGGCTGACAGCCCTGATCCACTGCAGGTCTGCAATTGCTTGCATAAGTGTGTCCCCAGCACTGAAATCTCCTAAAGTCACATCCGAGCAGTTTGACCAGGAATTTTCCATCCAGACAGTCCCACTGACTGTCCCCTCTATTGCCACACATCTTCCTGTCTGTTCTGCGCACTCCCCAAGCCTGAGCCGGGCTCGGGGTGAGGAGAAGAGGAGCCTGCACTTCCCCTCTGCGGAGCAAAGCAATGCGGGGGTTTTACACACACACAACAACCAAAGGCACCGCGATTCCCCAGTGCCCGGGATGCTGCGGAGGGCAGTGCTAACAGCCACGACCTCGCTCCGGTGTGATTCAGGCACACCGGGAACACCGGGACTGCACGGGGCTGTCTCTGGGCTCCACTCCCACCCCTGGATAGCACAACCCGACAGAAATAAGGAGAGGAGCTCGCACGGTGCAGGTTTTACACCCTGTGCAGGTGCCAGAGATCACCAGATGTGCAGCACTGCACAGCCGCACTTCCCAGCCCTCGGCTGAGCTTTGTTCCTCCTCCCTGCCCCAAAGCAGCGGTTCTGTGAGCTGAGGATGTGCCGCTGGGCACCGTCCCTCCCCGCACCTGGGGCCGTGACCTCCCCTCTGTGCACGGCCCTAATGAGCACCACACAAGGCAAGCGCTCTGCTGAGAACACGGAGAAAAAGTAAAACCCAGTAAACCTGACAGAAAAACTGTCAAATATTCTGTGGCACTCTGCCCTGCTTACCGCGGGTCCGCAGAGCGCGGGTTTAGGTTCTAAAGGGACGACGGAGGGGAGGGAGCGTCCCCCAGCACCTGCCCCGTGAGAGAGGAGCCCGTGTGAAGCCCGGACACGGCGAGCTCCCGGAGCCCTGCCATGGGGCACGGCACGGCACGGCTCCGGGACAGCGCTGTCAGCGGGACCGGCGCCGCTCCGCCCCAGGATCTGCCCGGGATGGCGTGGGAAGCCCCGGGGCTCAGGGATTCCGCTCCGGTAAATCCCCGCTGACCCACTTCTGCTACGCGCGGCCGAGATTAAGGGCACCGAGAGCCCGAAGCTCCCCGAGCGGCGCCGGGCGCACGGCCGGGATGGGTAACCGGGCTTCTAGCGCAGCGTCCCGGCCACCGCCTGTCCCGGCCCCGGTGCCCCCGGTACCTCTGCTCCCGGTGCCTCTCCCGGTGCTGCCGTACCTGCACAGAGGGACACGGCGGCGCCCAGCAGCGGCAGCGCCGCCCGCAGCGCGGAGCCGGGCGCGCCCCGCATGGCCCCGGGGCCGCTCCCGGGCTGGTGCCGCTCCGGTGCTGCTCTCCCGCCGGTGCCGCTCCCGGGGCCGCTCCCGGGGCCGCTCCCGGGCTGGTGCCGCTCCGGTGCTGCTCTCCCGCCGGGGCCGCTCCCGGGGCCGCTCCCGGGGCCGCTCCCGGGGCCGCTCCCGGGCTGGTGCCGCTCCGGTGCTGCTCTCCCGCCGGGGCCGCTCCCGGGCCGGGGACGCTCCGGTGCTGCTCTCCCGCCGGGGCCGCTCCCGGGCCGGGGACGCTCCGGTGCTGCTCTCCCGCCGGGGCCGCTCCCGGGCCGGGGACGCTCCGGTGCTGCTCTCCCGCCGGTGTCGCTCCCCGGTGTCCTTCCCGGTACCGCTCCCCGGCCCCGCCGCCCGCGGCTTTAGCGGCTTTAGCGGGGAGGGGCCGGTGGCGGCCCCGCCCGGACCCCCCGCCCCGCTCGGCCCCCGCTCGGCCGGGCCGGGGTCGGGGTCGGGGCCGGGGTCGGGGTCGGCTCTGCCGCCCCCGGGACGGGCAGCGGGGCCCGGCCGGGCGGCTCCGGGCGCGGGGAGCGGAGGGCGAGGGGCGTCCCCCGGGGCCAGCCCCCGGCCCGGCCCGGCGCACCGGGCTCCGGCTGCCTTCGGGGCCTCTGCCTGCAGAGATGCGCAAACCAGCCCCGGACAAGGACCATTTTTAACCGCGGGAGGTTCTGCCAAACCCCCATCGGCGCCTTTGGCAGCTGCGCCGGGACGTCTCCGTCAGGCTGCACCGAGTCACCCACAAGCAGCAGCGTGCTGAACAGTTCGCAGCGTTTCTGCAGCACCTTGAACGCATTTAAACTAGAGGAGATCCAGATTGGATGTCAGGAAGAAAAGCCCTGGCACAGGCTGGCCAGAGAAGCTGTGGCTGCTCCATCCCTGAAGTGTTCCAGGACAGGCTGGATGTGCTGTGAGCACCCTGGGACGGTGGGAAGTGTCCCTGCCCGTGGCAGGGGGTGGCACTGCACCAGCTTTAAGGTCCCTGTCAACTCAAACCGTTCTAGGATTCTGTGATTACACCCTCACAAGTAAAAATCATCCGACTAAATTCTCTTTGCAAGAAAACAAATTGCCCTCCGCCGTGGTGCAGACACAGCAGAGATGAAACCCAAGCACTCTGGCATCGAGTGGCTGTTGAACAGCACCACAAAAAGCTGCTCTTGTACTTTTTTCCTTTTTTAAATTGTCATTCAAAGAGATCCCGGGAAGACACTCAGGACTTCCATGTCATCCCATCCTCAATTGATTGTGATGGGAATTGCATCTTAATGAAGTCCAACATGAGTCTCACAGCAATCCCTATGGGTTACTGTCCTATTGCACTGAAACACAGCACAGCGGAGTATTGCTCACCTCACTGCTTGGGAAATACTGCAGAGGGGTCAGAAAATACCTGCCAGGATCTAATAAAATAAATGAAGGTTTGGGTGCCAGAACAATAAAACAACAGAGGAAAATTTGCTCCTGTTTCCATTCCAAAAGCCTGGAGCCACTGCCTGCTCCCTGCCCACACTCCCCACGTCCCTGCACCTGCTCAGCCATCCATTACTTGCCAAGGACCTGTTAAGCCACGTATTACTTTCCTGGAGATCCCAGCTGGCTCTGGGAACACCAGGAGGGAACATTGGATCCTCAGCAGCACCCAGGCACTGCTGTCAGACCCGACCAGGCTGCTCCTGCCAGATCCCTGTTTGCTTCCGCTCCTTCCCAAGTCTTACAAACAAGTCACCTCATTTGCCCAGTGCTACCAGAGAATGTAAATATAACTCATTCAGACTCTGTTAAGGTTCACAGCGCAGAATTGTTCTGCTTTTCCATGTAAAGGAAGACACAAAAGTAGGAATTACGTAATTAGTTTTTCTTCAGTTTAAGAAAGAAAATGTCTGTATAGAACATGTTTGCTCACACTTTTTGCAGAAGGGATGAAAAGAGCGTCTCCTACACTTGTAAAGAAGGGGAATCAAAGCTTTTCGAAAATAAAATGTATGTATACCCAGGGACTTGAATGTTTGGGTCCTGGCTGTCCATCATCACTGAGCCTTCACCCTCTGCCTGATCTTCCTCAGGCCTTTGACACAACAAACACCAGGAGAAAGCAAAAGAACAACAGGACAAGGGATGGGAGGGAACAAAACCCCACCAGGCTTTGAGGCTGTTGTGAGACAAACGTGCTCCCCAGTTCAGCTGCCCTCAAGGCCTGGCCCACGGGGACAGAAACAGCCTGTCCCGGGCAGTGAGGAGGCTTTGGAAACAGGTAACACCGCAGAAACCTGTGCCGACTGGAGGCACCCATGGAGTTGGCCAAAAGCCAAGAGTTTTGTTTGGTAATTTGTTTTGCTCCTCATGAGGACAAAACCGCGATCTACTGAAATGTTGTGCAGGAAAAACCCAAGGGAATCCACAAACACCCCAGCGTGGGCAGCAGTTACCCCTCCCCTGGGTCCTCTGCCTCCCGCATCAGTGTCCTGGCCACAGAGCGGCCTTGCACTCCCTTTGTCCCACTCTGCTCACCCAGAAATGCCATAAAACCATCAAAAATCCCAATCAGAACGATATATCCCAGCAAAAGCATTATGTTGTTGACTGTGGCAATTAGAACAAGAGGTGAAAAATTCCCAAACTGTTCCAAGAAATGTTTTATAATTCTTCAGTCACCCCCTCCCCAGATGCTGCTGTCTGAGGCTCTGAAATGGAATAAACACTAATTGGGGTGGGCTGGGCCAACTGGCCAGCGGGGAAGGAATCTGGGGTAGATTGGCAATAGTGCTGCAGAGCACCATGGAGAAAGTCTTTTCTCAGCCTGGGTGGAGACTCTGTGGGGTATTCCTGCACACGCCAGCCCATAAATCTACTGAAAAGACACATCACTGAGTGGGGGCCTTTCTGCTGAGGAGGGGAGCAATGGAACTGCTTGGAGTATCTGAGCACCAGGCATAAGGAGTGTCCACAGAGCGAGCGTCTGTGCAGTTACAAAATTATTTCATCATGGAGTGGGTCGGGTTGGAAGAGACCTCAAAGCCCACCCTGTTCCACCCCTGCCACGGCAGGGACACCTTCCACTGTCCCAGGCTGCTCCAAGCCCCATCCAACCCAGCCTGGGACATTTCCCGGGATCCAGGGACATTCTTTGTACCCAAGCCCAACCCACCAGTTTCCAATGGGAAGTTTCCAGTGGCCCAGTTTGTAACCAGCTCGCAGGGGAGTGAGAGGAGATTTGCCAGAAACAGCAACAGGGGAACGGAACCATCCACTGGTAATGGCTGGAATGGCCAAAGGTGCCAAGCTGGAATAAGGCAGAGGGTCAGAGCCCATTTCCTGAAGGTTCAATGTGAATTCAAGATCCTCATAAAACAGAGCAAAAGACACTGAGAACATGGAACTGTGTCAAGTTTCTCACGCAAATGCTTTTTTAAAGTGCTTGCAGAGGAGACACAATTTCAGGTTCTCTCACTTGGGCAATCATTTAGAAAATACAGCAAAATGCCTTTTTTAATTTACTGGAGTCAGCGTCCTTTCTCCTCGTAAAGAGGGGCTGCCACGTGTTTAAAATTCCCACAGAGGCCCATCACCAGAGAGCGGACAGAGTGACTCTGCCCCAGGTGTTCTCAGGGCAGCTGGACACACCCGCGTGAGCCCTGGCCACGGCCCTGATCCCAGGCTGAGGTCAGTGCTGGGGCCAGGGCAGGGAGCAGAGCCCCAGGGCTCCCACAGCTCCCTGCGCTGCCAGCCCTGCACACCGGACACAGCCAGACCAGCACAGCTGCAGGCACCACGCTGGGAGACCATCTTAAGGCTCCAGGTTCCCCAGAACATTCCAAGGATGAAAAGAGATCCGTGCCGTGAACCTGAAATATTTATGAAACCGGGGAAAGGGATTTTTGGGTGGTGAAAATAAGAGAAAACTGCTGCAGAGACCCGTGGGGGAGGAGATTGGGGAGATGCAAAGTCACTGACTCCAGCTGGCAGCACACTAAGGGTGTCATCATCTTTTAAGATCCAAAGAAGAAGATGACTGCAAGTTTTAATGCCTTTAACCAAAAAAATCCCTGGCCTTGTAGGTATGATTTCCCCCTGGCACAGTTTTTCACAGTTGACACACGGCTTATCTCTGAGCTTGAACAGAAGAACAATACACAGGGATGAGGGGAAGGCATGCGTGGCCTTTTCCATGCTGTGAAAGCCACCAAAAAAACCTTTTAAAAAAACCTCTCCATGATACCCACGGGAAGAAGAAAAATCCAGGTGCTGAAGCTGAACACAGCATCAGCTTTTCATTTTTTGAGAGGAAAAGATTTTAGCAGAGAGACCAAGACCTGGACTTGCTGACACTGATGCCAGTGTCCAAATGCTGTTGATTTTAGGAGTTCAGGGCAGTTTTGTGACAGTAGAAGGGGACAGTCACAGCACTGGGGAACGTGGTCAGTGTTTGGGCAGGGGCTGCAGCTGGAGACAAATTATTGATTGCTGATGTTAGATGATTTTTAAAATCCACCTCAGAGGTTCAGACCTGGGAGTGCAGAGTCCCGAGGAGGGGACGGGAGCCCCGGGGCTGGACTCTGGGTGTGACACAGAGCTGGGTGTCACACAGGGTGCCACAGGGCAGCCACTGTGGCTCCAAGGGGGACACTGGGCTGTGATGTTTTAAAAAACCAGCAACTGACGTCCCCCAGGTGTGAGGGCGGGCAGACACTTTGGTGTGCTGTCCCACAGACCACCATCCCGAGGCCAGTGGCCCCAGAGATCCGAGCAGGAACAGAACAGGGCGAGCCAGGGATCAGGGGTCCCAAAGCCCTGGAAGATCACTCCCACAGCTCCAGCACACGGGATCAGGGGCTGCAGGACAAGGCCACACCCAGAGAGAAGCTGCAGCCACGGAGCAGGTGCCAGGCTCTGGCCCCGCAGCGCCTTTGGCCAGCTGGATGTGACCCCTGCCCAGCAGCACCAGCCCTCCCTGGCAGCCCCCGGCTCTGTCCTGCCACAGCTCCCTGGGACAGGCACGGAAAGCTGTGGGATTGTCCTTCTGACAGGGGATGTACAGCCGGGCACTGAAAGCTGTGGGATTGTCCTTCTGACAGGGGATGTACAGCCAGGCACTGAAAGCTGTGGGATTGTCCTTCTGACAGGGGGTGTACAGCCAGGCACTGAAAGCTGTGGGATTGTCCTTCTGACAGGGAACGTGCAGCCGGGCACTGAAAGCTGTGGGATTGTCCTTCTGACAGGGAACGTACAGCCAGGCACTGAAAGCTGTGGGATTGTCCTTCTGACAGGGGATGTACAGCCAGGCACGGAAAGCTGTGGGATTGTCCTTCTGACAGGGAACGTACAGCCGGGCACTGAAAGCTGTGGGATTGTCCTTCTGACAGGGGATGTACAGCCAGGCACTGAAAGCTGTGGGATTGTCCTTCTGACAGGGGATGTACAGCCAGGCACTGAAAGCTGTGGGATTGTCCTTCTGACAGGGGATGTACAGCCAGGCACGGAAAGCTGTGGGATTGTCCTTCTGACAGGGGATGTACAGCCAAGGTGCTGTTCCCAGGTGAGAGCACCTGTCACAGCACCTCAGTAGCTCAACACCGGATAAAACACTTCTCCCACACAAACCTTATCTCTAAAATGTGTTCTGTGTTTGAGATTCTCTCTCTATAAATGGAACAGCACCTGGAATGTCTTTGCTTCCCTTCTCCAGTGCCAACCACTGTGCCAAGGCTGAGCATTTTGTACAGCAGACATTCTGCCTCACAGGGAAGAGAACTGTCCCTATAGAAACAGTTTAACCCAGGTAAATAAAATTCTGGAAGGCTTCACATGGATTTTTGATGGGTAATTCCAGCTCAGGAGGCCCACAAGGGAAGTTCCAGCTGAGGGGGAGGAAGCCTTCAGCGTTTTCCCTACAGCAGCACCAACTGGAGTGCCCGGCCTCAGGCTCTCCCAGCAGCTGTCCAACCCCGGGACACCCTGGATGTTTCCTTACCAGTCACAAACAAAAGCCTTCTGCAGCTAGAACCGTGGAACCACAGGATGGTTTGGGTTGGAAGGCCCATCCCACCCCTGCCATGGCAGGGACACCTCCCACTGTCCCAGGCTGCTCCAAGTCCCATTGAACCTGGCCTTGGACACTGCCAGGGACGGAGCAGCCACAGCCTCTCCGGCTGACAGAGACATTCAAACAAAAATCTGCATTTCCTGCACCCCTCAAAATCTGAAACACCCTTCTGCTTCCATGCAGTCTTCCTCCGGTGACTGCTGGGGATTGTCCCCACCACCAGGACAGCTGAGTCCCGCAGGCACTGCTGCTCGCTGGAGCTGTTTTTCCACGCAGGGCCCCCTCTCAGAAGCTCTGATCCCCGGCGAGGCACGGCTGGAGCAGCTCTGTCCCGGCTGGTGCAGTGCAAACCCGCCAGACACATGAATAATTCAGCTGCAGGAGGGAACTGCCTGTGCCATCGCCATAGTAATGAACGCAGCGACGCCCTCACTGCAGCAGATTATATATAAGAATTCCAAATCTCTTTAGAAGACTGGATTTTTGTGGAGGTACTAGAGGAACACAGATTAATGAGCACGCTGCAAAAACAGCGTGGGAGGCCAGGGTGCTCCCTTCTCTGGGAACCTCCCCTACGCCCCAGCCCTGACACCTGCAGGGAGAAGCAGCAACAAACGTTCTCCTGTGACTGTCCAGACACGTGGAAACGAGGTTAAATCACAGAGCACGGGTAATACTTCCCTGGCTGTCACTGAGTTTCCCTTTCTCTGCCACACTCCAGCTCCCAAGAGGCAGCCCAGGCCCTGGCTGTCCTCAGCAGCAATTGTACACCAGGACAGCACAGTGGTGAATGACTTCTCCCAAGTCAAAGGATCAGAACTTGCTAACAAATAACTCCCAGTGATTACTTCCCTCTTTCTCGATTCACATTTGCCAAACAGCGATCCAATTCCAACACACACAGTAGCTAACGTTTCCAATAGTTCAGTCCACGCCTGGACCAAAAGTACTTCAGTAACAGAGGGTGAAAGTGAACTATGTTGAAAATAAACCCTTTGCTCTGCAGAAGGCAGTCCTTGGAGCAGCAGCAGTGACTGTGACCTTGCCAGCACACCCAGGAGTGCCCAGGACTCCCAGCACTGACAGACTCTGCTACTCTGCCAGGGGCTTTTCTGGATAATCTTCTTTACCTAACACAGGACAGAGAGTATTACTGGGGTGTCCTTACGGCTTGTGGGTTTATCCTTTAGTTGGTTATCCCCTGCGTGTTCAGAGAAGGGAATGGAGCTGGAGCTCCAGGGGAGGCTGAGGGAGCTGGAAAGGGGCTCAGGGGGGACCCTGTGGCTCTGCCCAACTCCCTGACAGCAGGGTGGAAAGAGAACTGGTGTTCTTGGTGCAGGCCCCATTTCCTGCAGCATCCCAAGCAGCCCCGGCGCAGCTGACTGCCAGTACCCAGCGCTGGGGTCAGAAAATCCCAATGCAAAGGGACCAGCGTGGAGTACCCAGAGCTGCGCCCAGCCTGCAGTCAGTGCTCTTCTAGGACACAGCACAGTGCAGAGGATGCTACAGTGCAAAGAGGAGCTGGAGCAGGTATTTCACAGGACCATCTTCCTAAAGCCCAGTGAGGGGCTGGCTCAGTGTGGCAGTGTTTGAGGGACACAGCCCAGCTTCCACCAGCACAGCCAGACCCTCAGCACAACAGGCTGTCTCTCTCCTCCAAGCCCTGGCACCAGAAAACACTGGAGAGGTGAAAACTCCAGCCAAAACCCTGACCATGCACCCCACGCTCACACTGAACTGCCAGCACTGCCTCTGTCCCCTCTCCCTGTCCGCAGTGCCACCTCCTGTCACCCCAGCCTGCCCAGCCACCCCTGCTGGCTCACCCCCAGCCCCTCCCCAAGAGCCTGCCTTGCTTCCCACCTGGTTCAATTCCTGCTGCCTGTTCCAGGTGTCACTGCAGGCACGGGGGACTGTGTGCTCACTGTCACCTCCCAGCAGTGCAGCTCCTCACCCGGCAGCTGCACTTGTCACCAGCGACGTCCCCCTGCAGCAGCTGCAGCCCGAGCCCCTGCCATCCCTCCCTCCCGGGCTGCAGCCGTGCCCCAGCCAGCCCAGCATGCAGCTCGCATCCAAAGGAAACCACAGCACATCCAGGCACTGGAATTCCTGCGACAAACGAAGAGAAAAACTCATCAAATCCGCTTTTCCCAGTTTTCTCTCATCACATATAATTAGCGAGCTGGCAGGTGGAGCCAGCTCAGGCTGCTCTGCAGACTCCTCACCCCGCTGTCTGCCAGCCCCAGGCAGCGCCCACCCCACACACGGGGCTCCTGCTGCTCCACCAGCAGCGTGGGATCAGGCATTCCCCTGGGAACAGGACAGGGAAAGGTACAGGGCCAGCAGAGCAGAACAGGCACACTGGAAGGGCTGAGGGAAACCCCAGAGAAGTGTTTTACCCCAGAGAGGAAGAGTGGAGAGGCTGACCACTGCCCAGGGCCTTGGATCTCCAGGGGAACCCCGATGAATAAAGGAGCTCTTCTCCAAGGATGAGAGGGCACTGCCACTCCTGGGCTCCTCCACGTGGTGTAAGGAAGGAGAGGAGTGCATGGAGAGGACAGGGCACAGGATCCCCGTGGCCTGGGGACCCTGGAGCAGGGAGGGCTGGGGGACAGGGACACGGCGAGCCCAGCACCTCCTGCTGCACCTCGGAGGTGCAGGAGCAGCTGATCCCTGACAGCCGTAACACAACTAAAACACTCCGACGTTTGACTCGAAAACATTCTATTTAATTTATACAAATAACTACTAAATAGAAAAAGTAGATTAAAACAAAATAGTTATTTTTCTGGCAGAGTTTAAATGCATATTATATAGCTTAGAAGAAATAAAATGCATTTTCCCCACAGCATTCATGACCTAATATTCTAGTTAACTCCTCCATTGCTTTCCTTTCCCAGCTCAGTAAGATGCCAGACGCAAGGTCCTGTGGGAAATGGCTATATATACGTTCCATATTCCAACTTAAAATATGGTACAGACCACACACCTACAAATGTGAAGCACTTAAAATGTGACTATCGAGTTGTAACATGATAATACAGAAAACAATTCATGTTTCAGGTTATATTGTGTTACAAAAATGTCTGTGTAAGAAATCATGAAAGAGGCCACATAAAAATAAGCTTTAACTTTATGCACTTATTTTACAGTTTAAAAAACTGGCAAGTGCACTAGTAATAAATAATTTGCAAGTTTTGGATAAACAAGAAATTCCTAATGTTCAGCATTATTGTAAACATCAGTACACATGTAAAATGCAGCTAAAGTCTGACAGTTACATTTTCAGTTCACCGAATTCTTTTCCTATTACTCAGGCATAGATCAATGCAGGATACAGCCAATCATATTTTTGGCAAGTCATGTCGTTAAAATTAACAGTGACAGTGCAAGTAAGGAATGCAAAGAATTCCTAGTGCAATAAAGAAGAGAAGCACAGGCAATATTGCTGATTAAAATTTACCACTTCCATGTGTTCACCCTGGGAGTGATTCGGAGAATTAAAATAAAATATTTAAAAAAAAAAATAAAAAAAAAAAAAAAAGAAAAGAAAAGGGGGGAAAAAAAAGAAAAACAGAAAAAAAAAAAAAGCTGTTCAAAGCCATTGTTTAATGCCCTGATCTTGTCTTAGGATTTCTCTGTCTTCCTTCAGGCCACTAGCTCAGCCACAGCACAGGCAGCTGAGTGCTCAGCGCTCGCCCAGGTGTGGTGGGACAGCCCGGGGTCCCCCCGCTGCTCCCCAGGACCCCGAGCAGCCCCCGGGGCACGAACTGCCTGGCCAGAGCCCTCGGGGCCAGCCAAGTGCCTTCCTGCCGGGACAGCGCCACCGGGAGAGAGAGGGTCAACAGTCAGCTTTCAGTTTGTCTAAGGAATTGTCAATTTTGGTCAAAGTCTTTTTGATGCGCAGGGCTGTCAGTCTGGCCGAGGGGTTCTGGTACCAGCACTCCTTCATCAGCTTGGCAAGGGACGTCAGCGTCTGGGAAAGAGCACAAACCGCACGACACATGGTCAGGCACAAATGACAAGCCAGGGGAGCACTGCCTGGGGCCGAGCCCTCACACAGAGGGGTTTTACTGCCTAATGAACACTCCATTTTCAGAGTTTCTCACTATTTATCAATTACAGAGCTTTCAGGTTTGAAAAGCTCCTGAAGTCTGGTAACTTGATTAAACCAAGAGCACAAGTGGCCCATGAGCTGACTGGAGTGACCAGCTAGTAGTGTAGCTTTAAACAACGGAGTGTGGGTTTTTTTCTAATTAAACAGTGGAGTGTGGGGTTTTTTTCTAATTAAACAATGGAGTGTGGGGTTTTTTTTTGTAATTAAGCAAACGCTGCACAGAATTTCTCTTCAATGAAACCAACTCCTGCAGACCCATGAGGGCAGCTGGGAAGGTACAGAAGTTCTGCCTGTGATTTCCTCATGCCCAGCAAGATTTAACTGGCTGGGCTCCCAGCACAGGGCACAGCTCCACACCCAAACCTCAGAGATGGGCCCTCTGCCCTGCCCAGCCCTACAGATTTCAAACTGACTTCCACAGCTCCAGGGGTAAGGACAAAACAGCTGGGCAGCCTGGAGAGGCCAGACTGATACTGATAAAGGAAAAGAAACCTGAGCAGCAGTCTTTCAAAGAGAACAACAGCCCCTGTCTTGCAGGCAGGAGAGGCCAGCGCTCTGCTGTGTGTGCTGTAAGCCACAGAAAGCCCTGGACTGCCTTCTCTCCCCTTCACTTCCCACAGAGGGAGAACAACCACCAGGAAAAGCAGCTGTAAGCTTTTGCTACCTGGTGTTCCTAAAGGCTGATCTGTGACAGGCTCAGGACCTGGCAGTGGTCAGTTTGCTGAGGGCTCCCCAGCCAGGCCGGCACATCCCAACCCCTGCCCAGGTGACACTGCCGACAGGGCCCGTCCAGATCATCCCCCCAGCCAGTGACAACGGAAAAAACGCCCACGTGTGCCAGAGCAACACCAGCACCACACTGACCGGGTCTGAGAACCATCTGTTGGGAATGTTGGGCCTCTGCTGATCCACACAGACCACCTTCCTCATGTCCTCAAAACTGGGATCGTTGGGAACCAAGTCATAAAAGGGCGGCTTGTAGTCTTCCACGATACCTGGTGAGACACAAACAGACAATACTCAGTGACTGCGTGAGTGAACAGCACTTCTGCAGGGAACACACAGCCCACCTGTCTAAGAGGCACAAAAATCCTTTACAAGTCGACCCTATAGAATCACGCAGCCTCTGAACAACAGAACAGCACTCCCTGCCCCAGAACAGCTTTTTCTACTCAAAATGTTAATTGATTAGCTTACGTTGCAAGTCCACAAAGTATGAGCTATACTCACTTCTACCAGCAAATGCAAAAATGTGAGGTCTGCACTGGGGTTTCTAACAGGCCCAGCACACACTTAGGTGCTTTTGTAGTTCCTCAAAGAGTCCAAGAAGTGTGTCAGCATCCACAGACCCTCAAGCTTGTGCTTCAAAACATTTCATTCCTTGTTATGAAAACAGGAAAATGCCCAGTGTAAGTGGCACCACATGCCGTCACAAAGCCAAACACCGAGAGCCCTCAGGAGCACAAGGCATCTTCATAAAGCCACAGGCTGGTCTGGCTTGGGAGGGACCTTACAGCCCATCTCATCCCACCCCTGCAATGGCAGGGACACTTTCCACTGTCCCAGGTTGCTCCAAGCCCCATCCAGCCCGGTCTTGAGACCAACAAGGTGGCCAAAACAAACTGCCCTGGGGTTTGGCACGGGAACCAGAGTGAGCGTGTGTGTGCTCCCAGCCCACTGACAGGGCACTGCAGGCTGGAGCCCCTCTGCTGCTCCCCAGGACACACCTGCAGCTCTGCCTCCTCACTGCATCAGCCTCACAAACCATCTCCAGGGAGCACAACGCTCTCAGGAAGCCAATTTACAAACTGGTGTTCAAAGACAAGGCATCTGGGTCAGCGGTGTGGAAACGCCACGGCTAATGAGGCCCCCTGTGCCCAGCAGGAACATCAATGGCTGCTGCTGACAGCTGGGACCCACACACTGAAATCTGCTGTCCCACAGCCAGACACAAAGCCCAGGAGAATCTCTGCTGCTTTGGACACCCTGAAGCTGAAGAGAGGTTCTCAATCCTTCCTACAGCAGTTGAATTTTAGTTTTCCTGTTCTACTGGAGATGAAAGTCCCATAGATACTCCTGTGCATACACCACAAAAATCTGTAAACCCCTGTCTGCCATGATTAGTCAAAAAGGGAATCAGTCTTCAGGAAATCCAAGTGCCTTGGAGAGCAGAAGGGTGATTTGGAGACCTGGGACCCAAGCAAGCTCCCACCAGGAGCACTGGGCAGCCTGCAGTTTGCCTGGTGCTATTCCAGCATGGACACAGGACAAATAACATGTGCTGTGTAAAGCAGCATCACCCGCCCTGTGCTCAGAGCAATTCCCAACTGCATTTACCAAACATCCCCCGCTGGGCTGGATTCCTGTCTTCACCCTTCTCCTGCCTCAGCCCAGATGCCAGTTGGCTGTGAGTCCTCAGGAACACAACCCCTCTGTGCCCCTGCTGCCACGCCTGTCCTGCAGGTAAAGCCAGGGCTTTGCAGGAGACAAACACCCAAACCCAGCTGTGTCACACAGCTCTGAACACACTCCCAGGGCCACGAGCACATTACAGATGAACTTTATCACTGCAGAGAGTGTCTGGCTCTAATTCACTATTGTCATGTGCTCTTTCCCAAGCAGAGGGCACAGAACTGCACAGAAGACACGCAGTTCTGAAGACAAAGGAAGCGGGGCTGGCCTTTACTCCAGTGGTGCCTGCAGAGCGCTCTGAGCTGCTGCCCAGCCCCGTGGGAGCCCCCAGCTCTGCAGCAGCCCTCAGTGGTGCCAGGAGCCACTCACCCTCTGTCCCACAGCGTGGCACTGACCCGTGACACGCTGCCCTCGCCCACTGCCCGGGGACACCCAGGTCCTGCAGCACAGCCCGTGCTTCCTGCACGGCCTGCAGGTGACTTCTGTCTTAAAGCCCATCCCATTCCATCCTCTGCCACGGGCACAGACACCTCCCACTGCCCCAGGCTGCTCCCAGCCCCAGTGTCCAGCCTGGCCTTGGGCACTGCCAGGGATCCAGGGGCAGCCACAGATGCTCTGGGAATTCCAGCCCAGCCAGGAATTCCTTCTCAATCTCCCATCCAGCCCTGGCCTCTGGCAGTGGGAAGCCATTCCCCGTGTCCTGTCCCCCCAACCCTTGTCCCCAGTCCCTCCCCAGTTCTCCTGGAGCCCCCTTTAGGCACTGGAAGGGGCTCTGAGCTTCCCTTGGAGCTTCTCCTCTCCGGAGGAACATTCCCAGCTCTCCCAGCCTGGCTCCAGAGCAGAGGTGCTCCAGCCCTGGGGGCAGCTCCATGGCCCTCAGCTGACTTTAGGTCCAGCTTGTCCTGTGCAAGCACAAATCTTCACTGCCCCACCCAACACAAAGCATGGCAGCAGCTTTGGAACACAGGAATGACAACCACACGCCAGGGCTCCTTGGAGCAGGAACCACCTTTGAGCTTCTGGCGTTACTGTCGTTGTGGAACAAGAGCAGAGCCCTGGGAACAACCCTGACAATTGCCAAGGATCTGAGCTGTGAGTGCCAGGCAGCAGGCAAGCACCAAACCAAGGGAGCACATTCCAGGAGCAGGGGACTCGGCAGGGAACAGCACTGCTGTATTTGAAGGGAGGCAAACACGGCTTTGGGGGCTGACATCACATCCCGAGTACTGAGAAAACGCTGGCTGGCTCCTACTGCAGCACACAGACAACACACTTGTTTGTGCCAAAGGAGCTTCCGATCACGTTTTCCTCCTCTACTAAACGAGAAAATACCAACAACCACTGTGTCACCTGGAGGATCACTGGGTATGTTTTCAAAAAATAAAAAAAATTGAAAGAGAATAAATAAACAAAGACTAAGAACTACCAGTCTTAGCAGTCGTAACAAGTTCCAGGTGTGTGTGAGCTGAAGCACTGAACCAGGCCTAGTCACTGGAAGGCTGTCCACGAGCCCAGGAGAGCACGGAGAGCTGATGAGAGCCTCTGCCCCCCCAGACACCACCACACCCCTGCTCCTGCAGCCTCACTCCCCATGCCAAAGTCTCACTGCAAAGCAAACAGGCTTATCAGAGTGACCACCTGACTAGCAATGATTCCCACACAGCTCAATGCACAGTGAGGGAAGATGTTTACTCCATCCCAACCAGTGCAAGGGCATAGAATTACTGACAGCAACAGCCAGGAGCACAGTACAACTGATTCTGTGCAATTAGTACCACCAGCACCTGAAACTTCAGGCTGTCCTGACGTGACCAATGCAGAGACAGACCTGCATCACCTTCAGTTTCTCCACGGTGGCACTGAGCTCAGTCAGAATGAAATTCCCAGAGCATGCACCTACAAGCAGGTAGGTCTGCAGTGCCATGAGCTCCACACCAACCTGGTGAAGCTGCCAGCACCGTGCACCCTTGCTCATTCCAGAGCAGCTCAGGTAAAGCCCATTGCTGCAGCAGTATCTGTGCCCAGCACCAGAACTGCACCTGTGCACGGGCCAGTGCTGCATCCCAACTCAGTAAAGAAAAGCAGTCCTGAATTCTGATATTTTCTGAACTTCCTATATGTTTTCCTTCTGTCCTTTAGGGTTTGTCACGAGAAACAGACACCTACAAATACTCACTGTGGTTCAATGACGTAAGGAAGAACAGAGACTTTGTGATCTAAAATTTTAACTTAGCCATTTGGTATGGATTAGAATGAGCAGGGGACTCTCTTCTCTGCCTTAACTGAAATGGCAACAGGATTCAGCCACTGGGGTACTCAGTGTGCACCCAACACACCAAGAGCTTCCTCGGCGTCTCTGGAATCAAACCACTGGTTTGTGTGTGGTTTGTGTGTGGTTTGCGCGCGGTTTGCACGCGGTTTGCGCGCTCCTGTGCACACTGGTGGCAGGTGCCCTGCCGTGAATCAGCAGGTGCTCAGCTGTCCCCGAGGCAGGGGAAGGAGCCCCCAGCACTCACCGTTGCTGACCATGCGCCTGGCCACCTCCCAGAGCACCAGGCCAAAGGCCCAGATGTCCACACGCTTGTAGGAGTCGAAGCAGTCTGCCTGGATGCTCTCGTCCAGCACCTCGGGGGCCATGTAGCGCTTGGTGCCCACGCGGGGGTTGTTCCCCACGTCCAGCTGGTTTGTGCTTTGGGAATGCATAACTGCAAGGCCTGGAGGACACAAAAAACAAGTCACTGTTAAGTGCCCTTCAACTGTAGCAGCACACACTTCAAGGCCCCAGGAGCAGCGATCCCGTCAGACGGTTCCAGAAAGAGAAGGAGCCCAGGGCCCAGCTGTCCAAGGACCAACGGGGTCAGCTCCAAGCTGGCCAGCAAAACCAGCCCCTGAGGCCGCAGACAGGCCCATTATCTCCTGAGGGATTATCATCAAGCGTTTTATGGCACTCTTGCAAAACACTGTCATGAAGTGTTCTGCAGCCACTGGATGTCCCCAGCACTCCGGGCACGGATGTGCAGAGGCCAAACAGCTGCTGCTCAGGAGAAAACAATTTTACACGGCATTCAAATTTATTTATAGACCTTTTGGGTAGGTGGATACACCCGAACTGTGGGGAAGGGAGGAGAAAAACACTGCGCCAAGGATACACACAAGTTAAAAAAATAAAGCTGCAAAACAAAAAACACCGTATTTGCAGCAGCCTGAAAAATAAACATCCTCAAGCAGATCTAAAATGAGTCAGACAAAACCACTCTACCTGGTTTCTGCTAATTACTAAACATTTAAGCAGAGAACATTACGTGAGGGACTAAATGACTGTAAATTTGGAAACACACAGAGCACTCATCTGGCCACGGTAAACAGAGAGCACTGCAAATTGAGCAGCAGTGGGTGCACGGCAGAGCCCAGCCACAGAGCGGGCGACCAAACTCTCCCTAATTTCCTCAGCAAATCTAAGAATGACATCCACTATTTGCATTTAACAGCAGTTTATTTTAGGTGAACCTTAAAAGGCTTTTTACCTCAGTCCCACAAAAACCAACCTCTCACCAGATCATTCATTTGCTTTGCCTTCCAAAGAACAGTCTGTTCTTTAACGTAACAAAAATTTGGAAAACACTTTTCTACAATTCAAGTGCACTCCAAGACACTTCAAGCTGATAAGAATATGCTTATGGCACCTCTAGAAAGATCACAGAACACTTTGGGTTGGAAGGGGTCTTAAAGTTCATCCAGTCCCACCCTGCCACGGCAGGGACGCCTGCCACTAGCCCAGGGAGCTCCAAGGCCCAGTGTCCAACTTGGCCTGGGACACTTCCAGGGATCCAGGGGCAGTCGCAGCTGCTCTGGGCACCTGTGCCAGGGCCTCACCTCCCTCACTGTAAAACACTTCTTATATTTAATGTAAATTGACCCTCTTCCAGTTTCAAACCACCTCCCCTTGGCCTATCACAACAAGCACTGCTGAAATGTTCGTCCCCACCCTTTTTAGGGACACCCGATGTACCATCTCACGACCCCAGACTGATGAGATGTCTGCTCCCAAGTCCAAGTACTTCTATCAAATACTGACACACACTCGTATACTTTTATGTACTATTTGAAATTCATATTGGATTATATTATACAGTGCGTACAGCTTACAGTTTTTCTTTTAGAAAAGCTTCAACAGCAAACAAAGGTTAGAAACCACATCTCCTGGCCAACTCTGTAAATGTTAGGACCCCGGAGAACACTTCACTAAAACCCATAAAACTTCATCCAAACTGAGCAAAACAGATTGCAGAGGGCGACAGGTCAAGGTTTACAGCTGAGGGAGACAAGTCAGCATCCCACACACCACAGACCAAGGGGCTGGGGCAATGGGGTCAGGGGACAGAGTGTGGTAACCCGGTTCCCATCACAGAGGCATCCCAGCTCTCAGGGAGAGCCTGCTCCACTCCGGGGGCTCTCAAAGCACAAGGAACTGAGGGGCACTGAGCACATGGCAGAGCAGCTCCTGCTTTAAGACACCAGCTCCTGAAAAGGAACGCCGTGGTTTGACAAGACCCTTTCAGCACACTGCAGGATCTGCCGCCTTGGCACAGCCCTACGTGCTGTCCACCCGCAGCGAGAGTTGCTCAATCAGACCCAGCATCAGGCACGTGCTCTGCTTTGGAAGGACAAAGGCACGACTTCTCCCCAGACTGACAGAACGAGCAGGAATGACATCCATTCCCGGACTTTGTCACCCAGCTTCTGCTTAGCCAGAGCACATCTGAGCTGGCCAGTGCTGGTGCTGCAGCTCCTGGTGCCGCGGTGCCGTGGGCCAGAGCAGCTCCCAGCCCCACGCCCTGAGAGGAGGAGACCAGAGGGTGGAAAACAAGACAGAGCCTCACAGAAGAAAGGGCACGAATGCATGCCAGAAGCAACAAATCCTTTGGTGAAGTTCCCTTACAGAGGGGGAACACAGGAAAAATGTGACAGATACGTGTCTGAGGAGCACACATTTAAAAAAAGTAACATTTTAGCACCATAAAAACTAATCAAGAAGTGTTTACTGCTGTGCTCTCCTGGAAAAATCTCTCAAACATCTGATACCTCTAGATAAATAGTGTAATAGATTTCACTGAACCAGTGCCATGTCAATCAATGCCAGGATGTGCTGCCCCTCCTCAGAGGGAACTACACATTTATTTAAAAGCCAGTTTCTGATGCTTTGTATTTTCAATTTGCTGCTCCATTTGTTACTATTCCCACAGCAATTTTCCAGAGGCCCAAGTATGTGGCTTCCATGTTTTCTGTGTCTCTATCTCAAATCTCTCAGGCACAAGTGACAGAAACCATGCAGTAGAATTGTTATTTTAAAAATTCCCATCTCCTGATACGCTTTTTGCTTAGGTAATAGTGCCCCAATACTGCTCTACCACTCTTTTCTCCCTTGTCTTCAGAGAAAAGAAAACAAAAGTTACTGTCAGACATCCCTGCAGGGTGTGGAGAAGCCACACTGCTGTGCGCTTCAATCCCAGAGCAGCCGGTCGCAGGGAAGCCACTGCAGAGCGCTCTGCACGACTGCAGCTGGACAGAGCTACCAGCACAGCGAGCACACGGCTCAGCCCGTCCGCGGGAGGACAGGCACTGTCCCAGACACGGAGCGTGAGCCCGGCGCGCCCTGCGATCCCGAACGGGATTAACGGCGGCAACCGGGAAACGTCCCCAGAGCCTGCCCGGGCTGCAGCGCCACCTGGCGGCCGCGGCGGGCACTGCGGGGAGCCGCAGCGACGGGCAGGCGGGGTCACCGCGGGGTCACGGACACCCCCGGGGTCACCGCGGGGTCACCGCCACCCCATGGGGTCACTATGGCTCGGGACACACCCCACAAGGTCACTGTCTCAGGACACCCTGCAGGGTCCCTATGGCTCAGGGACACCCCACAGGGTCACTGTGGCTCAGGACGTCCCATGGGTCACTATGGCTCAGGACACCCTGCTGCCAGCGCACAGCACCCTGCAGGGTCACTCTGGGCTCAGGGACACCCCATGGGGTGGCTCAGGACACGCCGTTCCCAGGGCACAGCACCCCGGGCCCCTCCGGCCACAGCCCCCCGGGGCTGGGCTCTGGGCAGTCCCCACCTTTGTGCAGCCCCCAGCGCCTGGCTCTGTGCAGCCCCCAGCTCTGTGCAGCCCCCAGCTCTGTGCAGGGCAGGGGCAGGGCTCACCCAGGTCGGCAATGCAGCACTGCCCGTTCTTCTTGACCAGGATGTTCTTGCTCTTGAGGTCGCGGTGGGAGATGGCGGGCTTGCCCTGCGTGCCGAAGATCTCGATGTGCAGGTGCGCCAGGCCGCTGGCGATGGACAGCACGATGCGCAGGCAGCTCACCGTGTCCAGCGTGGTCAGCTGCAGGTAGTCGTACAGGGAGCCCATCTCGTGGTAGTGTGTGATCAGCCACAGCTGCGTGCTCGAGTTCCTGGAAGTCATATCTGATGCAATAAAACCTAGTGGGAGAGGGAGAAGGAGAAACAAGAAAATGAACTGACAGAGCCCCCTCAAGACTCCCCGAGAAAAGCAGCTCAGTTAGTCAGAGCAGGGTGCTGATAATGCCAAGGTAAGTGTGATAATTGTGGGTTTGACCCCGTACAGCCATCCACTCAGGAGCGGGACTGGATCCTTGGGGGTCCCCTCCAGCCCTGAATATCCCGTGGTAAGGTCAATCAATGCTGCTGGCCCCACCTGCAATGCACAACTGGTTCAATTACAACTGCACTGCAGACCACTGCAGGTACCACTGTGGCGAAAACAAAGCCAACAAATGCTGGAACTCTAACTCACACCTATTCACAAGAACCCATTTATATATTTGTCAGTCACACCAAAAAACTACGTGTTAGGATCACACACTTGAAAACACTTTTCCCTTCTTTTGGAGGACTTGGGGGTGGGGACGTTCCCAGTCAAACAGAAAGACCCCAAGTCTGTAGCATATTTGCTGCTGCCCACTTGAGAGGGAAAGCAGAAACACCTCAAACATCTAGCCATGAACAACCATCTCCATTTTTAGAGCCCACAGGCAGCCAGTGCAGGCTGCAGAGAAAAGGGTTAAATATGTAGCCCAACCACAATGATCTACAAAGAAACAGAGAAAATTTTCTGTTCAAAGCTCAGGAACCTCACAAACTGTCTCCAAAAATGTCATGTCTTGAAACTGAACCCCAAATTCAGGGGAAGATCCCTTCCTGTCACTTCTGCGTATCTCCAGACCGTGACTTCAACAGCTTTAGGTGGGAACAACAAAAGTTTTATTCCCAAATCAAATTAACAAACCATGTTTACGTAAAGCTCACAGACATTTGTCAGAAAGAACACCCACTGCTTTCTCTCCTCAAGTCAGACCTGTGCACAATGTGAGATTTCTCTAATCTGTGATATTGTTTAATACTGCACCTAAAAAAGTCTCTGAAATAGCCAACAAATTTGACAGTTATCAAGACAGACTAAACACAGGCAGAGCACCAAGGGAAGTATGCAATGTAATTTCAGCCAAATCATTTGCTCCCTTGGGAAGTTCAATAATTCACATTTCAGGAGGCCACCAAATTATTTTTGTAGTAACAAAGGAACTGCTTCAGAAAACACACAAACGTCTAGCAGGGTGAGCTAGAGCCAAGGAACGTTCTCTGACAGGAAGCAAGAATAAGGATCTGAAGGAAAACCAATTGAAGACAGATTTTGGGTGAGGCAGTGTCAGCACTCAGAAAATGTGCTGCTGCTTTTATTTCCAGGGGTGGCACACCACTGACAGAAGGGCACATCTATCAGAAACCAAAGGGCTGCTTAAACCTCAGACATGGCCCAACACAACAAAGCCACTTTCCCAGTTCTCAGAACCAGGCACATGAGGTATGAGCAATGCACAAGGTTCGTTTACTTTCCTATTTACAGGGAAAAAGATGCATCATGCAGCTACAGCTGAAGTTTAAACACCAAAAGAGCTTACTCTCACCTTGAGCAGAACAGTTAAACAGAAGAGAATACTGGATTCATACTGCACTTTACTCAGTCATAAGGGAAAGCATTCAAACCCCTAAATCTTATCTGAGATCACAACCCAACGCAGATCCACCAGAGCTTCCCCTGACACTCTGTGCAGGACCCTGCAATGAGAGCTGCAGGAGCCAGTCCCTTCCCTGTGGCACCTCCACTGTTTTCTGTGTGCTCAGCTGCCAACACCTGCTTCATCTGGTTGATTAACTGCTTCCTGCTGGAATATTGCAGAGCAACAAGTCACAGCTGCTATGACACATTCCCCATTTCAGACTCAGCCCCCCCTGGAAGTCTCTCCCTGAAAATCTCTCTTCAGCTATTTATCACAACACAGGAACTAGAGGCTGTGAGCTGCCTGGTGAGTGTGCAGTGCTTCACAGGTGACCTGTCCAGGTAACTCACCTTTACACCAGACACAGGATACAGGATGCGCTTGTGCTACTTACCTAAAATATTCTCATGCCTCAGCAGCACAGTGTTGTACAGCTCAGTTTCCCTGAACCAGGACTTTTCATCCCTAGAAGAGAAGATCTTCACAGCAACATTTTCTCCTTGCCACTGACCTCTCCAAACTTCTCCGTAACGGCCCTTTCCTGGTGGGGGAAAAAACACAGGAGAAGCTGTCAGCTAACAAACAGCCCTCAGCAGGCAGAACCGGACTGCCACGAACCAGGTATCAGCTGGTGTGACCACCCCTGCATGCACTTCCTACCAACTGGGGTCACACTGTGCCCCAGCGTCCCTCCTTCTCCCTGTCTGCCTGGACTGCAGGTGTGAGTGGGTAAGTGTGGACTCTGCTTGGACTGCAGGTGTGAGTGGGCGAGTGTGGACTCTGCCTGGACTGCAGGTGTGAGTGGGCGAGTGTGGACTCTGCCTGGACTGCAGGTGTGAGTGGGTGAGTGTGGACTCTGCTTGGACTGCAGGTGTGAGTGGGCGAGTGTGGACTCTGCCTGGACTGCAGGTGTGAGTGGGCGAGTGTGGACTCTGCTTGGACTGCAGGTGTGAGTGGGCGAGTGTGGACTCTGCCTGGACTGCAGGTGTGAGTGGGTGAGTGTGGACTCTGCCTGGACTGCAGGTGTGAGTGGGCGAGTGTGGACTCTGCCTGGACTGCAGGTGTGAGTGGGTAAGTGTGGACTCTGCTTGGACTGCAGGTGTGAGTGGGCGAGTGTGGACTCTGCCTGGACTGCAGGTGTGAGTGGGCGAGTGTGGACTCTGCCTGGACTGCAGGTGTGAGTGGGTAAGTGTGGACTCTGCCTGGACTGCAGGTGTGAGTGGGTAAGTGTGGACTCTGCTTGGACTGCAGGTGTGAGTGGGCGAGTGTGGACTCTGCTTGGACTGCAGGTGTGAGTGGGCGAGTGTGGACTCAGCCTGGACTGCAGGTGTGAGTGGGCGAGTGTGGACTCTGCCTGGACTGCAGGTGTGAGTGGGTGAGTGTGGACTCTGCTTGGACTGCAGGTGTGAGCGGGTGAGTGTGGACTCTGCCTGGACTGCAGGTGTGAGTGGGCGAGTGTGGACTCTGCTTGGACTGCAGGTGTGAGTGGGCGAGTGTGGACTCTGCCTGGACTGCAGGTGTGAGCGGGTGAGTGTGGACTCTGCTTGGACTGCAGGTGTGAGTGGGTGAGTGTGGACTCTGCCTGGACTGCAGGTGTGAGTGGGTGAGTGTGGACTCTGCCTGGACTGCAGGTGTGAGTGGGTAAGTGTGGACTCTGCTTGGACTGCAGGTGTGAGCGGGTGAGTGTGGACTCTGCTTGGACTGCAGGTGTGAGTGGGTGAGTGTGGACTCTGCTTGGACTGCAGGTGTGAGTGGGCGAGTGTGGACTCTGCTTGGACTGCAGGTGTGAGTGGGTGAGTGTGGACTCTGCTTGGACTGCAGGTGTGAGTGGGCGAGTGTGGACTCTGCTTGGACTGCAGGTGTGAGTGGGTGAGTGTGGACTCTGCTTGGACTGCAGGTGTGAGTGGGTGAGTGTGGACTCTGCCTGGACTGCAGGTGTGAGTGGGTAAGTGTGGACTCTTCTTGGACTGCAGGTGTGAGTGGGTGAGTGCGGATCTCCCCTCCCTGCACACCTGTGCAGCACAGAGGGGCTGAACTGGGAGGTGACACCACCCAACCACCAGCAATGAAAGTGCTTTTGCAGCCGAGGTGACTTAGGGAGCACAGGGCAAGGTCAGTGTGCACAACACAGAGCTGTGAATTCTGCAGTGAGTAGGGCAGGGAGGAAATGTAACGCTGGGGATAGAGCCTTTACATTTCTATTCCATCATCAGCCCTTGCAGAAACACAAAATGATAATTTAAAAAAAACAAAAAAAACCCAAAAAAAACCCCAAACCCATCCACAAACAAAAAAGGGATCAAAAAAAACCACCAACCCCACCAAAACCAAGTCCTGTCCTGTGGAGATCAGGGTACACTGTCTGCAAGCCAAGCTTTTTATCCCAATAGCTTCTTCACCTCTTCAGTGCCTGCACAGCATCTTGGCTCAATGTCAATGCCTCCAGGTATCTTTGACCCAAATGCTTCCTAACCTCAAATCTTAACACTGCTCAATTATTAATAAAAATATGCTGAAGAAAAAAATTTAATGAATCCTTTAAATTAATACTAAAGTCCTACAAAAAACTAAACAGCCACAAGACACTGACCTACACACTCCACAAGTGTGATCTGGCGAGCCACCGTTCTTTGCACCAAGAAAGGAAGTCCAGAGCCACTTCCAGATGTGCAGGAATGGTCCAACAGATCCTGTTCAGAAGGAAGAGCAGAAGTTAGAACTCATGAGAAGCCCCATCTTTCCCTGTTTACACGCAGAAAGGACAGGTCACATTACAGCTCGGGGGTATCTGTGGCCCTGGGGATGCCCTTTGGTCACCCAGGGTCAAAGAGCGTTTGTTTAGTAAGTCATTACTTGTTAACAAGTGTAGGAGATATATGACAACAGATGTCTGTGCACTGGAAGCCCACTCCTCGCCCACCAGCTATCCTCTCTCATGAGATCCCACCCTTTCTCAGCACTTCACTCTTCTTTTACTTACCTTGCGTGCTCTCAGTTTCTGTTTCTGATACCTGCATCAAGCTTGAATAGGTATTTAAAACCAAAACCAGTTTTCATATAAACAAGGTGAGGGGATTTACCAGCATCACCTACACAAGATTTGCCATTGATACTCCAGAAAAATTTCTGTAAGAAATCTTTCTTAAAAGCTTTATCAGTTTCTGGTATTTTTAGTGCATAGAAAGGAGACTTTGAGCTGTAAGCTTATAATAAACATGAGAGAGATCCTGACTGAATGTTAAAATCCCATTAGCCTTGTAAAATGCTAATGCCCAGCTACTTTTACAGCCAGGAGTTTTGTATTAGTTCAAAGCATTAACAACTACTGCCGAAGTCTTTCTTTACAAAGGAAAATAGGATAAAAAAGCCCAAGTGTAATCAACTTTCTATTACTTCCAGAAAACTGCATTGCTGTGCTTGAACCAAATATCCATGAAATCTCATTTCTTCTAACAACCTCTTAACGAGTGCTCAAGAAAAAGATAATCTAGGAGTGACAGAGACCACCTCACTTCTTAACATGAACTGAGGGCACATTTTCCTTTCACGCCTGCATCAGAGGCAAAACAAAAGCAACAAAACAAAAAAAAACACTCCCAAACTTATCTACAGCAACTGTGAAAACAAGATTTGAAGAGGCCAGAGCTCCTTCCATGCCCACTAAGCAGCTTAGGGCTTTAAGCACTTGCTACACTGCAGAGACTAATCCTAAATGTAAACCTACCTAATGTGTGACAAAACCAGTGGCTTAAGACACAATGGAGAAGAAAAATCTGGAATCTAGAAGACTTGCTGTTTAGATGAACGTTTAGGCACAGGAACTGCCAACTAATTACATTCTGCGCATCAGCCACACAGGGAGGCAGAGCAGCAGCACTGAGGCTCTGGCTGCTCCACCAGACCAAGCCCTCCCAGCTCCTCACAGCTCTTTGAAACAAAACTTGGATTTATTCTTCGCGGGTTTTGCCACCATTTCCAAGTAACATTAAATAACTGGAGGTACAGAAGGTTTGCAAACGGCTTGAAATGATCTTGCACAGGTAAGACAGAAGAGCTGGTAAAAGCTGGAAGTTTCAGTGCTTAAGGACAGATTACCAGTTGCACACATGCCTGGGCCATGGTGGATACATCAAGACTGGCCCTTTTAAACCAGCAACACCGAACCAAGCCTTGTGGGCTGATTAAAGAGAGCCAAAGGCATTGCAAAAAAAGGAAGAAAAAGTATTAACAGACATAGGCCACTCTTCAACCCTGCAGTGAAAGCACATTACGGTGGGAGAGCACCAAAATAGAAAACACTTTCCAGCCTCTTAATGTTGGGGGCATTTTATCTCAGCAATGCAAGAAGAAAACTCTGCACTGCTTAAGAACAAACACTCCATCTGCCTGAAGCTTTACCTGCTCTGCTCAGATAAAGTGAGGGACAGCTGCTGGGACATTTGTGCTCTGGCCTCAGGGAAGAGGGAAGGGGCAGTCCCCCTGCAGAAAGGGATCGCTTCCCAGCTCATTACATTTTCTAGAGACCTCATGAGCAAGAGTGTATTTTGAAAACTGAGCTTTGAGTAAGCATTGCACCTTTATTAGAACTCCCACTGCTCTTCCATCAACAAAACATCACTGACACCCCAGAGTCCTGCTACTGAGATCATGGCAGTCAGGTTTTAAACGTCAAAATTACCTGTATTTTCTTTCTCACCTAACATCACATCTTTTCCAACCCTTCGGGTTGTTGTGTATCAAACAAGCAGCACAGCTCTCCACCTCTCCCATTACTGCAGGCCACCCAACAGTCAGGCACACTCTGTCTTGATGTGCTGACATTATTTCCAAGAACACGAACAGCTCAGAGTGATTCTCCAGGTTAAAGGACCTACACTTGCCAAACCCATCTTTTGGTTAAAATTCATTAACACTACAGTTTTGGGAGCACAGGAACTGCACCACTCAAGTCCCGAGGCCAAGTGGCACCTCCTGGCAGCAAAACGTGCTCTGGGTGATGTGGCCAGACAGAAGGAAGAGAGGGGGGTTAGGAAGCGAGGGAAATCACACCCTGCACACAGGCAGGTCACTTACTGCCAACGTGCTGTCCCCCACGTTGGAGGCAATGAGCCCCTCGATTGTGCCGTACTCTGCATCCCTAGAATTGAGCCTCTCCATGTGGTTTTTCTGTATTCTCCGTATGATCAGCACAGCTACTGCAGAAAAAACTATCAACACCACCACAGGAGCCAGGATAACGATGATTAGTGTTTCCATGCTGTAGCCTGCAGCTTCTCCTTGAAAGGTTTGCCCTTGGAAAAGAGGGAGGAAGGGGAAAAGTGTGAAAAGAGAGAGAGAAAAAAACGGATTTGCAGATTCCCAGAGAAAGTCTTTAAACCCACCAGCACTGACACCAACCATTACCTGGTACCCACCCGGCGTGACAGAGAGGCCGTGGCACAGCCAGGTGTGAGCACACCTGCAGAGAGGATGCTCCCTGTGGAACAGCACAGCCCCCACCTGCACCCAGCCACTTCTCAGAGGCAGCGCCTCCATCCTGACCCCCAGCACACACTGCAGCCCCCTCCCCGCCCCAGCCACAGGGACCAGCCAACCCCTGGGCACCAGATGTGTGCCAGCAGGCCCCAGGCTGGGGACATCCTGCTCCTGTGAAACCCTTCCTCCAGGCAGCCCCGGAGCCACCTCTCTCCCAGCACAGCAGAGCAAAGCCAAGCCCCTCCTCTCTCTCCGGATGCACGGGTGCTGGATGAAGCGCTCACCTTTGGACGAGGGCAGCTGCGCAGTGATGTTCATGTTGCACAGGTGTCCCTGGCAGCACTCCACGGCCTGGTTGGGGGATGGAGGCGTTTTGCACGTCATTTTCCGTTGCTCATAGACCTGGAAGCAGCCCTTCTGGTAAACCTTAGCCCCATCATTGATGCTCAGGGAAGAGAAGCAGCGCTGGCCCTGGCAGCGGTCCCCGTTCCCACAGGACGTGCCCTCACACACACACTCGTAGGGGACCATCTTCAGCTTCCGTTCATCATCTGCCAAAGGGAAGCGTCCAGGAAAAAAACATCATCCTGCTCTTAACAGCTTCAGTTAGAGGTGACGAAATCATAACACAATAAAATCTGCTCAAGGGAAGTCGAGATACTGTTTTCAGGTAGTGCTGAAGACCCACTAAGTAGGAGGTAACAATTCTAATTCAGCTATTTCAGCATGACAAAGATAGGTCACAGCAGACACAAGAGACCTCTCTCAAGTAAGTTAAAATTTGAAACTGAGAAAACCGAGTTACTCCCAGAAAGCTTTTATTCAATGTTTTCCAAAGGCTGTTTGTGAAGTAGCAAAGTGGCGAATACACATCTTTCAGGAGCTCATCTCTCAAAACATCCAAGAGATCTTCAAATGAACCATTCCTGCCCTTCCATGGCAGTGGAAATACTATTCCCCTTTTTCTGAGGCAAACCTTAAACACACTTTTTGTGTCAGAAAAGCTTCACGTGCGCACAGCTGTGTTAACCAGTGTCAGAAGTCACTGTGCAGACTCAATGCCCTCACTGGAGCAGCCATGGAAGAGTCACCAAACACCACACGGGAAACTCTGAGCCCACGCAACACTCACCTTGCCAGCTCGGAGATGGGAACGCCATCACCATCAGCACAGGGAGAATCATCACTCCATCAACCACCCTGGAGCTGCAGAAAGGAGAGACATCAGTTCTGTAAGCTCCCATTGCTGTCTAAAAATGCAACCACCCCAAAAGCAGCGTTCAGCAGCGTCCTTCAACAGTTTTTTTACACAAAACACAACCCAACGTTGATTGGTCTCCTTTTTCACTCTGTCTTGTTTCCTAAATACTTTCCTTCACTTGTAAAATCCATGCATTTACTGCAACATCTTTTCAGATTCACAGAGACAGCACATGCAACTACCGTGCACATACAGAGGCTTCTAGTAGGGAAACGTGAACCCTGCCAGTACCAAGCAGAAATGTGATACAGGTGATACATTCTTTAAACCACTTGTTAAGAAGCTAAATTACTGAGAAGGTGGTCTGTAAAACTGTATTTTCTGGGCTTGAGGGGAAACAGAAAAGATCTCCACCAGAAAACTCAGGAGAACTTCCATTAACTGGCAAAAGCCATTGCTGGATGGCAAGAAGATCGAGATGCATTTAAGGAAGATGCTGCTCTCTGAGGAGTCATTTCCCAGTTTCAGTTGCTTCTCCAAGGATTTTCCTTGCGATGGCCCAAGTCCATTTCCCTGCTGCTTAGGACAGGTAACTACACCTTGTGCAAGGTTCAGGCTCATTCCAGCATAAAGCAGAAGCACACACTCCCTCTAAAACAGGAAACAAAGGAGTGAATTTCCCTTTGTATTTCCAGTCTTTGCCATGACACTTGGTCTGTACAAGAAAATGACAGACCACTCTTTGCTCTGCTTTTTACTGTGAAACAAGGCTTCTGAATAGAAACTTTTCTGCAGTTTCTTAGGATTTAACCCAACAGACAGGGCTGGTGACTCAGGATGGTTTGTCTGTCCTGTGCTGGTCAGTTCCTACAGAGACTCTCTGGCCTAGTCACATAGAACAAAATCCCAGTCAAAAGCAGCGGCAAGCAGTAGGTGCAAACCAAAGTTCCCCCTGACAAGCCACTGAGCCATTGCCATGCTCCTTATGTGCAGGTATTTCTCTTCATTTTTCAGATTTAATTCTAATCGAAGCAGATGAAAATTGAACATAAACCTGGTATTGCCATTTTCCTTTCAGATCTCTTCTGTTGTGCCTTTTCAAATCATTAGCACTTCTTAAGTGCTCAGTGATGAAAGCCAAGCCATTACTTCTGTATTTATTTCCTGACATGGATTTGTTTCCAGTAATTGATTCGTCATCAGTTAAAACGATCATAAACTTCTGAGCCAAGTACTCAGTTTTTGCCTTCACAGAAAGGCCCAGGCAGCTCTGACCACATCACCTCCCAGAGCAACACCGTCCCTTCCCAAGACCCATTCCCCAGGGAAGCTTCCCTTCCTTGTCCCTGACACAGCCCAAGGCATCAGTAACACCTGCTGGAAACACGACCAAACCAAGTCACACAAACAGCATGAGCAGGGAGCAATCCATCCGGGAAGTTTAAAGCAGAGGAGAGCTATCCCAGGGAACCACTAGCGGCCTCATGCTGCAGATCAGCTCAGAGGGGTCCCAGGGTGGTGCTGGGGTCCCCAGGTGCTGCCGGCAGAACGCGCTGCTCACTCAGCAAGCCCAGAGCAGGGCGGCTCCTGGGACCTGCCCTCCTTCCCTGCACACGCTGGCGGTTCCAGGAGCCAAAGCCAGCCTGGGGCTGTGCATGGGAGCAGGGGGAGCACTCCAGGGGATCCCAGCAGGGACGGGCCCCCCAGGAGAGCCCTTCGGACAGCAGGGACATCCAGCTCAAGGCAGAGGGGCTTTAAGAACACCAAAAGTGAGTTTGACACTGCTGGGCAGGTTCAGGGGATAACCAGCAGCACCAGCAGCAGCACATCCAGCTCTTCCACAGCAACTCAGGGCTGCAGCCTCTGGGCCCAGTTAAAACCAGCATGGCTTGTTTTGCACTGGTGGGAGCTGTCCCGCCTCTGCAACATGTGGGGCAGCCCCGAGACCCCCAGAGCGTGACCCCCCTCCCCAGGGCATCCTCCCTTGGCCGTTCCAGCCCTTCCCCTGCCAGCCCTGGCTGAGGGGGAGCAGCAGCCAGCCCAGTTCTGCTCTGCTGAAAGGAGGCCGAGCACAGCAACCAGGAGCTGGCTGCAGCGTGGGACTGGAGAGACAGGAGGCACACACCAGCCCAAACAGCAGGAAAACTCTGCCAGCTGCATCTGCTTATCTGCTGTCCTCTCGAGCAGTTTATTTGTGGCCCTGAAAACAAAGAAACAAACATACACAAGTGTATTTGTACATACAAGTCCCCGCCCTGTACTTCTCAGGGGAGGATGAGGATGGAAATCAGAGCCATGCCCCCAAAGAGGAAGACAAACCACACTGGACTTTAAACAGATATTATGCATTCCACAGCACGCGTGGTTCTCCCAAGGAAAAAAAGCGCAGTACTTCAATTTAAACCCTGCTTCTATGGAGCTGTTCTTGCAGCCATTCATTTTCCCAAAAGCCTCAAGGAATAATATCTCGTCTGCCCTTGCTGAGAAGAGCTGTGACATCAGCAGCAGCCTGTGGCACACCACCCTGTCCTCAGCCCCAAAGCAAGGCCTGCCCATGTCTGCGCAGCCCAGGACACTCGGGGGTTTGGCAGGGGCCCCCAGCCCTGGGAGACGACAGGAGGGGAGGGCTGGGAGGAGCCTCTGACCTTCACAAAACACTCATTTTCCCTCAAGAATTATTTGAGAGCACGAGTTCAAAGGTGTTGTTCCCACTGCTTAAAAAAATAAATAAATAAATTACTTTTTCCAAGCAATTAATGCACGTACATAAGCACCAAAGTCTGGTTCTAGCGACACCAGCAAGCACACCCCTTCCAGTTACTGCTTGTTCACAGAGAAAGAAAACACACATTTTAATGTAAGAAATAAAACATTCCTTCACAAATCCCCACAGAAAATTGCTGCGGATTTAAAGATCCATGAGATATCCAGTTCCTAGCTGGTGTCTGGATTCACAAGAACCTTTTTACCCAAGGGAAGGGTTGGGATTTAGCCCAGATAAATAAAGAGGAATTAATATGCAACCAGCAAAAATACACAAAAGGTATTTTCCTTTCTAAACACAGGATCTTTGCCGCTTGATTGGAGCTGCAGGAAGTGTCCTATGGAACCACCAGAGGGCCTTGGGAACACGGGCAGGGATCCCAGTGCTCGGGATGGGGGATCCAGCCATCCCACTGCTCCACACAGGGATGGGGCTGGCAGCAATCCCTGACACACCCAGGGATCCCAGTGCTCGGGATGGGGGATCCAGCCATCCCACTGCTCCACACAGGGATGGGGCTGCCAGCAATCCCTGACACACCCAGGGATCCCAGTGCTCGGGATGGGGGATCCAGCCATCCCACTGCTCCACACACGGATGGGGCTGGCAGCAATCCCTGACACACCCAGGGATCCCAGTGCTCGGGATCGGGGATCCAGCCATCCCACTGCTCCACACAGGGATGGGGCTGGCAGCAATCCCTGACACACAGGGATCCCAGCAATCCCTGTGCACACCCCATACCCACAGAGGCAGGGATCCCAGGGATCCCAGTGCCCTGTGCACACCCCACACCCACAGAGGCAGGGATCCCAGGGATCCCAGTGCCCTGTGCACACCCCACACCCACAGAGGCAGGGATCCCAGGGATCCCAGTGCCCTGTGCACACCCCACACCCACAGAGGCTGGGATCCCAGCATCCCATGCCATACTCCAGATGCAGCAGCACTGGAGAGCACAGGGCAGAGCTGGAGGCAGGACACTGTGTCTGAGCTCCAGCCACATTTAGGGCAGAGTGGATCGTTTGGGTCCTGCAAAAGCACATCACCATTGCAAAACCAGAACTTGCTATCAATGGAAAAGTGTCTTCCAAAGTGGCAGCTCCCAGATTTCCAAACAAACCCGCCACACAGCTCAGGCAAGGAAGGGACCCTGGCCCCTGGGCGGGCCAGCATCTGCTCCAAGGCCAGCTGTGGATTCCAAGGGAGTCCTTTAAACTGGCTTTGGAAGCCCAAATGAACAATAAGCCAAGCGCAAGGCAGATCAAACACGTGGTGAAGACACCCAACATAACACAGACGTAACACCTGGTTCAGGTAACAGAGTCAACAGAATCCTCACGGTTTGTAGTCACAAAGTCCCAGCACTGCAAAATCCACCCTGAAACCCCAATGCCTGTTCCACTTCCACAGCTGACATCGCTCTCTCCTTTCTTCCTAAGCAAACTGTGTCCTGCCAAATCCTTCCTGTATGGCCTGACAGCAACGTGGGGTGAAGTTCTGTCCTGGGACTGTCGGGACAGCAGCTGCAAGGAGCCACAGGGAGAGAAGAACCAGCCGAGACAACCCCAAACCCCACAAGGAGCCCTGCAGGCACGGGCTGCTGGGAAATGGCCTCAGCCCCCAGTGCCACCACGGAGCACAGGCTGTGGCAGACAGAGTGAGCCCATCACTGCAGGAACTTCGGGCTGCGTTTCATCTCCATATGACACAGACATGGGAACACGAACCACGAGAGCAGCTCAGACTTTCCCGATGAGATCAGAGGCACCCAGATATCGCTGACAGCCCCAGTGGCCCCCTGCCAAGAGCCCAAGGGCTGTACATATTTTGCATGTACCTCACCAGATTCCTATCAAAAGAAAACATCCATAATACTGGATCACAGTTGTGCCATCCACAACAGCCACGCACGAGCTGAATTCACCCACAGCTGTGTCTTCAGAAGGAGAAATGTGCATTTAAAAGCAATAATTCACAGCTTGCTCTTTAACTGAAGCTCACACAGAGGAGGTGCAACCCCCAGCAGCCCCACAAAGGCATTCCCTGCGTCAGAGAGCGACAGCCTTGGGCAGTCCTTTCTTATGGTCTAAACTTGGTTGCCAGAATTCAGCAGATGGAAGCCAGCCACCAACTCCATTTGGTACCGACCTGCAAATGCACAAGGCACACATCCCCACTTTGCAGCTCCAAATACGTGTCAAAGTGCCACCCAAAAGACCAAACGTCTCGGATCCAAGTGACCGCAAACACAGAAAGAGTGAAGGATGGGATACTGGTTCTTCTGTACTCATGTACAAAATCACAGCACTGCTGAGCAAGAATAAAACCACCATACAAAAGGCAACTACACAGTGTAAAGTGTCCTGGAAGTTTCTCCTTGTCAGTAACTCTTACATCTCACGAAGATCCAACCCCTTGGTTCTTAAGAGAAAAGATAGCAAAGCACGAGTGTCATATAAAAATAAATACAGCCTGCTCCCAGGGAACAGGGACACGACAAGAGGAAACAGCATCAAGCTGTACCAGGGCAGGTTCAGGTTGCATACTGGGGAAAATTCCTTCATGGAAAGGGTTGTCCAGCCTTATCACAGGCTGCCTGGCACTGTCCAGGTGGAGTCCCCATCCCTGGAGAGATTTAAAAGTGGTGCAGATGTGGCACACTGGGTTAGTGGTGGCCTTGGCACTGCTGGAAGAATGGTTCGACTTTGTGATCTTGGAGGGCTTTTCCAAACAAACCACTCGGTGACTCCACGTGGGCAGCATGGAATCAGAACCCCGCTGTGGCTGCAGGAGGCAGAACAGAAGGCACTTGCCCCAGTGCAAAAACTCGGGCTGTGTGTAGGCATTGCATCAGTTCAGGGGCCTTCGGCAACACCACACCGACAGAGGGCTTACTCAAACAACCAAGCAAGCAGAGACACTTTTAAATCGATCTGCAACTTCCCAGCGCCTCTGAAGACACATGTGTATCTCTCCATATCGTTTGTTGCCTTGCGGGGTAAATAAATCCACCGGGAGGCAACTCTCAAGGGTTAGCACTGCCGCATGGAACCGCCTGCCCCGGCCGAGCCCGCACACAGCAGCGCCGCTCCCAGCCCTCGTTCACAAAGTCCGTCCCCTCACCGTCCCTGCTAGACACGAGTCAGAGCTGGAGACAACCCTGAACGCCACCGGGCCATTCTAGAGGCCCACAAAGCGAGGAAAATCCCCAGCAAAGTCTGGTGACTTCACCCGTGCTGAGGCGGCGAGGAGAGCGCCCGGCACATGCTGCTGCCAGGCTGCCACACCTTCCCCCGGAACGGGTCTCTCCCCAAAGACAGTGCAGCACAAAACTGCCAACCAAGGTACAGACTCCACACAAAGAGAACCCCTGCAGTTATCCAGCCGCTGCGATAAAGTCCCAAAACACAAATATCCTCAACTGAGAGATCATCGGGAATTGCCTGTAAAAGCCGTTTCGGAACAGTTTCAGTAAAAAGGATTAAAATAGCCACACGAACCCAAAATGCACCCAGTAACAGCGACTTACTTTGAACTTCCTGAAAGCCCCATGTCTCCGAGCCTCCAGCCAGCGTGTTTATTCCAGATGTTATCAGGGCAGCGTGTGATGGAGGAGCCCAGGCAGGAACACAACTCCAGCCCTTTGGGATTGCCCGTCACACAGGCCTGTCCTGACGGGGGGAAACCCGGCACGGACACTCAGCCCAGTGCGCACAGCAAGGGCACAGCCTGGCACAGCAGCAGTGCCACCAGGACACGGCCCTGCCATGGCCCCGAGCAGCTCCGGCCCCAAAGCCCCGGCCCGGGGTGCCAACACAGCGCCAGCCCCCCGGGAACCCCGCACCACCCCCTGCTCTCCAAATAAACATCCTCTGCCCCAGCGCCGCGCCGTCATCCCTGCGAGAAACTGAGACGCGTCGACTCGCGGTCTAAATGAGATCACTGACTGCTAATCATTTTCAAATGCTTTTTAGTAACTAGTTAAATATTACACAGCTCGCCTGTTCAGAGTTTCTGCGGAGCACTCCGGCCAACCAAAACAAACATGTCCAAATACAAATCTTTGGCTTGATTATCACCAACAGAAGTCCTATTTTTTCCTTTAAAAAAAAAAAAAAAAAAAGCAAGCTTTTTTCCCTGGTTTTCCCTATTTTTCTTTACACAAACTTTAAATACTCATTTCTGTGCTGCAGAGAAGCCTGGGTCTGATGATGTGCACAGCTTTTAGTGACCATCTCTCACTGGGGCACACCCTGCTGCAAGATAACAATGTCGTCTAGTTCCTACAAACGCATTAATTAAGCAGCATCTCCCTACAGTCTGTGTTTTCACACATGCAGGGACCTCGAGAGGTGCAAATGCTTTTGACTCTCAGTCCCTGACGCTATCAGGCCAGGTCACCCAGAGCCAAACTCAGAGTGAGGTGGAGGCCCTGCTGGAGCTCCCTCGGCCACAGCACTCTGCAGGTGACCCCTCAGCTGTGTTGATATTTCCCTCCAGTGAGGACCCTCATTTGCACATCAATAATCCTAGCGAGATTAAACCTGAGGGTAAACCTGACCCTCCAGAGTAATTTTCACAGGGTCACCACTGCAAGAATATTCTGCTTCTGCCCTTTAGCCCAAGCATCCTACCCTGAGTGCAGTTTGGGGTATTTTGATAAATATTACACTAAGAAAAGTTTTGATGTTTTTTTTAAATCCATTTCATTGCATTGTCAGAATAATACAATGGCATGACACAGCAAACACAGCCACTAGTTAAAACAGAACCATCAAAGCTGGAAATACTACAAACATTTATGGGTGTTTTTGGTGTCTGTCTATAAATCCATAAACCCGAGCAGGACAGGAGCAGGAGAGGCACAGAGGAACACAGTACCGTGGCAGGGCTACCAAGGAGAGACAGGAGAGCCTGGCTGCACACCTCCAGCTCACTGCTGAGGGATGACGCCGGGATTAGAGCAGCATTCTTCTGCAGTGATGGGCTGCTACAAAGTCGGAAAGGTTAAGGGACATGGAAAAGTCAGGTGTTCATCCTGCAGCCCACTTAGAGCTTAACTGCTCCTGGCCTCAGCCAGCCAAAGAAAGTTAACCAACATTTATAGAGCAGTCAGACTGAGAACAGCAGTTCCCGACACTCCAAAGGCACAAGTCATGGAAGAGTATTTCCTCTCAGCAGAGCATTTCATTAACTGTTACTCTGGAGTGCTGAAAACTGAATGCAGTCAGCAATCCCAAGAAGAAGGAAACACCCTGCTGCATGAGAAAGTCAAATCTTCAGAGATTGTACTAGACCACCCCAGAATTTTAGCAGTACTGTTCCACAGTTTGGTCCTGCCTGTTTGGACAGGCCGGAGGCACATGATTCTGTTCTTGAACCCAAGATACAAACAAAGCAGGTGTCCTAGTCCAGCCCTGGTGTCCCCACTAGCACTGTGCAGATGGGACGCTCAGGAGCAGGGCTGTGCAGAGCCTCATGAACTCCAGGAACAGTGAGGGGCACTCATCATTAAGGACAATGCGACCCAAAGCCGACTTGAAGAGGACACTAAGGTGAACTCCAGCTCAGGCTTTTCTCCATCCTTGAACCCTCCAGTGGTATTTCTGTTCTTCCCACATCAGCAACGTTAACCTCGGTGGTGCAGTTCACGGCTTTACCCTGTTCTCTCCCTCCACCATGATCCTCTCCCTCAAAGCATCCTGCACGCTGTGCCCCTTTCTCACCTGAGGCTTTGTAAGGTACCACAGCCTCCACCACAGGTCTGTTCTCCCCGTATCTTACCTGTGGCAGTCTCACCTGGGACACTGATCCATCTAACATCCAAGCCTGTGCGCTAAAACAGCTCGAGGACTTCACAAATCCCTTTGTCCTGGCATTCCTGAGTTGCTGTCACAGCTGTGTCTACTTTGACCTCTCAGGCAATCCCGTGTCCCTCCTCGTACAGGGGCTCCCCATCACAGTCCCAACCACTGTCCATCACTGCCTGCTCTGCACCCCTCGGTCCAGCCATCAGGCACCTGGTCACCTCTCCAAACACCAAATGCATCCCAGTTACACACAATACTGACACTTCTTTCCAGACCTGTTTCAAGCATTCCCTTTCCACCGATTTAGCTGCATTCTGTCAAACTCACACATCTCACATGGCTTTGCCAAGCCTGACTGCAGATCTTCAGAAAACCATTCCACAGATTCACACGTTCTTTGGGTTTAATTGCTGCTGCAGAAGCCAAAAGCAGCCAGTCTCACACCCCTGTTTAACAGGTAAGCTCCCGTGGCTGGCCTCACACACACTCAGCTGCAGATGTGAAGCACAACGAAAACGAAAGCTCTTCCAGGACCAGCCTGGCTTTGGAGCTCTGCTCAAGAGCAACACACCCCTGAGCAGCTGGGAACAAGGCCACACTCTCAGTTCCAGGGAGCTTTTGACACACATCCTCTGGTATTTCCAAGGTCCAACATCTCTGCCATGGCTGTGACTGTAACACACTGAGGACAGCGCCTCAAAGACCACCTTCACCAACTGCTCCTGAGCACAGCAAGCACCCAAAGGTGCTTTGGGCAACAGCCCTGCTCACCCATGGGCTGTGATGGAGGAAGGGACCATTCTGAACAGGACACAAGGCAGCACTTGCTCACACAGAGCAAGTGACATTCCACTCTTCTTCCAGCAACATCAAGCCATTTTCCTCAGAGGAAAACTCAAGGAGCGAATGTACTGCCCACAAATAACTTGCAATACAAACTGCTCCTGCAAAGGGCCAAAAGGCACTAAAGCACTGTCAAAGGCACGAGGAAATAAATTTTGGATACTCTGGATAGTAACTGTCATCAGCCTGTCAGCAAGGTAATGCTGAAGGAAAGGTCCAGCAGTCAGTACAAAAAGGTTTCCATGTCCCTACCACTCACTGCTCAGTGGAAATGGAAAGCCAGGTTGGTCAACAAGGTCAGATCTGACTTCGCAGAAACCTTCAGCGTTTTCACTCATCTTCTGGCCACAAGACAGACTCTTCTGGGTTTCATGCTCTAAAAATTTCCACTCCAAAATAAAAGAAAAAAGCAGCATCAAAAACCTATCCCAGGTTCTTACCAGGGTGGCTCTAATTGTGAGGGCTCTGAAGTTAGCAGGAACACAGCTGCAGAGAGAAAGCAGAAGCTGCCTTGTCTGCCTGTGAGCATACAATTAGCCCAGGAATCATCTGAACTTCAGATGGACTAGACACTAAGAAAATCACAATAAAATGGACTGAGGCATCCAAAATTATTCTCAGAAAATAGGCCAGACTGGGCATGAAAACATCTGGGCTTGGCTTGAGTCATGAACCACATGAGCAAGACAGCCCAGTGCTGCCTGCGGGCCCAGGAGAGGAATGTGAGCAGCACAAAGGTAGGCAGCAGCAGTCTCCCACACCCAGATTCCCTTCCTGCATCCTCCTCCACCCAACATGCACCAGGCCCTTTACTCTGACGTGTCTTGGGCATCCCAGCCCAATGGGATTTCTCAGGATGGTATTTCTGGGGTGTCAGGTCATGCACACACAACCACAGCTGGTCAGCCAGCCATCTCCAGACACACACTCCCCTTCTGGGACATGAACCAGGCCAAAAAGGGTTAAACCATTCCAGTCCTGGCCTGTGCTGACACACGTGTCCAGCTCCAAGGATCCTTTATTCTGCTACACCTCCCTCCCAGAGCCTGGTTCCAGCACCTTACACAAACTGAGGAGGACAAGTTCACCCCGAGTCTCAGCAGCAAAGAGCCAAGACTAGAGATGCCAGAAGGACTGCAGCAGCCCAGCTCCTCTGTCCCTCGGGTGAGGCAGTGTCTGCACTATTCCCTTCCAGCTCTGCAGTGTTAAGAAGAGAATTGAGCATTCTCACCAGAACTGCTCTCCAGGGCCAGAAAGCCTCAGGGGGCTCCAGGCCACCGGGGGAAAGACAGGAATGGGGATGGGCCTCGACCAGAAACTGTTACTTCCTACACTCAGTAATGAAAGAGGGGAAAAAAGGAAAGAAGAAGGAGGAAGTCAACAGAAATTCAGTGATTGATTAAAAATAATCTGCTCATACACTTTAGAAATGAGCCTGACAGGACGAACAGGTATGAAAGAGACACAGGGCACAGTATATTTATGCATTGAATATAACACAGAAAAGCAATAGACTATTATACATATGACCTATGGACTAATCCAAGGAATCCCTTCTCTGGCCACCACACGTACTCCTAACATGCATTTCAGCACTCTTGCTTCAGAGTGGACTGTCCTTGCTCCCCTCACTGGAAGGTGCCACCACATATGGCTCCAAGCTGCCCAGAAGGGGCTGAGAACTTCACGCCCAGGTTTCAGGACAGAGCACATTTGCCATGCACCAGGAACAGAGCTTGCAATTCAGTCTCCTCCAGAAGAAATCCAGCACACACCTGCCCAAACCACTCTGCAACTCACAATAAATGGAGCTCCTGGCAGGGACAAGCTTCAAAAAATCCGCGGGTGCTGCAAGACAGAGGCCCAATGCAGGTAGGAGGCACAGAGCCACCTGACCCCAAAGGCACGTTTGCCCTTCCCCTCAGCTCTGCACCCCCCAAAGCCCAGAGGCAGCTGCTGAGGGCAAGCAGGACACCAAGAGGGGTAAGAACGAACTTTGAACAGGAGAAGGGCGGCTGCGCACCCCAAGCAAGGCAGTGCTCAGCGCAGGGTGGCGGCCCCAGCCGGCACCAGGCACTGCTTTCCAGGGACAGCGCCCTGGCTCCCCAGCACTGCACACACCAGCCATGAAGGTTTTATCTCTGCCTTTTCCTGTCAGCTCAGATCCAGACAGGCTGACTCTGTTAACATTAGAATGCTTATTTTTCCCCGATCCACTATCTCTAAGCCAAAACAACATCTGGAACTTCAGCTTGCCATACAAAGAGAGACAGATAATAACTGGAAAAAGCCACACATCAGCTTCCCAAGTTTTATACATTTCTGCTTTTATCTGAACTTCCCACATGTACCTTCCAAAACAGCTCCACAGGGAGAAGAACCGAGTCTTTCACAGAGACTCCCAAACACAATGTAATGCCCCTTCCATTTCAGAATAACCTCAAATGGTTATCAGAAAAATAACAGGAGCAAAGCCGATAGGCAAGTTTAGAGTAAGAATTTACCATCTGCTCCTTACACAAAAGAGAGGTGACATACCAGCGACCTAGAAAAGGAAATTAAACAAAGAATATTACTGGTGTGTGTTACTTGATAAAGTAATGGAAGAAAAACCTGGCGCCATTTCAGACTACATAAAGGTCCTACTTTAACAGACAGCTGTCTCCAGTGTCATTTAAGTGTGCTTTTTGCTTAGATCATGGTCAATGAATCATGAAAATCAATACAGATGGAAAACATAAAACCACGCTGCAGACAGGCTCAGCAGTGGAGCGTGTACCAACTAGCACCAGCCCCGGCTGGAGAGAGACATGCCAAATAAACACAGACTAGTTTTTCCAACAACATTTATTTAACTCTTAGTAGTTAATTAACAGAAGTCATGACTACTGGTTATTTGCTAACCAGCCATCCCACTGCAGTTACACACCGCAGGCTCTCCCAGCCCAGTTCAGGGCCAGCAGGGCCAGGCCATGGGGCCGAGATGTTCACCAGAGTGACCCAGCACATGGAGCTGCCTGCCAAGGCCAGCCACTGCTGGGACAGCCCTTCCCAAGGCCACGCTGCTGCCTGCTAGGCAACCAACGCTCTCAGAGCAGGAATTTTCATTTCCCAGCCCCCCTGGATGAGTTACCCCACTGCTGGTCCCGGGCTGCAGGAAGCTGCCGTGCTGCTGCCAATCGCAGCATTATTTTGAGCTGACAATCATGTAAAACCAATTTGAATGGCCAAAGCAGAATGAAGTGTATGTTTTCAGGAACAAACAAAACAAGTGTCACGGGTTTCTGTGCCCAGCGTCAGAGTTTTAACATAACACAGAGTGGAACCCAATTAAAACAGCTCTCTTTGAAGGGACTCGGCCGTGCTGCAAGTGCAAGGACAGAGAGCCAAGCCCCACATTGCACCAATGCTTTGACAGTCTCATAGCAATGACCACCACTTCAAACACACAGCCCATGCCAGCCCCAGGGAAGCAACAGCAGCATAAGCTCAAAATGGTAATTTGCTGCTGAATACAGACAGAAACTCTATGCAACCCTCAGAAATTAGTCATGTTTTAGCAGATTTTTGCTTCGCACCCAGCTGTTGCTTGTTCACAAGGCACCTACTCACGTATTAGCCATTTCCCCTCCGAAAAGCAGGATTAACTCACACCAATGGCACTCAGCAGCAGTGACACTTGGCCCACGCAGCCCCTGTCCCCCCGGGTCCCCAGCCTGCCCCGCAGCAGCCAGGCACTCACTCCAAAGGAAGCTGAGCACTGCCAGCAAACAAGCAGACCTGAGCTGAATAAACAAATTCTCTATCAATGCTTTTAATACATTCTTTTTCTGACAGCAGGCTGAAAAAACCAGGAATTACTAAAACATCTCCAAAACCTCCAGAACTGACTGAATAATATGAACTCACTTGACAGTATGAGCTGGGAAAAACAGAAGTCACCCCTACTGATCTGCACAGCCCTTTGTCTGGGAACAATCACCACAAACATGGACAAGACTGAACTGCTTTGTACCAAAGCTTTGGGCTGACACTGTGGGCTGATGGCCAGGACTTCCTGCATGTCCCTCTCACCATTTTCAGGACAGATCATCCAACATTCCTCATGGCTTCCCACGGCAAAGGTAATCACAACCTGGGCTAGCGGAGCTTGAAGCTAAAACCAGTGAGCCGCTATTGTGTGAACTTGGTTCTTGGTTGGGTTTGTTCCTCATGAGGAGACATTTATGCAGTCAAACAAAATCTGCTCTGCCTAGGATCTCCCTGAATTCCAAGCACACTGCAGCAGCATACTCCCAATGCCCATTCCATGACCATGCAGGAAACTGAACTGCAGCTACCTACACAAGTTACACAACGAAACCACTCAGCCAAGAAAAGCACTTTGGTTTTGTCTCTTTTTCTGTTCCCATTCTTAACACTATGATCTTCTGCACTGACTCCAGGTTCCTCAAAGCGATCATTTGGGGAAGACAAGGGTTGCTGGACACCAGTTAACACTGACCTACTGTACAAACACACTGCTGCAAGAAACCCGACCGCTAGCAACCGAGCTTTAGCTCAGAGCTCTGCTAAGAGATGACTCCTCACCCACAGCTGCTCAGAGGGACACCTATTTTTGGACCTGTAACTGTACATTACCTCCTCCAGCAGCAATAAACCCCACATGTCCCTGCAGCGCTGAGGGCTCTGGAGTCCTGCCACTGCCCCACCTCCGTGCACCCAGAGGCAGACAAGGCTCCTCAGCACCACAGGTAAGCCTGGAGAACCAGGCAGCTGCTGTCTGCAAACTGCTGGCAACACAAACTCCAAGCACAGCCTCTGCTCCACGGCCTGTATTTGAGCAAACACAGCCTCAGCTCACCTGCCACCAGGTGAGGAGGAGAGGGCAGGAACTGCTTGAACAGCTCTGCTGTCGCCCATGCAAAGGCCTGAGATGTCACTGCACCGTGACAGGGGTACCAGCAGCACCAGCTCGGAGCAGGCAGGACAAGCCACAAAACAAACCCAAAAACACGGAGTTCCCACAGCAGGGCTGCAAAGGAATCAAACAGCTTCAGAATAATTCTGTGGTAAACTTCCCGGGGGCAGAGTTGCCAAACTAGCAATTCTAGGGAGGGCTGGACAAGCCAGAGCTCTCTGCAGGTCTGCACGGCTCCCTGGGAGAAAGCAACCCCTGGCCACCCGAAAATCCAGCCAGGCTGCCCAGGCTGCTCCCGGGAACACCACAGTGACTGACTCCAGCACCACCTGGAGCATTTCACTCCACTTGGGCAGGGATGTACTCAGGATGGACGAACTTTGGACTACGACCAGGAAAAAACAGCTACAGAAATGAAAAATAAACCCAACTGCGTAATTCTGTAAGCATAATGATTCAAAATTCAAGGTTTAAAACAAACAAAACAAAAAAATCCCCCCAAAACCCACACACCTGGAATTTTACCTGGTTACCTGAAATTTTCAAAACAGCATTTTACATTTTGCACAGGCGGGATATTCATTTCGGGTCTTGGTGCGTATTTAAATGCTTCCAAGTTGATCAAGGTGATTTAAGTTAGGAAGTCGAATATAATTTAAACAACCAGTTTTAGATCTGATTTTGTACTTATTTTTGTTCTTTTCTTAATTGCTGTTGAAGACAAATGAACATCTTGTTAAGATAACTAAATACAGTCTTTAAAGACCATTTCCCTCTACTCCAACACCCAAAAACTCAGGCCCCCATTTTTTATGGAAAAAGACACATTTGTTTTGACTGCTCACTCTTAGAAATTCAATACTTTAAGGTTTAGTTTTAACTGGAAAACAGACTTACAGTGGCCTGACTGTGCTAATTATGCAAGGAAAGTTCTTTTTGCCAGTAAGGTCCCATCAGCAGCCCAGGACACAGGAGCTGCAGCTGCTGAGGCAGCCAGGTGCCAGGTGAGCTTGTCTGGTGCCCTGGGCAGGGGAGACAAGACCACTCTGCTCTTCTCAGCCCATGGATCAGCTTTGCTGCTTTTGGGAGTCCCTGTGCACGGCCCCACCAGCCCACGCACCACCCTGACAGTGTGCAAGAGCTGGAACACTGCAAAAATCTGACGTGTTAGACTGGGAGGGGGTGTTTAATCACCTTTAAACCCTCCTCACGATGCAGCTGGGCCGAGCATTTAACGAGCTTTATTTAGCATTTGCTGTGGGTTTTTACGAAAAACAAGTAAACAGAAACACAAATTAAATTAAACCCCAAACAGTTCAGCCATTTAAAGTAATTTTAACTTTTATACTCCACACGCACAACCCTGAAGGTGCCACCCATTTCTGCAGGACCTTCAGGGGAGGATCAGCTCAGCAACGAAAATCTCATTAATTCTCAAATCTTCCCAAAAAGGTCCAAGTTTTAGCTTGCTAGTTTTAATTCAGAATAAAATCAGATGTTGGTTTTTTTTTTTCATGTTTTACATGGGAAATATTTACTATGCTCCTTTACTGTATTTAAACATTTTAAATTATTTTAACAGAGAAGACATGTTCCTAGTGGGTTTTTCGTTTGTTTGTTTTATAAGAAAGTAGCCTTTCAAGATCAGAGAATCAACACAATATCCCTTTGAGATCAGATACTCAAATATTTCCTTGGTGTCCCAGGAAACTGACCAGCCATTCCACCAGAAAACCCACCCTCATGCTCAGCTCTAACTCATACTGGCCATACAACCCTGCTTCCTTTGGCCTTGGTTTGCTCCTTGGCACAGTAGCTACCGTGTCCTCTTGACCCACAGTTATCTCCCAAAAACAAGGTAACGCATCAAGCACTTTTTCCCTCCAGCTGTGGTCCCAAGAACAACTTGGGTAAAACCTGCAAGCTGCACTAAGCTGTCAGCTAACACACACACACAGACATATTTCTAACAATTATGGCGTGCAAGTGTTTTTGGCTTGTCCGACACTCATTTTTTAATTAGCATGTCTTTATGAACTCAAGTTCAGAAGAATGCCTCTTTCACATACAAGCAAACACATCTGTGGGACTGAAACAAGATCAATCATGTCAAAAAAGCCCTAAAATTTTTGGAAGAATATTTCAGAACTTTGAGAAAAAACCCCCACATCTGGTGTCCTTTCCCAGTGCTGGCACAGCAACCGCTCAGAGAGTTCATTCACAGCCTCTGGGGCACCGCTGTCTGTGGCTTTGCTTTGGGTTTACTTCCCTTGGGGCTCCCACTGGCCAGCACTCCAGAACAAACCTTTTCTGCGGGGTGAGCCGTGCTGCCGAGGGGTCCCAGCCCCACCAAGGGCTGTGGCCTGCAGCCCCCACAGCCAGGAGCTGAGCCTCACACAAGGAAAAGCTGTAAAGACCACAGCCCCACCCCGTGAGACATCACATGTGCCCCGGAACTCCTCGGCAAGGCCACCCCAAGGCAGACACGGCACTCCTGTGCCATCGTGTCTCCCCCGACCTGCCAGCAAGGACCTTGCCACGATGCCAGGGCACCACAGCCACCAGGCAGCCGCGGTCACCAGACCCAGGCAGCCCACGCCAGACCTCACTGACGTGCTTCCAGCCAGTTTTATCCACACTCCCAGAGCAAGAACCATGTCAGAGGTGAACAGCACCGATTATCAGCTGACAGGCAGTTCCTTACCTTGTCAGACACTCGGCCACGTGCCTGCCCCTTTGCCATTCCCTCCTCTGACAGCGTCCCACTCCCACAAAGCGTCCCTGAGTGTCCCTCTCCCACACCAAGCCCTAGTTACCTGTACCTGTAATGGGGGCCAAACACCATCTGGGCTCTCCAGAGCTCTCCTTTAGGAGACACAACAGCAGGGACCACCTCCACTCCCAGCACAGGGGCTCCTCACCCCAAAAACCCTGCAGCCCCAGAGCCAGGGCCGCTTTCAGGTCACAGGCATGTGAGTTCCTACCAGGAGGAGCCCAAAAGCTCTGCACGAGGCTCCTTTCCTCCCAGAAAGAACAAGGGCTGGCCAGTTTGTTTGGCTCAGTCACCTGCGGAACACACACCCCTGAAGAAGCACACACGCTCCTCTTTTCCCAATTTCCATCACAGACAGCAAAAACTGTGAATCTCTGTCTTCAAGAAGGGAACCTGTTGATGTTTTCACTCAGGTCTCAGAAGAGCCATCAGGTACCAGGAGACAAACACTGCAGCCCTTCCACTGCTGCCAGGAACCGTTCTCGCTGCTCCTCGCGGGAGCAGTGCAGGCACTCACAGGAAACTCGCTGTGGCCACACAGGACTGATGCTGCAGAGCAAGAACAATGATGACAGCAGCCTCTGAATTGCACCTACCTCACATCGGGCTCCAAACACAAGTGAGCTCTCAGGACGCCTTTCTCCTGCCCCCACCTGTGCTGCTGTGCCGGGGCTCTGCGCGCCCAGCCTTGCGGAACAGCTTCCAGTTAATTCACCTTTTCCATTTGCTTTACCCCACTCCCCAGAGCTCCATATCCACTAGGTATTTATTTTAAAGCTAAGCCAAAACCATTCAAACGCTAACACTTCAGGGCCTTCAGTCCTCCTGGTTGCACACAGTAGGGCTTCTTTTAGAATAAAGAGCGTCCACTTTGGGAACTAAACCAACGTAATTATAATTGGGCTGCGTGTCAAGGTTTTACAAATCCCCAGACTGGAAATAAAGTAGGTTTTACTCCTCACAGATCCTTTGTTACAGAGGGCATAAAACTGCACTGCAGCCTCAGGAACACCAATTCCTCACCAGAGATCCCAGGAACTGTGTAAGAAAACTGAGCTTCAAAATCCAGTTTGTTGTTCTGGCTCCTCACTGCTTGGCATTCTGGCTTTCCTAATGGAGAAACAAGACAAAGTTCCCTCAAAATCCTGGACACTGTTCTGCATGAAAGTCCAATACACATTTTCTTTGAATGTCTAAACAGTGTCCAGGATCAAATCCCAACCAAAAAGATGAAGTCTTTTCCAGCCATTAAAACATGCCACTTTCGCATCAGGCATGGGAATACCGCATTTCTTTCAGACTTCTGATGGTGCTTAGGCTTTTATTTCCGTAATTTAGGAACAGTCATATTGATTCACTCATTCTTCAAGATATTACTTGTGTCATAAGGAAGCTGTACAGAGGGAAGAGAATAAATAGGTTTAGATTTTAGAACAGGTTCTGCAGAACAACCATGCCCAGGTTTGCTTTAGAGGTATGACATGAGCCTTACAAATGTGTAAAATACCTACACCAAGACAGAAAAAACACCTTATTGTTGTGGCAAGCTGGGACACGTTCCCCAGATTATTCTCCACTGGAGGCTGATGCAAACATGCCAGGTCCACAAACACACACAAAAGTGTCTACGTGGCATTTCTGGCACAGTTGTAAAAGCCCAACTGACAGCCGGCTCATGTGGGAGAGCAAAAGCCATGCCAAGGAGTTGTCCGTGAGTTTAAGAAGTGCACAGGTCCAAGAGCAGAAGCCAAGGGCAGGATCCATGGGGGCAGACACAGAGGGAAGCCCAAGGGAGCCACCAGCCACCTCCCGGCCACGACTTCACAGCACAGGACACGGGGATTTGGAGTGGGGACAACACAGCCCACGTTACTCTGAGGTGGAGCCTTTCCTTCTGTCCCAGTGACCTGAAATAACTTGAAGGTTTCTTTCTGGACAGAGACAGGCTGGAATTATGCAAAGAAGCTGGAGGAGAGCCAGGACTCGAAGGCTTTAACCTTCATCCTAACCACAGAGATGCACCTCTGGTGTCCCAGACGGGCGTCTGCGAGCTGCTCTGGGCACGAAGCGCTGCCCAGCTGAGCCAAAGGGCCCAGCCTGAGAGCAGCAGGACTTCAAAGGCAGATCCTGGGCTGCTGAGGGCGGGGAGGACAGCCCCCAGTCAGGAGATAAGCAGGGACGGTCCCACACCACATACCACACCTAGCCACCCCGAAGAAGGAGAACGGGTGGAGTAAAAAGGTGCTTGCATGGCAATTTTCATCATCATCATCACTTCATTTAGACTCAGGATCTAGACAGGTTTTGCAACTCCGTCCAAAAATAGAGGTGAAGTGGAATAAAAGTTACTTAGATCAATGCTCAGTACGTAACAATGCATGTCCAGGAAAGAATATCCTACGTTTTCCAAGTATTTGTTTCTCTATTGTAATCACAATCACCAAGAACACACACCCCTCCATTCTGTTGTGGTTTTTTTTAAAGTCACAAGGATCAGCACTTTTTTGTGTGCTAAGGGTACACCTCAAATACTCTTATCACTTAACTTGAGCCAGCATTTAGAAGTCAAATTAAAAATAGCCTTCTTTTTTCAAATGCACAATTATTGTAATTCCACTCCAAAGGAGATAGGAATTCATTAATTTAACACTCAGACTGGCGCACTACAGGTTGTACATGTTTTCATTCTGACAACAGAAAATAAGGAGTAGCACACAGTGTAATCCTACAGGATTGACTGCCACAAACTCCGCTGGCAAGTCATCCTCCTGATCCCAAAATCAGCGGGAATAGTCCTTTTTTGCTCTTTTTTCCCCACTGGTTCCACTCACACTTATCATCCTGTGCACATACTTATACATCTTTTCATCATTTTGCCAGTTAGTCTTTGAGTTCTACTCAGCAACTTCTGGGGAACGGAAAACTTTTATTCCCCATGTTGTTTATCACTCCAGCCTGGGATTTGCCCAGCCCATGCCATCAAAGTCAGAGTTTCAGCAGGCTGCTACCCACAACTGCAGCTGCAGCAGGCAGTTTACTCTCCAGCAGCAGTAAGGGATGCAACCTAATGAATTTCAAAAAAAATTAAAAATATTACTCCTTATGAAGTCAAGAGTTTTAATGTGTAGCACGGACACAACTTTTACCAATAACCAACCGGCAGTGTATCACCTACCTCTTCTCTAACGTAAGAGTATTACAATACGATATAATTAATATTCTCTTCAACCAAACCATTATCTTTTAATTTTGTTTCCACTTTTAAGATTCAGCCTTAAAACGACTTTAATTGTTGCAGTCCTCCCACACAAACACAAGAGACTAGTTTATTGCAATGGAGAGCCCTAAATAGCACAGTCTGGTTTAGGCTGACTAATACAAACACGCGTTTTGTTTAATTTTACATTTGTTCCTAGGGAGATTTCGCTCTCCTCTCCCCTACCTCGCATTCCCCAGCACCTGACAGCACGGGGCATCACCGCCCTGGCAGGCCGAGCAGCTTGGGCAGCTCTGCTCCCTGCGTGGCAGCTCAGGGCCAGGCTGGTCACCAGCCTGCAGAGAAGGGAGGGCAGGCAGGTGGGAGCACCAGGAATGTGTCCCAGCACGTCCTGGGGGCACAGCAGAGCCACGGGCAAGGCAGCAGCGAGGAAACCTGCAGGAACTGCCCCCGGGAGCAGAGCAGAGCAGGGCCAAGGCACACTGTACACTCCAGCAAGGCACCAGCCTTCACAAACACAGCCCTCGGCTACTGCTCAGCCACTCACACCCGCAGAAATCCCCCCTCAGCACCAGCACAGCAAAAACACCTGGGAATTAGCCCGGGTCAGAAGTAGCCTGGCAAAGGCAGACTAAGTTTTAACCAAAAGAATGCCTTATCCAGTGTGTGACACGGCCAGAGGTGCCAGAACAGGAGAGAGAAGAGCACAAGGAGAAGGAGAAGCAGGACTACTTACTCCCCTGCCATTAGCAGCTGGCGAAAGGGTTTGCGCAACCCCAGCCCCAAGCGCCTCAAACCGCCGAGCCAGGAGCCCCAAGCCATTGCGGGGAGGGCTGGAGCGGCCTGCTGAGGCACCCCGACTCCTGAAAGCAGAGATCAGCAGCTTCCAGGACTTCAAAGGGAAGCCACTTCTAGCCTCGGAGCTCCGGAGGCTGCCAGCCCGCTCCTGCTGTCACAGCATCCTTGCCAGGCAAACTGCAGACCTGCAATTACAGGAGCTGTTTGTTGGCCTCTCCTCGGCAGCTCATTAGCAGGGGCAAGGTTTGCAGTCGGAACAAGCAAGCCCCGACCCCCAGGGAGCACAGCTCACCACAACTGCTCTGTAGGACAAGGAACGAGTCCTCCTACCAGTCTCCACTCAACAGGATGACCAGCTCCAGCCGCTGAGAAGGAACATTCCAGGCACCCCGGACAGAAGGTTAATGTTGCAGCAACACCTCTTGAGTAAGGCCCAGATAACAGCTTTTGGTGCTCCCCCTCCCAGCCTTCTATCTCCATCTTGGTTATTTCAGACAACGCAAATGACTCCAAAGGCAGCCTTGGACAATCACCAAACGGCAGGTCTCGGTTTTAGCAAGCTTTTCCTAACAAAGCCAGAGCCCTCCTTTCCCCAAAGCAGACCGGAGTTACTCTACAACAGGCTCCAGACACTTCCAGAAGCACCTTCCCAGGAGCATCACCGGCAGGGAACAGTGACTGGCTCGGACCCTCCAGGGGTGTTTCAGAAGGGGAGATGCAGTGACAACAGGACTTCTGGGGTGAGAACCACTGAACTGCCTCTGCACACCAAGGGGAGGAACAACCAACAACAACCTGACTCCAGAAGAGAACAGGAGCAGATGCTCAGGAAAAAGCACAAGGACACAGCATAAAAGGGTCATTCTTCCACCCTCCTCTGCCCCCAACCCCACTGCTCCCAGTCGGAGGTAAATTCCCAAGCCCAAAACTGCATCTGAATTACTGCAATTACTGGCCCCCCACTGGCCCACCAACAGATCCAACTGTTCCTCAAAAGAGTAAGTCTCCTGAATACCCCACCACAATCACTCTATTGCTTAAACAGGCACCACACAAAGCTACTGGTTTTAATCTTACAGCTGCTGACAATTGATTACCCCGGTATTCCCCATTTCTTACATAATACGGAATTACCTAAGATCATCCCTTCCCATTTACTGACACCAATTGTGACTTTAAGATCTCTACAGTATTTCCTTTCAGTATTTCTCCCCTTAGCAGGTCAGTTCATTTACGCACCACCTCAGCCAGCCTTGCAAAACCAGGCTGAACCAACTAAACCACAGGTTTAAAACAGGTCCCAAGCTTGAAGAAACTGTGGAGCCGAAGGACATTGATCATCCCAGTTGATCAGGGACTGACAACGCCTTTGCATTCAAACTCCATCCCCTGGGATACGGGACCTTGATCCGGGGGACCTTGATCCGGGGCACCGGCAAGGTGAGGCTGCATCAAAGGCAAGAGCACATCAAAGAGCCCTGAAAGGGACCTGCACCACCTGCCAGCCCGACCCAGCACCTGATGCTGAGCACTCGGGAGCAGACGAACCACGGGGTCAGCGCTGGCCTTCCAGGGGAACAGCAGCACCCGAACTGGCAGCAGAGAACAGCAGCACCTCTGAACTGCAGGGCTGCTTCTCCCGCAAGGGAAGAGCTGTGCACTCCCTGCGCCGGGAGCGCACCGAGTGTGCACTCACTGCACCGGGAGCGCACCGAGTGTGCACTCACTGCACCGGGAGCGCACCGAGTGTGCACTCACTGCACCGGGAGCGCACCGAGTGTGCACTCACTGCACTGAGTGTGCACTCCCTGCACCGGGAGCGCACCGAGTGTGCACTCCCTGCACTGAGTGTGCACCTACTGCACCGGGAGCGCACCGAGTGTGCACCTACTGCACTGAGTGTGCACTCACTGCACCGGGAGCGCACCGAGTGTGCACTTACTGCACCGAGTGTGCACTTACTGCACCGGGAGCGCACCGAGTGTGCACCTACTGCACTGAGTGTGCACTCACTGCACCGGGAGCGCACCGAGTGTGCACCTACTGCACTGAGTGTGCACTCACTGCACCGGGAGCGCACCGAGTGTGCACTTACTGCACTGAGTGTGCACTTACTGCACTGAGTGTGCACTTACTGCACCGGGAGCGCACCGAGTGTGCACCTACTGCACTGAGTGTGCACTTACTGCACCGAGTGTGCACCTACTGCACTGAGTGTGCACTTACTGCACCGAGTGTGCACCTACTGCACTGAGTGTGCACTTACTGCACACTCCTCGCCTTCCCCCCAGAAACCAGCACCCCACGCAGTGCACTCCAAAGGTGTGCTCCAGTGCTGCCGCAGAACCGCAGCTCGTTCTCTGTGCCTCTTCTTAACAGAGCAGAAATTTGGGAGTGTGCTCTGAACAACCTCCATCTACAGATGCAAATCACTCTGAAACAGGAAGGTGTGAGCACTGTACACGCACAAATTCCAGAAGACCACACGTTTAGGAGAGTATCACCATCACCTGAGACTGGGTTACATACAAACTCAGGGCCCAATGCAACACAGAAAACTATTGCACTACAACCACTTGCTGTTATCAGACTGCACTTCTACGCTTTTGAAGGCATTACTCTAAAACCACGGTTTGGCTGCAAACAGAGTGGGAAAAAAAAAAAAGTAATTTCTGGAAAGCATTTCCATGGAATTCCATACATTTTGTAGTCAACAACATTTTATAAAATTGTGATCCCAAAACAGCTTTCAAACACATGTGAATTCAGCTTTCCCACACTGCTAGAAAACACCATCATTCCTGATTTTTACAGATACATACAGGTATGCTCAGGATATAAATGCCCTACACGCCCAACACGTGGCCGCAGAACTGGTCCACAGCAGTGCTCAAAAGGCGAGGATTTCAATAGCATCTGATATTCTCTGTAACTAAGACGCTCTTAAACTCCCTCAGTCTTGACTGCTCTCAGGTCCTAAAGCAACTAATCCACCCCCTAACCCACGTGCACACCCCGGCTGAGGGCAGCCTGCCACGCACCCCTGTGACAGCCAGCAATCCTCACACGCAGAGACACTCAGCAATCACCTGCATTCAATACCACCGCTGCAACCTGCTGCAGCTCCCGACAGCTGCGCAGGTGAGTGGGACAAGTTTTCAACCTGTTTACACACACCAGAGCAGGGATCAAGATGCCCATTTGAGAGTTCCAACACCGAGAATGTAAATGAATTCAAGTAGCTTTTCTTTGGCAGGGACAAGAAGGGCTGAACGGGTGCCTAATTATTTCACAACGGCTGTCCCTAGATCCTATTTTAGCATCGGGCTTTCATTAAATTTAAGCATGACTTCAGAGTACCAGCTGGCTGGAAAAAACAAAAACCACAAACACAGCCCACTCACAACACCCCACGGGTGTTCTTTCCCCCGCCCATGTTCTCTTCCTACCCTCACCGAGGGCTTGGAAGACACCGGTTCCATTTGGAAAGCCAGCCTCAGAAGCAGATAAGTTCTGCAGGAAATGGCTATATTTAGCCCTCCCCTTTCACCCCAGCTCCTCCACACACTTGCATTCTCCTGCAGAAGGATCCTTCTACTCAGTGGTAGAGGTGATCTTCAGCAGGTCACCTCAGCAGAAAAAAATGCAACCAACTTCACAGGTGTTTGGAGAAGAGCGTGAACAACCACCAGAATATCAAACATTCAGCTGCTAAGGCATACAATAAAATTCTCGCGTCCCAAATCACGTCGAATTGCCATCTCCAGGAACACAACATGGCCAAAACCACTTTGAGCGGTGCCCAAGGAGGGTGAGGCTGAACCTCTGCACAAGCTAACTGGGTCTTCACCAATTTTGCCAGTAACCAACACAGCCATCCTATTCTCTGCAGGGTATAAACAAACTCAACAGCTCCGCAACGAAAATATTTTCCTAATAAATCGTTTTCTAAATTTATTTCCTAATAAATCATAAAAAACTGGGCAGTGGAACTTAGGCAGAGAATATCGGCAACACCTTTGGAAACACCATCAGCACCGGGTCAGTAGGATTTCCCTTTCCCAGCTTGAAACTTTGAGACCCATTATAAGACTTAAAAGTAAAAACACAGAGCAGGGTTTTTTCCCCTTGCGTTGTTTCATTCAAATACCAGCCTCCCCCGATGTGATTCTGTCCCCCCCGTGATTCAGGCCTGTAAGAGCCGATTATTTACAAACCGAGGAGGCTGAGGCGTGAACTAAGTGACAACAGCAGACCTCAAAGCTTATCCCAAGATGAAGCCAGAACACAACACACCTCTCACTCAGGGTGAGGAGGCAAAGAGTTCCAGTTGGGAACTTCTCCCAAGCCCTGCGCCACTGGGCAAGGAGCACACACCCGCCCCCTGAAAGAGAGGAATGCAGGTCTTATCCCAGCAAACAAATCCTGAGGGAAGGCAAACCTCCGAAACCACTGCACACACTTAACACCTCCCGGGGAGAGCACAGGGCACACAGGAACTTTTTGTTCCCTTAAAACAGATCTCTAACACCTCCTCCTCAAAAAAAAAAAAAGTTTCGGCCATCAAAGGCCGCAGCCGTGCAGTTGAGAGCTCTCCACAGCCAGGGCTCCAGCTTTTCCATTTCAATTGCGAGGCACCCCAGCACTCTTCAAACAGCTCCAGCCCTTCAAGGACAGGGCTCCGAGAGGATTTGCAAAGTGCCTGCTGCATTCCAGGTCAGCACCGTCCCTCTGAAGATGAGTGTAAGGATCACAGCAAAGATCGTATTACAGGAAACAAAAGAAAAGTGAAAGGTTAAAAATAGACTTGTCATTGCCCACAGCTAATACAGCCACAGGAGTCTTCTTCAAGGAGAAGCTGAGGTGGGCTCCAGTGCAGACCACGAACACACACGAGATCTGGAAAAAGAACCTGTTCTCTTCTGAGAGCTCAATGCACCTTTTTAGAAAGTGGTTTTGTACAAACGTGCCGGTTCTGCAGCCAGGAGCAGAACCTGGGAGTTCCACCAGTAACATCATCCCGAGGCACTGGTGCCTCCCGCATGAACCCCGGCTCGGAGACCCTGCCGAAGGTGAACTGCTCTCAGTCATTGGAAAACACACTGGTTTCGTTTCAATCCACGTTTTCGATTCACAAAAGCACCGCTAGAAACAAGTTATTTCAGCACTTTTGACAGCCAAGAGCTGGAAAGACCGCCCGGGCAGCTCCCGCTGCGAGACTCAGGGCCCAGATCCCACAGGCCGGCGCGGGGTCCGGAGTCTGCGGGTGACCGTGCCCGCCCGGCCGGGCAGGGAGCGGCTCCTGGCCCCGGGGCGAGCACCGAGCCCCCGGCCGGAGCCCCGCAGATCCGGCCCCGGGCCCCGGGCGGGCTGGCTGCGGCCCCGGGGGCTCAGCCCCGCCGCCCTGGCCGGGGCAGCAGCACCTTCAGCAGACGAACCGGCACCGGGGACTCTGGCCCGTAACTCCCCTGTCCCCATCACACGCCGGGCTCCCGGCGCACCGACGCGGGCAGAGCCCGCACACCCACGGGAGCCCAGCGCGCCTCCCGCCCGGGCAGCTCCGAGCGGCCCCACGGCCGCCGCCGAGGGAAAGAACTCTCCCCGGACAAAACCGCCGCGAGTTCACCAAGAGCGGAGAGAAGGGAGAGCCCCAGCGCTGCCCTCCCCGCCGCACCGCAGCGATGCCCCGCGGGGCCTGTGCGCGCCCCCCCGGCCGCGCCGGGGACCCCCGGGACGCCGCCCCCCGCCAACCCTCCCGGGCGGCGGGACCGACCTGCTCGGGCGGCCGGGACTCACCCGCTGGGCCGGCGGGACGGGGCGGGCCGGCGTGGGGCCGGGCTGGACGGAGCGGCCCGGAGCGGGCCGGAGCTGGCCGTGCTGCGGCGCTGCCCCGCTCGGGCCGGCGGGGCCGGGGGCGGCCGCGGGCGGCGGCGGCTCCGCTGACAAAGGAGCGCGGGCGGGGCAGCGCCGCACCGGCAATGGCCGCGCGTCACTTCCGCCCGCCCGCCGCGCCGCCCGCGCCCCCTGCCGGCGCCGCGGGGACATGGCGGCCACCGCGGGGGCGGGGTCCCGGCGGGGCCGGGGTCGGCGCGGGGTCGGTGCGGGTTTGGCTCGGGTTCGGTTCGGTTCGGTTCGGTTCGGTTCGGTTCGGTTCGGTTCGGTTCGGTTCGGTTCGGCTTCGGTTCGGGTCCGGGTTCGGGTTCGGGTTCGGGTTCGGGTTCGGTTGGGTTCAGGTCGGGGTTCGGTCCGGGTTCGGTTGGGTTCGGGTCCGGGTTCGGTTCGGGTCCGGGTTCGGTTGGGTTCGGGTCCGGGTTCGGTGCGGCTTCGGTGCGGGTTCGGTTCGGGTTTGGTTCGGGTTCGGGTCCGGGTTCGGTTCGGGTCCGGGCTCGGTTCGGTTCGGTGCAGGGGAACCGAAGTCCCGCCCCGACCGCCGGGAGCGGGGGACAAAAGCATCCCGGGCCGGTGGGCGGCCGGAGTCCCCGAACCCCGGAGTGCGCGGGCCGGGATCCCGGAGGGCCCCGGTGCCGCTCGCCGTCCCAGCAGGGCCACCCCGGGCCCGGCGCACGGCGGGGCCGGGGGCTCCGGGACATGCCCGCGGTGGGAGGAGACGCCGGCCCCTGCTGGGCTCTGCTCGGGGCTGCCAGTGTCGCTCCCTGCACACGGGGACACCCGGGGACACCCGGGGACACCCGGGGACACCCAGGGCTGATGTCCCCTCTCCCTGGGGCTCCTCTCCAGGCTGAGCAGCCCCAGCTCCCTCAGCCTCTCCTGGGCACGGAGATGCTCCAGGCCCTTCCTCAGCTCCAGGAGCTCCTGTCCCTGCTCTGGATCCAGAGCTGGGCACAGCACTCCAGAGGTGCCTCCAGGGCTGAGCCGGACTGCAAATACCCTGCTACAGGACCGATGTGCTTAATTTTATTAAAAAAAAATAATCTCACTCCAATTCTCACACCAAATTATTCAGGAAGTAGTTATGTCATAATTTTTAAGGTTGGAGGTGTCTTCATTCATCTTGAAAGTTTAACCCTCCCTCATCCACCTGGATTAATTCCCCAAAATCATACATTCTTCCAACCATGGTACTTCAGTCATAGTCATGGAGCGTCTCTGTCCAAGTGAAAGAATCCCAGAAGGGTTTAGGTTGGATCTTAAAGCCCATCTTGTCCCACCCCTGCTGTGGGCAGGGACACCCTCAGGTACATTAAGGTCACCATGACGCAGACTTTGGGTGGAACCAGTGGCCCTGTGCCAGCTGCACTAAGCCAACGTCACCGAGGTTCCTGGAAAGGCAAAGGCTTCCTCCTAAGTGGGAAAATGAAGCGGATCTCCAGAATAACTGCATCTAATTACTGTCAGCAGAGCTCTTCCATTATGACGTGATGGATTAAGGACGACATCCCACATTTTCAATAAGTACAAACAATCCCGAACGGGCCAAGTGCATGAGAAATTCCCAGATATTTTTGACCTGACGCTCCACACACGTTCTGCCCAGTGCCATGGTGTGCGCCCCAGCACTGCTCTGCGTTTCCCGGGGCAGTGGTGGGATGGGATGCCGGAGGCACTGGGGAGGGCAGGTCCCAGCACCCCAGCGGGGCAGACCGGCTGACCCCGTTCCCTCAGCTGTGACATTCCCCCAGCATCAGCTGGGGCTGCCCTCGGTCGCCGAGGCTCACCTGCTCCTGCCCGGGGCCACGCCGTGTGTGTGCTCCTGGGCACTGCTGGATGGACACGGAGCCCTGCAGGCTCCTCACCACAACCAGGGACAGCACACACACAGCCAGGGACAGCAGGCAGCCAGGGCAGGGCACAGCTAGGGACAGCACACAGCCAGGGACAGCACACAGCCAGGACAGGACACGGCCAGGACAGGACACAGCCAGGACAGGACACAGCCAGGACAGAACACGGCCTGGACAGGACACAGCCGGGGACAGCACACAGCCGGAGACAGCACACAGCCGGAGACAGCACACAGCCAGGGACAGCACACAGCCAGGGACAGCACACAGCCAGGACAGGACACGGCCTGGACAGAACACAGCCAGGACAGGACACAGCCTGGGACAGCACACAGCCAGGGACAGCACACAGCCAGGGACAGCACACAGCCAGGGACAGCACACAGCCAGGACAGAACACGGCCTGGACAGAACACAGCCAGGACAGGACACAGCCTGGGACAGCACACAGCCGGGGACAGCACACAGCCAGGACAGAACACGGCCTGGACAGAACACAGCCAGGACAGGACACAGCCGGGGACAGCACACAGCCAGGGACAGCACACAGCCAGGACAGGACACAGCCAGGGACAGCACACAGCCAGGACAGAACACGGCCTGGACAGAACACAGCCAGGACAGGACACAGCCTGGGACAGCACACAGCCAGGACAGAACACAGCCGGGGACAGCACACAGCCGGGGACAGCACACAGCCGGGGACAGCACACAGCCAGGACAGGACACACCCAGGACAGGACACAGCCAGGACAGCACACAGCCGGGGACATCACACAGCCAGGACAGGACACAGCCGGGGACAGCACAGGCGCCCTGGGGCTCTGCAGGGACAGCCACAAGCTGTGTCCCAGTGCAGGGACAGCCACAAGCTGTGTCCCAGGGACAGCAGCCAGCCCCCAGACTGCCCCAAGCACCACCTGCAGCTGTGCAGACCCAGGCACGGGTCTCCTTAGCAGAGACCACTCCAAAGTCTTTGAGACGCTGGCAGGGGCATCCCAAGGTGGAGTGCCCATCCCTGGGGGTGTCCCAGGCACCACTGGATGTGGCACTCAGTGCCCCGGGCTGAGTGACAAGGTGGGGATTGGGCACAGGATGGACTCGATGATCTTGGAAGTCTTTTCCAATCCAAGCCTGTGTGATTCTGCTCCTGTGCCACAGGGGACATGGTTGTGCTTTTCCTCCACACGTGCTCTTCCCGAGCAGCAGCATGGGCATCTGCAGACAGGAGTGAGGAGCTCGGAGGAGTAAAACAGGAGACATGGAGACGTAGCAGCAGTCAGACTGGGACAGCACGGGTGGCAATCACAGTTGTGGTGCCGGGGCAGGAGGCTAATGCTCATTCCCTTGGGAAAAGGCAGGTGGATGGAGGGTTTGGAAAGTGCTCCCAATGAAGCTCCTTTGTGCATGCAGCCCATTTATGCACAGCCCTCCAAATGGGGCCAGGATTTGACTCACTATGAGTAATAGGAATGTTTTAAACAGAGAAAAGAATACTAACTCCCTTAAAAATACAAATAGGTCTACATTTGGCTCAACAGCACAAGGCCAGTGATTTTCCACAGCATACTGCCAAGTAGCTGAATGTGACATTCAAGTAGCTCAAGTGTAGGTGTTCCTTGGGAGAAAATACAGCTCTAACGAGGACCATTTTCCAGAAGAGAAGACTAAAGGTTGGGTATCTAATACAGCTTTTCAAAATTTAACCGAACAGCTACATTTCCAGAAGTGCCAAGTTTCCCTTGAGGCCCCACAGGTGGTGTTGGCAGCCAACCCTTCTGAACGCCCACCTGCCTGTTTGCAGCCTAAAGCACTTCTGACAGTGGTAACCCGTGTGTTTATCCGAGCGCCCAGGAAAGGGGGACACTGCTGGGCCAGGAGCCACCCCTCACTAATGCCTGCAGGGTTCCCAGGAGACACCAGGAGCCGCGTGGCTTGGAAGCACTTTGCATGAAAAAGTTTCTACTTTACATCTGGTGGAAGAATATGAATTTTGGAACCTGTCATTGAGTAACCCACGCACGGCTCGCCGAGGGACAGCTGTTGCTAAGTGCTCATTCTCAGCCACGGGGGGAACCAGTGCTGGGAACTGGAATCAGGCAGCTCCTGCCCACAGCCTCCTCTAGCTGGATCGTGTACAGTTTACATGCCGCTGATTCCTAATTAATAGTGAAGCAGAGGGAAGAATTAGGTTCCTGAAGAAATCTCAGCATAATCTATAAACAGGGCTATTTTCCTGTTCTTTTGAATGCCACTTCTTATTTACCATCATAAGTATCCTTACAAATAAATTTGCATCACAAACAGTGCAGGGTTTTTTCAATTATCTTTTCTATAGGTAACATGATTGTTGATAGGAAATTCCAGCTGTAAGCAGAATTTTATCTGTGATAACGATGTTTGGGGAGAAAACCAGGGCTGCGGTCTGAGAGGGATGTCATGACAGTGTTTGGGTCGGTGGCTGGCAGTGCCATCTCAGAGCCAGAAGTGCCACTTTGGAGATTTGGGGAGGATCACGGGCTGTCTGTGCCCCAGGTGCCATGCTGGCACAGTGAGGGTAGGAAAGTACCTGCCTTGTCAGGTATTTTACAGTCCCCCAAGGAAAGGTGGAGTGGGTTTGATGGGGGTAGTCATACACAGCTGACTCTGCAGAGCTTTGCGAGGAGCAGAGTGTGATTAAATTCGGGGTCTTCCAGTTCCCAGCAGGAGAACCTCGTGTGGCTTTTCCCGTGCTAGGGAACAGTCTGGAACTTCTTGCTGGGAAATGTTTGCATTAATCAGGTGTAATAATGGCATGTCCATGTGAAAGGAGCGCTGTGGGCACAAATTGCCACCCACAGACATCAGAACAAACACATTAATGTTATGCAAATACCGTGGTCTTCAGAAGTCTGTGGGCCCCAGAACACAACGCACACAGAGCACACCTTGAGCTACGGGGCAGGTTCACCCTGTCATCCTTCCTTCCACGCAGAAAACCCTCCCAAGACAGCAAGTATAGCAAAATCGGGCTTCTCTGTTTTGAAACAATTTCCATGGTAACTTGAACTGCCTTTCTTCTTCATAAATTCTGCCTCTCTCCGGAGCAGCTGGGATTTCAAGTCAGACCACTTTGCAATGCTCTGGGAGCGTAGAAACAGCTCACGCAGCTGAAAGATGCCATGGAGGAAATGTTCCAAAGAGGGGGCTGCCAGACCCCAGACCAGGCCCCTCCTTTGGTAAAACCATCTCCCTTTAGACCCCCGTGCCTTTTCAAGCTCTGTGGAGTGGTGAGTGCTGTCCCCGGCTGACAGAGGGGAGCAGGCAGGGCTGGGGGTCTGGCCCAGGCCAGCAGCACCACATGGGGAGGGACAGAAGGACACCAGCAGCAAAAAAACACCACTAACAAACTGTTATTCCTTCTAAAACATGCAGTAAAAGATCATTTTGTTGCAGCACACAAAATGAGACTGTGCATGACAAAGGTGGCCTGATAATTGCCTTCAGAGCTGCTGAGGTTTTTAACTCTTTAGCATTATTAACATCAGCACATAAAGACTTTGCTTATACACTCGAGGTGAGCTGCGGTACAGAACTAATAATCCCGGTGACCTTCCAAGCTGCGGCTTGTCATGAATTATTTTCTTCTGCCTTGAGGAAATTTCTAAATATATATCTGTATGTATGCATGCAAACAAGCAAACCTGGGAGTTGCAACGCAGCAAAGTTGCATCACCACCCCTCCCAGCGCAGCAAGTGGCCCGAGCACAGCTGCTGAGAAAACCCCAGGAAGCACTTGGGTTGGAAATTAAAGAGCTTGTTCTAATATTCAGCTGTGATAAATGTGACTGGGAGTGCATGTATTTCGTCAGGCGTCCGTGAGTCAGGCGTGTGAGTCACAGAGGGGCAGCCGGTGAGGCCTGTCCCAACAGCCCCACGGCACGCCGAGCTCCCACTGACTCCCCCAGGAGACTCCAGGAGTGCGAGCACAGGACGGGGACATGCCTGCTGTCCCAGCAGCTCTGGAGAGGACCTCGGCCCCAGCACCTTCCACAGTTGTTCTCCTTTTCCATGTTCTTGCCTCGTGGGCACCTTTACATCACAAACCCCGTGGACTCTGGGGCATCGGGGAGCCAGGTACAATTCAGCCTGAGCACAGAGAGGAGAGCCCAGCTCCAAGTAATTAACAATAATGTATAATTGCTACCAATTTGGTTTGACACGAATTACACAGTATTATTAAATTAAGCAGACCATGTTCTTGCATCTGAGCATTAGCAGCATAACTGATTTTCATGCCACTTTTTAAAATAGCACTGGTAATTAGTCCTGTGCTTTCCAAGCCCATCACATGCAGCGCTTTGTTTTCAGCAAAACACCCACCAAAAAGTGCTCGAGTTCTCTTAATTGCAAAGATTCACTTCACAGGGCTGCACAGCTCCTTTCTGCTCTGGGTGTTATTCAGGAACAGCCAACTGGAATTTATTGAAATTATGCCGAAACACAAACGAGGAGAACTCCTCCCAGCTGAGGGGGGAGCCTTTGCAGGCCAAGGTTCTGCCCTTGGGAGCTCTCACAAGGGAGTCACCGGGCACGGGGGACCAGGGTGGAAGTGCTGGCGAGCTCATTTCCATTTCAAGGGCCAAATGCGGACGCGGACGAGCTCTGCCTCCCGCGGCCACCGGGCGCTGGTGAGCGGCTCGCTGCCCCTGGCAGTGCCGCCGGCAGTGCCCTGCCCGCTGCCGTGCTCATCGCCGAGGCACCAGCGGCCCCTTTTCCCCCGAGGCGGCGCGGCCAGGCTGCCCCGTGCCCGCTGTGCCCGCAGCGGTGTCCCCAGCGCCAGCCCCGTGTCCCCCGGCCCCGCTGCCGCAGTCGCCCCCTCTCCTTCTGCTCGGCTGGGAAGGAGCTTTTTTTGGCCTCTGCTTCTGTCATCTGGCATTTCAATGGAACGAGAGCTCTCGTTGCTAACATTTAGAGCAGCAAAATATTTACGTTCCAAGGCCTGTAACACATGTCGTTCGTGTCCCCTTGCCAGGCCCAGCTGCGGCTCCCGAAGCCTTCCCCGCCTTGTCCCGGGCTGTGCCAGCAAGCGGACACGGGCATGGACACGGACACGGACACGGACACAGACATGGACACGGACATGGACACGGACATGGACACGGACACGGACATGGGCACGGACACAGGCATGGACAGGGCCAGGACAGGGACACAGGCACGGGCACAGACAGGGACACGGGCACGGACACGGACACGGACACGAGCACGGACACAGACACGGACACGGACACGGACACGGACACGGACACAGACACGGACACAGACACGGACACGGACACGGACACGGACATGGGCACGGAGAGGGACACAGACATGGACACAGACATGGGCATGGACACGGGCATGGGCAGGGCCAGGACAGGGACACAGACATGGGCACAGACACGGGCACGGGCACGGGCACAGACATGGACATGGACACGGACACGGGCACACACAGACACAGACAGGGCCCGGCTGGGCGTCGGTGGGTGAGCGGGAGCTGGGGTGGCCAGGAGAGCCACCGGCACTGGCACAAACACCGGCACCGGCACCAGCACCAGCAGCGGCACATCCCTTTGGGGCTCCGGGAGAGCTCCCGGCGCTGGCAGCGCTCAGGGTGACGGCTCTCGAAGGACAATGGAGTTTGTCGTGCTGGTCCATGTGGCGGGGGAGAGAAGGAAAGAGGAGAAGGACAAGGCTCAGTCACCCGCCTGCCGCGACTCCAGGCACAGGAGCGCAGAGAGGGTGGCTCTGAGTGCCGGATTCAGTCCCGCCTGTACCAGGGCATGTGTTCGGATGTTCCCCCCAGCAGTCAGCCCACAGAACCGGCCCGAACGGGAAGGTGCAGAGCCAGCACAGCCCGCTGTGCCCCAGGGAGCCCCAGGGAGCCCCAGGGAGCCCCAGGGAGCCCCAGGGAGCCCCAGGGGCCCTGGCCCTCACCCGCTGTCCCCCAGGATGCTCCTGCCTCCAGCAGGGCAAGGAGACTCGGCAGCAAAAAGCCCCAGCCCCACAGCCATCTAATAAAGGTGCTCCTGGCTTTTGAAGAGGCCTAAAGCACCACCAACTGTTACCAAGGAGTCTCTTCCTCCTGCTCCTGTTCTCTCTACCCTCTGCTAAGGCAACTTCAGAGAGTTGGTTTGATCCACCAGCACCAGGGCACAGCAGGAGACGGACAGCAGTGGCTCCCAGCCTGGCCCCAGTGGCTTAGGGTCATCCCAAGGGTCCCTGGACACACTGGACACCTCAGGAGCTGTGCAGAAGAAGAAGAGACCCTTCTGACTCTTCTATCCCGAGAGCAGACACGGGGGAAAGGAGTGGACTGCAGACCCAGGAGGGAGAGGAGGTGCTGGTCTCAGCCTGGCACCTTCCAGCAGAGAGCAGGACTGATGCCTGCACAGCACAGGAGTGGGCTCAGGGCAACAAGGGACGGGGCCTGGGCGGCCGAAAGGGAGGACAGGCTGAGGGAGCAGCAGCCACAGTGAGGGCAGTTCTCACCATTTTGTGCTCCTAAAGCCAGGCATCAAGTTTATTTTACTCTCCAACAGCTGATTAAGAGGCTGGTTAGGGGAGGACGAGTAATTCATCGTCTGACTTGGGACAGGGAACCGAAGACTACTCCCTGTGATGCCTCTGGACAGCTGGAAAGGGACAGAGGGAGAATGTCTGCCAGTGCTGGAGGTGACAGAAATAACCCAGCAGTGTACCAGAGGGCAGACAGCCCAGCAGAGCCAGTGTGAGCCATGAGACACTGTTTAAATAAATCACTCGGGAGGGCCCAGATTTCTTCAGCTCTTCTGTGACTGGCGTGGCCGAGGGTGCAGCCTGGCTCCTGTCCTTCTCCCTGGGTGAGCCCAGCAGGGTCCAGCTGGCTGCTCACCCGCAGGATCCTCTCCAGGAGCACAATTCCCCCATGGCTGGAATGTGGTGTGGCACATCGCAGGGTGCTGCTGCCACGGCTCAGCCCCAGGGCACGGGGAGAGCTGGGTGGGGGGTGGCAAGCAGGGACAAACTGCTGTGTAAGCCTTTCCAGGGATGGGCACCCACAGCTCCTCTGGGCAGCCTGTGCCAGGGCCTCACCACCCCAACAGCCAAGAACCTCCTAACCTCTAACCTAAATCTCTCCTCTTTTAGTTTACACCTTGTCCCATCACAACAGGCTCTGCTAAAAAGTTTGTCCTCAGCTCTCTTGAATCCCCTTTGGGCCCTGCCAGGGGCTCGGAGCTCTCCCTGGAGCCTTCCCTTCTCCGGGGGAACATTCCCAGCTCTCCTGGAGCCTTCCATTCTCCGGGGGAACATTCCCAGCTCTCCTGGAGCCTTCCCTTCTCCAGGGGAACATTCCCAGCTCTCCTGGAGCCTTCCCTTCTCCGGGGGAACATTCCCAGCTCTCCTGGAGCCTTCCCTTCTCCAGGGGAACATTCCCAGCTCTCCCAGCCTGGCTCCAGAGGGGCTCCAGCCCTGCAGCAGCTCCGTGGCTCCCCTGCGCTCCCTCCAGCAGCTCCAGGTCCCTCTGGTGTCAGAGCCCGGGGCTGGGGCAGCTCTGCAGGTGGGGTCTCACCTGAGCTGAGGGGCAGCGGGGCAGAAGCCCCCTCCCCTGCGCCCACGCTGGGATCAGAGCACACCGGGGGTCTCTGGGCTGCCAGCGCAGTTTCCAGCCGTGTCCAGCCTCTCAGCCCCGGCAGCCCCCCGTCCCCTGCGGTGTCGTCGCCGTAACCGGGCGGGCGGCGCCGCCGTCCGCACCGCTGCCGGGGCTCCGAGCTGCTGTGCGCTGCTCAACAGCTGGCGCCGCTGCCCCAGGGCTGGCTGCCTTCTGCCTCGGGGAGGAGTCTGCCATGACGCCACCGAGAAGAAAAGGGGGAGAGGAATTCTGTCTGTGCCCGCTGCAGGCAAAAACGTTTCCACGCAAGGTGGCACCTGTCCCCTTCCTTCCAGGCTCGAGCCGGAGACGCCGAAAGGCGCCTGGAAATGTTCTCTGAAGATTGACTCCTGGTAAACGGGATGCAGAATCCGTCAGTAATTCCCTCGTTAGCCGTCGCTTTTCCCTGGACACTCGGGCAGGCACGGCAGGGGTTGTTGCCACAGGCAGCGCTGGGGCTGGGCAGCAGGGGACGGGCAGGAGGGACGCGGTGACAGCAGCTGCCCCCACTGCAGGTGCCCGGGACGCACGGACACACGGACACACGGACACACGGACACACGGACACCCACTCGGAGCCTTCCAGCGCCAGGAGGGGCCTGGGAGCTGGAGGGGATCCCTGCCCACTCCCCAGTGCCACACTGCACGTCCCACTGCAGATGGGCAGAGGTGCTGTGCTCCTGTGCTCCGGATCTGCCCTGTGCTTTCTCTGACAGAGATTAATGCTCTGTGCCCGTGATTTACATCACAATTAAGGTCGGTTAGAATACCTCTTCCTACATTCTGCAGAGCAGTGCAAGCACTGCTGACATATTTTGCATTCCCATGGGGATGCTGGAGAAGCCTGCCTTCCACTGCCAGGCTTTCCTTCCGATGCTGACCTTTCCACACCAGGAGAACGCACAGTACGACTGCATGTGGGAAATGCAGCGTAGCTCCAACAGCTCTGGCATCAAGCAGTGAGACGGTTCTCCCACTGACAGGCTGAGGAAGGAGCTGGGCTGTCCTGCCCCCCTGTGCCCTGGGAGCCTGCACAGAGCCCACTGGCACCCACAGGTTCCCCCAGCCCAGCAAGGGGGCCCAGCACAGAGCTGCTCCTGCTGAGCATCTCCTCGGGCAGCACAGCCAGCAGTGCCACCCCACCCAGCCCTGCCCCAAGGTGTGCACACCTGAGCACGGTGGTTTTGAACCTTAAAAACCTTGGTGAAGCAGGGAGGTGCCAGGTACCTTACTTGTGTCGAGGTCCCTGGCCCTCAGAGCTGCAGAGAAAGGCAGGGATCTGTCTTGAAGGCTGCAAGAGACCACTTTGATTTTCATGTGATTGTCTTTAACCCCTATCACGCTTCTCCCACTGTCTGCAGCTCCATGGTCTCTGCTGCCCAGTGCTGGCACAGTGCCTGGGGGCTCAGGGTCCCTGTTGGTGGAGCAGGACAGCAGGTCAGGGAGGGGTGCAGGACAAACTCTCCCCCTCCAGCCTTCCTGGAGGAGAAGGAGAAAGGACACGGGGACAGAGAACATGATAAACACAAGGAAAAGGAAAGGAATTGTTTGAAAAGGAAAAAACCCAGACTTCAAGCCTGTTTGGTTCCCTCTCCAGGGGGGAGCGAGGAAAGGCAGGGACAGTTTTGCTGGGGTCTTCCATGTTTCTCCACAGGGCACTGAAATGCAGAGCCAGCACCAGCAGAGCTAAATGCCTCCTCTGGAACCAGCATTTCTTCCCTTTAGCTGTTTCCATCTCAATGAAGTTGGATGAAGTCGGGTCTGGATGCTTCATTTTGAAGCAGTGGGGGCAGTGTAAGTCTGCCCTGGCAGGGCAGGCCCGAATCCCCCATGGAGTGCAGGAAAGTGTCTGAACAGCCGTGCCCAGTGAGCTCAGATCCTCACAAATCAGCACACGAGGTGATGCAGCAGCCACCACCAAGACCACCACACTGCCCGGCCGAGGACCACCTCACGCTCCAGCTGTGGGCACCCCATCAGTGCGGGGCACGGGCAGGAGGGCAGCTTTGGGGTTGGGGCTCACACGCCCAAGCCCCACGTGTTTCCTGATGGAAAATTGTTCCTCGTCCTGTTTCTGAGACGTGATTGGGCTTGGCAAGCAGCGTGGCTTTATGAACTGTGCTCAGGCCTTGCATCATTTGCCTTGTTGTGGCCGAAATCTCCACCCAGCCTTCCCTCCTACCTGCACCCACAGGCACCGGTGGCTGCAACACGCACCCACGAGCCCAAAGAGAGAAAGACAAAAGGATAAAAGTACCCACGTAAGAAAAAGAAAAGAAAAAGAGAAAAAATACCCCAGACACCATCTGGATTTGAAGCCTGGAGAGCAGAGAAGTGCTGGGCAGGAAGGGAGCAAGCAGAGAGGGGCTCACTTGCAGATTCCACTGCCGGTTCTGTGTCTGCTCCCAGCACAGCCCATCTCTGGAGCCACATCCCTGCTCTGTCTCGGCGGACTGGGCATTTACACAGACCTCTGTGGGTACTCCCAGCAGGCAACAGCTCACGGTCCCTGTGGGGTGGGCAGGGTTGGGGCAGCTCGCCCATCCCTGCAGTGTGAGGGGAGCAAAAAGCAGCACAGAGGAAGGCGAGGGGGAACTGCCCCAGAGCAGATGAGAGGCCCCTGTTGCCAAACTGCCCCGCTGCTCGTCTTCCTTCTCACTTCAATTTCATCCCGCCTGGAGGCATGAGAGGAACTCATGTGTTGGGCCAGCCTGGTGGTCCTTGAACCTGCAAGGGCAGGTGTGGGTGGCTGCCACCCTGGTGTCCCCACCTCGTGGGCAGCCCAGCGTGGGCACAGCTCTGGGGCAGGGCAGGCAAACCCCTGCCTGTTCCCAGGGTGAATCCCACCTGCCATGGGCGAGGCTGCAGAGAGGGAATGGGAGGAGAAGTGGCTGGTCCACCAGTCTAGGCGCATTCCCGCAGTGGAGCGGCAGCACTCCAGCCCCGCCTGCGGAGCGACACGGCGCTGGCAGAGCAGCAGCTCCTGAATTGATCCTGAATAGCGACACAGGTCGGGCAGCCGATTTCTGCCTGAAATAAACGGCTTTGCGGCAGTGCTTCCCCTCAGGGAAACATGTCCTGACAAGCTGCGGTTACTCGAGTGCCCCGAGGGTTTGTGGAGCCTGGTTCCTTTGGAGAGTGTTTCACTGTCTGCTCCCAGTGCCAAGAGCAGCTTTATACCAATAATAAACAAGGCAAAACATGGAGCCAGAGCAAACAGCTGATAGAAATCCACATTTTGCTGCCTGCGTTCGCTTTTCTGGCTCGGCAGCACAGGGCGGGTAAGGGGAGCAGGAAATCTTTGTGCTGCTGGCACACGGCCCTCCTCCTGTCAGGTAAAACACTCCCCGGTGCTTCTGCTGCTCCCTCAGGCCGACTGCCAGGAGTCATCGCTAGAGGATCGCACAAGGCATCCCTCGGCCTGCGCGTGTTCACCGGCTCTGTGCCGTGGAAGCAGAACCAGGCGGCTGAGCGCAGGCTGCCATGCCCTGCCGGGTGGTGCCGGAGGAGCCCACGGCTGCCACGGGCACCACCTGCCCCTGCTGCCCGGCCCGACCCCGCACAGGGCTGAGCTCCGGCCGCTGGAACATCTCATCCATCAGCGGCTCCAGGGAGCCGCAGCAGCACCGCGGGAGGGAAGGCAGGGACGGGCCGAGCGGAGCAGGAGCCGCCGGGGCTGGCTGGGAGCAAGGCTGCAGTGCCCTGGCAGGACCCGGCGGGTGCAGAGCCCTGGCAGGACCCGGCGGGTGCAGAGCCCGGGCAGGACCCGGCGGGTGCAGAGCCCGGGGAGGACCCGGCGGGTGCAGAGCCCGGGGAGGACCCGGCGGGTGCAGAGCCCGGGGAGGACCCGGCGGGTGCAGAGCCCTGCAGGACCCGGCGGGTGCAGAGCCCGGGCAGGACCCGGCGGGTGCAGAGCCCTGGCAGGACCCGGCGGGTGCAGAGCCCGGGGAGGACCCGGCGGGGGCAGAGCCCGGGCAGGACCCGGCGGGTGCAGAGCCCTGGCAGGACCCGGCGGGTGCAGAGCCCTGGCAGGACCCGGCGGGTGCAGAGCCCGGGCAGGACCCGGCGGGTGCAGAGCCCGGGCAGGACCCGGCGGGTGCAGAGCCCTGGCAGGACCCGGCGGGTGCAGAGCCCGGGGAGGACCCGGCGGGTGCAGAGCCCGGGCAGGACCCGGCGGGTGCAGAGCCCTGGCAGGACCCGGCGGGTGCAGAGCCCTGGCAGGACCCGGCGGGTGCAGAGCCCGGGCAGGACCCGGCGGGGGCAGAGCCCTGGCAGGACCCGGCGGGTGCAGAGCCCTGGCAGGACCCGGCGGATGCAGAGCCCGGGGAGGACCCGGCGGGTGCAGAGCCCGGGCAGGACCCGGCGGGTGCAGAGCCCGGGCAGGACCCGGCGGGTGCAGAGCCCGGGCAGGACCCGGCGGGTGCAGAGCCCTGGCAGGACCCGGCGGGTGCAGAGCCCGGGGAGGACCCGGCGGGTGCAGAGCCCTGGCAGGACCCGGCGGGTGCAGAGCCCTGGCAGGACCCGGCGGGTGCAGAGCCCGGGCAGGACCCGGCGGGTGCAGAGCCCTGGCAGGACCCGGCGGGTGCAGAGCCCGGGCAGGACCCGGCGGGTGCAGAGCCCTGGCAGGACCCGGCGGGTGCAGAGCCCTGGCATGACCCGGCGGGTGCAGAGCCCGGGCAGGACCCGGCGGGTGCAGAGCCCTGGCAGGACCCGGCGGGTGCAGAGCCCTGGCAGGACCCGGCGGGTGCAGAGCCCGGGCAGGACCCGGCGGGTGCAGAGCCCTGGCAGGACCCGGCGGGTGCAGAGCCCGGTGAGGACCCGGCGGGGGCAGAGCCCTGGCAGGACCCGGCGGGTGCAGAGCCCGGGGAGGACCCGGCGGGTGCAGAGCCCTGGCAGGACCCGGCGGGTGCAGAGCCCGGGCAGGACCCGGCGGGTGCAGAGCCCTGGCAGGACCCGGCGGGTGCAGAGCCCTGGCAGGACCCGGCGGGTGCAGAGCCCGGTGAGGACCCGGCGGGTGCAGAGCCCGGGGAGGACCCGGCGGGTGCAGAGCCCTGGCAGGACCCGGCGGGTGCAGAGCCCGGGGAGGACCCGGCGGGTGCAGAGCCCTGGCAGGACCCGGCGGGTGCGAGCTCCCTGCCGCGCACAGGCTGCCGTGGCTGTCTGTTCGAAAATAGCATTTAACATGACAAGAGGTGTCGGATGGGCGCGGGAGCGCTGGCTCTCCCCGGCTCTTCCCTCGCCGAGAGCCTGTCTACACTGCCATATGTTACTCTGCCGTATACTTCATCGTGCTTTATTTGTCATCCTCTAGCACATATGGTAACAGCTCCACTGCCTGGCACTCGGAGAGGCTGGATTTAGCTCTGAATCAGGCACAAACAAACACTCATTGGGGCAGTGCTCCTTGCTTCTCACCATCCCCACCACCCCACGCTGCCTCGAGGAAGAGAAACAGGCAGGCAGCTGGGCTAGATCAGCACTGCAGGTCCCTTTCAACTGAAAGCGTGTTATTTCAGTATTTTATCCTAGTCCACTATGCTATTCTACTCAACTCAATTCTATTAGATTCCTGTTATTCTGTTCCATTCCTTTCTGCAGCCTCTGCCATGGCAAGTAGGAGAGGTAGGAAAAGAACAGGAAAAGAACACTTCAGTTTGGGATTTACCAAGAAGAACAACCATGGGAAAAACAATCACAGACGAAGGAACCAAAGGTGAGGGACTTCTTGTACTGGCCAGGCAGGGAGCTGACCTGAGCCAGACAGGTCCTGCAACCTGAATGGCCATGGTGGTGGCTGCTGTCCCGTCTCTTCACTGGCACTCTGGGAAGCCAAAAGCACAATCCAACTGTTTCCCTTGGTGCAATCATGTTTACTTTAACAGAACGCACCGGTTCCTTTTACCTTGGGCACAGCAGGGACAAACACCTCCGGAACATTGCTTGCCCACCAGTTGTCAGCCTGACATTCCAGATAGAACTGTGGCTCCAGGGGACTCTGTCCCTGCTCACCCAGCAGGGCCACCCTCCAAAACCTTGTCGCTTTTGCCAGCACGGGGGAGGTCCCTGCCTGGGACCGCGAACACCAGGGGCAGAGGCTGCAGCACGGCAGGGCAGGGGCTTTGCTGACCACCAGGCAGGGGTGTCCCAGCTGGCTGTGCTGGAGCACTACTTTTCATAAGAAAATATTTAATAAGTTGTCCACGTGCTTGGAAAAATTGTTTTATCATGGGATAGTTTGAGCTGTCCACGTGTGGACCCTTCCAGGTGAGCTCAGAAATTCTGTGCCATGGAAGGCAGGCAGAGAAGGGGGACACACTGAGGCACTGCCTTTACCAGCCCAGGCAGCCTGGGGGAACGCTCATGCCTGGCCACAGGGTCACTGAGGTGTCCAGCTGTCTGTCCTTCTGTCCACCCATCCGTCCACCACTCTGCTGAACCCTCGCTCCCCGATGAAAGCCCAGCCCAGCTGTGCTGGAGGTGGGTGCAGGGCCAGGGCCTCATGTTCCTCCACCAAACCAGACCGGAGAAGGAGGAGAACCCACAGGACGGCTCAGCCTGATCTCACCTCCCCCAGAGCATTCCCAGCCGCCTCTGGCAGACAGCAGCAAACCTTCTGCTTCTGTTCCCCAGATCAGGTAACTCTCAGTGGACACGGCTGGAAGCTCTGCATGGAGCCCACTGTGCAATCGCTGTGTGTCTGAAACCACAGCAAGAGCACCAAGTGACTTGGGCAGGCAGAAGGTGTGTGCAGCCCCAAGGAAACTTTTCCTGTGCCCTCGCAGAAATCTGGTGCTTTCTGAAAGGGAAAAGAGTCTCCAGATCCTTACTCTTCAGGAGTGCTGTGGAGCGTCAGTAATAAGTCATTTTTGGCAGGCATATGTGAGCAGCATCCAGGGAGGGAGAACTTCATCAGAGCAGAGAAATCCTTCCAGCCTGTCTTTGGTATGACTCCAGCAAGCCTGAAATATCCCTGAGAGCTCTGCTCCTTCCCCTTCTCAGAGCTATCCTGAGCCTATCTTGGGCAAGGTACCAAATTTACATGTTCCCAGGCCATTGACTTGCAATGTTTGCTTATTTTTATACAGGGCTCTGCAATTTAAAGGGTTTGGATGGGTAGCAAAATGGGCATTTGCTCAGGGAAAAGCTTCCTCAGTTACAACAGTGTCTGTCCCTCTGCATTAGGAAAGCAGGACCGCGTCACTGCCTGAATGCAGCGTGCAAGTGAGCCCAACAAAATGTGCTTTCACCCAGTAATTAATCACCTAGCACTTCTCTAATTATCAGAGCTTCCACTGACAATTCCCAGAGGCCAACAGCAAATGGCAGACTCTGCCTCTCCAGCAGCTGCCTAAAATATCTCCCAGGGCAGTGCCCGCCGTTGCCGGGACAGGAAGCAGGACCAGTATCTCCAGTCTCCTGCAGGAGCATCACCCACGCGTCCCACAGCCCCACGGGCAGCCCGGCTGCCCAGGCTGGGCCCCGCGCACGGCTGCCCCAGGCACACTGCATGCTGCTCGGACGGGCTCCTGACCGTGGGAGCCAACAGGGCTGTCCGGGCACTGCTGAGAGTGAAATCAGCCTCCCCAGGCCAGCCTGGGGGCCCAGGAGCTGTTCAGAGCAGGGCCGGAGGTTGGCTACAGCCCAGGCTCCGTTTTTGCGCACCCCAGACAAACGCAGGGACGTTTTGGATTTGCACCTGCCGGGGCCAGAGAAGGGCTCAGGCGGCAGAAGAGTCCGGGCCAGCAGCAGTGGCCAGGCTGTCAGTGTCCCAGTCCCCAGGGCCAAGGAAGCACAGCCCGGGGTGGGAGCACAGCAGCATCCAGCTGGGAGAAGCCATCTCCCGCGGGAGCACGTGTGCAGCCACATGCCCGGCGCCCACCCCAGAGGACACAAAGTCAGGGGCCAGAGGGCCAGAGGTCACAGCCCGGCCCCAGGGCTGCCAGTCAAGGTTATTGCTGACGCACCGGCCCCAAAAGCCACTCTGGGAGGAGCCATGCCAGCCCAGGAGGAACCTTGGCACCTGGGCGAGCACAGGAGCGGGCAGGGGACAGGACTGGCCGCTGTTGACCTTGGGAGTGCACAAAGCACTGGAGGTATTTAACCCCCTGCAGAGCCCCTTGAAACCTCTTCGGAGCTCTAAACCTCGACAGCTGAGGACACAGACAGTGCCTTCCTTACCTTTCGGGCAGGGCATCGCTTCCAGCTGACTCTGGCCAAGCCACTATGACCGAAACTACAGGTTACTCGGGGTGAGTAACAGCGAATATCCCAATTTGTTTTAATAAGAGAAGAAAAATGTTCTCCGGGTTTCCTTTAAGCCTCATTTATAGAACTAACCTGCATTGTTCGTTTGTTGCTTGCCATCCCTTACAGCAGGAGGAAAGGGACAGCAAGCTGTCCTCTTGCTGCCTGCAGCGTCTGCACTCACCCTGCCAGGCAGTTATTTGGGACAAGTGTGAAATCCTGATTTGCTAAGAGTCTAATAAACTGTCACATAGAAAATAGCACAGTACATCACCCCTGGACATTGCTAGCAAAAATCTATGAAGGAAAGAGCTAAGGTTGTCATTGACAAAATTGATATACACAGAGACATACCTTTTGTCAAATTCATAGATAAAACAACAGACGTGTCAAAGAGGTTACCTGAGGCAGAAAGACAGCTGGTCCAAACACCACACACAGCTGGCTTGTCCCTGTCCAACACCAGGGCGGTGTGTGTCCTCGTGGAGCCTCCAGGCTGCCCTGTGCCTCCCTTCTGCCTGCCCCCCGCCCTGTGGGCACTGCCCCAACCCATCTCCTCCTTGTCTCCCTGCAGGAGTGGCCTTGTCCTCGTTAAAAACCCACACCTGGACTTGATGGAGGAGGACGTCCTGTACCACTTGGACTTGGGAACGAAGACACACAACCTGCCAGCAATGTTTGGGGACATAAAGGTAAAGACAGGTCCAAAAGCGAGCTCCCCCTGCACCGGCTCTCCTGCTGGGCATCCCATGCTGCTACCGGCCCATGCCGGGGCCCTGCTGCTGCCAAAGCTCCTGTGGGGTGGGGTCTGCCTGCTCAGCTAAGGGACCCAGCAGCCAAAGCAGCCTGGGCAAGGAGGTTGTCTGTCCTTGCTTGTTTTGGGTAGAAATCACATCAGAAAATTATCCTTTTAAAAACCTGTAGCTCTGTAAAACCTGAATTTATATTGGCCCCGTGTTGGAGGACAGACAGAGGAGGCATTTGTCCAAAGCATCTTGATCCTCATCTACTGGAGGCAAGGGAAGGAGGATGTCATATCGTTTTTGGTTGAGACCTGCTGTCAGAACTGACTTGTCACGATGGCATCCTCGCATTTCAAACCAGAGTCTTTCCCTGGTTGTGCGGGGGAAGAGCCTCGGGGCCCAGGGCTGGAGCAGGCTGGCACAGCACAGCGTGGGCTCCTGCTGCCCTGCACCCTGGCACACCATCAGCAGCACTGCCCTGGCAGCTGCACACTCATCCTCCTCCTACCTTCAGCAAGCATCTTTTCCTTTAATATGTAAAATTTGTCCTTTTTACTCCCTGACTTTATGGCCTCTGCCATCAGCAGTGCTCACCAACTGCAGTCAGCACTGTCCATAGAATGAATTAACCGATGAGCTCCTCCAGCATCTGGGTTTGCTTTAGTGGTGATACCATCAGCTCAGTTTTGCTGAATTATTTTAGATTTTCTTGCCTAGGACTGATACCCAAGTACATGCAGCTGTGTGGCTGCCCAGGCCCAGGGCAGTCCCCACCCTGCCAGAGTGACAGCATGGGTTTTGTGTTAACTCCTGGTTAGGAGACCCTCAGTCATTCCAATGTCCCTTGACTGATGGTGAGGAAGTGGCATCCCACTGCTTCCTCTGGGAGGATGTGCCTGGCACGGCCACCACCGCCACACTCAGGCTGACTGTGGTCCTTGCTCTGGCTGAGCACCAACACACGGATAGTTCATATTCTGGCTGACCGTGGTCCTTGTTCTGGCTAAGCACCAACACACGGATAGTTCATATTCTGGCTGACCGTGGTCATTGTTCTGGCTAAGCACCAACACACGGATAGTTCATATTCTGGCTGACCGTGGTCCTTGTTCTGGCTAAGCACCAACACACGGATAGTTCATATTGCGGCTGACCGTGGCCCTTGTTCTGGCTAAGCACCAACACAGCAATACTTTTTTTCCAGTTCGTGTGCGTCGGCGGCAGCCCGAGGAGGATGCGGGCCTTCGCGCAGCTCATGCGGCGGGAGCTGGGGCTGGCCCGGCCCGGGGAGGACGTGGCTGACATCTGCGCGGGCTCGGATCGCTACGCCATGTACCGGGCAGGGCCCGTGCTCTCCATCAGCGTGAGTTCACGGGCTGGCTGGGCTCTGCTGGGAGGGTGCCGCGGCTGCACAGGGCGGGCTCCGTCTGCCCCGGCCACGGGGACGGGCTGTGGCCTCTCCCTCACACGCCGCCCCCAACACCCACCAGCAGAGCTTTCCTCTTCTCACTGTTCAGCCACTGCCACCGGTGCAGCCTCTCAGCCGCGGCAAAGCTGCTTCTGTTCAAATGGCATTCCCCAGCACCTGCACTCTCCGTTTGGAAAGCGCAGCGCTAACAACAGACGTGCACGTGTTCTGCTCAGCTCAGTTTGGGAGGCAAAACCACTTCTCACCACACATCAACTCTGAAATGTTGCTGGGAGTATTACATTGATACAAGCTCTAACAGAAAAACCTGGCCTTATTAACCATTACTCTCTTAGAGCAGGATTTTTGGCCTTGGACAAAGGGAAAAGCAAACACAGGCTGTGCTGGGGAGCACTCACACCCAAAGGCTTGGTCCTGATGCCATTTCTCCAGGCACAAGATTAGTCTGAAACGTGATTCACAGGAGATGGAATCACTCACACAACAGAGCTCATGTTTTGTCCCTCTGACAAAACCAAACCAATCCTGACCAAGGGAATCAAGCCTGGGGGATTCAGTCTGAGAGGATCCAAGGGGTGGAACTGCCACAAGATTTGCTGTTCCCCAGCCTGGCAGCAGCAGTGACAGAGCCAGAAGCAAATCCTCACTGAGCTTGTGGCCATGCACCAGCTTTGGCCGGCGCAGAAGGGGACACGGGGCAGAGCACGTGGCCGCCCCGAGAAGCATCGTGCAGAGCAGCTGCCAACATCACATTTCTGCAAGTTGCTTAGAAACACAACTGAGCTCAAACATACGGGGGCAGGAACACAGACTCCGGCTCTGAATATTTACAATGTGAATAAATTTTTTAGGCATTGGTGAATAAGCCAGGCTGATGTTCCAGAACAACGACATGCAAAAAGGTTTCACATTTAAAACATGATACAAGGCAAACAGAGCATTGGTCTCGCAGCCAAGAGAAAGGAGACAAAGCAACACAAAAACTGGCTGTGTACCTTAATCAACGGGGCTTCCATACAAGCTTCCTTCAGGAAGATGATAGCAAAACCAAAAAAATGTGAGGAGTTTTCAAGAGGAAAAACCAAACTCCACAGCACCAAACACTTTTTGTACTTAAAAGTTAAGCTAAGAAAAGGATGCTTGTCTAGCAATGGAGCAGAAGACAGATGACCAAGCAAGGGAGCACTGGGCAGATGCAGAAGGCCCAGCAGCTCCAGGCCTGCAGAACATCTGCCAGCCCTGGGGAGCAGCAGCAGAGACAGGAGTGGGGCAGCACTGACCATGGAGCATGGGGACAAGCCAGTGCCACCAGTGGGGAGCTGGTAGCAGGTGCTGGGGACAGAAGGGCAGCAGGGCAGGGAACGTGGGCCAGGAAGAGGGACAGGCAGCCTGCAAGGCACACAGCAAACACCTGACCCTGAAGCCTGTCCTCACCGAGGGACACAAACCCTTCCGCTGTCCTTTGTGCCCAGCAATGTAGCAGAGATGCTCGAGGGTGGGGTGAGGACAGGCTGGAAGACACATGGAGAAGTGAAGGCTCAGGTTGTCCTCACTGAAATTCACCCCTCCCGGAGCACGAGCAGGACACAACAAAGTGCAAATCAGCACATGGTGCAGGGATTGGCAATGCACAGGGAAGGTCTTGGAGCATTCAGATGCTGGGATGTATTTGTGGACCCTCCTTGAAGGACAGTCACCATCTGTGTGCCTACACAGGGTCCCCAGGGGTGAACACCAGTTCACTGACTGGAAGAGCCTTTAAAGCATCGAGGGGAGGAGAAGAGGTTAGACACCTCACCCAGACAGACTAAAAAGACCAAAAGATGTCTCCTCCCTCTCAAAAAAATTGCCGTTGGCATCATCAGCAGAGGAGGTCACAGCATGACACTGAGCTCGTTGCAGTCATGTACCTGTCACCTGCTGCAGCCTCGTGGGGACTGACGTTTCTCTTTTCTCTCCTTCCAACAGCATGGAGTGGGCATCCCTTCCATTTCCATTATGCTTCATGAGCTGATCAAACTGCTGCACCATGCAAAATGCCGGGACGTTACTATTATACGCATCGGTACTTCTGGGGGCTTAGGTAAGCGATTCATGGTCTTTCTTGAGAGCAAAACAGCTATTATTGAACTCTCAGCAATAGGTCATGCAGTTCTGAACTTCAGCATTTTGTCAGGTCTCTAAATATTAAACATGGTATTTTGTTTTGGGTTAAACCCAGAAAACAGCAGCAACTGGCTTGGCAGAGTGCACATTCTCAGAGCGTACAAAACCCTTGAATCCACTACAGCCATGTGTCACTTTCCAGACAGAAAACATGGATTAGTGGTGACCCAAATGAATCCGTGTCCCCCGGCTGAGGCAGTGGTGCTGCCCATGCCTGCACGAGCTGGTAGGGGGTACACGATCTCTGCAAGCCAGAGCAGCTAAGCTCCTGTCACTCAGCACGTTCTCACGATCACTTATCTTGTGCTGATTCTGTCCATTTTACTTGTACATCTGTACTTCATGAATTTCAATTATTCTCTGACATCTTTACTCACTGAAAAGACGAGCCCCGCACGCACACACAGATCTATTGCGATCTTCCTGCTGTGCTGAAGTTTGGCAGCAGGACACAGGTGCTTCCATTTCCACAGGGATCGAGGCTGGGTCTGTTGTGATCACTGACACGGCCGTGGACTCCTCCTTCCAGCCACGCTTTGAGCAGGTGGTGCTGGGGGATGTGGTGGTGAGGAGCACCGAGCTGGACAAGGACCTTGCAGAGGAGCTGCTCGCCTGCAGCAGGGACATTCCCGACTTCCCCACGCTCATCGGCCGCACCATGTGCACCTACGACTTCTACGAAGGTAAAACCAGCTCTGTCCGCCCTCCCTCCCCACACAGAACGCCAAGTCTCCCCGCTCTGCCATGGACAAAGCCACCCAGGGAGCCCAGGCCCCAGGAGGGCTGCAGGCAGAGACCCAGGTGGTGCTGGGGGGCCCGGGCAGAGCAGGGGGCACCCTCGGAACACACAGTGCCTCTGTTCGCACCTTGCTGAGTTTGCCACCAAGCTGTTCCCCTACAGCAAGATTGTCACTTCAGAACGACCAAACACTAGGAAAACATTAGGTTGCCTGAGAGATTTCCATAAACAAACTTTGGTTACTCTAGAACCGTTTCCTTTGCAAAATTAAGTGCTGATTGCAGGCAGGGTAGATGAAACATAATAAATGAAGAATTAATAATCTGAGCACTATTTATAAACCTTTAGATCTGCGTGCAGATGCAGCCATCTGTGTACTGCTCAAGTCCATATTTTATTTAAACAGAAAGCCATTTGAGAGGATTAAAGTAGGAGCAGCAATAAGGGGTGGTCGCAGGCTGGCCCAGCTGCAGGTAAGCATTTGCCTGCCCCAGGGCCTGCGAAGAGGAGCTGCAGGGGCACAATGTGCTCTGAGCACACAGCAGGACAGCAGAGCCCCCGGAGGGGTTGGAGGAGAGGGTTGGGATGGCTGCTCACCCTGAGAGTGTCAGAGCTGCAGCAGGGGAGCACCAGTGCCCTGGGACCAGCTCCCCGACCAGGAATGCCTCTGCAAGCAGCTCCAGCTTCCACAGCAGGCCCTGCAGAAAAATTAGACCCACATTAAAGGGGTTTCCTCTCCTCAGTGTTCCCATTCTGCACAGTTTGTCAGCTGGCATTTTTGGGATTTAACCTGGCAGACGTCCACAGCTGATACTCAGCAATGGCCTGTCCCCACAGAGCACGGCATGCCCTGGTACCTCCCACCCGTGGGCTGAATCCACCTTTCACCGGCGTGGAAACCTGCGTCATTCTCTCCCCTATGCAGAGACGCATCGCGCTGGCTTTAACGCTGAGGGGAATACAAATTAACCAGCTGCTCCCAGGGCAGCTCTGTGGGCCTCACACGGAATGTGGGCACTGCTGGACTCCCCATCTGCACCTACGCGCTGTGCCCCAGGACCCCATGCAAGGCCAACAGTGACAGTTCTCTGCTTCCTTTCCAGGTCAGGGGAGATTAGATGGTGCATTATGCTCTTTTTCCAGTGAAAAAAAGTTGGACTACCTGAGGAGGGCTTATGACGCCGGCGTGAGGAATATTGAGATGGAATCCACAGCATTCGCTGCCCTGTGTGGACTGTGCGGCCTCAAAGGTGAGTCCGGTCGCTTCCACCTCCCCCCCATGGACGGGCTTAACCCCCGGGAGGGTCCTGTTCGCTGCCAGGAGGCCAAACACACACCCTTCACGATTTTATCTAGCAAATTTCATAGCTCAATAAAACCCAAGCGTGCATTAGAAGACCTGAGTGAGTGCTGGACAAACCCGCACCTTGCTCCGCTCACGCCCCTCCAGGCCCCACAGCACGTCCCGGCCGTGGGCGCAGCCGCCTGAGGGTCTGTGGGGCAGAGCCCGGGGCCGGGGGCCGGGGCTCCGGGTCAGGCCCGGGCAGGGGGCAGGGGGGCCGGGCAGGGGGCAGGAGAGCCGGGCAGGGGGCAGGAGAGCCGGGCAGGGGGCAGGGGGGCCGGGCAGGGGGCAGGAGGTGGGGAGGCCTGGGCAGGGGGCAGGGGGGCCGGGCAGGGGGCAGGAGGTGGGGAGGCCTGGGCAGGGGGCCGTGAGGGCCCGCTCCACCCGCGGGGCCGGGCGGCGCGGTGACCGCGCTCCGTCCTCCCGCAGCCGCCGTGGTGTGCGTGGCGCTCCTGGACCGGCTGGAGGGGGACCAGATCCGGGCGTCGCACGAGGTGCTGTGGGAGTACCAGCAGCGGCCGCAGCGCCTGATCGCCGCCTTCATCCGCAAGCGCCTGGGACTCTTGGCCACCGACTGACGTGACGGCCCGAGCCACGGCCCGGCGGCGGGGCTGCGGGCCCGGCCCTGCCCGGCACACGGACGTGCCCCGGCACCGGCAGAGCTCCGGCCCCACGGGATTGGGGCTGTGGGCCCGGCCCTGCCCGGCACACGGACCTGCCCCGGCGCCGGCAGAGCTCCGGCCCCACGGGATTGGGGTTATGGGCCCGGCCCTGCCCGGCACACGGACCTGCCCCGGCACCGGCAGAGCTCCGGCCCCAGGGGATTGGGGCTGTGAACCCGGCCCTGCCCGGCACACGGACCTGCCCCGGCGCCGGCAGAGCTCCGGCCCCACGGGATTGGGGTTATGGGCCCGGCCCTGCCCGGCACACGGACCTGCCCCGGCGCCGGCAGAGCTCCGGCCCCAGGGGAGCGGGGCTGTGATCCCGGCCCTGCCCGGCACACGGACGTGCCCCGGCACCGGCAGAGCTCCGGCCCCACGGGATTGGGGCTGTGGGCCCGGCCCTGCCCGGCACACGGACGTGCCCCGGCACCGGCAGAGCTCCGGCCCCACGGGATTGGGGCTGTGGGCCCGGCCCTGCCCGGCACACGGACGTGCCCCGGCACCGGCAGAGCTCCGGCCCCACGGGATTGGGGCTGTGAACCCGGCCCTGCCCGGCACACGGACGTGCCCCGGCACCGGCAGAGCTCCAGCCCCAGGGGCGCGGAGCGGCCCGAGCCCGCGGAGCCCGCCGTGCGGGCGCTGCCGGCCTGAGCACGGCTGGAACCGCACGGGCAAGATCCGCACTGACAAGTTCAGGCTGAGGAACAGAGCTGCAGGTTCCTCACTCCTGGCTCCAGGCGTCGTAAGGGACTGTCCTGTTAGGGTCACTCCTGTCCACAGCCGTCTCCCTGTGAGGAGAGCCCTTTGCTTTGGGCATCAAGGCAAGACCTAAGTAAATGGCATGAAAAACGAATCTGTATTTGTGACCATTATTGTTACTGGTATTACAAAGGCTGTTCAGATTTTCGTTCCTACAGTATTTAAAAATGCCACAAAGAGACACGTGCCAGAGTTTGAGTATGAGAGGGACACCACAGGACCCAACCGTGGGCAGCTGAGGACCTGACCTTCAGGCACTGGTTCACATTAAAAACGCTTTTCTCACCACCAAAATTCACAAATATGTAGTTTATCTTGAAACCAGATAACTTAATTTTCACAGAGAAGTATTCATCAACCTTTATAAGAGTAGGATTGAGAGTGAACTGCCCATGCTTCATCCTTGGCATAAAGACAGCTGAGCTCTGAACTGCCACCCCTACCCAGCCAGACCCACAAGGCAGGGCTGCAAGAGGTGTGGGTTGAGAAGCCTATCCACCATTAACATTTTTTAAATTACTACTTTCATGTGTGTAACTTGGAAGATTTCTTTTTTATTGCTTAAGTGTAAAAAGATTCTATTGAAGAAAATCAGTGTCATTATAAGCATCTCCATTTCCCAAAGGGTTCTGATCAGCTCTTGTAACCAATGCTAAAGTGAGGGTTGTGAATTAAGGCGAAACATCCATCTCCTTCACACAGGAGCAGGAAAGAGGTGTCTGGCCAGGCTGGGGAGCAGCCAAGGGGTCTGCAGAGCTCTCCTGGCATGAGCAGCCTTGGTTGTGCTGTGCAAAGTACCCTTTTACTGGCCTGCATGTTCTCCACGCTCCACTGTTAGATGAAAATCCCCCCCAAATCCTCATTCTGGCCTCACTCTATCACTAAAGGCCCTGACTTATCATTGCACTGGGGCAGCCCAGACTTCTGTAGACTTCTACTCAATCTCTACCCTGAAAAATGACAGACGTGAAAACAACCACAAGTCTCTGCCAAAAAAATCTGTGGCCACTATTTCAAAACCAATGTCTGCTTCCCTTAAACTTTCTTTTTCATTAACACCTTGGTGTTTATAAAATATGACAACTATAATCACAATTTCAGTGGTGCAAAATTTTTTATCTTGTAGATCTGCTTTTAAAGGCAAGGGAAAAATCCACTGCCTAGGTCTGGGATGATGCCTTTCTGGGAATTGTCTCACAGCCAGTCTGTTCCCCACAGCAATATCCAGCCAGCTGTGAGGTGGCCAAACGTGTTTTAAAAATAACGAGTTACCCCAAAGGAGATACCAAAATAAAGAGCACAAATACACACAGAATTGTAATTTTAGGACAAGCACACAGAGGCTGAGCCCAGAAGACATCACTCCCTCTGCTCAGGGCAGGCTCTGCAGCATTTCCCCACTAAACTCAGCTGCAACACTGGGATTGTGCTGCTCCTGGGCTGACCCTGTGCTCACCCTCAGGAGTCTGCCCCGCTAGAAAATAAAGAAATAAAGATCCCAGCTCTATTTATAATTCATACTGGAAAACTAATCTGCAATATGAAATTGTATGACTGGTTTGCAGTAAATATGATGCAGCAACTTGCCTTCTAAATATAGACAAAGGTTTAAGTCTCATCATAATCAAGGGATATTAGAAACACTCATGGCAATGAAGATTTTATAACTGAAAGAACCAAATTCTCAAGAAACCTGTAAAGAAAATTGTGGGATTTATTCATGTAACATAGTAAAATCTAAAGTAACTGCTGTGCAAAGCTATTTTGGACTTCTGCCGCCAATTAAATCCCAAGAATTCCTACTCAAGGTGCTGCACATCAGACTGTGCTGTGTGTAGGAGTCCTTTAGCAAGGTGTCCCAGCTCCCAGTGGAAGGGGCCAGGGGCAATGACACTACCCCAGCACACCGCAGCCCTCCAGACCCGCAGCAGGCAGGTGAAATGTGATTGCAGTGCTTTAGGATGGCTGCGCACCTGGGAACTCGGCAGTGCTAGGACACAACCAAAGGGAATTTGTTTACGGTTTGCATACTGTGGGCCAGACCAGACCCCTGATGCTCCTCTGGCCCCCAGATGAGAGGTGCTCTACATTTTAAAAGCTGTAGACTCCATGTCTCTTCTTGGAAGCTTTGGTGGTGGAAGTTTTGACAGAACCTCTCTGGCGTAAAGTGTTTTATGCAGTCCAGCTTCTCGGAGAGCGAGCTCGACACGGAGCCTGGGGTCAGAAATGACCTGTTAAAAAAACCACAGAAATGATCAACAGAAGCCAAAAAGCTCCCTGAGGAGCTGCAGCCTTCCCTCATGTTCTCCATGCACACAGCCCAAGTGCAGCACACACTCCAACCTCCTCCTGGTTGTTCCTATAGAATCCAAGTGCTTCAAAGGCCTTTATGATTTTTCTCACAGTGTTGCCTTGTGCTTCCATGGCAGCATCACTTCCATTTGTCAGAATGACAATTAATCCCAGGGAAATTACTTCTGAAATTTGTCAAAAGATTATCTGACAAAATCTGTAAGCCTCTTTCCAATCCCTGTTCCACGGTCTGCAGTGGGACTGCACTGGAAGTACAAGGAGGAGTGACATGTCGCTTCCAGAGCATGTGTAAGTTCGGATTTGACAGAACCTCAGACGTTGGTCAGATTTGGGGAATTTTAATAACCAAACAAAACCCACATCTTTCCATTACCAAACCGAGAAGCTTTAAAATGTCTTAAAATGGGAAGTGCTGGACAACTTTAGCTATAGACATTGTTAGATTTCACCCTATTCAGTGTCAAAAGAAAGCCTTTACACCACAGAATTGTACCACAGCTCTTCTCTTTTTGTAAATAATTTTCAAATTCTGGAGTGGGAATGATTGCAAATGCATTGACTGAGCAGATGGGGAACAGTGAGGGAATCTAAAGACATCCAGATGTTCCCTGCGTGCGTTTGAAATTGAGGGAGCAGTCTCCTCTGCAAGCTGAGTGCCCTGAAACACGAGCACCGTTAGTTGAGTTCCTGCTCCACTGACACAGCAGGATCACACCCGTTACCTGCTCCTCACTGTAGGTGTGCAGCCTGAACAGGGGCTGCTGCAGCTCAAACTCCTCCCGGGCCCCAATGCCCATCCGAGCTTTGGAGGCCACCGTGTCAGCCACTGCTCTGGCCGGATCCCGTTGTGCAACGATGCCAACCTGGAGAGGCGACAGGAGAGTGACAACGACTCTGTCTGTGCAGAGCTAGGGGAGAGCAGGTCACTCTCAGTAACACACCCCTTGGAACATCATCATTCACTGTCTTGGAGCCTGACAGAGGCACAGGCTCCCAGCTGCACAGGCGGCCTGGGCGCTGCAGGGGTCTGTGAGAGGAGCAACAGCACCCTGAGCTCCCCAGCAGACACTGACATGAGCTCCAGTGGCCGACCCAGTCCCTACAGGATCCAGCAGCCTCAGAATTCTGCAATACCCGCAATTCCTGCAAGTCCAGACTTCCTTCTTTTTCTTCCAATGGAAACAAAACTCCTCAGGGTGATAGTTCACAATTTTCACAGAGTCGTGGGCAACAACATTGAGTGATATGCCCCAAATAATACAACTCTGACTTTTTTCTGAAGTGCATCTGCTTTAACTGTGTAATTTCCTGTGGCTAGATCAATATCTAAGGCTCCCAGACACTGTATTGTGCCAGAGTTAATATTTTTTCATTGTTTACTTTCTTTGTGTTAAAATATTCAGATATAGTTTGAAAAAATACAGAAAGATGCAGGAGCAAAATAGCTAAAGTCCATATGAAGAATGGCTCAATCCAGAAAAAAAATACTTTAAATTGCATATGATATTTTTTTCACCCATCTCTTTAATAAAATGTCATCTTGGTATTTACAGGTTGCCCAAACCCTCAGGCCAAATGACTTTAGTGAAGATCTTTCCCCCCTCCCTATACAAACAATGTACATACTTTATGAAGCAGCATTTCATTAGTGTGAAACAGAGAATAAATGTTGGTCAGAGAAGAATAATGAAGTGGGAGCATCACCATCCCAGGCAAAGGCCCTTCTAGAAGCATTTTCTACTCTGGCAAGAGAATTGAGTCAGTGGGAAGGGCTCAACAGATCATGACTACCAACCAGCCTCTTTGGAGGAAAAAGCAAGGAGATTACATACAGAAATGTAAATTGAGGCAAAATTACTCTTCCAAAGGTCAGCAGTAGAGAAAAAATAACCCTAGCACTACTTTTACTATGACATTAGCAAGCATTAGTAAGATTTTATGGATGTCTTTTTAAGAGTAATGTGCAAAAGTTTCAGAGATTCAAATGTCTCTGAAGAAAAGTCATCCAAGGTGTGCAAGTTTTCAGAATTTAAAAAGAATATAAATTACTCATAAATCTCGCCTAAGACTCGAGGCAGACTTAAGGTTATTAAAACAAACAAAACCCAGAAAAAAATCACAGAAGAAAAATCACATCCAAGCTGGAAAAAACCCCCTCCATCTCCTCTGGGATATCAGCAGCTCCTACGGTCCAATTTAATGTCATAATGTTCCTGTTGTCAGAGCGACAAAGGACACAGGATTTATAACGGGAGAGGATTACGGGCAGTCAGCCCGAGGGTGCCTTTTCCCGCGGCCGTTTATTCGCCTTTGGGAGACGGCGGTGTTTCTCTCAGCCCTGGCCGTGTGCTGGCAGAGCCCCGCAGGCACAGCCCAGCCCACCTGCTGCCGGAGCGCTTCCAGCCGCTTCTGCTGCTGCTGCTGCCGCCGCGCCTGCAGCAGCGCCGGCTCCTTCCTCTGCTGCCGCCGCCGCTCCAGCTGCGCCCGTCGGAACCGCACCCTGCGGGCACGGGGAAACGTGTGAACTGCGCCCTGCGAGGGCAGGGAAACGCTGGGATTGACCCCGAGGGCACGGGGAAACGTGTGAACCGCGCCCTGCGAGGGCAGGGAAACGCTGGGAGTGACCCCGAGGGCACGGGGAAACGTGTGAACCGCGCCCTGCGAGGGCAGGGAAACGCTGGGATTGACCCCGAGGGCACGGGGAAACGTGTGAACTGCGCCCTGCGAGGGCAGGGAAACGCTGGGATTGACCCCGAGGGCACGGGGAAACGTGTGAACTGCGCCCTGCGAGGGCAGGGAAACGCTGGGAGTGACCCCGAGGGCACGGGGAAACGTGTGAACTGCGCCCTGCGAGAGCAGGGAAACGGTGGGAGTGACCCTGCGGGCACAGGGAAACGCTGGGATTGACCCCGAGGGCACAGGGAAACGTGTGAACCGCGCCCTGCGAGGGCAGGGAAACGCTGGGATTGACCCCGAGGGCACGGGGAAACGTGTGAACTGCGCCCTGCGAGGGCAGGGAAACGCTGGGATTGACCCCGAGGGCACGGGGAAACGTGTGAACCGCGCCCTGCGAGGGCAGGGAAACGCTGGGAGTGACCCCGAGGGCACGGGGAAACGTGTGAACTGCGCCCTGCGAGAGCAGGGAAACGCTGGGAGTGACCCCGAGGGCACGGGGAAACGTGTGAACCGCACCCTGCGAGGGCAGGGAAACGCTGGGAGTGACCCCGAGGGCACGGGGAAACGTGTGAACTGCGCCCTGCGAGGGCAGGGAAACGCTGGGAGTGACCCCGAGGGCACGGGGAAACGTGTGAACCGCGCCCTGCGAGGGCAGGGAAACGCTGGGAGTGACCCCGAGGGCACGGGGAAACGTGTGAACCGCACCCTGCGGGCACAGGGAAATGCTGGGACTGCACCCTGTGAGCACAGGGAAACGCTGGCGTAGGAACATCCGCGGACGGCAGGGAGAAGGAATTCTGCTGACTTGAGATATATTCTAGAATACGTGGCTTTACTGCATGGGTCGTGGGTAAAAAGGGCCTTGCCTTCAGCCACCAGCCTTGGCTGAAGGGAAGTCCCAGAGAGAGCGGGAGAATGAACAAGGGGGTAAAAGCTAAGAGAGAAGGGAGAGCAGGGAATAGAGCTAAGAGGCATGAGCAGACAAGGAGCTAAGAGAGGAGCCGGGATAAGGGAGGAAGAAGAGTGGAGACAAAAGGTAAGAGAGGAGGTAAGAGCAGAGTGAAGAGAGCGAGATCCTTCTTACAATGCATTATATCTCCTTTTGTGATGAATATTCTAATTTACAGTGACCAACCAATACAAGACACAAAATCCTATAGAATCTACATATAGCCTATAAGAACGACTACATTACCATACTGTGTTATATTTTAAACTCTAAAAACTACTCTTTAGACTTTTCTGTTTTGCTACATTGACCTTGGGTTCCTTAGCTAGCAGAAGGGTATCATTCCATCAAAAGGGATTCTCCTTCAGCTGGCCAGGCTATTATTTCCAGGTTATAGAGTAACTAAGACTCGGTATCCTACAACTCAGAGTGAGCTCTCATTTCTATTTTGATTATAGGTTTCATATTTTCAGAATCTTTTGCTAAACAATCATATTTATAAGGTCTCCCTGATTTATCTTCCCCAACACGCTGGGACTGCACCCTGCGGGGACAGGGAAACGCTGGCCACTGGCACTGCCACATCCCCGTGCTCAAACCGCTCTGAGGGTCTCCATACCCACCTCAAGGTGCCCTGGTGCTTCATCCAAACACCTCAGAGGGGCGTTTCTCATTTCCATGTGCTCTTTTTGTTGGAGATTTTTGGTTTGGGTTTTTTGGGGAAGGGGAGTTTGGGGAGTTGTGCTTTTTGATCTGTTTCTCGGTGCGTTTTGGTTGGTCAGTTGTTCTTTTAAAGAACTTGGCTAACTTTTCAGATACCGTGTCTAGACCACAGATTTTCTCTAGCTGGCTTTTTATAGCCCTGGTACTCTTTTTTTCTCCCCCATTTTCTTTGCCAAGAAGAAATGTTCTCTCACATCTGTGTATGGCAGAAGAAATCTTTCCTAAAACCCTTTCCATTAGATGAAACACCTCACTCCCAGTCTTGTCACTGGAGAAAGAAAAAAAAACTTCAGACTTACGCTCTTCTTCCAAAGGAAGAAGCTGGAGGTTCATACCAGTAACTCCAGAACTTTACCCACAGCACAACTGTGCTGCTGCACCTTCACTGCAGGCATTTTCAGACTATTGTGCAGAGGCTGCTCCTTATGGAGCTAGAGGTATTTGTTGGGATGTCACTTTTAGTTCTACAGCAGTTGCCAATGCCATGCTTTGAATTTGGAGAACTACCCTCCTTTTGCCCTTCAAATCTGAACTTGCCTTCAGAGAAATTGAGACGAGGCAGCTGCTTCAGCTACAATAAAACATGCACAGTTATTTTCTTACTCTCCAAATTTTAGTAAGCTCAAAGGAGTATATAACTTGTGCTGTAAACTGCAGCAATCAGAACTAAACCTACAGTTCTGCTGGTGGCCAGCAAAGACCTCTGTGTCAATAACCCAATCACAATGAGCAGCACAAACAAATTTATCCCCAGAGTGTGGTACAAGGCTGCCCGAGAGTACCCCAGAGAGGCTTCCAGTTTCTCACGGTGTCCAGTGTAGTTTAGGCAGAGAAATGCTACAGCAGTGGTGCTTAGGGGGTCGTTCTGTGCCAGGGAAAAAGCCTAATCTGCTTTTTATATGGAGAACATTTAATGAAAAGCAGGTATTCATTTTTTAATGAAAAATGACAAAAGTTATACTGGAATCATTTCACTCTGCTGAGCCGACTTTTGTGATACACGTTTTAAAACACTCCAGAGTTATCAAACATGAAATCCAGTACTCTGGAGGCTCCTGTGCAAAGCCAAGAAGGAAGACTGGGGGGCTCTTGGCCAGGTCTAGCTTCAAGCACTTTGTCTGCCCCCTGGCAGTTTTCCTGCACAGGGGAATACCAAGCAGTACTAAACTGAAGCATTCTGTGGCCTTTCCCTGCCCAGTTTGAACCAGTCCAGGTGATCCTGGCTGATTGCAGGCACGGAGCAGCCAGGGAGAGCAGGGAACAGTCAACTGCACATCCCGTCCCTAAGTTGGAACACCCTTCCAACACGTTTTTATCCTTGGCTTCCAGTGTTTAGTCAAGCTTTGATTTCGCCCTATGGCTTCCAATGTTTGATTTTGCCCTATCCACATCTAAATGAAGTTGTTCATTCTCTTTCGCTCTATTACACCTAGCAACATCTCAGCTACTGTTTCTTCTACATAAAGGTAATTTTATAGAAAACCTCAAAATCAAAATAGCTTAATGCTCAGTTTTGCTTTTAAGCACCACAGTAAGTAAAATTTTAATAAATCACCAGCTGGCAAATGAGCGTAACTGATTAGTTTCAGTAAAGGTGCCTTTTGTAGCATTGCCGGTACGCATTTGTGTGATTTTTGATAAACATATTTTCATTAAAGCTCTGCTTTCAGACGCTGTCTCATAAATATTCAATAGGAAATAATGAACTACCATGTCAGGAGAGCCCAGGAGAGTTTCAGGGGAGTGTGTGAGAGCTCTGAGGTGGGATGAGGGAGGTGAGCCCCACGGAGCTGCTCTGAGGGCACGGGGGAGATGCAGCACCCACATCCCAGCCCTGGAGAACAGAGCCCCAGGCAAACAGTGGCCACCACTGTCCCCGTGGGTCACTCTCACCAGATCCTGCCACATAGCCGTCCTTGCCTTCCCCTGGAATCTGGGAAGGTGCTGGGGTAGAACACGGCAGGTGTTTCCCACTCGCTGCCTCCCTGGACAGCAGGACTGTGTCAACCTGTTTCCCACAGGTAGTCAGTGCAAATATTTGCACAATTCCATGCCAATTTTATTTTCACCCCGCACGAGTAATGCCAAATCTATTGCTTTGGGAGGGGACGGACACATTCTTTTAGAACATGATGTATTTTCAAACTATTTCCTGCCCTCAGGGACCTGATGGAGAACCTGACTAAAATTCACTGCACAGGTGAAAAAGGAGAAGAGGACTGGTGGCAACAAACACTTGCCTTTTTGGATGCTAGTTTTTGAAGCACAGTGAGACTTAAATGCGAGTTTAAAAGAGGGTTTATAATTTAGTGCTCCAAAGACACAGCCATGTGGAGCGGAGACATTCAGCATAGCTGAGTGTGGGATCCCGCACGTACAAAGCAGGGACTGCAGCAGAGGCACCTCCTGCCCCACACTGCCCTTCCCGTGGGGCACCAACCCCTTACCCCCTGCAGCCCCACAGCCGTGCCAGGAGAACAGCGCTGGGCTGCCCTGAATGCCAGCCAGCAGAGCACACACATGGATCTCTCACCTGCTGGGCTTCTCTCAGCCTGTCAGCTACTAAACCCTCCACGTTTATTAGCAGGAAAAAGAGAACCACAAGTCTCTGCTGCTTTCCTTTTCAAATGTGGCCAGCCCAGACCCTTTATGACAACACAGCAATAATCAGAGCTCTTGTTCAGACACTTTAGTCTCAGTTCCCAGGCTGAAGGAGTTTAAATCTGCAATTTCTGCGTTATCAGCAAACACAACCAGCAGTAAGAACATCCAGCAGTCAGGTAAGGCACCTCCACCCTGCCTTAAGGACTGGACCACTATCGGCAGGCAGCACCAAATGAACAGAAGAAAGTACAAAAGAAGTATGATTTTTGCCTAAATCTGGGGGCGTTTGACAGGACTGGGGCAGATCTTGCCCCACTGATTCTTGTAAGCACTGTTTTACAAATTTTGTATGAAATGACTTGGATAAAAGAATTAACAGAGAATAGGTACTGGGCTTGGAGCAGAAATCACAACCCTTCCCTCCCTTTTTCTGAATGCAGAGAACATCACTTAATAGGATTTCTTGCTGATTTCACTGGTCTCACCACATTTCATTTGCTCAACATCTGTGGGCTCTTACACAAAGTTTCACCCACTGGGCTGAGGCATGTGTGGGTCAACACAGCCTGGAGACAACAAAGAACTGCAGCTGCCCAGGAACATTCACAGCCAAACGCTGAAATGCCCAGTCAGTCAAATGTCTCCACTCTCAGACAGGAGTTGTAGAAATTTGAACTCAATCATTTGAAAGTTTGCATCCAGTTTCAGGCGCCTTTAATCCCTTACTTTAACCTGGTCAGAGCTCTGGCTATTGCAGTTACAAAGTAAGACCTGAGTAAACAGAACACCACAGTGACTCTGTGATAATAGGTTTCTTTTTCATCAACAAACCCAATTAGTTAATTTTAAATTAATTCAGTTTAATTAAAAGCAATTCAGGGTAAGAGCAGAGGGTTTTTTTCATATTTATTATACCTACTAGAAACCCTATGCACTATTCAGGCCATCCCCTGTACTTGGAATAGTCAGTCAGCTCGTTTTTCCCTCTCCAAGAGGCCCTGAAAATGTGTTGGATCAGAAGTGTGGTACCAGGCTGTGCCACGTTTCCTGAGTGTTCTGCAGAGACTCAAACCCAGTTTCTGTGCTCTGACAGGTGGAACGTGCCAGCACACTCAGCTTTGCAGTGCTGCTCTGGGACATGACGATGCCACGTGTGTACCTGAGCCTGGACAGTGAAATGTTTCATTTTGTGCAGTAGGTCAGTTCTGAGTGTCAGAATGCTCGACATTTACTGACTTCTGATTCACAATAGCCTGAAGGGGTGATTATTCCCTCCCAATAATTCAAATACATGCGTTCCTTCTCCTGTGAGCTAAAACCACTGCAGGCATGGCTAAGGAAAGGTAGAGATAGACTTGTAGCAGAAGGACACAGACATTTAAATTAAGTTGTCAGCAAGGTGTCCTAACGAAGTAATACTCAAGTAGTGTTTCCCACAGAATCCTTAAGACCAAGTTTAATATTCTAATGCCAGTGGCACTTTAATCCTATTTTAATTGCATTTCTGGTCCACACAACTTGGTGCTTCCTCTATGTGAAAGGAGTCAGGCTGTGCTTTGAGAGCTGTTACAACCAGGCTCCACGCAGGGGTTTTATGTTCCTCTGACAGAATATTCCTCTATGAAATCAGTATTTCTTCAACAGGCCATGAAAGGTCATCTTGTGCTACAAAGACTTGGCAATTCGAGCCTGAGCAGGCTCAAGCCCTAAATCCCATCAAACAAGTGAAGAACATCTACAGCTAGATGAGCAATTTAGGACTCTCTAAGACAACAATAAATATCTTTGAGTCTGTTAAGTGCTGAATGTGTTCCTTCCACTTGCTCCTCAAACAAACCAAACCTGATTATAAATCATTGTGCAAAGTGAAGTATAAAGGTCTTATTACTCAGCTACATTTTATGACTGTTTAGTGCTTACAATGGTCTGAAATTTTGATGGATGTGAATTAATTCAAAGTGAAATAAATTGCATCTGGGATACAATCACCTAGGATGCAACCTTACTATACAGTTTGAAGCATTTTCCAAACATAAAGGGAAAAAATATACCTTTCCTCAATTTATTCTAAAAAACAAGGTCAGGGGATCAAAGCAAATTAGATTATAAGAAAATCCTATTGATACCATAGGTATTCATATTTAATTTCTTTTACCTTTCTCTGTCTTTGGCTGCTTGTTCAGCCATTAATTTTCTTAATTCCTCCAGATGTTGTAGATCTCTCTCCTCCTGCTCTTGCCACTTGAGCTCTTTCTCAGCCCAGTATTTTTTCAGCTAGAGTTTGAACAAACACAGCAGACAAATTAACACTCATTCCAAAGCCCAGGCAGCGAGAACAAAGCAAGTAAGAAAAGCATTAAGTTAGAGATTCCAATTTTGATCCTTTTGGAATAAAATGTCTGGTTTAGAGCACTACAAGCTAACCGAATAAATATTTACTGGGAGAGAAAGGGGGTGTGAGGCCCCCACAACAAAAGTAGTAAAATCCGACTGTGAAGACTAATTTGAATATATTTTTCCACCACAGTCTGAAGTCTAGCACTTCCATTGTGCTTGCATTCCCCAGAAAAGCAGCTGCAGTACAAGGTATCGGCCCTTTTAAGGATCTAGGATGTGAAATACTCCAATGAAACACAAGACCGCCGACCCCAAACAGCTGCTATTCTGTCTGTGCATAGGCAGAGGGCTGCTCCGTACAGACACTACACAGAAAGCGAAAAGTGCGCACAGCCAGAATATTTACTGATAAAATGAGTATTGGTGGTGCTGGGTCAGCACTGCCTCCCCAAGCCTCTTCCTTCCCTGTGGTTTCAGAGCCACCTGCCTCTACAAACACCAGTGTACAAAGGCAAATAAGAGAAGCAGCAGCAGAGCTACTCCTGACCTAAGCAACAAATCCTCTCTAAATGTCCCTCTCTGCGGGCTCAGAGGTGAAATCTCAGTGAAAGAACCACACGGATTTTTGCCGTGGCACTAAAGTAAAAAGGCCAACGCAAACACTTGTGACACAGGGTGGTTTTCTAAAGCATTACATCCACTAAGTGCATCTCTGAGTTCCTACTGAGTTGCACCCAAGCCATTTCCCAAGGAGGCAGCAGACGAGCCCGGGGAGCTCTGTCCCCCGGGGGTGTCCCTGCAGCCCGTGCTGTGCTGCAGGCACAGTGCAGCCAGGCTCCTGCTGCATTGCAGCACACAGCTGCAGCACTGGCAGCTCCCAGGGCTGCCATGCTGCTGAAGCAGACCTGTGCAGCCAGACCCAGCCTCGTGACAGAGACACAGCAACCTGCTGAGGCTCTTTTTTCTAAGAAATGTGATAGAGTAACATAACTGATATGTCAGGTCAGGCAGCTTTAGAGCTAAAACGGACAGGAGCAAGTCCTGAGTAACCATTTTCCCATCTCTACACCAATACAGAATACTTGACAAGCGCTATGAGATCAGTTATGGATTTTAGAAGCAATTGTAGACATTATTACATGCTAAAATGTATAAAAGTTTCTCATACTTTCTCTTTATCCTGAGCTCTACGAATGGTTTCCTGCTCTCTCTGCAGCCTTTCCCTCTCATCTTCCTTTTCTTTTCTTCTGGCAGCTACAGCAGCTTCTAGTTCAGCAGCTTCTTCCTGCCGTGCTTTCCACTGTAGAACCTGGAAGAAAGAGTTGAAGAGGCAGTCCTGCAGCAGACTGTATCGCTGATCCTGCCCAGCTGAGACTGGGAAGGAAACTCCTGTAATCTGCTTACAAAGTAAGATTTATAATCTTATCAACAACACAAGCATTTAGCTTTCTGCATGTTCATGTGCAGTTCCCAACTGATGGCGTGATATGCAATAAAATCACACGTGAAAAGGTTTTAGGCAAAATTGCTAAAGCCATCTCAGTAATTCACGTCTCCCTTCAGCACTCAGAACCTGGGAAGGGACGGAGGCCAAGGGTGACAGAGCAGAGTCCACGTGAGCCTCCAGCACAGGCACTCCTGTGCCAGCCCCTTGCTCCCCCCAGGGCTCACTGCAGGGACAGGGTCTCCAGCTCTGTCACCAGATGGTGTCCCCAGCCTGGGAGCCCTGCCCAGCCCCTGGGGGTCCTCATGCCTGGCCCCCTGCCCTGTGGGGACAGAGGCATGCTGCCTGTGCAGCCTGGCAGGGCAGGACGGGGCCACGCTCCCTGCACCCCTTCCTGCGCCACGCTTCCTAACAAAACCTCTGAGGGCGGCACACACCACCACCCCAGCGTGCCAGAAATCCGTTCTTGACACGATCCTGGCTGTGCTGGTTAACAGGACGCCTTGTCTGCACACCTGGCCACGGGCAGTGCCCCACCTGCAGCGTCCCAGCCAGCGTGGATTCACTCAGAGCTGTCACCAGCAGTGTGTGCTCGTCTGTTCCACGCTGCTTCCTACAGGATTCAGGAGGTCTCCTGCGTGTTGGCTTGCCAGCTCCTTTTGTAATGGATTTGTCGAGCATTAACAGAACCCTGCACTCCTCTAAGGAACGAGCGTTGCAGCCATTTTTCAGCTGGTTTTCTACACTACAGCGCTTTAATACAAAGATATGAAAATGCTTATGATTTTTCCACCTTTGCTGCATCTCACAGGCTGTGTGTGCGGGGTATTAATTCTTCTGGTTTGTGCTTATAAAAGATGTTCTTTTTACAAATCCAGCACTCCCCATGGCCCAAGGTTCTCAGAGAGCTGCATCTCTGAACGATGCTGTGCTTGCCCTGCTTCCTGCTAAAATAACAATTACACTTTTTTCTTTGCAATACACTGAACAATGCTGAGACTTCTCGCGGAGTGCAGGCAAAGTGATAACATGAAAATCACCTGAAAATGCAGAGGGTGCAAAGAGGACAGAGCCAGGCTCTTCCAGACGTGCCCAGTGACAGGAGGGGAACACCCGAAATTCCAATGCATTCATCACTTCCCTTGGGAGGCTGGAACGTGCTGGCCAGGGAGGTTGTGGAGCTGTTTAATCCTGGATCCACCACTGTCCTGGGTCACCAGCTGTACCCGGCCCTGCTTGAGCAGGGCTGACCTGGGGTCTGGAGAGCTCCCTTCAGCCTCAGCACCCCAATCGAGCTTCCCACGCACTCAAATCGTGACACCAGGGCTGCCTAAATTGAAATCTTCGTGTAGCAATTTTGCCAGCAGCCTGCTCGTGCAGTTTAGCAGTTCAAGAATCCAAAATAAAATGCTAAATTGTTTCAGTTACCCTTCACTTGCTACGCTAATGAACTCAAAAAGGAACGTTTTGAAAATGAGTCACAAGAACGTGCAATCCTTTCTACCTTGCTGCTGAAACAGACTGAAGCAAAACCTATCTAGAAAGCTTTAAAATCTAACGACAAGCAAACAGTGAATGAAATCTGCTAAAAGCATTCTCAGATTGGAGCTGGGATAAGCTGTAGGAGCATTTGAAGGAGCTTTAAACTTCTGTAATAACATCACAGATTTTCTCAACTGATATGAGGTAACAGATTATGTAACAAAAAAAAATTGCTTTTTGTAAGCCTGGATTTCCCTACATCCTGCTGCCCACTCCTTTCAAATGCTCTCCAGTACCGAGGTCAGTGCCACTGGGTGCAGCTCACGACGCAGCTTCAGTTCCCTCCGTGTGTGAGACCTCTCCTGATCCTCCAGTGGTCTCCTCTGGACATCCATCTCTCTGTTAACCAGGGACTTGTTTGACTGCAGCCATTCCTATGGCCAGGCCATGAATTGGTCTCAAAAGAAGTTGCCTTTCCCTGATAGCTCGGGGCTGGCAGTGCCTGGAAATGCCCCTGGAGAAGAGAGCAAGCCCTGCAGGGAGCCTGGGACAAGGACGGCTGACTGAAGGCAGCAAATCACACTGGAGCAGTGAGCAGACACAGACACTAGTCTGCCCTGAGGTCGTCTCAAACCTCCCTGTGCCCCCACTCTATTAGCAGCAGTTTGTGTGGCGTGTGTGACACCCCAGCCTGTGCCATGAGCACCCTCTGGGGCTGTTCCCTGCACCTCCTTCCTTACGGCCTCCTGACCCAAGTCAGAAATCAATACTGGGGCGCAATCCAGATTTCTGACAGGTTAGGTACAAACAAATGAGCATAACCAAGCATCAAATTCTGAGCTTCACGAAGCCGACAAAGCATTAATCACACCAGAGTGTTCCCCAGACAGGAGTGACAGGCCAATAACTCAGTGTGGATCTCCACTCCTGCCATGCTCCCTGCTCTGCCCTAAATCACTGCTAACACACGGATTTACTCAGGGGGTAGAACACGCTTTCCATTTTTTAATTTCAATTCTGAATCTACTTTTTCACTTTATAGTTAGGATTTTAAACGTCTGAGCCCAAGGCCAAGCAGGAACATGGGTAACAAGGATACCAGAGGAGAGTTTCACTGCACCATCCTTGTTCACAATACCCAGTTATTATTTTCTGTATCCAGCACATGATATTAGTTTAGATTATCCCTGCTCCCTCCCACGTTTGTTTAATCCATGCCCCATTAGGGCAAAAGAAGAACAATTTCCTTTAAAAAAATTTATAATTGTGACAGAAAAGGACATAATTGCAACACCCCCCCCCCAAAAAAAAAAAAAAACCCAACCAAAAAACACCCAAAACAAAACAAAACAAAAAGATACATTGGTAAAAGCCAGAAAAGCAATGCTTGCAAAATACGTATAAAATGTGACCATGACTCTGTAGACTGGCCTTGTGCCATGGCTTTTCCCAGATGAAGAGTTGAAATCGTATGGGATAAAATGTTCCTCATGGAGCAGAGGTAGAGTGAAGTGTAGGAAGTACCAGAAGTTCGACATGAACCAGGTGATTCAAATACCAGAATAGTTCACTTTTTAAACCCCATTTGAACATTAAACCCCTCTGTGCCAGAGCAGTGGCAGTCTCACAGCCCAGATCACTTTGTGTGCCAGGCAGGGGAACCCAGCACCGGGGCTGGGAACCTCTGCAGGGAGCATTTCCTGCCTCCCAGGGCTCTTCTGCTGGTTAGACGTGACCACCTGGTGCTGAATTGCCAGCGTTCCTACAGCTCAAGTGTGCCAAGGAACCTGCTGCATTCATCAGGGTTTCATCTCCTGAGGCAGCATCGTGCAGGTCTGGAGAACAAGAAACCTCCCAAACAATAATTCTGCTTCTCTACAGCAGCAACCTGGGACCACGGAGTGCACGGAAAGAATTAACATGGTACATTGATTGCATTCTTCCGTTCCTAAGAGCTCAAAATCAGAGGAGCATATTTTACTGTGTCAACAGTAAATGTTTTATTTAAATATTTTTTAAAATCCTAGTAGTTAAACTAATATTGAAAATACACTGAAACCTGGCTCTCCCATTGCCTCTTCCACAAAACAGTTTTCATTTTAGCAGTACAAGCACTGCCAACATTAAGTTCTGAAAGTTTTTAATTACAATTGGCATTTCAAGTACATTTCACAGTTCATGTATTATTAGAGGTTTTGCCAAGTGACTTATTAAATTGCTGTGCTGAACAGAATGTATACACACCTTTTTTTCAGTTTATTATTTCAATATCGCATATTACAATAATGTAAAGTGCAGTACAAACTAATTAAAGCAATAAATTAGTTCTTTCACTCCAACATCTGAATAGCAATAATGTATTTACCATTCACCTAATGTTACAGATACAACTCTTTTAAAGAGAAAACAATGCACAATACCGCAGCACCGTGTGAGGTTTTCTCTTCAAGCAGCAATGAGCTATTCTGAACAGACCCTGCAGCTGCCTGTGGTGACACAAGAGGTGGCACCGAGCTCCTCAGCTGGGCACACAGAGCACAGGGCAGCTGCAGCGAGGAGGCAAAGATCCAGCAGGGGCAACAGCAGCCTTTGGAAACAGGAAAAGCTGCACGAGGAACCGAAAGGATGTAAAATCCTGGAGGGAACAGCATCAGAAATGACTACCCAGAGCTCAGATCACTCCGTGCCACACAGACTCACTAAGCTTCTAGAACTCAAATTATAAGCAAGAATTCCCAATAACTGTGTGATAAAGCCAGTACTGTTTGTCATAACCGAAGGCATAAAAGGAAAATCCTCTGGGATCCCCACTCTGATGTTTTCTAGATCATTTTTTCAACCTTATAAAATGACAGAATCTAAATACTCTTCTAGAATCTCCCAGAGTTTTATTAATCTCTGAATCACTTCTGCTTATCTTTCCCTATTTATAGTATGGTTTGCAGAATTTCTTCTTCAAATTGTTCACAACTGATTCTAAGAATCCCTGGGGAAAAAAATTTAGAGGGTCTCTTCAAGAAAAATAACTTCACAAGTGAAGATTCTGCATGGTAGAAGAAACCACAAAAGAGAAGAACCACAAAATTTGGCTAGCCATGGAAGCCCATGGCAGAGCAGAGCCAGGATCACAGGAACACAACAGCTTCAGGTCAGGGCTGCGTGGCCACAAGCAGCAAAATGGGATTATGAGACACCTGGGGATTCAAACACCATTTAAAAGAATTCAGTATTTTAAAACCCCCATGGATAAAGAAAGAAAACACACAAAGGTTGTTGCACGAAGCAGGTGGGAGGTCGCAGTGCGCAGGAGCCAAGCCAAAGCACCATTTCATGCTCCCCAGTGGGGCCAGCACGGGCTGCCTGAGCTCAGTGTCGGACGGCGCATGCCATCTGCACCAAAAACCAGCACAGGTACCAATGGCATTGCTCCTGGTGGCAGAGCTCCATGTCGGGCTCCTGGAGGTGCCCTCGGATCGCAGCACAAGTGCAGCAGCTTCGGGGTCAGTCCAGCAGAGCCCAGCAGCCCCCGAGAACAGGAAAGCAGCTCTGGAAAGGAAGAGCACTGCGTTGCAGGAGACCCAGCATCGCTGCCTCCCCACAGCACTGCTCACCTCAGACTCTCCTGCAGCTGCTCACATCATGCCCAGCAGAGAGACAAAGCTGGGAGTCCAAAAGCACACAGAGAAATGTGCCTGTTCAGATCACCACAGGGATCCCCTGACCACAGCAGCTCTGGTCCTCTCCTCCCCTTCCCAACCTCCCTGCGTCATCACCATCTCCTCTGCTCGGGCTCTGGCTCAATATAGAATTGAGAGTTATCCCATTTATGGCAAGCCAGAGATACCTCTCGATTCTTCCAGATGGAAGCCACAAGGCACAGAGAGGGAAAAATGCCTCTCAATTGCAAATTTGGATTTAAACCACATCAACTATGACATTTTTCCTCCACATTTTTAAAAAAGGGCTGCAGCCTCAGAACGAGTTGGTGACCGAAGGAATTCTGTTTGTAGAGAAAAGGCCATTTTGGAGCTCTGCCTTTCTAGTGTGGTCTGAAAAAGAGGAAAAAGCAAAGCAGATGTAAGAGGTGACTGAGTGATAAGAAGTTATGTGCTGAAGAAATAGCAGGATTGCAACATCAGCCCTTCAGTAAGGATCTTGCTCTCAGTCCAGCCCCTAATGGACGCATCATCTAACAAGGAAAATGACTTTTTTAAATTTGGCAAACTTCATTTCCCCACATGCTTTCTGTCTCCTCTAGAACTGGCCAAACGGAGATCATTACAGGATTAACATGGAAAACTCGTTAAAAGGTGACTTTCCTTGCCAGCAGTGCAGCCTCCTTACTTGTGAGATAACTCAGTCATTCATCCTTCAGACAAAAGCAGCACTTGCTGCTCTGTGTCTCCTGCCTGAGCAACTCCCTGCCATTCTTAAAATCTTTTTAAGAAAATGGGAAGGAAACGTAGAAGAAAAAAAAAAAAAGTTAAAGACCCCAGTCTCCCATAGAAAAGTAAGGATTCAGTCAATTTCTCTCAAGAGTAATGGAAGTTAACCACATAAACCCCCTTGGGTTAAGGGGATAATAAATTCCTTGGATTTAAATATTTTACAAATTAAACAGGACTACAGAAGTCTGTTACAAAACAAACCATTTCTTTTAAGTTGCTAACTGTATGGAAATGTCTATCCAACAACTACTAAAAAAAGTAGTGGACTTCTTTTCAAAAACAAAGGTTTTTTTTCCAAACACACAACCCTGTGCTGCACAAACCTCACGGATTTCCACAGCTCCAGGCAGGGCTTGCTCACCAAGACTGGAGAAGTCACTAGCAAATTGTGCCCCAAGACATCTGACATTGCCAAGGAAACTGAGATGGATAGGAGACCTGCTACTGATGTGCAATTGTATCAGCTGATAATAAAAAAAAAAGGCTTGCACTATTCAAAGCCACCACACACTGAAACATGAAATATTAACAGTGTTATTTCTGGAAATACAATAAGAATAGGAAGTGTATGCGTGTATTCCTAAATGGAAAGCTAATGAGATGGGTGCCTCAGGGTGTGAATGCTAGAGCTTATGAAAGGGAAAAAAGCAGAGTGTACATTGGGAACAGTTCCCTGGAGTCTGAAACATTACAGGGCAGGGGGAGTTCATCCAAACAATGTGAAAAAGCCATCATTTTTTAACTTTGGAGAGCGCATTTTTATCAGCATGGTACCTATCATTTTTCTTTTCTCAGGCGTCAGTAACCTCCTGAACTGCCACAAAGGTTTTGAACGGCCAATACGTCGGGGGCCGCGGGAGGAGGTTGGAGAGGTTCAGGTTTGCACAGGGCTCCCTGTCATTCATCCCCGTCAAGCAGCAACACTCAGCAAGCACCACTGCTGTCCACGTGCTTTGCTCAGGTGCTGCAGGCTCAGAGGTGTCCCGGTGCCCGCGCTCTGTGCCTCGTGGGCTTCATTAAAACCCTGGGGTTCGTTATGTTCGCAGAGCTCAAACCCACGCAAGCTCTGGGCAGCAAACACAAGCCCACGCTCCCGCGGCAGGGGCTGTAGGGCAGCAGCTACTGCAGCAGCAGGGAGAAGGGAACTCCCTGTCCCTGGGCACACAGCCCAGCTCTCCTGTCCTGGCAGGCTCTGTCCGTGTCACTGCGCAGTCCTGACCCCGCGGTCAGCGAACCTCTGACCGCAGCAGGTACCCACATCCACGTGGCGCCAGCAGCAAACTCCTGCGCTGTTAACAGGCGGTGTCTGAAGTCTCCAGTAACTTTCTGCTCTAAAAAGCTGCCCCTTTCTCTCTGAACTGGGGATTCTTCAACCCTGAAAACTCCTGAACAGCACCTGGAATCACAGCCAGACTCCACAGGGTCTCGAATGACAAACAAGAAATGGTAAAAGCTGACAATTTCTGCATCTGACTCGCCTACACAAGCCCTACACGAAGAATTAGAGCAGCATTAGAGCATTTGGCAGTAGGGTAATTAAGAAATAATACATTTACAAGTTTGCTAATCTCAGAAGATAATCTCATTCTGGCTGTGGTTAGAAAAACAATGGAGGTTCACATCCCTAATAGATTTTTGACTGGTACTCTTGAGTAGCTTGTGCTCCACAGGCTGCCTCTCAGAAGTTAAACAAATAAATACCAGAAAAGTGGTTAAAAGTAACTGTTTTGATCATTGACAGAATGTTGTCTTTAGTAATATAAGTGTTTAAATCTGGAAAAGGGATATGAAAGAAAAGCACTCGAGCACAACCCTCAGTCACAACCTGAGGAGGGACACCAGGTACCAGTTCCAGAGAGGAAACTGCTCACAAGGGCTGGGATCAGCACGGATAAAACTTGGGATCCAGAAGAGGAGCAGTGTCAGTTCCCTGGGGCTGACACCACGTCACATCATCTTTGCTCAAGGCTGTGTGTGAGCAGTTTATTTCTCACAGCTTGTCCTTGTAGTTCCCCTCTTTCCTCATGCAGCATTATTGAGAGCATCTTTCTGTTCTTGACAAAGGGAACGGCAACATTTTATTAACATGTGTAACTATTACATAGGCTTAAATATTCACAGTAGGCTGCATTTCTATTTACAACTACTTATCTAAACTGCTTCCTTTAGACACAGAATTCTCTCCTCTAGACCCATCTGCTGTCATATGGAGCAGAGCTCCTTTGATCCTTTACAACTGCAAATTTCGGTGCAGCTTTGCTTGCCTGAGGTGCCACTTTCCTCACTGAAGATCGTTCCCAGAAAACACTGTTAGCAGGAGCTGTCTGCTTGTTGAGTTATCCGTCCTCAAGCAGCTTTAGCTACCACTGGACAATCTGAACTAGATCTGAGAGAAGTGCTTGTCTCAAACCTTCCCCCAGATGTCACAGCTTTGGCAAACCCAGCAGAGAGGTCTCTGAGCAGGTTACAGCCAGGCTGAGCCCTGCCTGCTCCTCTGGCAGCTGAGCCTCTGGGGGCTGGGGGTTCTTTCACTGGGCCTCAGAGCTCACAGATCAGCCCATGCTCTCCTCCCACACACACTGCCGCTCCCAAAACCTGCCATGGCAGCCCAGGGGATCAGCACAAAGCTGTGACAGTGTCCTGGGAGGAATCCAGAGGAACACACTGGGTGCTTGAGCAGAGTGCCCTGGTACAGGGCTCTGCAGGCACCCCAGCCCTGCCCAGGCAGCCCAGGCAAATATCAGAAACGGAGCGGGAGAAGAGTTCAGCAAGAGGTGGGTAGACCAGGAATAACAACATCATGTGATGGAACGCAGGGTACAGGGAGGCAGAGGGGAAACGCTGCTGGAAAGGCAAGCAAGGCAAACGTGCAGAGACAACCTCTGCTAGAGCTTCACATGTACTGTGCATGAGCTTTGTCTGACCCAAAAAACACTGACACAGTGTGTCAGTCTGTGCTGACCTCGGACTATTAAATCCAAGTTTATTACGTTTGGATTGAAAACTTATTACTGAGTCAGAGCTGGCTCATCTTTGATGAATGTTAGAGTCTCAGACACTTGCTCACATCCATTTTGGAGAAATACTGTAGCATCCTACAGTTCACCACAAACATGAGTAGCTATATTTAAAATTTAGGTCATCATAACTTGTATTTTTTATGCCCAACAAATGAATGGGTCAACTCAGTGGTGAATAGACAACGCTTCGGAAAAAGAAAACCATTCTTTAAAGTAGCTTACTATTCAAATATTCATTCTTTTAAGAAGCTTCCTTCAAAATGATAGGATTATAGTCAGAGCACTGGATGTGATACCCCTGCAGATTTTTTTTTAACATTCAGCTGTAATACTCCAATGTTGATCTCTGATAATCACAGCATTTAAACCAGTGACTTGACTACATGCTGAATAGGGAAATACATTTTTTCCTGAGTTTACTGTCACATCCTTTCTTCCAATCCAGGAAAGGAGAAGGAAAGCAGTCTGCAAGATGCTTTCTACAATTCACAATACCCCTGTTAATTCCACCTAATGCTTTTCTTTTCAAAATTAATTTATCTTAGTTTCTGCCAGGATAAGAAACGCAAGAGCTGCTCTCCCAAAATTCACAATGTGTTACAAGAGGTTTTAGCACTGGAATGGGGATTAATCCCGGAGCACAAAACAAGGGAGAGAAGAGATTTAAAGGCAAGCAGGAACACAGCTTCGTGCTGAGGAAGAAAAAGCCCCCACCAAGCAGCACACACAGGAGACCCCACTGCCCTGATATCTGCTGCTGTAGGTCTTCCCTCTAGTCGTCTTTTAAAATCATTTTATATGAAGGTGGAAAGTACCAGATTACAAATATTTTAAGATAGATTCAATAGAAAAATAGCGTTGGAATGCGTGCAGACGCCTCAAGTGAATTTGTGATGTAATACAGCAAGTACTCCAAACCCCAGCTGTGAGGCAGCACCTCCTAATCCTCTGAAAAGATCACTCCTCACTTCATGCCTTTCCTACCTTGTAACATAGAAAATTTTGCTTCTCTGTGTTGGTTAGGAAAAGGAATTTTACAGAGAGAGAATTTGTTTTGCACAGTGTCTGCTCCAGAACCCCGGAGCCACAGACCACGCCAGACCTGAGTGACTCTTGATCACTCATTGAAGTGGAACCCCTCAGGGCTTTATTCGTTTGCTTTCCCAGGGCAAACAGGAATGTTAAAGACATGTACCGGGCACATTTACTCTTCAAGAATGTACAGTGTCTCCTCCCCAGCATTATCCATTCCACATTTTATTTCCTTTAGATGGCTGCCTATGGCCCGCGTGATTCCTTTCACCTGAGCTTCTTGAGTTGTTCCAAAGTTCCTCCTTAGGGACTCTGATTTCTGCTAAGGACACACATTGATCTTCTACAAGATGGAACATGGAATAAAAATTTGAAAGTGCTTTCCCCAAGTAAAAACTCCTATAAATATTAATTTAACTCCTTTGCTGCTTTACTTTTTAATTTTCCTTTGCTGTCAGTCGCAAGGCCTGGAGTCTCACCAATGGCATAGGTGCTTCTAGTGCATTTAAAACAGCTTTAAATCATGTATTCTTTAGCCAGTCTGCTGCCCCTTTGGTTTGTCGTTGACAGAGGAAGAGAACTGTATAAAAGTTGGGTGATACTGTGTGGTTATTGCAGTAACCAAACCAGTCAGATTTTACATCTCTTTCCATGTGTGTCACAGATGGGGTCAACACAAATGCTGTGGCTCTCTCTGGAAGCTGCTGCTGGAATGAAGGAGATCTCTGTCCCTCTGTTGACAGATACAACCTCCTCACCAGCACACCCAGGGTTCCCCTGCAGGTAAATCATTACAGCAACTCCACTGCCCCTCTGCAAGGGGACACAAGTAAGATCTCCTGATACACAACTTACTGAAATGCAAAATGTTCAGTCAATCAATGGCCAAAAAGAAAAGGTGGAAGAACAGCCCTAATCCCTGATTTCCAGTTCCACGCTTTCCCTCAGAGATAGATTCACTTTTTACCCATCTTCTGGATCCCTCTCAGGATGGGTTTTACCTGTGTGAATTGGTACTGGACTGAGTTCCTCTTTACCTGCCAGCAGCTGCTTTCCATGTCCAACACTCTGGAGTCGTAAAGTTCAGAAGTGTATAAAGACGAGTCTGTAAAATGAACTATAACTGGGCAAACTGTGAGTTTTCAAATGCATGTCCTCACCAAACCAAAACAGAATCCATGGATACACTGAGAATCATTTCTCTGAAAATGAGTGAGCTCTGTGCCCAATCTCAGCTTCCGCCCTCCAGCCCTTTCAGCTGAGGAGCTGATCAAAACAAGGTCACAACGATATCCTCCTTTAATGAAAGAAATGTTCCTTTCTCATTCCTCTTTTCTGGGAAACAGGTGACTCGGTTTTGTTCAAATGTTCAACATTTTAGCAAAGATCCCTTTGAAGGTCACCCTTGAAGAGCGTAGGCCTTATAGGTTTAAGTTTCAAACAGTTCCTGGAAACAGGAGGTCAAAATCCAAAAAACTTTCAGACAATGTTCAGTGCATCTGTGAGAATCTTAAACTACATGGAGACAACAAAGTACTCCAAAACCAGCTTGTTACTTCTTGTGGGGAAGAAAAATAAAAGAAACAAAGGGGAAAAAAATGACTCAAACTCACAGCTCAGGAATAATTGGCCCTTCCATCTCTGGTTGTGCAGGTAAGAGACACACAGGCATTCCAGAAAGGAAGGCCCAGGTAAAAAAATCACCAAACATCCCCTCAGCTGCAGAGAACCACTCCTTCCTGCCCCTGGCTCAAGGGAAGGCTGTCAGAGCAGGGTACTCCCCACCTAGTCATGCCCAGACAGTTTCTAACCCCAAAGTGTTTCGATTCAAACCTTCCTACGCCAGGCAGCTCCAGAACACAAGGCAGAAGGGCTTTTGTGTTATTGCTAACTGAAAACCAGCATCAACATCAAAATCCTGCCTCACAGAACAGGTTCTGCTGTGCTTTCCTTCTCTCAGGAAACCTTAATCAAGTGTTTAGGATTTCACTGAATAGTGAGGGCGCAGCAGAGAGAATATTGGTAAAGTGAGAGTAGCACATCATGCATGCTCTCAGATGTTCATTTCTGTGCAAGTCAAAAATCACAGACAGCAGTTTAAACAAATCTTGACATGCCTCTCATGCCCAGAAACAGGATTCCTCCTACAAACACCTGGGGCACGAACATCACAACATCTTGCTCTGGTGTCCAGCCTCCTCCCACTTTATTCGCTTACCAAAACCACACAGGTATTTTTGTTTTCACCTCTTACCACAGTAAATCAGAACACTGTGAACCTTCTGTAACAAGGGTAAACAAGTTAAGAGATCCATTGTTTAATGTGTTAGGAAGCATTCTTAAAATAAATAGAAGGGCAGAAAGATATCCATTATTTATCTGAAAACAGATTAGTGTTAATGTAAAAACTTCATTTTGAACGCATCTGTTAGATAGAGATTTGGTGATGGGTTTATAACTGAACATACCTTTGCTTTCAGGACAGCACAGATCTCCAGTTGCTTCTGCCTGGAGTCAGCCAGCACCACTTCTGCCTCATGAGCAGCAGCAGCTTCAGCAGCAGCTGCCACTGCCCTGAGGACAAAGGCTTTGCTGACCTGAGCCCAGGTTAACAGCAGGGCCCTGCGCTGGCTCCTGATGGAATGGCAATGATCCCGAGCCTTCTCGTGAGCAACCTGAAACAGGAAGGCATTTCAGAAAGGCTTACAAACTACGGGTTAGGAAAATGAGAATTCCGGACACTTTTGCAAACCTGGTGTGTGTTCGATTTAGTTCTTGTATCACCAGTGTTCCCAGGCCCAGGGCACCCTGCCAGGTGCCAGGGATGTCACCATCTCCCGGTGTCCTGGGCAGTGGCACCCTCCGGCACAGCCCTCTGCCGGCACCACAGCATCCTCCTGGCCACAGCTCTTTGTTTGCAATGGGAAGAAATGAAATGCAATGGTCCCTCCCTGCCCTGAAGGACGTCACACACACCTCCAGAGACATTGAGCACTTCCAGCAAGATGAGGCTTTTCCTAGCAAATTCTGATCTGCAGAGAAACGGGGCGCCAATAACAGCAGTTCTACAAAAGCAGTACAGGGGGGAATGAGCTACACTTCATTCCTAGCAGGAAAATTGGAAATAAAACCTTCTAAGTTCACCAAGCAGCACAGTGCCACCACCAGTGCCACCACCTAGCAAAATCAGGGAGTGTTTAATCCAAATTCCACCTGCTTTGGCCTAATTCAGTGAGGTCCATGAGATACTCAAGGTTCAAGCCTTTGGTGGCAGCAGTATCGGCTAAGGCTGCATAGAATGAGGCACTAGAGTCTTGAACCTGCCTCATATCCCCAAAATATATAGGGATGGATGAGATTCTAGAGATGGCTGGCTGCTCACAGGTGTCAAGGGAACCATTCCAGGTGCTAATTCCAGGCCTCTGGAAGGGGAGCAGGGGATACTGGCTCACCTGGAGCCTGGCTCACAGACGTTCCTGTCAGCTCAGGGCTGGCTCGAGCACCTGCCTCGGCAGCTCCCAGTGCCAGGGCTGCTGCCCCAGACTCAGGCTCCTGAAGCCAAGACACTCCTGAGCAAGGCAGGGGCTGCAGAGTTTGCTCCTCCAAGCACAGAGCTCTGCAAGGAGCTGCTGGCACTGAGTGCCTGCCCCTGAGCGCTGTGCACAGAGGGGAGGAGGTGAGGAAGGCTCTGGGCTGCTGTTCCAACTCACACACACATTTTAACAACATACTCTTAGCAGGGTTTTAACACTTCCACAGTTGTCATGCTAATACACACACCAAGAGGTATCAGCACGATGTAGAATTAGGATTTTTAAATTTTAAATGAACCTTCAAAGAAGTAGGGAGACCCATTAACAGTGGCTGAGCTTAAAACATACCTGCATTGTCCAAAGCATTCAGCCCTATTCAGTGCAGGGCAAAATTTCTGAAATCCACCAGAACTTTATTTTTTAGTGAAACTCTGGTTAATTATCAGTATCACTTCACTGTCATTCCTTTGCACTAGACATTCCTCTAACACAGGGAAGTAGACGGTCTAAAAATACAGGCTGAGATAAAAAAAGCCTCCTGCTTTCCTTATGACATCCTGAAGTGTTCTGGCCCTGAAATGGGTTTCTCAATTAGCTGCTATGTGCTTATTCACTGTGGAGTGCAAGAGGAATCAGCAATCAATTTGAAACCATTATGTGTATAAAAATAGCCTCTCCCTTAGAGTGGGAGATAACTTTCCACTCTTCATGCTATATATGTGCCACAGAACAATTAAAATAACTATTCCTAGACAGTGCAACAAGGCTGTACATCCTCATGACAAATAAAAACACCAAGAGAAGCAGAGTGGCATAACACAGCTATAAAACTGTACAGCAGAAGCAATGCTAACAAATTATTTTTGTGAGTTTGGCTGCAAGACTGTGTGGAACTATAAAATCTGCCCAGGACTTGTTTTGAAGAGATGGCAGGTTTTCAAATTCCTGCATTTTGAAAACAGGGATGTTTCTTCTTTACTGTGCAGAATAAAACTTAAAATTAATAGAGTTTAAAATGAAAGAACTTCAATAAACATCCATTCTTTAATACAGTGTTCACTGCGTAGTTTAAGAATTTGTATAATTGAATGAATATGCAAATCAGCACTGACCAGCTCCTGCCTGGATTTGTGGGGAAGATACCTCTGCAGCATATCCAGGTACAAAGTCCTCCTCCTCTGAAGATCACTTGGGTACTGATTGATAACAGTCTGGAAAACCCACTGATCTTCTTCCTTCCAGTCACTGTTCCTACAGGAATGCAAAACAATCCAGCTCAGTATAACTTATCCAGTGAAAAGGAGGGGTCTGGTTCTGGACAGCCCAGCCTTAAGTGGGCTCAGTCCTGATGCTGTAAACTGGATGTTGGGGCAGAGGTGACAAAATTAGATCAAAGAAACAAAGCAAACATACATTGCTTTGCTGACATGACACTGTGTCATCATTTGAGTGAACTGTTCTGTTTCTAATCTGGCTTTTTATTGGGGGCTGTCACTGTGTTTCTCAAACATGCCATGGACAATCAGTGACCCCACAGGGAAAACACAGTGTGAAAAAGAACAGGATGATCACACTCTACCACTGAGCACTAAATGAATGATCAAAAGGGGATGAATGAAGTGGCAATCCTTGCATGCAGCTAAATGAGGATCTAGTTTACCCAACTCCTAACAGCCATAAACTCATCAGCAAGGCATAGCATTCACCATTTTTCAGGGTAGGGGCTGTAGTAATTAGTTTGCACGATTCTGTCTCAGAAAATGAGAGCAGTGAGAAGTCTCATCCATCTGAAGCAACACCACAGGCTGGGATGCAGTTCTACCCTCACTGTGAACTCTTGGCCCTGAAGGGATTAATGTCAGGCTGTCATTGTCAGCTTTAACATCCAAGCAGCAACACTGAGTCAGACCAAAAGGTCTCTCTGGCCCAGTGACCTGGTTTCTGAAGTGACTAAGAGCCCAGGGATAATTAAAAGAAGGCAATCATGAGACTCTACCCACCCCCCAAATTCCTGCTGCCTCCAGCTGCTCCTGGACTCCCCAAGGCAGCAGCCCTGCCTCAGTGCTCCACTGCGTCCAGTGAGGTGCTGGCACAGCCTTGTCCTTATGCAGGCAGAAAGAACGGGTACTTCCCAAAGGGGATTTTTGTGAGAAACTCACGCGTAATTAATACTGGACTAGACTCCACGACCTACCCGTAAAGAAATCAATAACCCTCCTCTGTGAGTCCTGACACACCTCAGGACGGTGACGTCTGAACGTGTCGTTTTAGTGACAGTAGTGAGAGCTCTAAGAGCTGCGATTCTGTCTTGTGATGTTTTACCTTGGATATTTCAGCCCGGGCAGGTTGGTGACCGAACAGAGAGAGATCTGCTGCCTACCAGGATGAGTGAGGCCGAGCGAGACACATCTTGGTCAGGGAGCATCTCTCCTGAGCTGCAGGGCAGGAGCAGCAGGGATGCTGCAGCCCAGGGCCACTCCTCTGCCCCAGCACTCGGGGCAGCTGCCCCAGCTCCTGCCCCTCCATCCCACACCTCATTTATATTCCAGCTAGCCGTGGGTCTCTGCACTGCTCTAAACAAGGAGAAATTTTTGTGGGAGATCCTTTGGGCACCAATCAGCTGGAGGGAGAGCTACAAGTAGTTTATTGTAAGCAGGGACACGCTGACTGCCAATGCCTCGGTTTGTCAGCTGTGCCAAGATTTGTCAGCTGTGCTGAGATTTTGTCAGCTGCTCATAGACAAATAGTGAAAAAAAGAAAAATAAAACAACCCAGCATGACCCAGCCCAGCACATTCATAGCCACCAAACACATGGAGAATTTCAACATATCCTGCTGACTGACCCTGAGATGTCACCTCACTTACACCCCTGTAAAATTCCAGAAAGGAATATCTCATCTAAAACAACTCTGAAAAGCGCCAACACATTTGACACGAATATTTAAGGTATTATCAAATTTCTGCAGTGCCAAGATATTGACAAACACTTTCCAGGCTGAATGCCTGACCCAAATGTTAAATGTGGAGCCTGCTTTCCGTGCATTCAGCATCGCAGGGAGCCCAGCACAATCTCTGTTTTGTTCAGAGCTGAGACACAGCAATTGTCTCACGCAGCAGCCCCGAGGCAGCTGCTGCCGCTGAAGCAGATTTGCCGGCACTAATCCCCGGCTGTGCCCGCTCCGAGGAGCGCAAACAGCCCCGGGGAAGCTCCCCGCGCCCGCTGTGAGCCCCGGGGGACGGCGCCGGGCACCGGCAATGGGCACCGGCAATGGGCACTGCCACCGGGCACCGGGCACCGGCACCGGGCACCGGCAATGGGCACCGGCAATGGGCACTGCCACCGGGCACCGGGCACCGGCACCGGGCACCGGCAATGGGCACCGGCAATGGGCACCGGGCACTGGCACCGGCACCGGGCACCGGGCACCGGCAATGGGCACCAGGCACCGGCACCGGCAATGGGCACCAGGCACCGGCACCGGCAATGGGCACCGGCAATGGGCACCGGCACCGGGCACCGGCAATGGGCACCGGCAATGGGCACCGGCAATGGGCACCGGGCACCGGCACCGGGCACCGGCAATGGGCACTGGGCACCGGGCACCGGCAATGGGCACCGGCACCGGGCACCGGCAATGGACACCAGCAATGGGCACCGGGCACCGGCACCGGGCACCAGGCACCGGGCACCAGCAATGGGCACCGGCAATGGGCACCGGCAATGGGCACCGGCAATGGGCACCGGCAATGGGCTCCGGGCACCGGCAACGCTGCCTGTCCTCGGCAGGCACTCACGGTGACACACACAGTGCCACACACCATGCCACTGTGCCACACACACAGTGCCACCGTGACACACAGACACAGTGCCACCATCACACACACAGTGCCACCATGACACACAGACACAGTGCCACCGTGACACACACAGTGCCACCGTGACACACACACAGTGCCACCGTGACACACACACACAGTGCCACCATCACACACACACACAGTGCCACCGTGACACACACAGTGCCACCGTGACACACACAGTGCCACCGTGACACACAGACACAGTGCCACCATCGCACACACAGTGCCACCATGACACACAGACACAGTGCCACCGTGACACACACAGTGCCACTGTGACACACACACAGTGCCACCGTGACACACACACACAGTGCCACCATCACACACACACACAGTGCCACCATGACACACACAGTGCCACCGTGACACACACACAGTGCCACCGTGACACACACACACACAGTGCCACCGTGACACACACACAGTGCCACCGTGACACACACACACACACACACTGTGCCACCATCACACACACACACAGTGCCACCATCACACACACACACAGTGCCACCGTGACACACACACAGTGCCACCGTGACACACACACACACACACACTGTGCCACCATCACACACACACACAGTGCCACCATCACACACACACACAGTGCCACCGTGACACACACACACACACACACAGTGCCACCATCACACACACACACAGTGCCACCATCACACACACACACAGTGCCACCGTGACACACAGACACAGTGCCACCGTGACACACACACACACACAGTGCCACCATCACACACACAGTGCCACCGTGACACACACACACAGTGCCACCGTGACACACACAGTGCCACCGTGACACACACAGTGCCACCGTGACACACACACACAGTGCCACCATCTCACACACACACACACACAGTGCCACCGTGACACACACACACACACACACAGAGTGCCACTGTGCCACCACATGCGACGTCAAGCCCCCGGTGTTGATGCTGGCATTGCCACTGTTGCAGCAGGAACACCGCGGTGAAAGAGGAGCTGCATTTCCTGGACCCTGCCGTGCCCTCCCATTCCTGTGAAAGGAGCTGCAGAGGATGCAGTGCTGAGTCTGCAATACTCCATTCACCCTTCCGTGAATTAAATAATTCAGACATCCTTGGAAATTGTGGAAAAAAATACAATAGTGCTTAGAGAATCGTTCTAACACACATCAATCCAAGTCCGCAATTTGTGGGATAGCTCAGGACCTGGGTATTTTCCAAACACAAAAATGTGTGATTTAGCAACATCAAAAGAAATTAAATCAGATTATAAAATGTTATAATCCTGTAGAAGGCTTGAAAAAACCCCCAGGCTCTTCTTCCATTTCTAAAAGCAATGACTACTGCAATGTGCATTCTAGTGTGAATGAAAATCACACAGAATTGACCAGACCAGAACATTATCTTATTCTAAAGTTTCCTTTTTGAACATTCTCTGTACATTTTCCAAATTCCCTGTTCCAGACAGTCTGAACTGTTGAAAAAAATGGACTGTGCAATGCCAGAGCAGGATTAGCTGAAGGTTTGTTTACTGTACATTCAGCATATGATGGCAGAGGAAGTGAAGTGGCCAAGTGACCCAGCTGAAGTGACCAAGTTATCACGTTATCATAGAATCACGTGCTACTGAGCAACTTCTCAAATCACAGAAATAAGAAAAAACTGTGCTGCAGGAGGATGTTTGGTCTCTCTGGGTACAGAGCAACGACAGTAACTGCAAAGGCTTCGTTAAGGGTGTGCTAATCAGTAGAGCACAGGGGAGACACCAAGGTCAAGGACCTGTCACTCCATTTCTGACAGCATTATCTGCGCCTGCGGGATCACAGTTAGCATGATGAATTATAGAATACTTCAATCACGAGGCTGCGTCTTTGCAAACTCACAGAATATCTCCATGCAAATTAGACAATATAAATGTAAGAAGTGAGTTGAGTCTTTTACAAACCTGTGCCTTGGAAGGAGGCAATGCTGGAAGAACAAAGTCTTTCTTTTTTTAAAATTGAAAACTCATTTTTAATGCTGTTGTGGATAAAATCATTGGAACATAAATGAGCAATACATTAAAGATTCGGAGACCAGAAGGCAAACAGAAGTCCCCACGGTCTAGTTTTAAGTAAAAAGCCCGAGATGATTGCTGATGGTTCATTAATGGTTCCCTCCGTTTCCAGTTCTCAGCACTGCACACTGGCCCTGCAGCCTCTCTCGGCTCCCAGCACATTCCTGCCCCAGCACCAGCCTGTCCCCAGCTACATCCACTGCTTTTTTCCCACCTAGAGCTCACAACCTCCTTCCTTCAAAGTGCCACCGCACATGTGTTCAGGCTACTACTGATTCTCTTTCCATCGCAAATATGACATTTTATCTTTAAGTCCCAATATGAATTAATTACTGGTGCAAAATTAGCTACCTCCAGGCCTAAACTCACACCTGGCCTATGTTCAGTGAAAATACTACAGCAGATCTTTGCTCCATTTTCAGAAATTATTTTGTCTATATCCACATCTGTCCATTGTTCAGTATCACACATGCTGTGTGAATCGAGGATTTCAATTTATGAATTTTCATCAAAATTGTGTTGATCATAAACTTTCACACAGTTTTGATTAAAATCACTAGAAAGACTTTGAACACATTTAGCGATTTAGCATTTTTCACAGGTTTTCTCATTGAGGTTGTTAAAACCTCCGTAAGAGAAACTATAACAAATTATCAGAGAGGGCAGCAGCAGAACTGCTTAAATTTGCCATTTGTGGCTTCAGGTATGCTATAAATACAGGATAAATCAAAACAATTTTCAATAAGTATCACGTTCTAACAGCTAGGATGCTCCAGCAATAACACAGAGGTATCAGGTAACACAGGAAGAACATACAGAATATTTGTACGATCTGTACAAAATAGAAGTGGACGATCACATGTTCTATGGCACCCAGCATCTTTAGCCTGTTCCTGCCCACCAAACTCATTCAGCAGCAGGGGCAGAACAAACACTGCACTGTATGTGTACACAGAAAACAGACTTGGAGGCAACGCATGACTGTTTCACCAAAGAAATTCAGGGACTTTCCTGTTGTCCCCAGTTTCTCCTGCCCAGGTTTCAAACTGCTCCACTGGCTTACCCTTTCTCAGTCTTTTGGCAACCTGAAGCCATCCAAAGGAATATCAGGAGATGGCAAAAAGAAGTCAAAGGCCACCCAGTGTCTGCAACTCAGTATCTCCTGGACTCTAGACAGCCTCAGCAGAAAGGCTAAGCTTTATGTTATTAATTAATATACAGGCTTATTACATTTCTAGATCATTATGAACACTGCCCTTTCAATAAACATTTTCATTGACAGAAAAATCTTTCCTCCTTTTGGCTATCTGAATCAAAGCTATTTACATCTTTCACATTTCCTTGTGATGACAATTACTGCAGTGATCCAAAATTTGTGAAAAGCTTGGACCCTTTAATCTGCTTTATGGACAAAAGCACTGGAGGTGCGTCTTGGAAAGGCTGCACTTTTCTGTCATAACCATGCTCGTGTAATTACCACGCAGAATTTCCATTCCTGCAAGAGCATATGAAAAGGACATTTGATGCACACCAGATTGTTGGTTCCTTAATCCACCAGACGTGTAGTTTATTATTTCAGCTGACAGCTCTTGCCAGGACTGGCTTCCCTCTCAGCTGTGTGATCTGTCCAAGCCCAGGGCTGGGCAACCACTGCTGTGCACAGAGCAGAAGCAGCCCCAGGGACAAAGCCAGCCACAGCACCACAGCTTACAGATCACACTGCAGGACACATTTCACCCCAAAAAGCCGTGCAGAGACGTGTCCGTACCTGGATAGAGCCTCCAGCTGCTGATCCACCTCCCGGAGCTTTGCCCAGTAGCCCCTGGCCAGCTCCTGGTACTCCTCCATCAGCAAGGCCTTCAGCTCAGGATAGGGGCATTCCAGGGACAGCAGCTGGGGAGGAACTTCAAGGAAAACCCCGTTTTTCTCTTCAGAAGAGGCCACTAATGCCTGCCATGGAGAAATGCTGCTCAGGACACTACTCTGCACCTTACCCCCCCGCTCAATAAGCTTCTACTTGAACCTATAAGGAAAAGCTTACATTTTCTTTGTACTCTTCAAGCTCTCTTTCCAAAGCCAGACTTTTAAGGATGAGACCTTCCAACATTGCCTTCTGTTGCTTCTTCATGAATTTGATCTATTTCACGACACATGTTACTGTTACTTCTTCCTCTTGTTACAGCATGAAAACTCTTATTTAGAAACAGAGTCAGACTTCCAGCCCTGCCACGCTTTTACAGATTTTGGTGAGCAGATTTACACCGTGGTAAGAAGGGGGGTTTATGACACACTCTGCATGTGAGTTAAAGTCTCAAAGTTCAACTAAAAATAAATGAAAATGCTAAAAATTTGGTGATAATAAACTGTAAAAAAAAAAAAAAGTTCAAATACCAACCTGCTGCAACACATCAGCTGAATTGATCTCGGGTTTCTGACAAGATTCTTTTGAGAGGCAGCGCTGCATTTTAGCCAGCATGAGTTTCAAATCCTCCTTTAGCTGCCAGACAGGAACTAAAGCATCTGTTTGATAAGTGTCCCGCTCCTTGGACAATTTCTGCTCTGTATGAAACATAAAGCTTTCTCAAACACACAAAAAATGTTACACACCACTGTGCTCTGTAAACCTAAACCTGTCAAGAAAGTGATTTAAAAACCCAAACAAATAATCAAGATAATGTTGACTATTAAAAAATAATTAAGAAATTAATAACGAACTCTTACCCAAGTCCTTCAAATCAAAAAAAAAGTTGCTCTTATGGCTTTCTTCATCAAGAAAAGTCTTCATTTCTTCTTCTGCTTTTTGCCTGAAGGAAATGAATATGCATTTTGCAGAAGCTTTAATTTCTTATTCATTACCTTTGCAAGAATGATGAGCCTCAAGAACTCCAATGACTACATAAAAAAGGGGATGCTTTGCCTGAGAAGGTATGAAGTGAAGGACTTGGACGCAAAGGTGGTAAAGAAGGCACAAATGCTCTTGTTGAGCACACGGGGTAATAGACAAGAGCACTGTGAATGTCCCCTGAGGTGTGACCTCAACACACAACTAGAGACAGACTCTAAAGGAAACAAAAAGCGTCTGAAAACTTCTGATACTCTTCCCAAGACACATTCTTCAGATGCTGCAGATCAACTCAACAGCCCCCAGAGCAACACCCCCTGTCCTCCCTGCCCTCAGGTGAGCTCTTCATGTCACACACCCCTCTCCATGCGGATCACAAACCTTCATTCCCCGCACTAAAATACCTTCCCATCAGGTATTATAATCTTTTTTTTCCTCAATGTCCCTTGAATCAAGCATGCCAGCCCAAAAACTGTCTGCTGAAGTCTCTTTAGTAATCACTCACTCAGATTCCTCAGCCCTTACCTGCTCTCACTCAGTCTTTTATACTCTTGCCACCACACCTGACGATGCTGTTTCAGCAGCATTTGCTCTTTGCTAATTTTTGAAACTTGCTCTGCTTTTTTAATCTGCAGGGGAAATTAAAGGTTGTGTTTTGAACATATTCAACAGCTTTATCAAATGCCTACACATGGAAACTTTTAAATACAGAATGATGAACCTAATGGCTTTTTTCAAAACTGTTTTTCTAAAGAACAATGGGCTCAAATGTAACCAATTTTCATTAAATAAGCTTGTTGCATTTCAAATCACAATTAATGAGAGGAGAAAGAGAAAAAAAGAGTCCGTTTTCTTCTTCCCTTTCCCATCCCTATGTCCCTGGAGGAAAAGTTGAGGAAAGATAAGCAGGAGAACAAAACCCACACTTTCTTACAGGTGGGAAGATGAAAGAATGAAAGTATGTCAAGAAAAAGAATTTCAAAAATGTGGTACTAAAAAGGAGGTTTTTTACAAAATCTATCCAATTAGAGAGGCTCTCAAACTGTCTGAGGGCTTCACAAAAACATTGCTTCGCACTTTGGATAAAATAGGAATACCTGCTTTAGAAACAGATGGAGTTCCTGCTTAAACCAGAGGAAAGCTGCCAGGGGAAGGCGGCTGGAGTGGAACCAGATGACTCTGGCCAGCCAGCAACGAAGGAAAGAGGATCAGGAGCCTGTGGCTGCCAGGCTGCCCAAGACAAGTGGTTCCCTCTCACCCTCCTGCATCGAGACTGTCTCCGGCCTCTGGGTGCGTGCTGAGGGCAAAGAAAAACTCCCTTCCACTCTTTCTTTGTGCTGCCCTGCCATCCCTTTCCTCCAGAACTCCTGTCGGCACCCAGCAGCTCGCTCAGCTCAGGCACAGACCTTTTCTCCCCCTCCCCAGTTCCCCTCCATGTGATACACTGTCCTGTGGCAAATGGCAGCAAGACAGGAAAAGCACATGGCGAAGACTTGGTTTAGTTCATAACAGGGAGAAATGAATAAAGATCGCACTCCACGTCTGGCCCAGCAAAGGAAGGATGTTCTGAGTCAGAAAGACTGGGATTCCACTTGGCTCAGGCGGGAACAACCTGCAACCTTCCTGCCCAGGGCCAAGCTGCACAAAACCACCACGGCCCCTGGGCGTTCACATGCACAGGAGCACTGAGCAAACACCCAGAGACACCCACACAGACACCCAGAGACAGCCACACAGACACACAAACACCCAGAGACACCCACACGGACACCCAAACACCCAGAGACACCCACAGAAACACACACACACACACAAACACCCAGAGACACCCACACAGACACCCAGAGACACCCACACAGACACACAAACACCCAGAGACACCCACAGAAACACACACACACACACAAACACCCACAGACACCCACACAGACACCCAGAGACACCCACACAGACACACAAACACCCAGAGACACCCACAGAAACACACACACACACACAAACACACACAGACACCCACACAGACACCCAGAGACACCCACACAGACACACAAACACCCACAGACACCCACACAGACACCCAGAGAAACCCACAGACACCCAGAGACACCCACAGACACTCAGAGACACCCACACGGACACACAGACACCCACAGACACCCAAACAGACACACAAACACACACAGACACCCACACGGACACACAGACACCCACAGACACCCAAACAGACACACAAACACACACAGACACCCACACGGACACACAGACACACACAGACACCCACACGGACACACAGACACACACAGACACCCACACAGACACACAGATACCCACACGGACACACAGACACCCACAGACACCCAAACAGACACACAAACACACACAGACACCCACACGGACACACAGACTCACACAGACACCCACACAGACACACAGATACCCACACGGACACACAGACACCCACACGGACACACAGACACCCACACGGACACACAGACACCCACACGGACACACAGACACCCACACGGACACACAGGCACCCACACAGACACACAGACACCCACACGGACACACAGACACCCACACGGACACACAGACACCCACACGGACACACAGACACCCAAACAGACACCCAGACACACACAGACACCCACACGGACACACAAACACACACACAGACACCCACACGGACACACAGATACCCACACGGACACACAGACACCCACACGGACACACAGACACACACAGACACCCACACAGACACCCACACGGACACCCAGACACACACAGACACCCACACGGACACCCAGACACACACAGACACCCACACGGACACACAAACACACACACAGACACCCACACGGACACACAGACACCCACAGACACACCCAGACATATCCCCCAGCACGTCCCCACTCTGCCCCAGCTGGGCTGGGCACACCGGCAGCAAAAGGCGTAGGATTGCTCTTTGCAGCACTCACACACAGACAAGGACGGGCCTGAAAACTCCCCAGTCACAGTCCCTCAGCACCCAGCAACAAAGCTGAACCCCTCCGGCAGATACGAGAAACACGCGGGCCAGATGCATCTGAGCTCAGTGCCCCAGGGAAATATACCTGGTTCAGTGCCCCAGGTGACTATACCTGGTTCGGTGCCCCAGGTGTATATATCTGGTTCAGTGCCCCAGGTGACTATACCTGGTTCGGTGCCCCAGGTGAATACAGCTGGTGCCCAGGCAGTCACACAAGGAAAACCCCAGCTGGAATGTGGCTGGTCCTTTGCGCTGGGCACCAAACCTGCCTTGGGGCTGTTTTTGGGGTAAGAAGCTGCAGGAGGGGCTGTGGGGACATTGTGTGCTCGTGAGTGGGACACGGGGTGTTTCCAGGGGCTGCACGTGGGCCCGTCCTGGAGCTGGATACTGTCTCACTTTTATTGTTTACATATTTTCACATTTTAAAAGCTATTTGTAGTTTCCTCTTGATTTCCTCTATTTCATGAAATACATTAGTGTTACTTCTTTCTCTTGTTACAATGTGAAAGCTCTTATATGAAATCAGACTTAAGCAAACAGAATTCTGTATTTAAAACAATTTGAGAATAGTTATATCTTCAATTCTAAAACTAAGCAGAAACAAAGTTTTGTATGTAAAATTTAACATGCTCTTGAAATTATTTTATAGCAACAGCAATGCCATTTATGTACAACTGCTGCAATATTACCTTTTTCTCCTGTTGTGCTGTCTTTTTATTTCTTAAGCAGCCAGCAACTGTTTTACCATTGGTTTCTTTGGTTCTGCCTCAAAGGAAGCGTAACCCAGCTCTTCAAAATCTGAACGGCTTGAATCAGCAACAAAAAGTAGTAGGTGGAACACATTCTAGTCCCTCTGGAGCTTTCACCATATATATATTTTACTACCTACTCAGTTGGAAAACACTTGAGAAGGTGGGAAAAAAATAGAAATAAAGTTTGAATGAATTCAGTAGAATTTGGTATTGCCAATCCATGAAGCAATATCTGCCAGAATTTTTGATATATGATGCTTACATGCACTAAAGGAAGCAATATTGTTAAGAAAGTATGTGTTTTTTCTCTCATTCACTGTTATTACCTCTAGTATTAAATAAGGCTCCTCCTGTCTTTACCCCCTGAGATGTTCTGCACCAATTTATACCTGTCTGCTCTACATTTATATTTTATGGCTATTAAACCTTTTTAATCTTCTTTTTAAGATCTACCTCCACTTGACTTTTGGAAATCCTCACTTCTTATCTTTTTGTTTAGTTCATTTTTTTTTTTCTGGATCAGCCTTCCCTTCCCATTTAATCCCACAAATTCTTCATTGCCCCCAGGATTGTGTAATAAGTTTGGGTGAATTTCCTCAAGGCAGTAAAATGCAAATTTTTCCTGTCTTTTGAAGAAGTAGAATCCAGACGTATTTTGCATCCCTGATCTGAAGAAAGTCCACACATTGACATAACAAACCCAAATCACAATATAACCATGATAAACTTTCATATTTGACCCTCTCTGGCTGAATGTTGTTACAGAAATTGGTGATCCTCATTCATTCTCAGATTCTTTGGGGCAAGGACAAGAAATCTGGTCGCAGGATTTCAAAAGCATTCACATTGCAAATAAAGCAGAAATCATACCTTCAACTGAATTAGTGCAGAGGCCATTTTTGCCTCTGCAGCAAGTTCATACAGATGTTCGTAGTCAACAGGTTTGTACTTCTGGCTGCAAAGAGCATTTCTTGCAGGAACCACCAAATTATCTAGTTATCACATAAAACACATAAGGTCATTTCAAATCCTTCAATAATTGAAGCGCAAGGCAAAAAATGAAAGCTCCATAGATAGAAATCAGAAGAAATATTTTCAACACCAGAAGTTTCCGTACTGATATTGTTAGTTGGTGAATGACAATTTGAAACAAACATAAACTAGTAGAAATTATATAAGAAACAGTTACCGGTTGTCTGTTTACAAAAAGTTAATTTGAGAAGTGTAGTGTACATGTGAATTTAGTTATTAATTCATCTTTAAACTGCATTTACAGGCGTTGTAATAACTTCTAACACAGAAATAGCCACGTTCCAATGACAGCATCCTTCTTGCACTGATAAGAAAACTGCCTCAGTGTTTATTGCAACCTCGGGGTTGAGCAACAGGAGTAGTTTTTTTTTCTAAAAGGTATAAAACTGAGGTACAATTACAATTGTAAATGAACTACCTGAACTTTTGCCCTAGCACTGTGAAGATCTCGTGCACAGATATTCAGTTGTTCTACATAAGCTGGGAGGCTTACAGGGATAAGGAACGCGCATCTCCTTACAACCTCTGCTTTAGTTCTCTTTAGTAGTGAAATTGGCCCTCATGTTCCTGCATTCCCCACTAAGCCCCGTGGCCGGGAGTGCTGCTCCGGACATGTGGTTTTACAGAGGGGTAAAAGGTAAAATGAGTCCTGCAGAGCCATCCCACCATCCTCCTTCAAGCCTCCCCGGGATTTCCGTTTGCTGCATGCCCACACGAGGCCTGACAACACATCCCCGGCCCGTGCCTCCCTGGGGAAGGACTTCTCCAAGACCCCCTGCCAGGTAGTGCCCCGGGACAGGCAGAGACTGGGGAGAGCAGCTTGGGAATCCTGTGGGAAAAATCCTGGACATGGAGTGGCAAGGTGCCCCTGGAGGCCAGGGAGGCAGCACGGGCAGTGCCAGGGGAGGTTCTGGCCCTCTGCACCTGAGAGAACAACCCCAGCCCAGGGGCACAGAAACATGGCCCAGAGACCATGGAAATAAACGCTCAGAGGGCATTCCTCCCGTGAAGACAGGCTGAGGGAGGTGGGGATGTTCGGCTACAGGAGACTCCAGGGAAACTTGCCTGCAGCCCCTCAACGTGTAAAGGGGGCTGATACGAGAAACAGAAAGGCTCTGTACCAGGATCCCTGCGTGACAGCACGGGGGGCAACAGCTGCCACCTGAAAGGAGGGTGGGTACGGACAGGACAGGAACCACAGAAGGGATTCCTCCCTGGCAGGGGGGTACGGACAGGACAGGAACCACAGAAGGGATTCCTTCCTGGCAGGGTGGGTGCAGACAGGACAGGAACCACAGAAGGGATTCCTCCCTGGCAGGGGGGTATGGACAGGACAGGAACCACAGAAGGGATTCCTCCCTGGCAGGGTGGGTACGGACAGGACAGGAACCACAGAAGGGATTCCTCCCTGGCAGGGGGGTATGGACAGGACAGGAACCACAGAAGGGATTCCTCCCTGGCAGGGTGGGTACGGACAGGACAGGAACCACAGAAGGGATTCCTCCCTGGCAGGGTGGGTGCAGACAGGACAGGAACCACAGAAGGGATTCCTCCCTGGCAGGGTGGGTGCAGACAGGACAGGAACCACAGAAGGGATTCCTCCCTGGCAGGGGGGTATGGACAGGACAGGAACCACAGAAGGGATTCCTCCCTGGCAGGGTGGGTACGGACAGGACAGGAACCACAGAAGGGATTCCTCCCTGGCAGGGTGGGTACGGACAGGACAGGAACCACAGAAGGGATTCCTCCCTGGCAGGGTGGGTGCAGACAGGACAGGAACCACAGAAGGGATTCCTCCCTGGCAGGGTGGGCAGGCCCTGGCACAGGTGCCCAGAGCAGCTGTGGCTGCCCCTGGATCCCTGGAGTGCCCCAGGCCAGGCTGGACACTGGGGCTGGAGCAGGGTCCAGTGGAGGTGGACAGTGGAGGTGTCCACTCCTGGGACAGTGGAGGTGTCCCTGCCATGGCAGGGTGGCACTGGATGGGATTTAAGGCCCCTTCCAACCCAAACCATAACCAGAGTGCTAAAGCAGCTCCTGTATGAGGCTATTAATTATGGAGTGTTTCATAAACAGTCGAGTAAACAATTAAACATGATAGCATACATACCTCCACCACCAATCCTATGATCTGAAAACAATGTTCCATGGTCCAGTTCACCCATTTTTATTTTTAATGTATTTTTTATACCTGTTGACAGACAAACATGTTTTGAGAATACCAACATTGTGGATGCAATCTAAAAACTTCCAAAAAAATCTGTTGTTTTCTGAGAAGAGGTGCATCTCACTAAGAATGCAATTTAGACAGAAATTCCTCAAGTTTATCTTTCACTTCAGGAGATTTCATGTGCCTCATACCATTTAGCAGCCAAGCAAACAAAATACTATCTCCTTGATGAATCTGTAATGCTGTGACATAGCTCATCTATTCTTTGCTTTGTGCTTTTCAAAATATGAGTCCCTGATCCAAATGTAAGATCAGGTTTTGAGGTGTTCTTTGCTTTATAGAAATTAAGGCTGAAAAGATCACTCTTCTTTTATCTGGAGACTGCCTAGGTCCCTTTAACCCCCTCTGTGGTAACACCTGTGAAACCAGGTCAGTTGGTCAGGCAGCAGGCTCAGCTCTTGGTGAGCAGCACGTACAGAGTTCCCACATCATCATGGGTCAAACAGGATGTTTCAGATGCACTGAGTTACACAACACATGAAACCAAATGTCTTTTATGTGTCAAACCTCTTACTTTCAACTAAGCATTGGTGTCATCCCAGGTCTTGCATAGAAATCAAAGCAACAGACCCACCTGAGGTGTTTCAGCTGAACTGAACCCACAGCTGAGTCACACCAGAAAGGGAAGGTCGTGTCCAGCAGGCTCCCAATGAGCCCTCTCCCTCAAACCCAGCCAGCCTGTGCCAAAATTTCACACGCACAGAATTCCATCTCTTTGTCATACCTTCGACATTTGCCTGGTCCCACAGCAAGCAGCACCACAGCAAATAGTAGAGCAGCAAAATTTATTCCTTTGTGGAGTTATTTCCTCCCTGTTCTGGTGAGATGAACTAGTTTATCCCCACAAATTCCAAGGATGGCACAGTGCAACAGGAGGGTGGGAAGGAAGGGCAGCAGAAGACATGTAAAGGAGACTACTCTGACAGAGAGCTACTGTCAGTCAAATAACAGGCTGAGACTGCAGCTGAGGAGAGTTTACAGCGTGCTTCCTTGCGAGCTGTTTGCCATTCTGCAGCCAGCCCTCTGCTCTAGACTGTCAGTCTTTCTCCTGCTTTTTTTATTTCTGGCCATCCGAGCACTGCCTCTGCTGAGAAACTTGGGAAGGGACTACTACAGGGACTCTCATCTACACCACATAATGAAGGCAAAAATAACATTGATGGAAAATTGGGAGTACTCAAGAGCTCTAAGAAGATTGGATCCATCACAGGCACTTCTGTCTATTAAACCCTTTTATTCCAGTTCCCTGCGCAGCTGCCGCATCAGCGTCATTCCCCTGCATTACTCGTTTTGGGAACCATCATCCTAATCTGGGCCCATCTGGCCAGCTCTAAATGACAGGCTTCTGACACAAGACACGCTGCCCTTTTTGGAAAATAACTATGGATCCTAGTAAGATTAGCAGCAGCAGAGCTACCCCTCTGGGTTATTTATTTATTGCTTTGTTCATTCGGCAAACTGTAAATATCTTCTTTCTACCGACATGTTTCTGGTTTAATGTCAGTATTTGAACAAAACCTCACACAGATTGACCTTAGCTTCACCTCCTTTCAAAAGAAACCAAGAGACTACATCTAGAGAACAGAACTGATGAAAAAAAAAAAATTCAATTCCTGGCCATGTTCTGTAAAATTAGGGCAACTGTATTTGACAAACCAAGTCCTTATTCCCTTCTAGCCAACCCATTTCTCTCTTCCACAATGATGTCATACATTTGCATTTGGTCTCAGCCTTTCACAGGCGTTATTTTCTGTTATTCAACATTGTGACCTCACTGAAACACAAAGTGAATGCTAAGATGGTTTTGGAAAAGGACAACCTGCATTTTATCTTCAGTGACTAGCAAAAGTACTAATCAAATTTATAAAAGCACTGCCAGCTTAATTTATTTCTGCTTTAATGCAGATATATCTAGAAACCTCTCCAATACTACAAAAGTCCATCTCAGCCCAAATTCCAATACCCTGCCTCAAAGCTTTGCTCAAACTTCATTACAGACTCCAGGCTGGGAGTCTTGATGCATCTTAGAAAGAAAAAGTGCAAAAGATCAACCAGCCACCAAGCAGAAGTCCCTGTACATAGAAATCTGTCCCCAAGAGTGCCAAGTCAGCTCTGCCTACAGCCAACCACAGGTAAATCTTTTAGCAGCAGTAAAAAGCACAAGGTTTATCAATTCTCTTTTTCTGCTCCTTTGACAATTTAGTATTTCACTATTCACCGAACTCTTTTAGGCAATAAAAATGTGATCTCTTAAAAGATCCAAACTCTTCAGTGCATTCCTAATGTAAGCCCTTGCTGGTGTCTGAGGTATACGACCTATGTTTATTCTCACGATGGGAACAGCCATATTGAGGCAAGATCCTCCTTCCTTTCATTTAAATAGAAATTAAAGTCCCCAGTCAGTCAGCATTCCTGGAGGAAGCAGAGCCTGGTGCCTGCCACAGACTGCTCCTGGGGATGACTCAGGTCCAGTTCAGGCCCTGGTTCCACAAGTGCTCCCAGTGAGTTTAACCAGTGGTTTTAAAGGAGGCTAATTCCATTGTCTCCATTCAACAAGTTGTTTGCATACCTCAGTCCTTGCAGATCTGGGTCACCAGGGCCGTTTCCTCCTCCCAGCTAAAGTGCTGCTCCTCAAGTGAAGGGCAGATGGATTTCTGGCAGGGAGACACAGTGCTTTAACACCCAGAAATGCCTTTTGAAACGTAATTTCTTGTGCATGTATTAAAACACTCACATTATTAAATGTACTAATCAAGAATATGAATCAAGCCTCCACAAAACACAATTTAATGGCATCAGCAGTGACAGGACAGCAGGCATTCCAGGTCTGTGTGGATGAAGGATGCAGAATCCTGTGACAGCAGCTGTGACAATCCTCTCCGTGCCTCACCTAATGTGCTACTGGGGGTACACTGCTAAAAACCAGAGCTGAACCGCTGAGAACTTGGAACACAGCACCAACAGGAACTTGGATTATACATCACAGCAGATGTTCCTTAAAAATATGAACTCAGAAAAAATCCCCAAGCCTAGAAGTCCCTTATTCTCAGTGCTCTCTTTCGAATCTCTGGCTATGTCTGGAATGTTTTGTGGAAGGCTTTTTAAAAGATTTTAAAGTTTAATGGAAATGTTAATTGCTTGGCTACTGCATGTTTTCATTTAAAGAAAAGGAATATTAATATGCAGTTGTTAAACCCCCTGCTCCTAACTATTGTTAGGGAAAAGAGGCAAAGATTCACTCCCATTGTAGGGTGTGGAGTACAAACAACAAACAAATAATGAGCTTGATCCCTTAATCAGATCCTTTCTCTTCTAGTTGAACTAACTATCTGAAAATGGCACCCATCCAGAACGTGTTAATCTTGCAGCAGTCAATCCTTTCCCCAGGAAGAAAACACACAGTAAAATACTTCTATCATTCGGTGTCAAAACAGTTGCTAGAAAAATCCCATTGTTTGACTGTAATCTAAATTTACATTCCCCTAAAGAAAGAATTATAGCTCTCTTTGAAATGAAGTCAAGTCTCAGAAATGGTACGTTCCCAAAAGAGACATAGCCCTTTTTGTCTACGATAATCTCATTACTTCCTCATTAAGTAAAACTTAATCCAGAGTAGGAAGATCAATTTGAGTAACACTTAAAACAATCAGCTTCGTGGACTGCTCTGTCACTCTGCAGGGGCAGGGAATAGCTCCTCTGCTTTCTGAGGATCTGCACATCACAAGAGAACTCTATTTCCCCTCCACTCTTGGAATATTCTTAGAAAATCCAAGAGGAAATAGACTTTAGGAACACTTAGAAAAAGAATTGAAACAAGCGCATTAAAAAAGGAAGTAAATGTTTTAGAAGTTGATAAGTTGACATTAAAAGGGTAGGAAATTAAGTCGCTCACATCACCTTGGATCGAGTGAGTCAGGTGGCATTTTCTGTTGTTTTGTTTCAAACAAAATGTGCACAACCCTTTTCCAGTGACCAAACACAGCTGGCCTGCTGCAGCCAGCACACCTGGCTTTTCTAGGTTTAAATATCCAAGGTTTAGATGAAAGAGGATGACACGAGGAAATGCTCTGATGCTTCGAGTAGTTAATCACAGAGCATTTGGGGTTGGATCTTAAAGCTCCTCCAGCCTCACCCCATGCCATGGGCAGCGACACTTCCACTGTCCCAGGTGCTCCAAGTGCCAGGGATCCAGGGCAACTCCTTTGGGCAATTCCTGGCACGTGGCAGGACAAACCTGGACAAAGTCCAGCTTTGCTGAGCTAAAGGCAAAAATTCTGAGGCATCGTTTACAGACTTCTGTAATACAAGAGATTCGCAGAGCTTTGTCATATGTTGTTTTTATTAATGTTCTATCTAGATTTCTATTCATTACCTCCATGTACAACAAAGCAAGAAAACTAAACCATATGCTTGAATATATGAAAGAATAACTGGAAGATGTGAGGCTGAGTCACCCATTATAGGACCCTACAATTTTCTCCATTACTCAAGAAATAATAAATGTTTAGTTAAATTGACCTGTGGCAGCCAGTAAAGCGTAGCTGCTATTGGCTAGGCTGTGTGCAAGGCTTGTTTGGAATGGTGCAGCGAGTAACTCACCCCTCTGCTGCTCTGCATCCCTCAGAAAAAACGCTTCAATCCACAGAATTCACTTAGCACAACAGAAGCAAAGGTGCTGTAACACACAACTGCAGAGAACCAACATCCCCTGCAATACAGCAAAGTACCTGGGCTTTGCATTTCTTATCAAGAGGCAGGATTTGCCCTGCACCACAGGATCTTCAGAGACAGATCCCACGTATAACTCCCTGGGCCAGTGGAATAAGGCTGCAATTTTACAGGCAGGGTTAGTTAAGGAGCTAGACCTCAAAAGGGGCTGCAGCAGAACAGTGTGTTCTGCAAGAAGCATCGCATGTACTAGACCATCAGATACTGAAACAGTCAATCCTAAGTAGTAGCAGTTCAATGGAAGATAGTTAAAGAAGCTCAGAGCAGGTCGAAGTCATTGAGTCGCTTTAAAAGAGAAAAGAAAAGAAAAAAAAACAAAACAAAACAAAACAAAAAAAAAAACCTGCTGAAGACTGGACTTAAAAAAATCTGTGCAACGTATTTGGATTCCAGTTGTTAAATCACATCCCCATTGCTCTTCAGACAAACCAACCAATGTGATTTTGTTTTCCATTGCTGCAAAATGCACAAATGGAAGTACACAGTCGGAGAGTCATGCTAGCTTTATCTTCTATATGTAGCTAGATCTCAGATTTTGTCAAAGCAGGAAGGGAATCAGGAGTGAGGTTCCTTATTTAACGAATTTAAAAGGTAATTTTAGGTTGTCCTCACCCTTTGCACTTGCCTCTGTCTCTACTGTTGCCTTCTGTGTAGTAATTTTAATGGAAGCGTTTTCTCCTACTCCATTTTCATGCTAGCTTTATTGCTGATGTTTTTTACTTGACAATCCCAAATGTGCATGGAAGGGTTTCCTGCCCCACTGCTGGAGGCCTCTTCCTCACAGCTCTGCTGACAGACCAATTTCTGCACGCATTTCCTAATGAACTGCAGGCAGAAGTCAGCTGGCTTAGTTTATGTTGCTGGCAGAACAGTTGAACAGTGCTTCGAGAACATATGACTCTGTCTGAATAAGTCCAATTTCTCCCTAAGCCAAGATGCTTTCCCTGTTTGCCCTGCGAGGAGCTGTGGCTGTCTGGAGGCGCAGCCCCTTGCACACCTGTGGTCACACCTCAGAGCGACTGTGCCCCTCACCTGCCCAGGCTCCCAGGACACTGCAGGGGACACAGCCAGGGAACCCACGGGCACAGCACCCTGAGGGACCTTGGGAGGTCGTGCTGGCACCAACTACTCTGTCACTGTCCCGTCAGGCAGCCCAGATGATTTTTGTCTGTGGAGTGGGAGTCGGAGCAGAACGTTTGTCTGCAGCCTAGGAGAGACAAGCCAGAGGGACAGATAATTCATATGATTTAGGAGCCACTGCAGCTTGTTTTGTCAGGAGCATCAGTATCATTTTGTACAGCTTCTGCCAATTCTGCTAGGCCAAATTCCCAGAGTTATGTGCAGGGAAGCATTTGGCACAACTTCACTTTAAATTATTGCATAATGTTGTCTGATACCCTACTACAGAAAGCAACTCATCCTTGTCTGGGGCCTCTCAGTCACAGCCATTAGGAATGTACAGTCCGTGGACATGAATCAAACCATCTTTCTGCATGTACATCTTCTTTGTTGCCTCTTTATTCAGAAGTACCTCCAGATTTCAGTCTGACATTCTGTATCCCTGGTCTGGTAAGGAAGATTACAGTTTGGTTAATTTCTCAGCATTTTTTCCAGCCTCATATACAAACTAGTAAGAAGATGGGTAATATTTTGTTCAGCAACTGTAGCAGTTGGAAGAAACTGCAAAGGATTTTATCAGACTTTCCCTTGTCCCTGAGCAGATATTAGTGCCTGCATTGCCCAGAGCTGGGGTGATGAGGGTTCTTTTATTTCTTTGTGGGCACTGGGGGGAGTTGCTATGGACTTGGGTTGGTTTTTGTTCGTTTTTTGTTGGTTTTTTTAAGGTTGTTCACACAACAATTACAAGCTTAGGACCTGAAAACCCACAGAACAGACCAACTGCTGATGACCTTGTCTTCACTGGACACCCCACTCAGCATTTCCTGCCATCTTCTCTCCAAATGATCCACGTGGCTGTTGCCAAGCTGCCTGCTCGTTTCCAGGTGCTGCAATATCCAAGAGGAGCCCTGACTTGCAGGTGCACACGTGATCCAAGCTGATTTCACCATTAGCTGGCCGCAGCAGCACAGCTCACTTCAGGACATCCCTTCTCCTGCTGCCCCAAGCGCACCACCCTCACTCCACTGCCAGCTGGAACAGTGTAGTGGGACAGGACTTGCGGGGCTCGCCAGGAAAAGGTTCCTGAGCTTCCACAACGGGTCAGCAAGCTGTGGTTCCCCAAACCTGTCCATTTTGCTGAAGCAGGTGCGCAGGGCAGAGCCTTCCCCACTCCTGCTGCACGGGGCTGCACATTCCCTGGGGCAGGCATCACAGGCAGGAGGCGTGTGCTCAGGAAAACGGATCCCCCTGAAAAGACCAGGGCAGCTATGCCAGGGAGGTTCCAGGGAAGCTGGATGGGGTCTGTAAGGCAGCTCCCTGCACGGACCCTGGTGCTGGCACTGGGAAAGTTGGAGAGAGAGATCATTCCGGGGCACCACGGTCCCTCCCGTGGCACCACCGTCCCTCCCGTGGCAGCTGGGCTGAGCCAGAGCACAGGGCTCTGCAGTGAAGGCTGCTGGTCGTGCTGAGCACTGTGCACCATCTACAATCAAACACTCCTACCTGATGCTTCAAAGCCATGCAAGACAAAAAGAAAGTGCAAGCAACCCGTCGGAATCCAAGAGTTTTCCTCAATATCTTGTTTTACCACAGGAAAAGAGTAATATCTATCCACAGCAGAGCAGTAATTTTGAATTTTGAACATCTGAAATAGAACGTTTCTATAAAAGTCCTCACTGAAAAAGCAAAATGTCAGCCCACCACATTCCTCAGACCTATTAGGTGCCTTCCCTCCCCAGTTAAGCAATTAAAACCAGGAGAACATTTAGTGCTTTCTATACCAAATGAAATTACAGTTTCAAAATTACCCAAAATCATTTGTACTGTAATTGACTGAGTTGCTGTGACATCAACAAGATGGCTTGAAGAAACTTTTGAAATCAAATTGTAGGTTTTAATAAGAGGAAAAAACCCACACATCTAAATAATTCCCCATGTGAGCACTAAACAGCTGCTCATGTTAGTCTGTGTTAGCCTGCCATGAGCATCACTCTCTTCTCCAGATATTTTTTTTTTTTCCCAAACCTTCTTAATTTCAGTATCTGGAAGAGATTACAGTTAAAGTGGGTAGCATTAAATAGCTTCCAGAAGAAACCAAACCACACCCCGCAGCCCCCACCCCCAAATAACCCCCCAAAACCAAACCAACCAAATTCACAAAAGCAAAACAAAAAGCAGAAAAAAAAGAGGAAAAAAAAACCCAAACCAAAACAAAACCACCAAGAAACAAAGCGACACTATTTTTGTGACTCATATTTATCTCTAAAATTAAAAGATAGGCGTGTCAATATTCTGCAAAGGCTGTGAACATCTGTGGAATATATATTATAAAGCAAGACTTGATTATGGATTAATTTCAGAATAGATAAAACAAAGCAGAAAAACATATTAATGACTGGAAATGCTGAAGAGGCACAACAGCAGCGAAAGAACTCGCAAATACCCGTTAACAGCTTTGCTATCTAAACCACGGTATCATTAAGGGGTCAGATCTAAGGCTCAAGAGAAATCAGTACGGTCCCAAAGGAGAACACGAGACTCGGCTGTTACAAATTGCAAACATGCTGGAATCATGACTTTCCAAAAGGGAATGAAAAAGACCATCTTACTTGCAAGTCACACCCAGAAGAAGGTGAATAAAAAGAAACTGTACTTGTTCGTCGCTGATTCTAAAACTTATGTACGAATTTAAATGTATATTTGACAAAGGCCACTATCAGCTAATGCAATAAGGAATCAAAGAATCACCCTCCATGCAGCCCCTTGCACTGGGAAGTTGAAATGGGGTGCCTTTCCACAGCCTGTGTTGGACAGGATTGCTGCCCTGGGCCACCCAGCAGTCAATGAGACAATGTATTGGCTGGTCAGGGTGCCAACAAACCAGCTAGGAGGGTATGAACAGTACCAGACAGAGTGAAATAGCTTTTCCTCACTGACAGTCATACAACATATTTCCAAATCTGACAGGACCTCAAAATGTTACTTTCAATTCTTTCTATCTCTTTTGTGCCAAACAAACCGACTTAACGTGCCCTTCTCCTCCCCAACAGTATTTCTTACCCTTTCCCACCTCACCCAACGGGAAACCCTAAAGCACGGGCAGACCATGCAATGCAGGGCCCTGCAGGGATGCAGGCACCAGAACAGCCCGTTCCCGATGCCCTGGAAGCACCCCGACCCTGGCAGGGCTGGAGATGGCCCTGTGCCACCTACCTCCCCGTCCTGCCCGAGCCTGTGCCTGCCACAACGACAGTTCCATTTACTGGGGGACATTCCTCATGGTATCTGGGAAAGCCAAGCAGCATAATAATACCCAAATTACAGTGAAAACCAATTGAGACTGATCTGAAGCTAATTTAATTAATCTAGCACACCTTTGGTAGAAGCAGCCTCGCAACTAACAAAGGTCACCGTTCTCACACATCCTGCACTTTCTCCTCCCTCTATTCTAGACCTGGTTATTTCACATTTTATCTTTACTCTATCTCTCTACTCTCATTTGACCCTTCCCCCACTTATTTTATTTTACGTGTTACTTTCTATTTTACTAACTTTCTACTGTTATTCCCCTCAGCTCCTGTTTCCCATTTCCTGGACAGAGACCACCATTCTGGTCCGGTAATATTTTATGTGTAGTTTACATGGTATGAATCATGAAATTTTTCAATGCAGTGAGGACTCAAGGCTCCTGTTTACAGCTGCCAAGCATTTTCCATGTAGATATCATCATTATGTAGGAGCTCCTACTGCATTATTCAATATACAAATAATTATACAAATAGCAACAAACGCCTCAGAGGTTAAATATCTTACCAATAACCTCCATGGCTTCCTTGTTGCAGATTACATTCCAAGTGGGAAATTCAGAGAAGGGACTACATGAGTTTAAAGGTGACTCTCCATGTTCAGCTACCTCCCACTTATTACCTGCAGTTCCCTCCTAAGCAGAGGCTGATGAAGGACACGGTCCTACCTGCAGCATTAGCACCAATTAAACCACATCAGGAGTGCATGTGTCCTTATGCCTCAAACAAAACTGTGATCCACTCCATCAAACACTAAACCAAAAATCTGAGCTGGATGGAAAACAGGCACAAGTTACAATGTGGATGCTTTTCCCACGTTCCTTTACAGCAGGCTTGCTACACCGTCTGCATCGATACAACAGGGGAAGAGGGCGGATAAAACAACCTCTCGAGCAGCAAGAGCTGCTGATTCAAGTGGCCATTTGGGTTTGGCTCCTCTTAGCCCTGTACAGTGTCATTCAATGAAGCGGAGAGTGCGGATGGCTATCGTACCTGCAGGGCGGGAGGACAGGGATAGGTAAATGGAAAAGCAGTCACGCCTGGGATCCACCAGGACAGTCTGTTCGGGAGGAGAAGAATTGCCCCAGCCAGAGCCCCGAGACACACCGAGATGGGGAGTTCAGGACAGGAATGGGATGCAAAAAGTTGATCACCATGTAACATCCCCTAATTTAAATGTTTTACAGCGGGTTTAGGGATGCTGGCTGTTCTTTTCTACATCTATGATTCCTCACATGCCATCAAGACAGTTTTAAGCTACTGGAAGCTAGAAATGGTGGGACGTTAAACCCCTATGGAAAGAGTTTTCCCGTCTTTCCCCGACACCTGGGTTTAGTCCGGCGGGTCTGAGCAGCGCGGCGGGCCGTGCCTTGTGCCGGTACCGGGACAGCGCGGCGCCCAGCAGCGCGGGCGGGACGGGCCCGCAGCCGCTCAGCCGGTGCGGGCTCCCCGCCCCGGCGGGCCGGCCCGGAGCACGTGGTGACGGGCAGGGTCCGGCTCCGCGGCCCGGCCAAGCCCCGGGGCTCCGGGCCGGCCCCGCTCCGCTCCCGCGGCGGCTCCTCCGGCACGCCCGGCCATGGCGGGCACGCCGCACCGGCCGCTGTGCAGCCGGTTCCTCCATCCACCCGCACAGCGCCCGGACACTCACCGCGAGGGCTCCGGCGGGTGGCGCGGAGGAGCCTGCCGTCCCCAGGGGCTGGCCCGGCGGAGCCGCCCCGGCACAGCGCGGGTCCGGCCAGGCCGCTCCCGGCGGAGCCGCCCCAGGCACGGGACGGGCTGGGTTATGTCGGGTTAGTTTAGGTTGAGTTGGGCTGGGCTGGGCTGGGTCCGTCCCGTCCCGTCCCGTCCCGTCCCGTCCCGTCCCGGCCGCGCCGTCTCCCCCTCACGGCATCGGTAACCACGGCAACCTCAAGTCGCGCCGCCATTGGCGAGTTTAACGCGGGGCAGCAGCCAATGGGGCGCCGCCCCGGGCCACGCCTGGCCAATGGGGGAGGGCGCCGGGCCGGGCGGCGCGTGACGCGGCGCGCGGGCGGGGCGGGGCCGGCGGAGCGGGCGGCGGGGCCGCCACCATGGAGACCCCGGGGTAGGGCGGGCGCGCCCGGCGGGGCCGCGGGGCCGCTCCGCGCGGTGAGTGCGGGCCGCGGGGGCGGCCGCGGGCCGGGGCCGCCGCGCGGGAGGGCCGGGGGAGCCGCGGGGTGCGGCCGGGCGGGCGGCGCGGGAGGCGAGGCGGCGGACCCCGCCGGGGTATCGGGGCCGAAGAGCCGCGGTGTCGGGCGGCCCCGCGGGCGGAGCGCCGCGCGCTCTCCGCGCCCGGGAGCCGCCCGCAGCCCGGCCGAGCCGCCCGGAGGGGCCCCGCGGGCGGAGGTGCCGCCGCCCGGCCCCTGCCCCGGGCGCTGCGCGGCTCCGGGCGGCGGTGCGGCTCCGGGCCCGCCGGTGTCCGCGCCGCGGGCGTGGGGTGTGCGCGGCGCCGCGCCGGGAGCCGCCGGATCCGCGGCGGGCAGGGCCGGCGGGCCTCGCCGTGCCCGCGGCGCCGGGCGGGGACGCGGCGGTGGGTGCGCGGGATGGCGGGGCGGGCGGGGGAGCCGGCCGGCGGTGCCGGGCCCGGCGTGCCCGCGCGGGGCCGGCGCCCGTCCCGGTGTGCCCCGGAGTGCCGGGCTTCGGCTGCCGCCCCGGCGTTCCGGGGCCCCCGGCCCCGCTGCCGCGGCGGTGTTCCCTGCGCGGGGTTCGGATATGGATTTTTTCACCCTCCGCGGGACCGCAGGACGAGCCGCGCTCCCGTGGCCGAGTACCGGGGAGCGGCGGAGCATCCTCGGCCCGCGCACCGGGGGCACGGCTCTTGGGGCTGTAGTAACTTTTCGCGGCGTTCTCTCCCCCCGTCTCCGCTCGCACAGGCGGGGCGGGGAGCGCGGCAGCACGTGCGGGCTGCGGGCGCGGCGGGGACAGGCGGGGACAGCCGCGGCCGCGGGGACAGCCTGGCCGTGCCGCCGGCCGGCCGTGCCTCGGGCACGCTGCAGTCGGTCTGTGCGGGAACACAGAGTGCTCTGCAGGTGCCGGTTACCGAGCGCGACCGCCCTGCCTTGGGCTGGGAGAGCTGGGAAATGAAGTCTCGCCGCAATAAAATAAATGCTGATGCTGAGCCCAGGCTGTTTCGGCGCAGAAAAACCGGAGTTGATGACTCAAGCCCCCTCTTGGTTCATTCCTCCTCCCGGCTGACGCTCAGGAGGCATCACCAGTTCACGGGCAGGGAGCTGAGTGTTACTGAAGTGCCTCTGTTTGCCCCATAGACCTTTGTCCCTTTTTTTTTTCCTTCTAAACAGCCTCCTGCTCTCTGTTAATTTTACATTAGTCATTGCTTCCAGATTCGACTGTTTGAAGGGAAAGGTGTGGTTGGACTGAGAGCACCGGTGTTGCGTGAACTGCCTTTTCAGTTTTTTCAGCATTGGCGATTTTTGATAAATTGGAGTTGAGAGATTAGGAGATGACAAGGATGATAATGTTTTCCCCTTGACTAACAACTGTATTTTTGAGGTCAATACCAAATAATTTGTTCATTGTGATAAAAATGCGGGAAGCTAATAAACGTACTTATTTAGCTTATGAAGAGACAGTGATTTAGTCATGTTTGTCGTGTCAAAAGCGGGGGGAGTGTGTTTTGGGGGCAAAAGCTTTTTGTTGGCATTTATATCCTGTAATGTTTCTGTAAAACATTACAATGTTACATGCAAATAAATGTAACGTGGCTGTGGAAAGGCAGATTGCAGTAACTTTCTCCTGTTGAAAGTGCTTGTGAAATGCTCTATTGCTGCTGAAATGAGATGCTATTAATATTTTCAATTAAGGTAGAAAAGCTGATAGGCCCTTTCCAGTAAAAACTGTCTTTTTGCCTTTCATCTTGTTAGATGTTCAGCATAAGTAGCAGTACTGATATCCGAGGTTTTGCTTTAAAACAGTTGGGGAAAGTTTTGTGAGAGTCATCTTCTATGAGAGGGGGGAATTTGTTCTAAGTTTTTGTAGAACGTCGACAAGCTAACACCTTTTGGAGTTTGCATTTTTCAATGGTAATGCAGGATCCTTTTATAACGAACAGTTGAATTCAGTCACACAACGTAAACAAGGAAAGTTATAGGATACACTACCTCCATACAGAAGCTTCTTGCAATAGCAAAACAGCATCTGTAGTGCATGTTGAGGTCTTTTTCATATTCAGTGATAGCATATGCTGTGTACAAATAATAGTAATCTTAATTAGCAATGCGTGTTTGGTGTTTGGGGTAGAAATCTGCATGCAGTGAGAAAAGACTCTGGAGAAAAGCTCCATTTTAAATGAACAGAAAACATAAATAAGAACTTCATTTACTTCTGCTTCACTTTATGTAGATTATTTCAATACATTTAGTGCAGATGAAGAGCTAAAACAGTTCTGAGCAATGGGACTGTGTGAGTAATGTCTTGATTTTGTTATGGGAATTTTTTTTTTTTCTTAAGTGTGTTGCAGAAAAAAAATCAAGTACTGCAACATTTGGTTATTCGTTTGGTGCAGGAAAGCAGTGGCTGGTTCAGGGAGTTCAGTGTGCTTCACAGTAGTTTGCTGTAGTACCAGGACATACTTGGTGTAGTGTGGTACAGAAAAGTCCCCTGCAAAAGCAAGCCGAACTCGTGATAGTTGTCTGGAAAAGCGGAGCTGTGAGCCTGCTCTTGGCCTCAGTCTGTGTTGCTGTCGGTTTCTTTTCTGTCGTTTTCAGTGCAATCCGTGCCTCTGGGTGGTTCCGCGAATGGCTGAGGACGAGCGGCTCCTTTTCAGGCGCTCACACGTGGTGGAGCGGAGCGGAGCAGAGCGGAGCGCTGTCCTGGCAGGCTGTGTGGCCTGGGACCCTGCCCCGGGGGCAGTGCCCTGCTGCAGGAGCCTGGGGCAGGGCAGGGGTGCCCTGCCGGGAGCAGCAGCTCCGTGTGTGGGACACCGCTGCCGCGGCCTGCTGCGGGAACAGCGTGGTTTGCCTCTTTGAGCAGTGAGCGCGTGGACATCTCCCAGCAACTTGTGTTGGTGCCGGCCAGAATCCCGGGGTTTTCAGCATTTCTGCTTAGGTGTGGTGGGGGGAGCTTTTTCTCAAGCAAAAATAAGATGTCAAATCCATATGGATATGGCATGTACCGTCAGTCCAAAATTAAACTGGTTTGAAGTTTAGTAATGAGGTGGGGGAAGCGAAAGGGCTGGCATAGCTTTCTGTGGGAATGACCAGAGAGCCAGCTGTGGAGCTGGGCTGTTGGGCATGGCCAGAGCTGTCACTGCCTACTTGCCTCCGCCTCGATTGCAGTGTTGCTGCCAGCGAGGCAGTTCAAATGCTAGTGAAGATGGAGAGTAAACACACAACCACAGCCAAGCCCAGAGCCAGGGCCCGTGGAAACGGCCTTTCCTGAGGAGCAGGCTGTGCTGGCTCTGGCAGCAGAACTCGGGAATGGAGCTGCAGGGGAGGATGGCACCGGGCGGGCTCTGGGCATGCTTGGGAGCTTTGCTGATTCTCAGCTGCTTTTCCTAAGGCCTGAGAGATGTCCTAGTTCATTGGATAACTTCTCCTGCTCTTTTATCCAGACAGAATACTCATTTATTCTGCTCGGGGGAGCTTTGCAGAGGGAGGGGAGGAGGTGGGTAAAGACAGCCAAAAACTGCCTCTGGTGGCCTTCCCAAAGCTTTCTTGCACGGAAGAAAATCCCAGTGTCTTGTCAGTTAAATCTCTGCAGCCGGCAGCAGTGCTCAGACCTTTGCTCCTCTCCCTTTGCTGCCCTTAGTCCCTCTCTCCTTTATTCCAAGGCAGACGGGAGAGGCCTGGATTTCAGGAGGAAGGAAGGAGTCCGTCACTTTCACAGGAGATTAATTCTTTTCTTTTTTGCTAGTGGAATCCCTGGCTCTGTCATTTAAAGGGAAGGCTGAAGGAGAAGGGTCTGTGAGTGGTGTCTCAGCATGGCTCAGCTGAGCCGTGGGAGGCTGGAGGCCGTGGTGCTCGGCCATGGAGTAGCCGTGTGTCAGGGTGGCCGTGTGTCCGGGGTCAGGGGGGCTCTATATCCAGGGTCAGGGTGGCCGTGTGTCCGGGATCAGGGTGTCCGTGTGTCCAGGGTCAGTGTGTCCATGTGTCCAGGATCAGGGGCCGTGGAGCAGCCGTGTGTCCGGGGTCAGGGGGCCTGTGTGTCCAGGGTAAGGGTGTCCATGTGTCCGGGGTCAGTGTGTCCATGTGTCCAGGATCAGGGGCCGTGGAGCAGCTGTGTGTCTGGGTTCAGGGTGTCCGTGTGCCCGGGGTCAGTGTGTCCGTGTGTCCAGGGTAAGGGTGTCCATGTGTCCGGGCTCAGGGTGTCTGTGTGTCCAGGATCAGGGCCGTGGGGCAGCCTTGTGCCCGGGGTCAGGGTGTCCATGTGTCCGGGGTCAGGGTGGCCGTGTGTCCGGGGTCGGGGTGGCCGTGTGTCCGGGGTCGGGGTGGCCGTGTGTCCGGGGTCAGGGTGGCCGTGTGCCCGGGGTCAGGGTGGCCGTGTGCCCGGGGTCAGGGTGGCCGTGTGTCCGGGGTCAGGGTGGCCGTGTGTCCGGGGTCAGGGTGGCCGTGTGCCCGGGGTCAGGGTGGCCGTGTGCCCGGGGTCAGGGTGGCCGTGTGCCCGGGGTCAGGGTGTCCGTGTGTCCCGGATCAGGGCCCGTGGGGCAGCCTTGTGCCCGGGGTCGGGGTGGCCGTGTGTCCGGGGTCAGGGTGGCCGTGTGCCCGGGGTCAAGGTGTCCGTGTGCCCGGGGTCAGGGTGTCCGTGTGCCCGGGGTCAGGGTGTCCGTGTGCCCGGGGTCAGGGTGTCCGTGTGTCCGGAGTCAGGGTGGCCGTGTGCCCGGGGTCAGGGTGTCCATGTGTCCGGGGTCAGGGTGTCCATGTGCCCGGGGTCAGGGTGGCCGTGTGTCCGGGGTCAGGGTGTCCGTGTGTCCGGAGTCAGGGTGTCCATGTGTCCGGGGTCAGGGTGGCCGTGTGCCCGGGGTCGGGGTGGCCGTGTGTCCGGGGTCAGGGTGGCCGTGTGTCCGGGGTCGGGGTGGCCGTGTGTCCGGGGTCGGGGTGGCCGTGTGTCCGGGGTCGGGGTGGCCGTGTGTCCGGAGTCAGGGTGTCCGTGTGTCCGGGGTCGGGGTGGCCGTGTGTCCGGGGTCGGGGTGGCCGTGTGTCCGGGGTCGGGGTGTCCGTGTGTCCGGGGTCAGGGTGGCCGTGTGTCCGGGGTCAGGGTGGCCGTGTGTCCGGGGTCAGGGTGGCCGTGTGCCCGGGGTCAGGGTGTCCGTGTGTCTGGGGTCGGGGTGGCCGTGTGCCCGGGGTCAGGGTGGCCGTGTGTCCGGGGTCAGGGTGGCCGTGTGTCCGGGGTCGGGGTGGCCGTGTGTCCGGGGTCAGGGTGGCCGTGTGTCCGGGGTCAGGGAGGTGACTCCGGCACAGCCTTGTCCTCCTTCCCGGCCGGGCTGTGTGAGTCAGCCCTGCGCCCCGAGGAGCCCGCGGTGTCTGCAGCGTGGGGAACCAGCCCGGCCAGTTCGCCGCTGCCTGTCCTGCTTTTCCTCCTGCCTTTGCCTGCCGGCATCCCTGCAGAATGTCTGGGGCTGCCTTCAACTTTCTGGTCCTCTTCATTGTATCCCACTCTTACAGGAAAACAAGGATGACCTCGGAAAGTTGGGAAAACTCTGTTCTTTGTGTGTGGTGTCTTTAAAGAAGGTGCCATTTTAACAGTTTTTATAAAAAGGCATACTTTTGTTATACGTCTGTTTTCCTACTTTAATTTTAAGCAGTTTTAATATATTAAGAAAAAGAAATTGCTTTTTTTTCTCCAAAATGTCTCCATGACCATGTCTTACAGAGCTCTCCTTTTTTTTTTACTTTGCACAGCGTTTTAGAGATTTCTTACCTAGCACTAGGAATTGAAGACCGGTCAACTTCCTGTTTAATTGCTTTTAAAAATAATTTAAAATCTGTCTTTAATTTAGTGGAGAAAATGAAACTGGAAGTCATTACTTTATTTGAGAGTCATTAGACTATTATTCAAGAAATAAGTAAAATTAACCCCCCCTCATAGTGTTCCAGCTGAAATGCAGCGTGTTTTTGTGAGCCTTCAATTAACACTATAGTTGGTCGAGTGTTTTGCTTGATATTGTAATGAATTCATTATTAAAGAACAGACAGATGAAAGAAAGAACAGAAAAGAAAGAACAGAAATCTATTGTAAGTTCTTTGAAGGTGTACAAGTTGAAGCTTGCTTTCCGCATCGCAGCGGAGGGGGGATTTGTGATGTGCTTACTGTGTGTGCCGGGGGTTGGAGGTTGCGGGCAGTGAGGGCGATTCCCCCGTGGCTGTGGGATCTCTGGGCTGTGTGAGGCAGGTGGCCACAGTCCCTGCAGGCTGTGGGGTGAGCTGGCCCCAGGGTCCTCTGGGTTTGTGCAGAGGAGCGTGGGGCACCTCGGGCCGTTCCCTGGTGGCTGAGGGACATCTTGGAGCGTTGCCTGGGGGAGCCCTGGTGGGATTTGCTTGTCTGGGGGCACCTGTGCCGGCTGGCTGTAGGGGTGCACCTGCCTCAGGCTGGTCCAAGAAGTGCCCTCAGACTGTCTGGGCCACCTCCAAAGGCAGCCGGAGCAAGAGGGAGAGTGTCCCAGGAGGAGGTGGAGGGGCAGAGGGCAGGAAGGTAGGGGCGGTTTTCCCGGAGCCAGGTAGGGCTAGGAGCAGGAGATGTCTGGGAACAAGTGAGGAAAAGAAGGAGCTGTGGTTTGATGCCTAACATCACCCTTTGTCCCACGGGGTCCAGCTGCAAGGAACAAGGGAGAAGCATGAAAGAATTTCTGGATTTCTGTTTGTGGATGCCAAAAACATTTCCCGTCTTTATCTTCTTATCAGAAGCTCCTCATGTTCTGTCTGTGGTGTGGCAAGGCCAAGGCTATCACCTGGGCTATGCTTCTAACAGGCTTTTATAAATACTCAAAAGCGTTTGTCTTACATGCTCAAGTCTTGTGTGGTATGTAAAGTTATGCAGGGAAACAGATCTCAGAAAGACTGAGTATTTTCATCACGTTTTTATTTAAAAACAAAATTACCATATATTCTGATTGAGAAATAACACAGCAGTATTGAAATTATGCCATATCGTGAAAGGAGATTTAATTTGTATCATACTACACTCCCAATTGACGTGGCTCTTTGTGAATCAGAGGGACGTCCGTGCTCCACAGAGCTTACAGGCAGAAAGGGTCAAACTTACCCTGGTGAAACGATTGGAGAAAATACCAGTAACCTGCCTTTCTGTAACACACCCCTAATCCAGGGCGCTTGTGATCCAGTACTGAACCGGGGCTCTGTCATTTGATTCAGCCTTAATCAAAGGTGCACTGACAGGACTTGCCACCTGTTGCTGCTCCACAGCCTTCATATCCAGCTTTGTCCTCACAGCCAGTGCAACGGAAACACCCAGTTCAGCTGAAACTGAAAATGCTGGCAGTGAGATACAACTCATCACTTGTTCCTGGGCGCGTGTTTATATTTCAGATGGGAGATGAAAACACATTGAACCCAGAAATCTCAGACTCCTTGTAGGCTTGTGAGATGTGTCTGCTTGCTCTGTGTTATTTGGACTATCACATAAAGGAAGAAAATTCTGAGTTTTCTTCATTTTGCAATTGTTCCTTTGCGTAAATCATAGCAACAGCATGCACTGAGATTCGGGAAATTTCACTGTCATTAAATACGTTCTTTTCCAGAAGATACTTAAAAAGAAAAATCCTAGTTTTCTGTTCTTCACAGAATGGACTGACTGGCAGAAAAACTTCCTGTGTTTCAAGGACTTGACACTTCTTAAGGAAGTTCTGAAGTTCTGGTGGAGAGCACTGCCTGTTGTGGGATGCTTTTTCTTCAGGCTGACGTAGTCAGTCTTTCAACACTCAGAGGTTTTTAATTGAGTTGTGGAACATAGGTTATTTTTAAGCAGGAAAAAAAATTTAGCAGGTCATGTACTGGCACTGAGATAAAATCAAAAAAACTGCAACAGCAAAAGAGCCAAATCCCGAAACAAAAAAGCCCATCCTGAAGATACGCAGTTAAAAAGTGTTGAATTAGCAAGGCGTGCTGAATCCAGGAATTGGATTTGTCTGATGAGCTACTGAGTTTTATTTTGGCCGACTTGAGTGCTCTGAAAGGAACCACCCACTGTCCTTTGGGAGCTGCTGCTGCGTTGATCCAGCCTGGAAATGTAGCCGCCCAGTGGAGGAGGATAACAGGTTTTGTTAAACTTAATGCATTTATTGCTGTTCATAATGGGCAGACTTTAAATATTTTATTTATTGTTGTAGATACAAAAGAAGATATCCTGAATCACAACTTCCTGCTTTGAGGAGGTGTGAAGTGCATTAGATTTAGGAAGTCTTGCCTTGCTAGAATTCCAGCAAATGCTGTTTTAGTGATACAGTTCATTGTATTAGTTAATATGATATAATTGAATTGGTCTTTCTTACTAGCATATTGATTTAATCTACAATATAAATATTAATTTATTTCAGACTGAAATTTGAAATACTAAAGGAAGTTGCTTTTTTAGATAGGAAAGATAATTCAAATTATTGCAATTTTTTTCAGAATTTTCCTTTGTTTTCTCTGCATCCCAATGCATCGCAGGAGTCATATTGCAACAGAACAAAAGTATTTTACCATGGCAGTCTTCCAGGGTTTTTTATTCTTGTAGAGGATTGAGCGACGTGCTTTGTGTGCAGCAGTGCACACTGTGGGATGGTGCTTTCGGCTGGTCGGTGACGGTGTGGTGAGGGGTGCGTTGGTCAGGCCGTGCCCCTCTCCCAGGCAGAGCGGCTGTGCGTGCTCCAGCTCCCAACACCAATGACTGAGGACAGCCCAGGGCAGTCTGCACCCCCCAGGTAACAACCCCTGTGCCAGGCTGGGGCGGCCGTAGGAGCCCCTGCCGCCCTCGGCTCCTCGCTGAGCCTTGGAGCTGTGTTCCCAGAGCGGGCTGAATCCTGCCTCCCCGACCTGATGGCTCTCCAGCCTGCCGTTGCGATGGAGCGCGGTGACAACAAAGGATGCTGCTGTGCAGACACCTCTCTGTTTTGAAGCGTAATCGTGACCTTTTTCCTTGGTCGTGGGAGCCGATTGATCCCACTTCAGAGTAGCGTCCCGGTGTGCAGAGTTCGGCTGTGCGGCACTCGGGGCGGCCTCGTCCCACAGCCAGCAGCTGCCTGTGCTAGTGTGGAGTGCTCTCACGAAATGAAGAGTGCCAACTCTGAGCAGGTCGCTTCTAGAGTTGCTCTTGCTTCTCTTGGAGCTGATCACTGGCTCTTGCTCCCCCCAGGGTCCCTGACACAAGCAGGCCTGTGGGAGAACTTGTTGCTGTTGTCTGCATGGCAAACAGCCACCTGCCTGTGAGGGTTTTCTTTCCAAATATTTGACGTGTCTGTCTCGCTTCCAAGTCTTTAGTGGGCAAACTTGGACATGTTGGAGGAAGGGGAGACAGGATGTGCTGCTGCGTTCGGCCGTTTCCCTCCTTGCGCAGGATCTCGTGGAGGCTGCCTCAGCTTTGATCTCCGGGCTTGGAACTATCCTCTAGCTGACTGAAATGGTTTGCGTCTCGCACAGAATTGTAGCCAGAGCAGAGATTTTTGTCTTGGAAGCAAAAATGCCTTGTAAGCCTAGAAATTCAAGGGTGGTGTGTCCTTTTCCCTAGCGCAAACATAAATACTACATGTGAAAGCTCTGCTATGTCATGCTGCTAATGCCCAGGAACTAATTAACAGCCATCCCCAGAGCCTCTGCTCTGGCAACTTCTAACAGCCTGGGGCAGGAGGGGAGCAGGGATGTACCTGTGATGTCTAAACAGGCTTCTTAACTTTCTAAATTTTTACAACATTTCTGTTATGAACCCTCCCAGTGTACTGCTGTCTTTTGGATTTACACGTGTCGATGGATTTTATTGTTTCTTACACCGAGGTGAGAGGTGAAAATCCTTCTAGAAAAGTTTAGTCTGTTGAAATTCAAAACTGTTAAGCTTGCTTGACCTGTATTTCAGAACCAGGTTTTGGTTGGTTCTAGACAACAGATGAATAACCTCTGTTCTGCAGTGTCTCTGCTTGTAAGAATCACTTGTACTTAGAGCTTTTAAAAGATTCCTTACAGAATAGGGAAAAAAAAACTTCTGGAAAACAGCTAATACTTGGTGTTCCTTCAAAGCATTTATCCATTTTACACAACTTTTAAAAAGATCCTGTAAGCTGGAATTCATCTCCTTTACGATCATGTCCCCATAATTTCGCTGTATCCGGTAATTCCGGACTGGAGGATGCTGTGTTAGTGCAGCCAGCTCTTTTCCTTGTGGAGGCTGGGAGGGAGCCCCGGGGTGCAGAACCACGCTGGGGTCCCTGTCAGCCGGGATCAGCCGGAGGGATCTCTGCTCCGCTGCGCTGGAGCTGCTCTGCAGGGTTTGTGGATAGCTGGCTTTGCCACGTGCTGGTGAAATTCGGGCCTTTCAGTCTCTGCCGTGGGACAGTTTGGTGGGAAGACAGTGCTTGTCCCTGAGGCTGTGCTGGTTTTTGAAATACAGTGCTCGTTAATGCTCTGGCTGGTGTCTCACATCATGGAGCGAGCAGCTCTGTTCTGCCGTGCTGGGGACTTGCTTTGCCTTTCAAAGGCCCTTGCTGATGGGCAGCCCTGTATGCTCCGAAGTTCAGACTTCTTGCCAGTGTACTTTTTGTGCAATATGAGCGTGAGTCAGTTTGGTGTCCTGTGTTAAATCTGCGAGACTTACAACTTCGTAGATTTATGAACACTGATGGCACCCTTTCAGTTTTAGGTGTGTGTCAGTTTTTCACCCGGTTTTCCTTGAAACAAAAGCTGGTGTTTGACATGATTAATCTTGTCCGGGATCCTGGCAGTGGGGCTGTGAGACTGGCTGAGGTGGTGCTAATGCCTGGCTTTATTTCTGTTTTGCCTTTTTTGTCTGGGAGTGTGTGTTAGGAGATGCAGCGACTGCGCCTCTCACCTGGCCGAGGTCCATCATTTCTCCCAGGTGAAAGAACATGTCTGTCAACCTTCCTGCAGTGTAGGATCTGTGTGGGTCTCCACAGCAGATCCAAAGGGAATGGTGACTTGTGTGTGCAGACTTGGGGAGGGGACAGTCTCCCCCAAGTTATTCTTTATCATGGCACAGCTACAGCTGGGATTCTCACTGGGGGGTTGGAGCAGCTGTGGCCGTGACTTGCTCCTCTGCTGGACAGACAGGATCAGATCCCTCTTTATCCCAGGTGAACTTCAACCAGGATGGGAAGTCTGGACACAGAACTAGAGGAGGGAGACAAAGTGACTTGACCTAATGACTTTCACACGCCAACTTGTGCTTTGAGTGAGGTGGAACCTGAACGTGTGACTTTGTGGGCATGCAGATGTACCTGGCATTGCTGGAGAGCTATGGGTGGATGCTAAGTGCCGAAATAGCTTGGGTTGTTACTCCGTTGAGCTACTGCGTGAAGATCCGGGTGTATATTTTAATAAAGAATCTTAACGGAAGTGGCCCTGCCACAGGAGGAAAGCAAGCAAATCACCTTGATTCGACCTTAACATTTCCCAGTTGCAGAGATGCCAGCAGAATGTGAATCAAAACAGAACTGCCTGTAAACACATCCCAGATGAGCCAGCTACTTTCTGCTGGTTTCACTCTCATTGAAGGGCTTTGACTCCCCTTAAGGTAGATACGATTTTATTTGTACAAATAAGAAAAAATAAGTCAGATGTACCAGTATGATAGGAATCCTCTCTATGGATGCTAACAGTGCAATTACAACAGTGGAGAAAATAGCCACCAGTAATTCTATTCTCAGATGATATACTCACTAATTTTTTACTTTTCCAAAATGTTCATTTCACTGGGATATCTCCTAACTTTTAGTTACAACAATAAATTTTTTTTATCATTTAAGACCTGTTTGGTCTTCTCTCAAACATTTACTTATCCTTATTTTTACACCCAAGTATTCATAGAGAGCAATATCTTCGCAGTTTCTATTTTGAAAGGTTTCTGGTGATGGAAGAGAAGGATTTGGTTTCTTTGTCATCACGACAGCCTTTGAATTCGGGCAGACCAGCAGAACCAGCTGCAAATGTGAGGAGCAAGGCCTGTGCCAGGCGCTGAGTTAACTTCCATTTCATTCTAAAGGCAGCAGCAGTTCAGGTCCTCTGCTGAAGGTGTGTTTTTGCTGCACTCTGCAGCAGCATGTGCCATCACTGTGGCCTCCCCACAGGAGCAGCTGTGTTCTTCTCTCCAGTTACGTTTGGCGATGACTTTGGCTTCTGTCGCAGAAACTTTCTTTGGTCACTGTCTGTGACTTGGGTAAAGAGCATTGGCAAGATTATTGCCCCGTGCCCTTCTTGCCTACCAGCCATCCCTGGAAGGTGTGAAGACCGCTGTTTTGCCATGTTAAATGTGATCAATCACAAGGGAATTCCTAGTGGAGAAACTTCTCACCAGATGGAGCTTTGTGTTAACTCTCCTTTTTGTCTCCCTTCCCTTAAGCAGGCTGCGTACATAATCGTGGTCGTTTGAGACGGGGGCTGTGTTTACCTCAGCCTGCCTGAGGTGCCTGCCGGGCTGTTCCCTGCCTGTGTTCTCTCTGCAGGCAGATGTCTCTGTCATTCTTTGTTTCTGCGCTGCTTTAGCAAGCCCTGCTTGGCTTGTTTCTCTCTGGCTTCCTCATCGCTCCATTATTATTTGACTTGGAGAACAGCAGCAGACAGGTAGATTTCTCCTCTCCCCTTAGGCTAGGAAGGGACCATCAACCTTTTGCATTTGTATCTCTTTTAAAAGCAGGTATGCTTCCCAGATAAGGAATCCTCTCCTAGCTTACTTGCATGCCTCTGTGTGTCATCCCTTCCACTGCTTTGGAGAGCTATGGATTTATTTGGGAGCAGGAGCATCAGCTCTGCTGTGTCCAGCTGGCTCATTCACCACATTGTTCTCTATTTCCTAAGACTGGTTCTTCTCAAATCCACCACTTAAGTTACGCTTCCGCCTGCTTGGATTCTTCTCCCGTTTAGAAATTGAGTCAGTCCATAATGCTGTGCTCCATGGCGATTTTGGCCACTGATTTTTTTCTGTTCTATCTTTTAGGCTTGAGTTCCTCGAGTAATCTTTACAGTGCAAGTTTTTCAGTCTTCTGCCAAGAGGTTGTCAGTGAGGTTGGCTCGTCAGTTCTTTGGGATTTGCTGTGGAACCTGCAGTTCATGCTGCCATTCCAGGAAACGGTTTCACTGTCATCAAGACTTACTTGGGGAAAATGGAGTCTAAAGACTTGTCCCACCTCTGCATGGTGGTTGTGGTGACAGGTATGGAGCAAGCAACCAGCCTGGTGTCAGAGCAGTGTCCTGTGCCAGCTCTACCACGATTTCTCATTTCTCTGCAGGACTGTGGTGGTGATGGTAGTGATCTTGGTTTTGCAGGAGGATCAGACTGGCCACGATCAGCCGGCCAGGCCGAGGGCTGCCTCCCTGGCACTGCTGCTGACCTGGGAGCCAGGCCTGAGCCCAGCGGCACGGGGTGCCAGCAGTGCCAGGGGTGCCAGCAGTGCCACGGTGCTCCGGGGGCCACAGCAGCAGTGTGGGCAGGACAGGGCTCCTGGGAGGGAGCCTGGCTTCTTCTGGCCCGGATTATCAACCTGGCATGGTTCCGGCACGCTCAGCCCTCGTGCTGTGGTCGGGTGGTGGCTGCCCTGCCCCGGGTGAGCTGCGCTCGGGTCCCCAAGTGCCCGAGGACAGCGGGTCCCCAGGATGGCACCCCGAGACATGGGCAGGGTGCTCTGTCGCTCCAGTTGTAAGTAAATGCTGTCTTTTAAGGTGGCCATAAATGACAGTGGACTGCTTGTTATTCCGGGGCGTATCCTTCCTGTGGCTCACCGGGAGGATGTTGACAGGCAGCAGCAGCATCGAGTATTAAGAACAGATAAATTTGGGACGAGGTAATGCGTGTGCATGTTTACCCTGCTGTACGGGAATGTGCTGTCTGAACTCTGCATTAATAACCTTGCTGAGGGCTACTTTTAAAATATAAAAAATATTTTGACAGCATTCATCAGGAGATGTGCTGTTATTTGAAATTAACCAGCAGCATTACCGTAGAGAAACAACTTACAAAGCGTATTTGCCATTTTAAAGAAGCAAATTGTTTGAAAACCTTGTTTGAAGAAATAATTATGTGCAGTCTATATATACATATATATATATATATATATATAAAAATGAGACATTTTTCATGAAGTTTTTATTGGGCTTTAGTTTGACAAAAGAACCGTGGTGTTGCACACTTCTTTTAAGCACAGTACATGCAAGGCAGATTTTTGAGGCTACTTTTGCCCCTCCTTGCTGGGCATGTTCACATTTGCTCTGCTATTTGAAGTTTTACCTTTCTGATTGTATGAGAACTGAAGTAGTAGAGAATATTCTATATTAAGTTAAAGGAAAAAAAAACCCAACAGTTTGAGCCTTTGTAGAACTCCTGTGCCGTTGCTGAAAAGCTCAATTTAAAGCGCTTTGGATTTGAAGTGGTCTCGCAAATAGGCGAGAAAATGCAATTAGGTGGATAAGCGTTCTGTTGCCATCTGTAATTTACGCTGCTTTCTGTGATACTGGGGAGATAAGTGCAGCTGCCTCGGAGCACCTGCCAGACGTGGCTCATTTCAGGTGGGGTGAGCGGTTTGTGCGCCCGGCGTTCTCCGTCCAGCCGTGTCCTCTGGGCTCGGGCATTGCTGGGCCCAGGCCGTTCCTGCCCGTGCCCCCTCCCTGCATCTCCGCAGGCCCGGGAAGGACCGCTCAACAGCAGCTAGCTCAACCGACGTGTTCCTATGGAGCTGCAGGAAGACGTTCTAAAAATGGAAAGATGTGCCTCCAAGTACAATTACCCCTAAGCCTTACATAAGAGAGCAAGAAAGAGCCATCTCGCCGGTGGTGGAAGTGCATTCTTTTCTGCTGGTGTCATCCAGGAGTGTATTTCCTGAGCGGTATTGACGTTCTCCTGAACTTGCAGCGAGCAAGCAGGAGCAGGCTTTCGCAGGTTTGGACGTGGAAATCCCCTAAAACACTAATTAATTGTTGTGTTTTTTTAAGACTAAAAATTGAGTCATTTTCCAACTCCCTCCTTGTTCCTGCGAGGCTTTGCTTTTGATTGCTGCCTTTTAAACCCTTCGTTCTGAGATTTGTGTTACAGCACAGTGAAAATAACTGCTTGAGTTTGTATCTTCGCTGTCGGTAGCGTTGCTTATTTAAATATATCAGTATTAATTTTCAGGCATGTCTAAATCCTATGAGTGAACATTTAATTTTTTCTGTTACGTGTAGTTGTGAAACGATCTAAAAAATTGTGTTTGTTTGACTTTAGAAGGGCAAAAAGGAGCCCCAGTATTCCATTTAGAGGAGACAGCAACCCTTGAATAATTGATGTCATTTCTGTTGTCTGATACTGGCAAGAAGGTAGCTGTAGCTCTTAAATATTATCCTTGATTATTGTTTTGTCTTTCCTGCAGTGACTCCAGTACTTCGGCTGTTGCTGCTTTTCCCAAAAGTCTCCGCTTTGTACCCAAACACGGGCAACTTCTGCATAAAATTTGCATTGCTTTGCTTGCTTTCTTCTGACTTTTCAATAGATCCGGTTTGAAATCGAGTGTGCAAAACTTCAGTGAGGCAGTCTGGGAAAACTGTGCCTGTGTGGCAATGCAGTGAGAAATGGAAGGGAAGCAGGAGGGATCAGTGAGGTGGTGTTTTTTCTTTTCCCTCTCTGCTTTGCCACGGCAAGGAGCTTTGATTCCAGGCCTCCCAGCTTTGTTTTCCTCAGGGCGGTTGTTTTGCTGTATCTGCCCGGATGCGGGACTTGGTTCCCTGTGTCACCTGCATCACCTGGAGTGTGGGTGGGGCAGGATTCTGTGTGGGAGGTGATACAGAGCTGGGTATTGCCGGGGTCAATGGGCAAACGCCGGTGTTTGGTGCGAGCTGGGTTTGAGCTTGCTGTTTGTTCTAAGCTGGATTCTCCTGTGGTTGCTGAGCTGTGTGTGCTGGCCCAGCACTCCCTGTTTTGTGTCCCCCGCCCCAGCCATGCCCAGGAGTGCCTCCAAGCGCCAGCTTTGCTGCTGTCCCGGGGAGGCCGGGCACAGCTGTGGCAGAACCCACCCCAAGCTGCCTTTCCACGCAGGTGAGCGGCTGCTTTGGCCGCAGCTTCCTGCGGAGCGCCCTGCTCACCTGTCTTTTCCCCAGTTCTCTCTCCTGGGCTTTCTGGGTTGCATCTCACAGGGCCTTGTGGCAGGGTCAAGGCTTTACACAAAATCTGTTTCTCTAGTGCTCTTGTCACGGAACAGAATTTAGGCAGATTGGAGAAAACAAACCCATGCTCTTTCCTACCACCTGAAGTTCTAGTGGTTGTTCCTGGTTTTGGTGTGCTTAATTGCCCTGCTCAGGAGTTAGCATGTGACTAGAATATGGGGCAGGGAATTAAAAGGCAGAAATAACATTGGTGGTGTTGTGACAACTATTTGAGATTCCTTTGATGTTAGCTTTTAAAATACGTTTGAGTCATACTTTCAGTCTTCCAGGAGCTGAGGCAGGAAAGCTATCTAAATTGCATCTCCAACTGGTAAACTTCGATGCAAAATGTTGCCGTCTCACGACAAAATGCATGCCTTTAGCAGATTTTACAGGAAGAAATCTTTCTCACTGTGAGAAGCAAATCACATCTTAGGATCTTGTAGTGCTGCATAAAGATGCAGTTCTGCCACACAGCAGGAAGCCTGTGAATGCTGTTTTTAAAGCTTCTCCTCGTTTTAACTGAGCATCAGCAAATCATCACATGCCTTCATTCAGCATTTGTTTTGCTTCTTGACCATTTCCACACTTGCTCTTCATTCCATCAGTGTATACTTTTCCGTCTCTGAATTTTTTGTTGCTGTATGCTGGATCGCCTACATTTTGCACTGTGGACGTCTGTTTTGGAGTGTGGTTCATTATTTAATGTACCATTGACCTGACTTTTTTCCTTTCTTGCACTTCTGCAAAGGGTTTCCCTGCCTAGCCGGACACTTTACCCTGAGTCTGCCTAATCTTGTAGCTGTGTTTCTGTCACCTACCCCTGCCACAGGAAGGCCTATGGGTCGTTTGGACAGGAACGGCGTGTGTGGTTTTGTGTTTATCAACGTTGGTTCGTTCATCTTTCTTTGTGGTTTCCCTCAAATTACTCAGTTGTCCTTGATCTCCTCTAATTGTGATATCTTTTGTAAATTTTGGTGTTCACAACTCTTCATAAAGTATTAGTAAAATACTGAATTGTCTCTGGAGTAGAGTTACGTGTAATCCTACTACCAATACTTTAAATTTTGAAGGGTGAACAAAATCAAATGCACCTCAGAAAAATAATACTAATTTTTGGGATATTGGAGAGCTGATGGAAGTATTGGTAACTGTGGCTTTAAAACTCAGATGCTTGTTGTCCAGTTCTTATATTTTGCTTCTACATTCAAGTTTTTTTTCTTGCTTCTAGCTTGGAGAACAGAAGAGGAGAGAGCTTCATTTGTTTAAATGTAAAAGTTTGCAGGTAGAGTGTTCTTGGCAGCAAGAAGAGTTTTGCTGTGCAGTTCTATTTCAGGGCAAAAGGAAGAGTAAACTGCAGTTTAGTAACTGATAAAACTTCATTTTAGTAAAACCTTTTGCTAATCCAAAGCCATGTTTATTGGAAAACAGTGGTATTCTTCAATCTGTGTTTCTGGTATGCAAGAATTTGACATTTCTGTAGCAGTCATTTGAGCAGGAGCATCCACAGGTAGCACTGAAGAACTCATAAACGTATCCTGACTAAAAGCAGGGTTTGGCCTGCTGTGTTTTTCAGTTTTGCAGGGGCACAGTGGGGTTGCTGTCCCTGCCAAAGGCAGTGGAACCACTGCTGGTCGCTGGCGGGTTCCTGGGGCTCTCCCTGCAGCAGTGCAGGCTGTGGTGGCACTGAGCACACGGCTGTCCGAGGGGAGTCCCTGCTCACAGCCGCTGGGTTTCTAAAGCAGGATATGACCAGGGTTGGTAGTGTCCAGCTCCACACCATCTCAGGGATACCCGTGACACCACATCCCTCAAAAACTGCCACTGTCCAAACGGGGAGCTGTGGAAGTCTGTAACTCTCCAGCTGTCTTTTGTAATGGGGGTTGTAGCTAGCTGATCATTTTTATTATTGAGAAAATTTTTTGTATGATAAATTTTTTTCAAGTATGCTATATGACAAAATTGAGAAGCACACTTTTATAAAGGCATATAACGTGGATTTGGGTTGGTAATACTTTCAGCTGAAGCATGTCTGCCTGCAGGTAGTGAGCATTCTCTCCAGCAATGACATAGTCACACTTCAGCAATAATTTTGCTTGTGGAAAATACTAGTAGAGATTGAACAGGAGCTGCAGCCACTGTAGTGGTTGGCAGTGGTCATATCTGTATTTGCAGCATTCTCATTTTAATTGCCATTTGCTTGTCTGTAGGAGTGTTCAGGTGGGAGATGGAGCAGGTATGGGGTTGGAGCTGGGTGCAGGGCAGCAGTGCTGTCAGCACAGCATGCCTGTGCTGTGGGCTCTCAGCTGTCAGTGTACAAGTCTTGTTGTTCTGTGATATTCATTCTGAAGGACTTCATGCCTACATTAATTGCATCTATTCCAACACCAAACTGAGAATTTATCCTTCTGTGCACGGTTGAATGAGGAATTGATGAATGTCCCTGTCACCTGACAGTCTGCTTGGAAAGCCCAAAATCCTTCCGTGATGCAGCATGTCTCTCCTCCCACTCAGCCTGTGGTAGAAGAGAGACTGAACTTTATCCCTCGAGATCAATCTGCTGTCTGTTTGCCAGCCTGCAGAGCTGGCTTTGAGCACTGTGCTCTGGTGAGGCTGTGCTCCATGGCAGTGGATTTAGATACCTCAGCAGAACGGGGCAACACGGGTGTGGGATGGCCCAGGGGAAAGGTTCGGATCTGGGGTCTCTTGTTTCTTATAAGTCATGGAGCCTTGTTGAATTAAACTACTGAAAACTCTTGTTTATTGCCGTTTAGCTTCTCTACTAAACGTACTTGGTACGTTTGCGAAGTGTAAATGCTCTCTAGACATCCTTCAGATGACAAAGAGGCTTCTTTTCAGGTGAGCTACAGACGGTGCCTCAGGCCTTGCAGGACGTGGTTGTAAATATGTCTTTATTCAAAATGGTTGTCTTGCTGTGCGTGTCTCATACCTTCTGATGAATGGTTAGTTCGAAAACTATAAAAGATATTAGTCTCATGAGCATGTTACAACTAGATGTTTGTGGATGTAGAATCTTGCCTGCTCACTGGAGTGGAGTTAAAGTATGTAGCCATCAGCCAAAAAAAAAAAAAGGCTGTGTTTTCCTAGGAACTGCAATAAAAGTATGTTTATCGAAAAGCTGGGGTAATGTACATTTTAAGATTTTAATCAGGACATAGGACCGAATGGTTTTTGAACCTGTGTGTATTTAAGTAAAAACAAAAACTAAAAGGAAAAATATATCTTGTAAAGAGAAAGGGATTAGAAAGAGGCTAAGTTTAGTGGCAAGTCAGTTAAACATATCTTCCACTTTTCTTGGGCAGTGGATCAGGTGTGTGTAGGTTTCCTTATGGACTGTGAGACTCAATCTGCACATCAATCTGGTGTGTTTTTATCCTGCCGTTACTGAAGTCAGTTTCTTCCACGTTTTCACCAGATAATGTGTTTATTTTACTGGTTCCATCCTTAAGTCCGCATGAACATGTGCACTACTGATGTCCATAAAGGAAATGGATCTGAACACAGTGGTTAGCCTGTAGTGTGATGTTTGGAGTATCTTCCCCTACTGCATCTGGAAATTTCAAACCCTGCTTTTCATGTAAACGCTGGAGCCATCTTTCGCAGAATCCATTTTTAGTTGTTTGCATCATCCTTGCAAGTGGGTAAGTTGTCATCTGCTGTCCCTCCATCCAAACACGTTCTGCAGGCTGGCAGACAGAACGCAGAGCCTGCTTCAGTCGCTTGGTTGCAGGAAGCTTGAGCATGTGAGTCCCCGCCTGGTTCTTAGGTGAGCAGCACTCTGGCCTTCCAGCAGGGTGGAACCAATGGGAACTGCTCCTGCCTGGAAGTGTTCTGACAGCTCCGAGGAGGAACTTGAAAACAGATACGTTTTAATCATATCTTCCTGTAAAAACTAGAAATGTAGTTTGTCTTGTTTAGGTTTTGACTTCTCATGCACACTGTAAAGGATGAGAGGAGCAGAGTCTTTGACCAAGAGCTGAGACGTGCCTTGTTGCTCTAAGTGTAGATATACAAGAATAACTTGGTCATGCAGTAAATAACTTTAGTGTCCCAGCAAGTAGATTTTAGCTTATAGGAGTGTTTCTCCTCTGTACTAATAAGTATTTGTCTAATATCATTGGTAATTTGCTTTTGTTGCTTGAATTACCCTGGTAGCTAGATTAATAGGAGGATTTTCAGTGATGAGAGGTTGGCCACTGTCTTTCTCATGTTGCCCTCATGAAATAAAACCAGTCCATCGTGTGCTAGCTGGCAGAGTTGGTAAGAATTGTATTACCTCCTCGGCATGAGTTGTGCTGGTGACTGTTCTTACTGGCTGCAGGTCAGCAGTGGGAGGCTCAGAAACGGGGAACTAAGGTAAGGAGCAAATGTGGAAGAATAACCAGTGTAAGGAAGGCAGGAGGAATACGAAGGGAAGGGGTTGGGAAGTAGTGAAAAAGCACCACTTCTGTCAGGCATCAGTCCTCAAAAGGTCTGGCTTTTTCCTGGGCCTGCACTAAAGGAAGTGGGATTATTCAGTACTAGCAAAGGTGTCTGGATATGTCTAAGAAAATAACAGGAGGAGCACTGAAAAGTGGGGAGTAGAGACTAATGACAGTGAAGACTTAAAGCACTGTTTGCTATGCTTGGTTTAGTGATTTCTCATATTTCTTCTCTGCTTCTCAGTAGTATGTTCTTCCTTCCTTGTGTCAGCGATTACTTGGCTGCAAGATCAGGTGGCTCAGGAGAACACCCCCCATCTTGTCCCCAAGAGCACGGCAGTGTCAGGTGGACTCCCTGAGCTGCCGGCCTCGCGCCTGTGTGACCGGTGCATCAGACACAAAGGGAAGTATTTCCCAGGTGCTTTCCCTGAGTGCTGGGAGCCACCGCTGACTGCCCAGCCCAGCGCAGGGGGCTGTGCAGGGACAGGGACTGGGAGGCCTTTAGCAGCCCCATCAGCACGGTGGAGGCAGCCCTGTCCTCTGAAGGGGCAGTTATGGGGCTGTCTGCTTAAGCAAATCCCACGATTGCCCGATGTCGTGGTCCCTGCCAAACCCTCCCTGGATGGAAAGCTGAATCTTTATGGTGGCTTGGTTTGCTCTGCTGTGATTTTCTGTGTGATTTCATAAAGCCATTTGAGCAGAGAGGCTGGGAAAACCACTGTTCTCAAAATTGGGTTAGGGTATTTCACACCGGAGGCTTCAAACTGAGCAGCTTTGTCTTCCTTGCACGCTTGATCTGGGCATGCCAGTGTGGAGCTAGGTTGTCCTGCTTTTGGCCTTTGCTTCTAAATAGAGAATTTGAATTTTCAGAATAGGTGTTAAGAATTTTCTTGGACTTATGCTGCAGGACGAAATATTTAAGTATTTTCCTGAAAAATTATCTAAGTGATTGAAAGACAATATTTTTTATCAGAGACTGAAATGCACGCCAGATTCTCACCATCCTCCATGTTTCCAAACTTCTCAGATTACGCTCTAAAGCTACTTTAGAGCCATTCACACCTTACACAGGTCTTAGCTTTGCAACATCCACCAAACATTTAAATCTTCCAGTTCTCGTGTATTCTTTGCAATAGCAGAGAATTTAGTGGGTAAACTTTGATGTTCAGTGATTTTAAGATGTAGTCAGGTGTGCTGAAATGCACCGAACAGAGCTATAAACAGTAAAATACATTTTCTGAGTTTTCATTTGTGGCTACAGAGATCCTAGATCTTCAGTCTGAGGATTGAAGAACGAGCAGTTTGAGAATTAAAAGAACTGGAATGCAGGGAAGGATGAAGGTACGTTTGTGATGGTACCTGTGTGTACTGCCTGATCTGTCAGTGCCCAGGGCTTGCAGAGAGCAGCCCAGGGCAGGACCCAGGAAACCACAGCGTGGTGCTGTGGGGGATGCGGTTTAGACAGCCTGGGAAAGATGTAGGAGCAGTCTCCTCTTCTGGGTGATGTCCGGCTGCTCAGCCATGACACCAGAGACAGGCAAAATAACTGTGAACCTAGGTTTGTTTTTTTTTTGAGGTGTGAAGTCTGGTTGGTAGTTTTCCAATAGTGAATCAGTTATTCATCCCCAAATGAGTGGTAGCACAAGTCCAGGGAGTGTTTTGAGTGGATAAATCCCAGTCTTGTGTAAGGAAGAAAGAGAGAGGGTTTTGTATTAACTCCTCCTCACTTCTTAGTCATACCAGATTTTAAGGCTCTCACAAAACCTGCTCTTGCTATTTCCTGTTCCTACAGGGTGAAATGAGAACCTGCCTTGACTTTGTGAGCTCCTGTCCTTAAGCAGCATCCCCAGACCGAGCTGTGGTGGGGGAGACTGGGCCCTGGAGAGCTTCTCCTGCTCCCTTACTGTCCTGTGCTGTCACCCGAGCCCACGGGCCTGCAGGATGAGCAGACTTGTTTATTAGCTCTAGTGTGTACCTAAGTGTTTGTAGGATCAGAGCCAACAGTTATTTAATGTTGAAATCGAGATTAGAAAATCCGTAACTTTGCCAAGAGATGTGTTAATTGAAGGAGCAGCAGTTAAAACAACTGCCTGTGTGAAAGGCTGTAGGCCTGTGATTACATCTCTTGACACTGAGATAGATGTACATGTAACACTGACACCTTCACTAGTAATTAATTTGATTGGTTTTTATCTGGATGTTTTATTAGGTACTCAATACTGGGTGTATTTTCTGTTCCAATGAATTAGCACACCTTCCAGCCAGCTCAGGGGGATGTTTTCTGGACTTGTTACAGAAATTTACTACACATGGGTTGAGAAGTCATTCACCAGGTTGGGGTGAGAAGAGAGAAGAAAAAAACTGTGGAAAAGACAAATTGAGATTGTTTCACGGCTGTATTTTGTACTCCTCTCTTGGAAATCCCGAACTCCAGCAGGCGTTGCCCTGTTCCGTGCAGGTGGAGACGCAGTGGGATACACGGGCCAACAAGCAGCCCCCTCCGGAGAGAAGCGCATGTAACTTGGGAGGTTTTGCGACTTGTCCTTTAGATTGCTTAGCAGATGTTTCTAAATGAAGAAAAGGCTTGAGTGGGTAGTTTTATTACTTGATATGCTTGCAAATTTATCAGGTCATTTAGAAACCTAAAACACTGAGTTGTAGTCATAAGAGAACTACGGTATGTGATATAAAAAATCAGGTATGACACATGAGATTGTGGCATGTATTCTGTGCATGGGGTTCTTGCTGCTTGATTAAAGAGTTGGTTTTCAGAAGTAAAACTTCGAAGAAACCATTTTTATTTTCTAAAGCCATAAAGTTGCACATTTGACTTTTCAAAATCCTGTTATACAGCTGTTAGAGGCAGTTTTTTATTCTGCTTGCTTAGTTGCTGTTTAACGGGTCCTGTAGAAGCGGTCCTTGAAGCTTTAGGTGTGCGCCCGCCTGACCTGCGGCTTGTGACGGGCTCGGTGCGCAGCGTCTGTGTCTGCAAGCCGAAACCAATGGAAACAGCCTTTCAGAGCGGCCAGCTATGTCTGCTTATTCGTTTGTGCCACCTCGGAAGTCAAGTAGCGTTTAATGTCACTTAATTTAACGTCGCAGAGTTGGCGGTGGCCTCCCGCGGGCCGGGCCGGGGCCGAGCCCGGGCAATCCCCGCGGGAGCCGCCGCGCCTGGGCCGGGAGGGCCCGGGCTGCCCTGGCACGGCACGGCACGGCACGGCACGGCACGGAGCGCTCACCCCGCGCCGCGGGACCTGGGCATGAGGAGGGCAGCGTGCTGTGCTCCTCACCGTGCCGCCTCTGTGGGGAGGGAGTGTGAGGGGAGACCCGTGTCTGTGGGGAGAGAGGAGACGAGGGGAAACCCATGCGTGTGGGGAGGGAAAGTGTGGAGAGACCCGTGTGTGTGGGGAGAGAGGAGACCCATGTCTGTGGGGAGGGAAGGTGAAGGGAGATCTCCGTCTGTGGGGAGGGAAGGTGAGGGGAAACCCATGCGTGTGGGGAGACCCATGTCTGTGGGAGAGGAGACCCGTGTCTGTGGGGAGGGAAAGTGTGGAGAGACCTGTCTGTGGGAGAGGAGACCCATGTGTGTGGGGACAGAAGGTGAGGGGAGACCCACGTCTGTGGGGAGGGGAGAAGGGAGTAGCGTGGCTCTTGGTGTGGCTGGGCTAACACGCTCAGGTGTCCTTGTGCGGCCCTGACAGCAGAAACTTTGCGCGGTTTCTTTCGCCTTGTTCCAGAAGATAAATGTGGTGTGAATGTACGGTTAGAGTGGGCTGGTCATACAGGCTCGTTTCGGGGTATGTACACGGCAGCCTCCCTGTGTGTCACCTGCGAGGTGCTGAGCGGAGAAGTCCTGCCCTGCCGGCTTGGGCTCCTTCTCTGCGGTGTTTGGGAGGCAGCTTTTCTTTCTCCCTTTGCAGTGGTAGAAGCTGGTTGGTGACCAGGCCTCTGCACCACAGGCTGCCCCCATGACTGCCGCACTGCCTCTCATAACTCATCTCACCTGAGTTTCAGGGAAGCTGTTTGACTCCCTCGGTGGCTGATGTGAAACTGCACGTGAACCGTGTCACCAGCTCTTTTAGCCGACGGGAACAGTGTGGTTAATCAAGACCCCATGCTAGCGCCAGGAGAGCTCCTGGGCCCGAAGAGGAGCCGTTCCTCTCACAGCCCGTGTGCTGGTGCACACAGAGCAGAACGAAGGCTCCTGTTCTTACACCATCACCTCGCCTCTCCCATAGCAGCCCAGCGCTCCTCTGGCAGCACAGGGCTTTGCCTTTGCCTGCGCTCTGCATACAGGTGTGAGGGAAAAACCTCGTGAGAGAGGCTGGCAGTTCCGGGAGAGATCCCTCCAGGGTCAGCTCAAGTCCCCTTTCAACCCTGTCAGAAACACGCAGCTCTGCAGCACAGGTGTGCACTCATCCCTGCAGCACAGGTGTGCCCACATTGCTCTGTGCTCATTCCGGTGCTCTGGACTGAGGGGTCTCGCGCTCTCTTTCCAGCCTTGGAGCCCATTTGCAGCCTAAGCATCTCCTCACCCTTTGAGTAATGGATGGAATGGGGAAGGAATCTGTTCCTGTTTGTCTGCCCTAGAAATATTGGGTGAGTTTGTTCTGAAAACCTAAAATGAAATATGGACTACTTCTAACATTAGACCTCACAAGCTTTATTTTCTGAAGGAAATTAAAGCATGGTATCTGTGTAAAAGCTTTGTGAATACCACTTACTTGCTGTTTTCAAAGTGTTAAACACTCTTCATAAGTATCTCTGTAATATTAGTCAATAGTGACTTTGATAATTGAAGAAATTAATCGCTTTTTCCCGTGGATTGGAATTGTTAGTGTGCTGCCTCTGCAATAGCACAGTTTGGGATTATTGGATGCTAATCCTGTCAGTCCTTTCCACACTATCCATAGCCCAGGGCAATTGCTTTAACTTTAGCATTTTAATTTCCTCTTTTGCAAAAAGAGCATCAGAAGCATTGCTCCCATTAAGCTTTTATTACCATAATTAGCCTCTTCCATAGTTTGCTCCTGACAGCAGAGCATTCTGCTGCTACGTGTCATTCTTCTGTGCTGAAAACTGTGTGTGGTAAACTTGTACTGATCCTGGGCGTTCTCAATAGTTAACACTAGTTAGTATTTTTCATGCATCTTGAATTGTGCTAGTTTTATTAACAACCACAAAATAGCGTTTTTAAAAATAATCTTGAAGCGTCATGCAGCCTGCTTGCTCCTGCCCAACCTTCGAGTTGTGTGGGTGATTCTGGTGTCCATTTGTGAAGGTGAAACAGTCACACAACAGAGACTGAGTAATGCAAAGTTCTCTGCTAATTTAGTTAAGTTTGGAAAGCTTCTAGAAAAATAAACTAGCATAATTTATAATCCTGAAAACTTGGATTTAAACATCACTGGCTGAAATGTAAACTATCTTAAAATCTTGTTATTACAGGCAAAATGCCAGCCCCTGAGCAGAGCCCGATGGTGGAGGAGGGGCTGCCGCAGACAGCACAGGAGACTTCCACAGGCCCAGGCATGGAACCAGAGACTACTGCCACCACCATTTTAGCTTCTGTCAAGGAACAGGTATCCGCCTCATTTTCAGCCGTTCATCAGTTCACCGTGTGTGTGGAGTTAACGCTGGCTCCTCCTGCACTGCTGCAACAACCATCACTGTTTGTTTCTGGGGCATGTGGCCCAGGCCCCTGTAGTCTGTTTCGCCTATCGGTTTTAGAATCTGGATATAAGGGGTTCGGTTACCTGCATGAAACAGAGGCATCATTCTGCTATTGTGTATCCCCTGGAATGTCTGCACTGCTGTTGTAAGTCAGACTGGAAATGCTGGTTTAGTGGCAAGGAAAGAAGAAAAGCTGGTGTAGAATTGATGCAACTTTGGAATCAGCCCTTGTAAGTCCTGCAAAGCACAGTGTTCAGTGCTACAGAGTCCTGCACATACAGATTGGGTGTGATTAGTTGTACTTTATTAAAGAATGGGCTTTATACTCTGAGTTTGGTTTCAGTTATTGATACCAAGGTAGTAATACATTTTAAATCTCCAGCGCATTTATGGGTGTGTATCTAAAGTGATAGTTTCTGTAGGAAAGACAAAATTGCATTTTTAATCAAATTCAGCCTTAATTTGTGAAGATCATTCAAGTGGGAAAAATTGCAGTTCTACAAGGAAACGCTCCAGTTAAAGTTTCTATTGTTTTTTTCTTTTTTAAAGAACACAAAGGGAGAAGGGGTACTTTGGCTTTCATTGTATCGTACTGAGAAGTAGTGGTCATCTCTATTGACTTCATACACAAACTTTAACATCTAAATCTCAGAATAAATCTGCTTTGCTGTCTCTGTTTTGGAACTTACATTAAGATAAATCTCGACTTAATTCAAGATGGTAGTTCTGAATGCAAACACTCGATGTATTAGTTCTTGTGTTGTCCCATATTAATATTTTTAAACAAGGTGAGAATTAGGTTACAACTTCTTGATATCAACAGTTTTCATACCCATTATACCTTTCTTGTTAAACACAAATTTTCTGCAGAATGATGAAATTTCGATCTTAATTTTCATGCCTAATTTAATAGTTTCAGAAGTAATTTAAGATGACAGTAGCAACCCTAAAAGTTTCTTAGCAGTGTTAAAATTAATATTCACATTTGCAGTGTGTAGGGTATCATTGCCAGAGGCTGCTGCAGTGTGAGAAGTCATCCAGGAGTTACAGATACCTTCAGTCCCCTCTCAGCAAACAGCAGTTTGTGCCATCTTAGCCTGTCACAAATGGCCATTAGGGCCCATTTGCCTGAAGTACATTGGTGGTTGCTTTAAGTCTGTCCATTTGAAGTTGCAGCTCACGAGGGGGTGCTCACTGGTGAGCAGTGGCACTGTCACAGCTGGGCTCCCCAGGGTGCAGTGTCACAGCTGGGCTGTGCAGGCAGGATCCCCAGGGTGCAGTGTCACAGCTGGGCTGTGCAGGCAGGATCCCCAGGGTGCAGTGTCACAGCTGGGCTGTGCAGGCAGGATCCCCAGGGTGCAGTGTCACAGCTCTGTTCTGCAGGCAGGATCCCCAGGGTGCAGTGTCACAGCTCTGTTCTGCAGGCAGGATCCCCAGGGTGCAGTGTCACAGCTCTGTTCTGCAGGCAGGATCCCCAGGGTGCAGTGTCCCAGCTCTGTTCTGCAGGCAGGATCCCCAGGGTGCAGTGTCACAGCTCTGTTCTGCAGGCAGGATCCCCAGGGTGCAGTGTCCCAGCTCTGTTCTGCAGGCAGGATCCCCAGGGTGCAGTGTCCCAGCTCTGTTCTGCAGGCAGGATCCCCAGGGTGCAGTGTCACAGCTCTGTTCTGCAGGCAGGATCCCCAGGGTGCAGTGTCACAGCTCTGTTCTGCAGGCAGGATCCCCAGGGTGCAGTGTCACAGCTCTGTTCTGCAGGCAGGATCCCCAGGGTGCAGTGTCACAGCTCTGTTCTGCAGGCAGGATCCCCAGGGTGCAGTGTCCCAGCTGGGCTCTGCAGGCAGGATACCCAGGGTGCAGTGTCACAGCTCTGTTCTGCAGGCAGGATCCCCAGGGTGCAGTGTCACAGCTGGGCTCTGCAGGCAGGATCCCCAGGGTGCAGTGTCCCAGCTCTGTTCTGCAGGCAGGATCCCCAGGGTGCAGTGTCACAGCTGGGCTGTGCAGGCAGGATCCCCAGGGTGCAGTGTCACAGCTCTGTTCTGCAGGCAGGATCCCCAGGGTGCAGTGTCCCAGCTGGGCTCTGCAGGCAGGATACCCAGGGTGCAGTGTCACAGCTCTGTTCTGCAGGCAGGATCCCCAGGGTGCAGTGTCACAGCTGGGCTCTGCAGGCAGGATCCCCAGGGTGCAGTGTCCCAGCTCTGTTCTGCAGGCAGGATCCCCAGGGTGCAGTGTCACAGCTGGGCTGTGCAGGCAGGATCCCCAGGGTGCAGTGTCCCAGCTGGGCTGTGCAGGCAGGATCCCCAGGGTGCAGTGTCACAGCTGGGCTGTGCAGGCAGGATCCCCAGGGTGCAGTGTCACAGCTCTGTTCTGCAGGCAGGATCCCCAGGGTGCAGTGTCACAGCTGGGCTGTGCAGGCAGGATCCCCAGGGTGCAGTGTCACAGCTCTGTTCTGCAGGCAGGATCCCCAGGGTGCAGTGTCACAGCTGGGCTGTGCAGGCAGGATCCCCAGGGTGCAGTGTCCCAGCTGGGCTGTGCAGGCAGGATCCCCAGGGTGCAGTGTCACAGCTGGGCTGTGCAGGCAGGATCCCCAGGGTGCAGTGTCACAGCTCTGTTCTGCAGGCAGGATCCCCAGGGTGCAGTGTCACAGCTGGGCTGTGCAGGCAGGATCCCCAGGGTGCAGTGTCACAGCTCTGTTCTGCAGGCAGGATCCCCAGGGTGCAGTGTCACAGCTCTGTTCTGCAGGCAGGATCCCCAGGGTGCAGTGTCACAGCTCTGTTCTGCAGGCAGGATCCCCAGGGTGCAGTGTCACAGCTCTGTTCTGCAGGCAGGATCCCCAGGGTGCAGTGTCACAGCTCTGTTCTGCAGGCAGGATCCCCAGGGTGCAGTGTCACAGCTCTGTTCTGCAGGCAGGATCCCCAGGGTGCAGTGTCACAGCTGGGCTCTGCAGGCAGGATCCCCAGGGTGCAGTGTCCCAGCTCTGTTCTGCAGGCAGGATCCCCAGGGTGCAGTGTCACAGCTCTGTTCTGCAGGCAGGGATCCCCATGCCCAGGACAGCTCCTGCTGCAGCTGCAGCTCTGCTGGGTCCCGCTGAGCAATCAGTCAGGGCAGCGCTGTCGGGAACAGCTCCAGACACGGGTGTGCTCTAAAGGCTTTTGTTAGTGTTCCGTTGCCTGCCCAAGCAATGTTTGTGTCTTTTTAATAGTGCTAGAGAAAAATTTGTATGAAATGTTTCTTTCTTTGGAAAAGGAGGTTAAAACCTCTTCCTCTTTCCATTTATAGAAGGACTATTAAATATGTGGTTATAACATAACTAAGTTCTGATGAAAACTCAAAAAAGTTAAATTGTCATTTATCATTACCCTTACACAAACTCCAGAACTGGAGCCTTCCTGTGAAATGTACAGACACATAAAATGAGCGTGAGGGGAGGAAGATGTGAATTGTCCTGCAGTCTTGGAAGTGATAATGTGAAGGAATTAAGAGCTGAACTGCTGCCTTCTGGTATTTTTTTCTGTTGATAATAATTATGGACACTGACATGTTCAACACCCTTCCTGTGTGGCAGAAAGCCCAGAACAGAATATTTTCCAGTGAAGTTCTTTATTAAGCTTGAACAGAAACTGCTACACTGTTTGCTGTTTCCTTTGGTACAGGAATTGCTCTAGGTGCAGCAGGTCACTGTTTGTAAAATAGAGCTGCCACACCCTGACCCGAGTGTTTCAGAAACACTGCGGTGGAAACACAATCAAGAAAAGCCCTTATTATTACTTATCAAATTGGGCAAGATTTTAACTTAATTAAAACTTTAAAAATTACTACAGTAGTTCTAAGATAGAGAAATGTATTGAATTCTTTCAAGCTTTCTGCCACAGCCCTGAAACGATAGTTACGATTATGTAAAAAGTTGCACTAATTAGCCATGAACCCTACAAGCTGCTTCTAAATAAAGTTTCCATTTGTTTCCGTTTGTTTCGATTTCCTAGGACCTCAAATCAGTGTTTAGCAACTATTTTACCAAACTGGAGTGTGTCCTCTTGACTCTGCTCAGTCCCTCCTTGAGTCAGGTGTCAGACAGATGGGTCAATCTCCCTTGGTCATATTTTAGGAAAGGAACATTTTGGTTCACTCACAGAGTTATAAAATAACACGAGCAGAGCAGGTGTAACCTGTGAAGAAATTCAGATCAGTGCAGCTTTGTGCTTTTCTGACAAAGCTCAATATCTGTCTTAAGGTGAACGTGAGCCCAGGTGGGCGAGAAAGCCAAAGGCACCTGGCCCTTGTCAAACCTTGCGTGGCCATCAGGACGAGGGCAGTGCCCATCCCCTGTGCTGCCCCTGCTGAGGCATTTCCAGCTCTGGGGGCAGTTTGGGCTGCCTCAGGATAAGAAAGACATTGTGGGGCTGGAGCGTGGCCAGCGAAGGGAAGGGAGCTGGGAATGGGGCTGGAGAATTCCTGAGGGAGCTGGGAAAGGGGCTGAGCCCGGAGAAAAGGAGGATCCAGAGGGATCTTTTCCCTCTCTGGAATTCCCTGCCAGGAGGGGACAGCCGGGGGGGATTTGGGATCTGCTGCCAGGGAACAGGGACAGGAGGAGAGGGAACGGCCTTGGGCTGGCCCAGGGGAGCTCAGGGTGGACAGCAGCAGGAATTTCCCCATGGAAAGGGAGCTCAGGCCTTGGCAGGAACTGCCCAGGGAGCTTTGGAGTGCCCATCCCTGGAGGTGTCACCTGGAGGTGGCACCTGGGGACAAGGTGGGCATTGGGCACAGGTTGGACTCAGTGGTCTGGGAGGGCGTTTCCAACCTCAGTGATTCTGTGATTCTAATAGATTAATTCCTTCCTGAATGCAGGGAAATCCCAGGACTAATTGTAATAAAGCTGAAACATATTTTCAGATTTTTTGTCTTTATGTGGATTTAAAGATGGATTTGATGACGGATTTTGAGTATTTTGGATTTTGAGTTGTGGCCTTTTTATTTTTTTATTTGGGGAGGGGATTGTTTTCTATGGGTTTGTTTGAGAGGAGGTTTGGGATGTTTTTTCCTTTAAAGGTGTATTTCACTTCTAAAACGTTACGAGGCTTCCATACTACCATGGATAGAAGTATATTAGGAATTGCTGAAACAAGTTTTAAATAAAAGTAAAATGTGTCTATACTTCTGAATCCTGCATAGATAAGTTATGTAGGGAGTCTCTTATCCATGTTATAAGTAAATTGAGAATTTTCATAGTAAAATAACAGCTTGTTAAAAATTGTAGGGGCAGCATGGTAGCAGTAACTTTTGGGGGGGTTGGAATGTAGGGCAGCTAATTGCCAACTGCTCCTCGTAAGTTTGTGGAATCACTGCTATTTTCTGTGTTCAAGCTGTATGCTGCTGGATTTGGAATGAACTGCTGCTGAATTGACAAGATTAAATGGGATCATTTGGATTGTGAATTTCATGCTTAGCACATTAGTTTTCAGTGGCTGGGCTGAGAAAAGGTCTTGCAGGAAAAGCCACTCATCAATGCAGTTTTCAAAAGTAACCGGAATATGCTGATTTTAACGTCTTTGCTAAGACAGAAGCACTTGCAGCAGTGGCTGTTTTTTTTAGTTTGTTCTTTGTGACACTTAGAGATGGGCAATTTTTCACCTTTTCTTTTGTAAAGAGGTGACAGAGTAAGGACTATTGGATATGTTTTCAGATGGATAATAATGCATCTCTTGGGTTTCCCTACGTGTTTTTCTAGAAGTGCTGTTTGTTCAGGACTTCAGCAAAATCTTTTCCTTTTGTGTAAGTGTATTGACCTGTATCGTATAAATAGAGAATGTGCACCTTGCTTTTTCCCTTCATTATTGTTTAAGTACAATTTTTTTACATTATTTTTGAGGGGTTTTGTAGGGTGTGGGAGCAGGGAGCAAACCTCTATGTTTTTCAGATGGAAACTGAAGGAAGAATGCGTGTTAAAACATCTCATCTTTTTGGATGAGGACTTTTGATATTAACTCTTGGAGATTTCTTTACAGTTCAGATATGTAGCTCTGTACATTCAGTACTCTGTGTAGGCTTATCACTTCATGGAGATACCTGAAAAGAGACTTACTAAATGCACTTCCAGTAACTGGGCACAGCCTTTTCACAGTCTCACTTTGAAATTCTGATTTGCATGCATCTAGTGATCAGTTAGGTGATAAATGTGTGGCAGCTCTGAATTGAAGGCAGTACTTTGTGTTGAATGGACTCCCAAGTTTGGCATGAGTGAAACAAAAATCTTGGTCAACACTTTGTGAATGGCTGGAAGAACTGGGGTTTTCTTCCCACTCTCTTAGTATTGTGTTCAATGGTACAGGTCACTCTTGCCTATTTAATCCCAGAACTTTGAGGTTTAGAGTTTCTGCTGTTTACCAGCATTTTTAGTTTCCATGAGTCAGGTCTGAGATGTCCACTTCCTAAATGTCCTACTCTAGGACAAGTGTAATGCCGCTCCTGTCTCAAGTGGAGTACTGAGCTCCTTTCCTTAATCAAAATTCTCTGTACTGCTCTATCCATATGATGACCTAGAAGTAATTTTCCTTTCTCCTTTGTGCTGTTAGGCTTCAGAGGAGAAACTCCCCTTGAAAAAGAGCCTGTCTGGAGTGGTGGGTGCCTCTGACATATACTGGAGTATTGACACCTTTTGTAGAACACCTGGTGTATATTATCGGCTTCTCTGCCCAGCAGCCACTGAGCCCTGGTGCCCAGCTGGCAGAGCAGTGCCTCAGCTCCAGCACTGACCAGAGCTGCCCGAGTGCTGCCACACAGCTTCAGAGAGGATGTGTCAGAGGCAGCCTGGGAAAGCCTCCAGTGCCATTCTTCCCTCCTGCCACTGGCAACAGAAAGCTTTCTATGAAATGCTAAAATTTTGATCTCTCGTCAGCTAGAGCAGCACTAAACTGTTGTACCAGACTAGTGAACAATGCATGCATAAAAGTATTAAGGGCTTTAATGGTCTGCTGCTGTTGAATGCAGAGTAAGTGTGATCAGCCAGTAATTGTAGCTGTGTCATCTCACATCCTGTAATCTGTGATTCTCTCTACACTGTCCAATTTTTTATCTTTTGTCTTCTATTTTGGAAGATACTGAGATACTGAAAGCATGCAAATGCAGTTGTGTGCGTGAGTAAACTTAATTTTTACAGAAAATGTTAAGGTTGCTCTAATATGGTTAGTTAGAAGTACGGGCTTTTTCTGCAATAGTTTCTGGTAGAGAATTTGAATATTGGGTCACTACAGTATGACATCCATTTTGGAAAGTACGGTATTCTCTGTGGGTTGAAGTAGTCTGTTGCTTGATCTAACTCTGAATTACAGCAGGTGGGAACAGAGGACTCTGCATAGATGAGTGCAAGAGGTTAACCTGAAGGAAGGTGTAAATCAACTTCTGTTTTGTTTGTCCTCTTCTTTGTTGCATGTTTGTATCATGAAAATATCCAAAATATAGTTGCCTTTTCTATAGCACTGTGTGGACTTTCACAGGTGTTGGAAGTTGTGTGGCTCTGCACTGTGGTTGCAGTTGGATAAGAAATAGTAAACACAAGGTAAAATATTCCTCTCATTGCAAACTGCACTTTCTTAGATGAGTAACTTGAGCTATTGAAAGTGGCTCAGCTCAATTGTTCTACAGACAACGCTTTTGTGATTAGAACACGTTTCATAGTTCAGTTTGCGATTACCTTTGTAATAGTTCATAGACAGTGACATTTGGCATTTGAAGCAACTTAGCATATCCCAGTGTTACTGCAGCTGGGAGTACCAGCCCACCCTAGCCCAGTCTTCTGCCACAGCAACCACTGAGAACTGGTCAGTCAAGAAGCTGCAAGAGATACCTTTGTTCATTGGAGGCATTGTCTCCTCTGATGTCCAGCTGGCCAGTCTGGCTCTGGCTAGCCAGGCATGAGCCATCCAAGAGGAATCTCTGACTTCTCTTCACTGCTTGTGTAATTGCTGCTGATTCTTGCAGAGCTGTCACCAGGAAACCTTTCACTAGCCACCTGGACCACTGTTTGTTTGAACTTGTCTGTGCTTTTCCTGAGGTGCCCAAATCACAACAGAGCAGGAAGAAAGTAATTTTTATTTTTCAGTGTGTGAATGTGGATTCCTCATTCTCATCTGTGAGGGATAAAAGTTCCTCATTAACATAAATGAAAAAGGTGAATCTGCAACATGGTATCATGATAGGATGCAGATAGAAGGCACAGAATTGCCCCTAAACCCTCTTTTATTATCCGGTGCCTGCAACAGGAGAATGGCGGTCCTTGTGGTCAGTTGTGCAAACAGCATTCCCATTACTTGTTTCCAAATACTTGCTGGCAAGAGCCCAGCACAGTGTGTTAGTGGTTGTTGCCCCTTGCCCCGGAGTCACCAACCTCTCAGAGACACTCAGCTTTCACATGGAAAGGGGGCTCAGCTGCTGAGATTGGTGTGACTGGCCTTGCCTGTACCTTGGTGCAGTGAAATGTCATCCCAAGTGAGATTCCTGCTGGGCAGAGCTCCACAAGGATGAACAGTCGGTGATCTGGAGTGAGCACTACACCAGCACGGGGTTTAGCCCTTCTCCGAAAGCTTCAGCCTCCCAGAGGAGATTGGACAGTTAGTTCCAAAATGTTCTGGGCTCTGGTTTTCACTGACAGCAGCCTGTGTGCCTGCAGTGGTGCAGCTGCTCTCCTGCCCCGTGTGTGTGTGTGTGTGCTTCCTGATCCGGAGCTGGAATTGTGGATAAAGCTCTCTTTTATTGTAGTTTCCTATGGAGAATTATGGCCTGTGGCTTTGCAGTGGAATTTTAGGTTATGAACATAAAACCTGCAGTTTGATAAGGTGATTAAGTAGTTGCTGCCAAAGAGGTTTATAGAATTACAGGGGTCTTTTTTCCCCTCAATGTATGTTGAATAATTTTGAATAGAAGTAGTTGTGGCCAAGCCAGTGTAGTGTGTCTGTCTGAGAAGATTTGTTTGCTCCTTGGGATGCAGCATGGCAGTGTGCTCTGTAATTTTGTCTGTGATTTTACTATGTGCTTCCCACATAGGTGTTCTGCTGCAAATGCTAATAAGCTTATTGAGAGTTGTATTTGAGTCCTGCAATGTGTCAATAGCCAGTGCTGTAAGAGTCAGTGAGTTGTGATTTGTGCCCAGGGCAGCAGCTCTGTGCGGGGAGCATCCTGTTCAAGGAGTGAACTCTCCCACTGCTCCCAGAGAGGGTGGATAGAGAAACAAATTCCAATAGGTTCCTGCCAGAACTAGTGTGATGTCTGATAGATACACGTGGGGGTATGTCCACTCAGAGTGGTATAAAATTTCATTTATAAGGAAGCATAAGCTAGAAAGGTGATCAATTTAGAGCTGGTTAGGGTTTAGTTTTCTATAATAATAACATGATTTAAGGTTAAAGGAAAATGTTTGAAGCATGAGATATTCCAGCTGTAAAAAAAATGGTAGCTCTAAAACTATCCATCTTGTGTATTTATGCAGGTATTTAAGACATAGCACCTGCTGCAGATATCAAATTTACGAAGACATATGCAACAAGTCAGCCCTCACTGTTTCAAAGTTTGTAAACTGCTGCTGCACTGGACTCCCAGTCTGGGCATGCCAGGATGTACTCAGACTAGAAAATGGAGCTGGAGTTGGGGGTTTTTTCCTTACTTTTCTCACTTGCAAAAGCACCCTGGATCTTCCTGAGCATCAGCATGATTTAAAACTGGCAGATGAGTTGCAGGCCTCTTACCCCTCTGCCGTTCTGTGCACTGTGCAGTTTGTGGCTTTCTGGTCAACACCAAGATGAAGTGAGGAACAATGTAAACAGACAGCTGACGGTGTTGTTCCCAACTCAGCAGTGCAAGTGTCTCTGAAGTGACCAAATTGAGGGCTGGTGGCTTTTTCTCCTCTTTCTCCTTAGCTCCATTTTACTGATAGAATACAAGTGGGGTTTGCTTTTAAATGTAGTTTAAATAAATTAAGTAAGATTTATTGCTCTGTTGTCCACTTATGTCATTCACCTCTTCTACTCTCAAGAAAAATAGAAGTGTAGTTCTGTTTTAACTGGCTTGGAATTTTTGTAGTGTGGGGCAAAAAATATAGATTTTTATTTAAATGGGCAATTTATTACTTGATATGTTATACAACAAGAGATTTTCTAGAATAATGTGTTCATTAAAGCTTCTGTCGGTAATGAAAAGGGAAATTAATAGAGATTGGTTGAATGGAAGCAATTAATGCCTTGCATGTTTTATTTTATTCATCTAATTAAAAGATCAGTAAATAACAATAGGTTCAGATTTGCAGTTTGCATCCATGACATTGCTGTTTAAATATTGGTTTAATAGTAAGGAACAGGAAACGTGTCCTGGATGCAAACCCGCTTTTTCTGGCCAAAACCGGGGATGGTGGCGTGCTTGTTCAGTTTGGTTAGGGAGTTCTCAGAAATGTTTGGATGTGTCCACAATCGCTGGTCTCCTCTGGAAGGGCAGTCAACTGTGTGTGTGTGCAGCAGCCACTTTGGTGTAGGGGCTCAGATCAGATTCAGAAAGCACTTTTTCAGTTTTGTCATCTAATCCAGTCATTTTGGCAGCAGGGCAGCTGCTCTTTGCCTGGGGCCTGAGCTGCCTGCCTGATGGCATAGGTACTAACTAGCCTTCTTTTGGGGGGTTCTTGGAGGGCATCTCGTTGTGTTGTTGGTAGAAAAATCTGTATCTCAGCTTCTTAGGATCGCTTTTTCCTACACTTACCTGAGCCTCCTGCTGTTAGTCCAAGGCTCCTGGGGGCTGTGGAAGCTCTCGGGGCTGGAGCAGGGAGCAGAGGTCCCTGTGGAGAGCTGGGAGCCTGGGACACTGCTGGAGCACCCTTCATCCTACTGGGGAGGGGCACAAGAGTGCTCGGTGACAGGACAGGGGTCCTGCCCCATTCCGGGGGTGTGGGGTGTGAGGGAGCAGGGAGCAGGAGCTGATGGATGCCCCAGGCTCCACACAGCCACAGGGCAGGGGTCCTGCCCCATTCCGGGGGTGTGGGGTGTGAGGGAGCAGGGAGCAGGAGCTGATGGATGCCCCAGGCTCCACACAGCCACAGGGCAGGGGTCCTGCCCCATTCCGGGGGTGTGGGGTGTGAGGGAGCAGGGAGCAGGAGCTGATGGATGCCCCAGGCTCCACACAGCCACAGGGCACTGCCATCACCTGAGTCACACGGGAGAAACTCATCGGTCATTTGGGCTTTCACATCAAAGGAGTGCTCTGCTTTGCACTTGACCTCTGTGTAAGAAGTGGTGCTTCATCTATTGGTGTTCATCTATTTTTATATGGTTTACCTAAACTTCAGAGGGTTTACGGTATCAGTTTGAAAAATAATGCAGTTGCTCAATAGAACCCTTTTCTCTGGTCAATAAAAGCTACCTGAAGGGAGAAAGCCTCAATAGCCTTTGATGTGGCACAGTCTGGATTTCAGAGTGCTAAAGAAAATGGTTCCAGATTTCGGTAACAGCCGTCCTGTGCGGCACTGGTATTTCCCACATCACCCTTGCAGTGTTGTGTTCCAAAAGCCTCTTACAAAGGCTGAGGAAGCTTGGTACCCTCGATCAAGAAATATAGAAAAAAGCTGAACTCAGAAAAGGTGAAACAGCACATCTCTACACTCAGCCAGTTTGAAGTTATAAATCTTAAGGTTTCCAGCCACAGTCAGAATGTAGGATATCTTAGGATTCGAAGGTTTGTGATTGGAAAGGTTAGGATGTGATATTTTCTGGTTTCATTGTTTATAGATTAAATTGAAGACTGACTTTATAGGCGCTGCTTTTGTTAGACTGTGGTAATGTAAGAAGACACAAAAATTTTAATTGCAGGAGAAATAAAACACAGGAATGCTTAAACATGTTTTTCTTTCTGTAACAGGTGATAAATCAATATTTGCATGAATCACTGATTTTAAGAACCATTACATTTCCACTTTTATAGTTAATTCCCCTAAGGAAGAGTCAAAACACAACTGTGATGAATCAGTGATTGTTTCAGAGTTAATCCACGCCCATTTTTTAACGTCAAGAATGCTTTTCTTTTTATTTTGAAATTTCAGGAGCTTCAATTTCAAAGACTTACCAGAGAACTGGAAGTGGAAAGGCAAATTGTGGCTAATCAGCTAGAGAGATGTAGGCTTGGAGCAGAGTCACCAAGTATCGCCAGCACAAGGTACAGGTCCTGATGACTTTACTTTCATTTGTCCCATAAATTAAAGGCTTTTTAGTGGTACTTATGTCCTCTCTACGTGTATTTTCACCAATAGCTATTCACCTCTATTAATACCTGAAGGATCAAAAAAATGCAGATTTGCTGTAAAGAGTTATGGGACAGTTTCAAGAGGCCTCTCTAATGATTACAGTGTATTCCAGACACTTTCTGAATTCACACCCAGAGAATCAGTGGTTTCCAGGGTCACCTGGAAACAGCCAGCAAGTCCCAGGAGTACCTGGTTTTGGTGGCACTGCTGGTTAATTTGTCTGGGGGGAGCACAGGATTGCTTAGGTTCCTGGTACAGGGTCTGGCAGAGAGGGTAGAAAAATCAGGTGTATTGGTGAATTCAAGAAGAGAGCTGTTAGAAAAGTTGAAGACTGAAAATGATCTCACTTCCTTAAAATATTTGTGAAAATGTCTGCTTACCTTGAGAAGAAAAGCAAAATACCGATTTTCCTGGTTTCCAGTTGTTTGTAAGGTGTAAAACAAGTTTATGGCATCTTATTAGAGAAATCCCCCTGTACTAAGAATTGAAAGTTACTCAAGTTTTCTATGTAGTGCATGTAGTTGCAGTTGTGTTTCTGATGTAGATTTTGGGGATGGAAGCTCCAGCCCCAGTAAAACCCAGGCTGAGGCTGGCGGGGCACTGGAGCGTGGCTGGCAGCTCTGTGAGCGGCGCCCGTGGGGAGCAGCCCTCTGCTGCTGCTGCTGCTGCCTCACAGCACAGATGTATCCCAACCACGCAGGGAACGGGAATGCTGCAGGATATCTGTGAGCAACATACATGCTTCGCATAATTGTATTTTTAGCTTTTTACAGCTTTTCACTGTTTTATAAATATTTAATAAACAGTACTTAATTTTTTCATCTGTTGCCTTTTTTTGATGACGGCAGCAGTATAGCCAAGCAGGAAGGTAGGCGATGGAAATCACTGCTTTGCTCTCAAGTGGTGCTGTTTAATTTAGAAATACTTTTCACCTTATGGAGTACTTGCAGAGATAATAGGCTTAAACTGTTCCATGTCATGCAAAACCTGCAAAAGATGCGCTGGGAGCTGACCTGTCCAGTCTAGGAACAGGAGATCATAATTGTCTTTATGCCATTTTTTAAAAAATACACACTGCTTAACAGAATCAGGAATCTGCAATTTTCCTAAATGGCAGTGCTGTTCCTGAAGGCTTGCTGTGCTGTGCACAAGTGCTGGCTGAGACCTGGCTGCGACCTCCACCAGCCCCTTCTGCCTTAGCAGAGTGGCACAGCCATGTCACGTGTTCCCTGCTCTGACCTGGAAATTCAAAGCTGGAAAGGGTTTGAGAGCTGCCACATGAAAATGTAAAGCAGTGCTGGTGACCCTTAGTGTGTTTTGTCTCTAAATGACTTAATGCAAAACCTTCCCATTTATCAGGTTTTTGTTTTTGCCAGATTGGCAGCTGGTTCAATTTTGTATCTAGGGTGGCTTTGAACAACAGCAGTGAAATGGCAAGGAAAAGGTGTGGAATGAAGGAAGGGGCAAAACCAAAAAACAGACAAACAACAAAAAATCAAATTAATCAGAACCTCAAACAAAAAAACTAAACCAATCCAGATCCTTAAAAATACAAGTGAGGGAAAAAAATCAAAAGGGTTAAAAAAAAGGCATAAATGGATTTCAGCACAGTTTGTGTGCATGCTCCATCTCCAGTTAGCAAATATTTGTGTTACTGTCGTGTTTGTCTCTATCTTCTCTAATTGAAAACTGTTTGTCACACCAGGCTCTTATGGTATTTCTGATAGAGGAATATTTCTGCATGTCTACTCTACTAACCTAATTCTTTTTCAAGGATAGTAATGGGCTAAATTATCATTTTCCAAAGTGCAGCTTGCCACATGTGGGCTCTCTTTGGATATATGACATGCTGCTGTCAGGAAGAGACAGCAGTGTGACTAATTCCAGCAGCAGCTCAGCACGGGCACTGCAGTGTGTCACCACAGTGGCTTTTAAACAACGGGATGAAATGCACTGGACTTACTGCTCAAAGCTGACAGATTTGCTGTCTTCAAAACATTGCACCTGCTAGGTGGCAAAATCAGGTGACGAGATCTGTAGGTGATGTATGCTGGACTTGTTCCAAAATCATTTAATAAGAGTCAAGTTCAATGTTTAACCAGATGAAGTGTTGAGGAAGCAACTTTCTTCCCACACAGTCAGAGCAGCCTTTTTCATTCCTACATTCTGTGCCTGTAAAGGAAGTTGAAGTAGTCAGGTGTGTTGGGCAGGGATGTGCTCCAGGTTATAGCCTTGTGTGTGTGACAGTAAAGTATTTGTGTGTATTCAGTGTGTGTTACCATTGCCAGCAGCACAGAGCCGTATTGCCTCAGTGTAAGGAATTGAGTTTCCAAAAAGTCTCAGAGCAAAAGGGCAAGAGTGGAATACTTGGTATTCAGGTAGCATGAGAATTCTGGGGCCAGAGGTGGACTTTCAGACACCTGAAGTCTGCATTGGAATTCTCCTTTTACTCGAAGTCTCAGTGTAACTCTAGTTCAGTTTGCGCTGGTGTGTGTCTTTAGCACTCTTTTATACAAATATTTTGTTTCCAGAAAGGCTCCTAAATGGTTATTTTCATTTTAGAAAATAAGTATCTCATGCTGTTCATGTTGCAGAGCTAGTTTTTTGTAATCAGTAGCTGTGGGAGAAAGAAGTAAAATAAAAAGTCATTTAGAGATTGCTACGTCTTACCCAAAATCACAGTCTCATGCTGATATTTAGACACATTCACATCTGATGGACTTTCCTCTTTTTCCTTTAAAGAGCTTTTTGTTTGGAAAACGGCAGTTTATAATCACTGCAAAAAATGATGTATTATTCAAAGTTTGATAGTTTATAGTTAGAGTGAGGAAATACGTTTTCCCATAAAAATATTTAAAGTATCTAATGTTAATAACATATGGATGGATTCTGCATTTGTCTGTAGGGGTAGTCATGCATCAGTACTACTGTGAGCACAGGAAAGCACATGGCTTGGAGGAATGACAAAAGGGTGAAGATAGTTTGATAAAAAATGAGTATTGGAAAAATGCAGGAGAAGGTTGGGTTTTACCCTGATATCAGACACCTGCTTGCCTCTGAAGGCATCTCATTAACCTGGACAGTCTGGCATGTGTCACTCTCAGAGGTGTAGTTGTGTGTCAGGTTGTTTGACTTGTTCTGTCCAAAGGATTGGAATTCTCTCTGGAAAACTGGAAACTGAAAAACCGCTGAAAGAGACAGAAGCAGACCTACAGTTTTTGAAGTGCTTTACATGTAGGAGCCAGTTGCTGTCGAGTGGTGATCCCCAAAGCTCCTGTGCTGGACCCTGCCTCGAGCAGTGACGGCTGCTGTCCGAACAGTGTTTGCTGCTGGTGCTGCTCAGGTGTATGTGCGCTGTGCTGCTGGTGGTGCACACTGGTGTGGGCTGTCACTGACAGCACAACACCCTCAACAGGAGTTGTGTGCTGAAAGTTGTGCTCTCACCTGCCCTGTTGCAGGCACGCTGTGTTGCCTGGTGCTGTGACGTACAGGAAGTTACCGTGAATAATTCCCACTGACTAACAGAGAATTGAACTCGGTAACCAATGGTTGGGTTGTAAAGCACTGCAGCGTGGTATTTACATGGACTATTGAAGTTTATCTGCTGGGGAGTTTGTGAAGTTCTCTCTGATTGATTAAAAACACAATAAAAAGTCCAAACTAACCACAAGGTTCATTTGTGTGATAATTTTTTTTCTTTCTGCAGCTCTACTGAGAAGTCATTTCCTTGGAGATCCTCAGGTATTATCTTTTATGTACAATTTGCTTTAAGCCCAAGTAGATTTATTGTCTTGGCATTCATTGCTTGTTTTGACACTAACAGAACATTTAGCAGCAATGCTACGCATCTTTTCCAAGTGTCTTTTCTAAAGTATGACATTAATGTTTTCTTCGTCACACATGGAACACGTGTGTTCCCTATGTTGCTGTAAAAGGTTGTTGAGCTTACAGGTAGTTGCTAGAACTTTTCTTATATCTTTATGTGCCTTTGCATTTCTGTGTGGGCTGACTGTAACACAAGGCTTGTCATGTATTGGGTCTTTCCTGCAATTAACTAAAATTTTCTTGTGAGTCTTACCCCGGCAAGTAAGGAGCATGAAAAAATACCGCATGTTTTAAGCTGGAAAACTTGGGGTTTTGTTTTGTTTTGTTTTTTTCTTTTTACAGATGTTCTTACTTTACTGAGAAAATCTCTGATAAGTGAAGGTTTTTCTGAGAGTGCTTTTTTACTTTTGTACCTTGGGACAGTGTGAACTTTCTTTCCGAAAGAAGCATTTTTCCTGTACCGCTACGCGTGCTCCTAGTTACACTGGGGGAGAGGGTAGGACTGTACCTTCAAGGTGGCGTTCCCTGGTCTGTTGGAATAATCCCTCCTCCCCGGAGGGGCCAGAGCACGGGGCTCTGTCAGGCTGTGCATCAGTGGGTGTTTGATGTTGTGGAGTCTGCCTGAACTCCGTGGGCTCTGGAGCCACGGGGCCCGTGCAGGGGGCAGGGCAGGCGTGGACAGAGCTCCTGCAAGTCGCTCCTTGTGCTGGGTGACGGAGTGACGGAGTGCTCGTGTCCTGCGGGCCAGCAGCGCCCAGTGCGGCCCCGGGGCGCTGGCGCTGTCGGGTGGAGCTCCCGAGGCCCGTGGTGCAGGGCCCTCCTGTCCCACCCGGGCAGGGCGCCGAGTGCTCTCGGAGCTGTGTGGCTGCTGCACAGGGACCCTGCCTGCTGCTGCTTGTTCAGTCGGGCGGTGCCATCCTTACCGTCTCTGGCATGACTCTGTGTGCCCTTCCTGCCTTTTGTTTTATTCGGGGATTAAAGCTCTCTAACTTGTGCATAATCGTATTTTCTTGGCTTCTGTTGCTGCAGCTGAGGTGAGGCACGTGTTAGCTTTCTCCCTTTACTTTAAAGCTAATATTCTCAGCAGTGTACTTGTATTGCCACGTAACTTCCACTGGTCACGGTGGTGCTTTTCAGGTATTCTTTCAGCAGTGGTTTTAAACAGAAATCAAATTTGTTTTTTCAAGTAATTGAGAAACAAGTCTTATATATTTTTTCAGTGCGAATGTTGGTTTTTGTGAGGTTTGTTTTTTGGCAGTTTTTTAAAGCACGTTGTTTCCCCTTGTTCTATAATGTCCCAATGACGCTTCACAACTGTTACAGATTCTTTCCGAGAGCTCTCCGGTGTTGTTTCACTTATTTGTTTCAGCCAGATGCATTCCATTGCTTTATTTCCTCTTCTGATTTTCCTGGAACTTACTCACTTTTCTCCTTGACCTTCTATTAGTCCCTTCCCTCCCTTCCTCTCTCTCCATCTTTGATCCAGCTAATATTTTTATGTTGTCCTTTAACTCTCTCCTCACATTTGTGTGTTTTTCTTTAGAAATCTCATATGCTCATCTCTGCTAAGCAGTCACTTGATATATGGCCAAAAATTCTCCTTCTGCTTCAATGCTCTATGTGTTAATGCAAACCTAGATGTGTACTTGGCACATCTCTGTATTCAAAGTAGCCTTTCCTGAAGTAATTGCTCAGAAGTGGGCATGTTGGGGAAAAAAACCCCAAATTTCTTGCTTAGAATTTCCTGATCTACCTTTCATTTCCTGCTTACATTTATGCTTGTGATTGTGGCTTGATTGTAGGTTTCATTCCCCAATTCACCTTTTGTTTTGTAGAAGTGTCACTAGATGCTGCTTTATGAACTGTAACCTGAAAATACTGAAGTTAAAGATGAATAAAACCACTGCCTTGAATCACCTTTTCTCTGACTGTAGGTAGTGGCTTGTGTCAAAAGCATCAGTGGATGATAGGATGTGACTGTAGCTGTAATTGCTTTCTGCATCAGTAGAATTATACAGAAATTTTCGCAGAAATATAATGTGATGCTGTTTTGCAGATGCTTATAAATAGAATATTAGATCAGCCATTTCTAAGAAGGCTATTGTTTTATTCAGGGCATTCCTCCTGTTCTGTGGTAGTGGAGACAGATAGAAAGACAACAATTCATTTTATTGTGCTTTCTTGCCTTTGTTAAACAGGCTAAACAATCTTCATTTTTTAGCCCTATGAAGGCTTTGGCCTGGTGGGCAGTGTGTGATGGGAGCGAGGTTGGGCTCCAAGCTCTGTCCTGGGAACATCTGCACTGAACAGCACAATTGGACCTTATTCTTCCTGTGTCTCTCCCCAGACTGATTGTCAGTTTGACATTGATTTAGTATCGTGTAATATCCAGTAACTGAGATAATCGGGCCTTGTATTGGATAAACAAAAAGACTGAAGATTAAAGTATTGAAGTTGGATGTAATCCTAATGTAAATGTCCAAGTCCTCCAAGTGTGTTATTCCAGAGAACATGGAACACCCACTGGTGGCTGTTACCATCTGGTGTTAAGTTGGTGTAACAGGCTGTGAAGTGAGTTCTTGCAATGTTGGTTCTCTGGATCATTTCTAGGCATACTGACAATTTAACTAATGGAAGTTAGTAACACTTCCTATTAGCTCTTAATAAAATTTGGTCATAATACTCCAATAAATTAACTAGCATCACATTTTACAAGCGAGTTTTGACCTAAGAATGTACTGGTAAAGAACTGCTGACTGTCTAGGATTTCTAAGATTTATTGATTTTTAAAAAATCTGACTAGTGTTCCAGCATTCTCCATAACAGCAATTGCTGAGTAACGTTTTTAGTATGAATGTTCCTTTATGGCTCATTCTGCAGATCGTGAGACACCAGCATTTTGTGTCCAGCCACTGGTAAAAGCCAGAGTATTTCTGTGCAGCAAGCATTGCTGCCCAGAGCCCACCGAGCTGCCCAGGTCCTGGCACCGGGCAGGCCTTGGGGCTGGGCTGGTGCTCCTTGGCACGTTCCCTTTGGGTTTGCTCCAGGCTCATTCATGGATTTCTGCAGCAACAATTTACATCTCAGGTGTTACCTTTAAGCACAGCCTCCATTGCCTACTCTGCTTCCTCAGGGAGGTTTAGCTTGGATATTAGGGAGAATTCTTTGTGGGAGGGCTGTCCAGCCCTGGCACAGCTGCCCAGGGCGGCGGTGGAGTGCCCACCCCTGGAGGGATTGAAGAGCCGCGTGCATGTGTCACTTTGGGATCCTGGGTCAGTGGTGGCCTTGTGCTGGGGAACAGCTGGGCTTCTCAGAGGGCTTTTCTGACCTAAACTGTTCTGTGGTTCTGTGCTGCATCGCTGCTGCCTGTGTAACATCAGACCTGAGGGCTTAATATTCCTGTTAAAATAACATCGATTCAGTATCCTCATCTTTGTCCTTTCTCTTCCAGACTCTAACTTTTTCCTTTCTTCATATGAGCACTGCTGTGCCTCCTTTGCCTTTCCTCACAACACTGTCATTTCTCTGTACAGTTCGGCTGACATTCTCGGAACTGAAGTTAGCTTAAGAGGCAAATATTTAGATGGTAGTTTACTAAGTAAAAAAAAGTCTAGAATTTGCAGCAACTGTTGTTCATAGTACACAAACAGGGATGAAATTCAGTTCAGCCTTTTCCATCTGGAGGTGTTGATGACAGGCCCTTAAGCCAAGGGTAGCTGTCCACTGGGCACTGCAGCACAGTTGCAGTGTTTCTATACTTCAGAGCGTACTAGGTAATAAATCAATTTTTCATTAAAATAGGTTGGAACATATGCTTGAAAAATTAGAATTGTAGAACTACATCAAAACTTTCAGGTAACAAAATTCTCAGAGATTTATATTTACGTTCTGTTCATTGTGTTTGGGAGATGATACCTGTCTGCCAGTGAGCTGATTCTCTTTGGTGTAAGTTGAGAAAATGATCATTACTGAGTTTGCAGAAAACTTGCATATGAAACACTGGATTTATCAAAATAATTTATTCTTTCAGATCCTCCGCCCACCAGTGTAAGCAAACCCCAGGTGTCAGAGGGTGTTCACACCAATGCCTATGATATTAGGACAGAAGCAGAGCAAGGGACTCTCTACTCACCAGAGCAGACATCTCTCCATGAAAGTGAGGGTCTGTTGTGTGCATTTTAAATATTAGAATATATTTCTGTATTGACAGTATAAAAACGTAATACAGTTATGAATGCAACAAATAGCAAAGTTATATAATACTTGGTGAACTTGTTCAGTGATTTTATTCTTATGCTGCCTTCATGTCTGCAGGGTCCGTAGGTAACTCAAGAAGCTCAACACAAATGAATTCTTATTCTGACAGTGGTTACCAGGAAATAAGCAGTTTCCATAACAGCCAAAACTTGAACAAGTCAGAGATCAGACAGCAGCATTCCCTTGGCGGACCCCCCAACAACCATGTGGTGAGGAGCGCGCGCGCCGAAGGGCAGACGTCAGTCCAGGTACTGTGGCCAGGCACCGTGCACCTCTGCCTGCGCACCGTCCTGCGGGCTTCGGGGACAGAGCTCTAGGGCTGGGCCCCTTGGCGTGGGCTGAGGTGGTGCTACTGAATCAGTGTTGGTTTGGCACCTTCACTGGTTTCAAGGCGGGAATGGCTTGCAGCAGACGCTGGTTTGCTGGGATCAGCACGTGTGAGCTGGGTCATTCAGGGGGCTCAAGTGAAGTAGCACTCCTGACTGCACAGTACACTGCTATTATCATGTCAAGAAAACATCACTTGCTCAAAATTCACTGTGAAATGGGGGAAAACCTTCCTCGAACTTAGCCCGTATGGAAGCATAGTTCTTAAAGGAAGATGCTGCTTGTGTTCCTGAACATTCTACAGCGTCTAGCTTTTCCCTCCTTTTTGGGTGAATGGAATGATAGTAAGACAGTAATTGTTGGAGTATTTCTGGATTGTACCAGAACTCTTTGTGTTACTATTCCTGAATTTCCAGAGTGGTTGAGTAGTGAGGAAGGAAAGCATAGGTGAAGATTAACATAGCAAGCCAAATGAGAATTAGAAATGGGTGGGTTTTTAATGTTAAATTGTCGTTTTATATACGAAGAAGCACTGGTTAGAAAAAAGTTACAGGGACTCTTGGAGGAATTTGGTTTAGGGTAAAGGCTACACTCGGCTGCCTGTATATACCATTGAGTTGTGTGTGTTTCCTGCTGCAGAACAATATCCGCTGTATGACCTAAATGATGAAACTCCGAAATGCTTTTGGTTTTCAACAGCCTCAAGCAAATACCGCCACGAACCGTGTGATGAGACGGGTCAGCTCGGTGCCCTCCAGAGCACAGTCGCCCTCCTACGTGGTCAGCACCGGCGTGTCCCCGTCGCGGGGCTCGCTGCGGACGTCCCTGGGGGGCGCGTACGGCTCTCCCGGCGCGGCCGAGCAGAGAGCCCTGCCCTCGCACGGCTACTCGTCCAGCACCCTGCCCGTGCAGCGGGCGGGCTCCCCGTACGCCCTGCACCGGCCGGCCTCGCCCTCGGCCGTGCGCCGCGTCGGCTCGCTCACCTCCCGGCAGCCCAACCCCGCCGCCGGCTCCGCCCAGTACCAGCCCGCGGCCAGGGTCGGCTCTCCTCTCGCCCTCGCTGATGTGCAGACCCGAGTGGGTTCTCCAGCCCAGACCCAGCTGGGGTCCTCTTCCCCGAAGCGTTCTGGCATGACGGCAGTCCCGCAGCACCTGGGCACGACGCTGCAGAGGACAGTCCGTGACGTGGAACAGCAGTACGGACAGCAGTACGACATCTATGAGAGGATGGTCCCCCCACGGCCAGACAGCCTCACGGGTGAGTAACGGGCACAGACACGCCACAGCTGGAGAAACCCAGACTGCGGTCCTGGTGTTGCGGGTGGAACGTTGTAGCGCTGGGGCACAATTGTGGTGCTAGTGGCAGGTCAGTTGTAAACACTGATGCCAAACACTCTGCGTCGATCCCAAGTTCCTCAAGAATACTGGCTTTATGGCTGCTGGCCATGCCTTGAATTAAATCCTATGATTTAAGTTGCTCAATGAAACTCTAAGTCTTACAGAGGCATGTCAACATTTTCAGAGATAAAGTACATTTAAATGTGTATGCGGGCTAAATATAAAGTAAAACATACTAGCCTGGAACTAATTTTGTGTGAAGTTCTTTCTTAAAATATATTACTTATTACCACTGAATATTAGGGGTCTTTCCACTAATTCTAGACTGTCTCATACTTCAAGTTAAATACATGGTAACCATTTTAATACTAGCTTAAAATAGAGCCCTAAAAGGTGGAATCTATTCATCTGAGAGGCAGTTCTTGTTAACATGCTGTTACTTTACGTTTTCAGTTTTGTGTCTTACTGATTCTCTTCTGACCCTCATCTGAATGAGCACAGTCAAGGTGATTTTCCAATTAGACCATGCGCCCTTTGGAACAGACGGCAATTTCTGGTTTTTCTTTTGAACCACTCTAGTGCAGGAAACTCCAAAATGCTCTAATTCCTCAGCAAAAGATAAAACGTGTCTTCTCCCTCACCTCTGTCTGCAAGACTTAACAATATGCCAGTTTGATAAGTGGTTGGGAATGAGTTTGATGGGAAAGGCCCTGCTGCCCTCTTTGCTTGCTCAAGTCCTTCTGTTCTCACCCCCTGTAGAAGTGTTTTCTTAGTGATGGCCCAAAGCTTTCCTTGCAGACACTGTGGCAGAGTAGGTCTGGGATTTTGGGGGGGAGAATACACAGATGGAGGATACATTTGGTTACACATCACTACTCCATTGCACTTTTGAAGTTGTTCTGTAATCTCCATCATTTCATCATCCTTGCATAGCTCATTTCACACATTCTGTCGCTTTGATAACGCAATGCCGAAGTCAACAAAGTTGTATACATTTTATACAGAATGTTAAATTTATAGCAAGGTGGAAAAAGCTCATCCAGCTGCAGCATAACTATATATATATATATATATACTCACATCATGGGCTATTTAAACCTTTATAAAGATTTGTCTCCATGTGCTTACATTTTTGCTGCCACTGTCAAGCAGATGTTTGCTCTTACTGCTGTGGACTGTTTCGGTTCCAGGATTACAGCCCCTTTAGGCTGTGCCCTCTGTCACGACAGGATTTCTGTCAGGCCCGTACTTACCCTGTCATTGCTGAATCTGTCCACTGCACGTGCTGACTCAGCCTTTATTCTCTGTGGTTTAGGCTGTAAATGATACCAAAAAAGTTAGGTCGGGAAAGCTCAAGTTGTCAGAGTATGGGCAAAACTTTTGGTCAAGGAAATGCTGCTTTGTCAGTGGGCCTTTCAATATGGGTCATTTAACGATGGAAAAAGTGTAACGAATAAGCCTTTGTGACTGGTAGGTTACCTTTTCCTGGCTAAAGGAAGGCTCAATCCCGACAGCTGTGTTGCTTTGCTGACGATGGCCCACGTAGGCATGTCCCTGTGCTTGGTTGCAGGCCTGAGGAGTTCGTACGCCAGCCAGCACAGCCAGCTGGGGCAGGAGCTGCGCTCGGCCGCGTCCCCGGAGATGCACATCACCCCCATCTACGAGGGCAGGACGTTCTACAGCCCCGTGTACCGCAGCCCCACCCACGGCACCGTGGAGCTGCACCACGGCTCCCAGGCCGCCCTGTTCCGCGCCGGCTCCGGTGGGTCACGGCCCGCTCCCACCGCCGGGGCGGGAGGGACGGCGGCAGGGTGTCCGTTAATGGGGACAGAGACTGGGTGTGAAGGGCTTAAGAGAAGCGGCAGGAGTTAAAAGGCTCTTGTGGTGTTTGCGGGGAGTGCTTGGGGCTATACATCACTGTCGGCCTGGGGTCAGAGTGCTGTCTGTTTGATAGCACGTGCACGGGTACATCCCAGATAAGCCTATTCATGACACACTGAATTTATTGCTTCCTCTCTTGCATTCTCTGTGCATCGCTCTCTTATGAATTGAGTTGGTTCACGGGGTTTTTATTCATCAACCAGAGTTTGCCACTAAAATTACCTACCGCATCTTTCACAGTAAAAATACTGTTTTGCCCAACTTCTCAACAAAGCAGAATGGTACGTGCTACTGCTGAGGATTGTCTGTTGAGCCCAAAATATTCCTCTAGTATCTCGTAGAAGTGCCACTCATGTATTATGAAGAGCATAGGCATTAGATTAGTATTAGGATATACTTTCTGTAGGGAGAAATAATGCATGTTGCAATGCAGTTTGTCCTTTGAGGTTGATTAATAATTTGTATAGTGGTTTCCAAAAACCCTTCAAATATTAGAGTGATTTAGTTAAGTAACTCTCTACAAGTATTTATAAAGAACTGTCAGATTCATACATCATGTTTTTCATGTTTGCTGATGTAACTGCAATACCAAGAGAACAGAGTGCTGAAGGAGGCACCAGTTTTTGCAATTCTCCTGCCTTCCACAACCTAGAATAGATGGAGTTTGTCAGGATGCGCCAATGAGAGAAGAAAGAGAACTAGAAACTGGATTTCTTTCTTTACTTGTTTACTTAATACCACTTACCTTGGAAGAACAAGAGCCTGCACAACAGCTCTGCTCAGATAGGAAGATGCGTGTTCTTGTTCCCTAACCACTCAGCTTCATCTTTGCAACGATCCACATGTTGCCTTTTGTCAGGGAAAGTGTACACATAGTCAGGAAAAGCAAAATATCATATAAACAATATGAATTTTTGTCTACTTGTTCTTCCTTTTTGGTACATCTGTTGGGTTGATATTATGAACTTAGAAAACACTTTGCACCCAGATTTCTGCTTGTTGGCACGGGATGCATTTCCTACTTTTAAATGCTCGTTGAGGGAAGCCGAGGCACAAGTCTGAATCCACTAACCCTTTCATTCTGTAACCAACCTCTCCATTTCCATGGGGCACTGAGGAATTGCTCCGTGAAATGTGACATCAGCCTCCAACGTGGAGCACAGCACGCCTTTTCAAGTCTGAGGGTTTTTTTGCTTAAATAGGTGTCGCCCGTTCTCTTCAGCAGGCACTTGTTACTGGCCGGTTTTGACACTGTTTTGTCCTAGGCATGGGTAACCTGCAGCGGTCCTCCAGCCAGCGTAGCACCCTCACATACCAAAGAAACGCCTACGGGCTGCCGCCGGCGGAGCCGCTGCGGGCGCTGCCGTTCCGGCTGCCTGAGCCCGCCTACGGCCGCCTGCACCCCGCGCCCGACGGCGGCACCACGCGCTCGCCCTCCATCGACAGCATCCACAAGGACCCCAGGCAAGTCCCGCCGGGCGGAGCCGTCCCTGCGCACCTGGGCGCCGCGCCACTCCTTCCAGTGTTCGCTGCCACAGTACTGCACGCAGGCCGTCTCCTGCAGGAGGAGAAAGCGGCGTTACGCGTTTTGTTATTGCGCTTTTCTTCCCTGTTTGTTTTTATGGAGGAGCTGTTACAGGAAACACAGCTTTGATGAGATTTGACCGGATTATTGCAATTTTTTCTTAGTAACCTGTAACACTGTAGCGAGATTTCTCTTCATATGAATGGAAATCGGGGCTTGAAAATTCAAAAGTACAGACCTAATTTATTTGAATGAATTTTTAATGAACAGCCTACTTAAAATTCAGAACAAAGTGTTAAAGCTATTTATAAATGTGCCATTTTGAAAGTGGACGCACATATTTCTGCAATAATTACCGGTTCGATGTTGTAGATGTCTGTGCACAATTGGGGCTGTAGTAGAGTCGTCATTGTCATTTACTCCAGATGCTGTGCACTAAAACCTTGTATTTAACCTGGGAGTATGAAAGCCCAGGCAGTGTACAGCCTGGAAGGGTTTATGTGTGTGTTTGATGTGGATTTGGAATTGGTAGGAATTGCAGTCCCTCCTCAGGCTGCTGGTTCACTGAGGAGCCAGCTCGTCCTGGAGGAGCTGGGCTCAGCTGTGCCTCCAGGGCTGTCCTAGGCACATGTGGGGCACCTCAAGCAGGGGTGGTGAGACTGGAGCTTCTCGCTGCATTCCCCTGCTCCTGTCTACAGCAGCTCATAGTTATCTAGCCCGGGCCAGTCCTGTCCTCTCAGCAATGAAAACGCTGCTTTAATGGGTTTTGTTATTCCATTTATAAGTGGAAATTGATATATTTAAATTTTTTAAAATAGATACGGAGAGACTGAATTAATTTCATTTAACTGAACGGTGCATTCGTCCAAATGATGTTAATAGGATAATCTTAGCCCTAGATAGTAAAGCTTGGAGGCTGCCTGCTCTGGTGTGGTGGCCAAAAGAGTTTCTTACAGCAGGGATGCTTCCCATTCATAGCAAGGTTCTTTGAAGAAACTCCGACTCAGTTGTTACTGCTGATGCGCCTTCTTAGCTTGTAGTCTTCCAGAGGAATTATTTTTACCTTCCATTTAATCTGTTGCAGTTTCTGATGTGCATATCAGGCTGTGGCAGGGGAGCGTGTTGCACAGCCTCTGAGTGGGCTGTTAGGAAGCAGCACTCTGGAGTGACTAGCTTTACTAGAAAGCCAGTTTCCCCGTGGGTTTTCCTAGCATTAGTATGGAGAAAGAAGCCCTGAACTGTTGAGCAGTTCAAAGTGGGCACAGACCTGAGCTTCCCCTTCGTGTGACTGACTCCTGGGGAGACCTGAGTGGCCGGGCCAGCAATTAGTCTTGGAACAGCCTCCCAGCTACTCTTCTTGGAATACACTTTGCTGGTTTTTTGGTTTGTTTTGGTTTTGGTTTGGGGGATTTTTGGTGGGGTGCTTGGTTTGTTTGTTTGGTTGATTGTTTTGGGGGCTTTGGATTTGGGTTTGTTTTGGGTTTTGTGTTTACTTGGATTTTTGAGCCTGGGAAAACTTAAGATAGTACTTTATCCCCCACCCAGTCCTCCTTTACAGAAGGCAGAGATAGCCCAGCAAATATTAATGGCTGTGCTTCTAAATCTGCAAACTGGGCGTGTTTCATGACTGTCCCAGGATTGGTCTGCACAAAATTATTGTGGTTTAATGAAGGAGATATTATTTAATAATTTTAATCCCTGAAAAACTCAAATCAAGCCAACATCCTATCTGATCCTGACAATAACACTTCAGGACGTGCGGGTTTTGTTGAGGTATAATTGGCTTCTGCCTAGGGAGAACATTAGGTGCTGAGAGAAAAATATTGTGTGGAAATGATGCCCCTAAGCAGCACTGTTGAGGGAGTATCTTTTGCATTAGATTTTTTGTAGGTTGAAGTGTTTGAGCTGGTGTAACTTAGTGATTATTTGTATTTGTGTGGTCCATAAGCCAGCTGAGGCACATTGGATGTAATGTCCTTTTCCAGCTGGGAGACTGAAAGGTGGTGTGACCCACTGTTATCCCATTACACGTGGTTCTCCTTCTAGCCCTCTTACTCCAGAAGAGAAGTGAAACTGTTGGAAAGCCATGCAGATGCTGGGTAGCTGTAGCTGCTAACTGCCCACGGTTTGTGAGCAATGCCTCCTGTCCGTGTGTCCCTGCAGGGAGTTTGCGTGGCGAGACCCGGAGCTGCCGGAGGTGATCCACATGCTGCAGCACCAGTTCCCCTCGGTGCAGGCCAACGCCGCTGCCTACCTGCAGCACCTCTGCTTCGGGGATAACAAGGTGAAGACAGAGGTACGTGCTGCTTCTGCTGCTCTTCCAGGGAAACCTGCCAGGAAAACTAGGCCTCTTCCCTTTTTGTCATCATGACGCCGGTTTTGGGACCCTCTTGTGCTCCTGTGCGTACCAGGTGGATGCTAATATTGAACTGCCTGGGGCTGTGTAACTATGCACACGCAGATTCTTCCTGCCATAAGAGCTGCATGGAAATTCTGTGGAAATATTTTACCTTGAAGTTGTGTCATCCAGCAGAACTCTGCAGTAGGTTTGCCAGAGCCTGGCTTCGTGTTGCCTGTTGGTGACTGGGGACTAGAACAACCAGGAGGTCTTTCATTGGTTTTTATCGAGGCGGTTTGAAGCATCGTCGGGAATGAGTGAGCTGTCAGGCAGAGGAAAGGAGCTCAACCCTAGGGAAACATGGAGGAAACTGTGTATGTCACTCTGATAATAATTCAGATCATTATTGAAATTTCTTGAAACTTTGCATTCAAAGACCTGCTGTTTTTGCAAAGCAGGATAAGCTGTTGATTTGAGGGAATTTGCCTTTTCATTTGTATCCTATGTGTGCGTGTGCTAGATGTTGTTTTCAGTATAAATTGTGTTTGTGATAATATAATGTTGGTGCAACTTTTGTAAGAAGATAGCCCAACATAATTCACTGTTGCTGGGAGATGAAAAATGGTGGGTTTGATGATCTGGTGACGATCACAGTGATAACCAGCTCTTAGTTCCAATATTCCCTAAAAAGATATTCTGCGGTATAGGAAATTACTTTTAAAACTGGAAACAAAACGGATGCAATAACAGTTCTCTGAACACAGCAAGTGTCAGAGAATGACCCTCAGCCACTGCAGTGGGGTGTGGGGGCAGGTTCGGGCCCCTGTAGCAATCAAGTCAATCAGGTTCGGCAGCTGTTTCTTCTGGAAGTAGAATGGGAAGTCCTGTTCTCATAGAAACAAAAGCCTTTTACATCTGTGCAGTGAGGTGTGTGAGATCAGTGGGTGCTGATGGTCCTGACATGCCACTTTGCAGGTCTGCAGGCTAGGAGGTATCAAGCACCTGGTGGATCTCCTGGATCACAGAGTCCTGGAGGTTCAGAAGAATGCCTGTGGTGCGCTGAGGAACCTGGTTTACGGGAAGTCCACCGATGAGAACAAAATAGCCATGAAGAACGTGGGGGGCATTCCTGCCCTCCTGCGGCTGCTGAGGAAGTCTGTCGATGCCGAGGTCAAAGAGCTGGTGACAGGTGAGCTTGGCAGGGAAGCCAGCAGACACCTATACTGCAAGATACTTTGACCAGTTGGAAGTTATCTTGATCAGTTAGAACAGCACAGAGTGTACAGTCACCGGGAGAAGTGAATGCTGAGGTAGTTGCACGAAAGCTCCACCTAGGATGGATTTTCCCTCATGTGAGTCTCCTGCACACACAGCCAGTATGTATTTATTGATTCTGAACATTCCTTTTATTACAGGCTTTTTTTACCTTTTCTTGACAACAGTTTTAAATAAGATCTTGCAGAATTTGTAAGATGGATCCAAACTATGTAAATGGTACTTAATCTGAATTATAATCAAGGATGACTTCTTCAGAAAAAGTATTTAAGCTGTGTTTCATGATGAAAAAGAAGATTCAATGCTGTGTTCAGCATGGCATTTGTATATACAGTTCTGCTGGTAATGCATGTCAGATTTCATACTTCTGTATCTGAATGTCACGTATGGGGACTTTGCCAGGCCGGGGACTAGGGATTTCTGCCCAAGGATGAAAGATGGATAGCAGCTCCATGTGGTGGATGGATGGATGGATGGATGGATGGATGGATGGATGGATGGGACTTGCTCTGGTCTTGTTACTGTTGTTTCCAGGAAGAAAGTTTCTGTGTGATTTTTACATTCCTTCTTGTGTGTTCAGCTCTGCTCCTCAGTACCCGACATCCCCAGTATTTGCTGCGAGGTAGCAGGAATGTCAGGGCAGGCCACCCTTATCATTGGGAAAAAAACAAGCCAAAGCCATGCCCTCCTCCAGTGTTCACCTTGTTCACCTTGCTTTCCTCCTTTTTGGATGCTGGCCCTCCGTGTTCTGCCTGCTCTAGAATTACATCACATATTGAAAGTAATGTATTTTAAGTTGTCGGTGTTGCTCCACGTTTGTTTGCCCAGTCTCTGCTGACTTTACTGCTCTGGAAATGTCTTCTAAGGGGTTCTCTGGAACTTGTCTTCATGTGATGCCGTGAAGATGACAATCATCAGAGACGCCCTGTCCACGCTGACAAACACTGTGATCGTGCCCCACTCGGGATGGAACAGCTCCTCCTTTGATGACGATCATAAAATCAAGTTTCAGACTTCCCTCGTTCTGCGCAATACGACAGGATGCCTGAGGTATTTGCTCTTCTAGAATGCTCCCTTTTGAAGAGTAATCATGTTATCCAGCAGGTCTTTCTTGTGTTGTCATTTTAAATACAAAGGAATTGTTTTAGTCTATAAATTACAGAGTTCCATCATGTAGACAGCTTTTCCAATTGTCTTTTTTCTTTCCTAATAGAAAAATATTAAAGTTACCAAGTTAGTCACCAAGAGTTGGCAGTCCATTACCAATCAGTTCTGCAAACTGTCCAATAAGTGATTATGTGTCTTTCCTTGCATACCCCGTGTTCCTTTGTCATTGCAACCTTCAGGAACCTCAGCTCCGCTGGCGAGGAGGCGCGAAAGCAGATGAGGTCCTGCGAAGGCCTGGTGGATTCGCTGCTCTATGTGATCCACACCTGTGTGAACACCTCGGATTATGACAGCAAGGTGTGTGCACGTCTCACCTCCAGACACCTCAGTGCTGACCTGTGTGTGTGATCCTGGGGTTTGCATCGCTCAGCTGAGCGAGGTGATGGCCTCAGCTCACCTGGCACCGCTCCCGGCCCCAGGTTACCCAGGCACAGCCAAACCCCGCTGCCTAGCACTGGGTCACCTCTTGTTTTCAGCAGGGCTGCAGTATCTGTTTCTGAATGAAACAGTAATAAGCTCTTATGCTTTTCATTTTCAATACTAAAGAATAAGCCACTGTAGCAGAGACCACTCTTATAAATATTGTCAGATTTGAGAGAGATTGCATTTCCCCAGAGAAGCGCCAAAACGCAGCCCAAGGCCCAGCATTAGAGTTTAGCCTCTGTGCTCCCCGTGCCTTTTCTCCTCTGCTGAACTGGTTTGGTTTGGTTGGTGTCTGTGTGGGGAAGAGCTGGTGACATGGTGCCTCTCTGGTTTGGTCCAGACAGTGGAGAACTGTGTGTGCACCTTGAGGAACCTTTCCTACCGCTTGGAACTGGAGGTACCTCAGGCGCGGCTGCTGGGAATCAATGAACTGGATGACTTGTTGGGAAAAGAGTCACCCAGCAAAGACTCAGAGCCAAGCTGCTGGGGGAAAAAAAAGAAGAAGAAAAAAAAAACTTTGCAGGAGGATCAGGTTTGTATTTTCCATGTACTGCAAATACCTCAGGTGAGGTTTGGCGCATGGTGGGAGAGGACGTAGCTTGACAAAAACAGTCCTGCCTTGAATGACAATATGGAGATTTTGTCCAGTTACAAATCTGCATTCCTTTCTCAGTGGGATGGAGTTGGCCCTATTCCAGGATTTTCCAAGTCTCCTAAAGGGGTGGAGATGCTCTGGCACCCGTCGGTGGTGAAGCCATACCTGACGCTCCTGGCAGAGAGCTCCAACCCAGCCACTCTGGAGGGCTCTGCGGGGTCACTCCAGAACCTTTCTGCGGGCAATTGGAAGGTATTGGAATTCCTGCTCCTCCTCCTCCTCACTTTGTGGTCCGGCTGTTTTTCTTGTAGAACCCTGGAATGTGTTTGGGGGGAACGTGCCATTTTCCAGGGTGCACCTGAGCATTCCCCTCTTGTCTGTGCAGTAGTGCCCATGTGCTGCAGTCGTGTTTCCACAGTGAAAAGCCTGGGCAAAGAGCAGGGGCAACAAGGGCCATATGGAAGCTGGCCTTTATTTTAAATGAACAGAAAAAGCTTCTTCCAGTGCATATCAGATCAAAACCATCTTCTGGCGTCTTCTAGCTGTGAGTTCTGGTGGGAGGGGGCTGTTGTAATAAGACCAGGACAAATAAATTTATTTCATTTCCATACAGTCTGGCTGTTGCATATAATGTGCTACAAAAGCAGCACATGAGAACACTATATTGTGTCATGTATTTGTCACGGAGAATTTAAAAAACACAGCAAGAATTAATTGCTTCCTTTGCTTGCAGCAAGCCAGCTAAGCCTTTTTCAGTTTGATCATTCCGAAATTGGTGTTTAAAAAAAAAATACAACAAACAAAACCCGAACCTCCTGCTCCCTTTTCAGTAATCATCACCTGTTCCAATACTTTCTCCCTCTGTAAGAGGACTGAGTGAGAAATGGCCAAGAGCCAGCTGTGTGTAATCACAGGGAAAGCACGGCCCAGGCTTGTCCCGTCCTATTGGAAAGGCCCGTGAGGGTGGCAGAGCAGGGCCGGTGCTGACAGGCTCCGTGTCAGTTCGCAGCCTACATCCGCGCCGCCGTCAGGAAGGAGAAGGGGCTGCCCATCCTGGTGGAGCTGCTGCGGATGGACAACGACAGAGTGGTGTCATCTGTGGCCACTGCCCTGAGGAACATGGCCCTGGACGTGCGGAACAAGGAGCTCATTGGTACGTTCGGACCGGAGGGAGCGCCGGCGCCGCGCTGTCACACCTTGGCTGGGAGAGAGTCCCTGCTGGGAGCGGCACACCTGAGCTGTGCCGCATCAATGAGCAGCTTTTCCACAGAAATATTGCCATGTTAGGTTGCTGCTGGCCACCGTTATGGATGGGTCAGCCAAACCACACAGAAAACCCTCAGCGCCAAACGGGATGGAAACACAGCTCTGCTTCCTTGGAGCTCGGTGCTCACCTGCTCAGAGGGTGCAGGTCTCCCGCGTGTTCCCAGGGGATGGAACAGCTCTGCTGCCATGACAGCAATGCTTTTTCATCAATCTTGGACAGGAAGAGAGGGACAAAACCTCCTGGTAAAGTATTTCCAGGAAAACACAGATACAGAGCAGCTCTATGTCTTTGCTGAACTAAGTCATCAACACAGCGGTGCTTGCTAGAAAAACTTACTGTCATGTCAATTCTAATATTTAACCCTTTAGCATTCATCTGTGTCTTTCTTATCTAGCATTACAAAAAACCTCAACGAAATAACAATCAGCTTTCCTGCCTTTCCTGCCCTGAGGTTTCTCAGGCTGTTAGTGTTGAACATGCTTCAGCCTCAGGCTTCTGTGGCTTCAGTGAACCCTGTTAACAAATGGTGCGATATAAAAAAGTCTCATTTTGGTACAAAAGCATTTTCTGTGTGTAGAATTGTGGGGTCAAGGATATAACAGCTGTTCATAGAGACAGGAGGATCGTTATTCTCTAAAAGAGAAATACAGGTGAACAGAGCTTTGTTATCTGTTTCTGAAACTTCTCCATCTGGGACATTCAGAGTGTGTTTCCCTGCAGTGCAAATGTTACAAGTGAGAAATGTGTAAAGAGAGAATCCTATTCCATAGCACCAGCCCTGTGCAGGTCAGACTCAGGTGATATTCAGGATGTTTCCCCCAATTCTGGCAAAACTTTTCAGTTCAGGAACAATCCTCCACCTGCTCCCTCTCCCTGCCAAAGCTGTACCTCTGAAAGAATTTCTGGCCTCGACACACTCTGAAACAGACCATTGGATAAAACACTGCGAGATGTGAAGCGAGTTGTGCACTGCCCCATGCTAGAAATCGTCCTTAGCAGCTTCTCTGCTGGGTTAGGAAAGGAACAACGGCTCACAGGGTCACACTGGAGGAAATGAGAGGTGAGGACTCCAGCAAATTGCAAGTATGTCAGAACACGCAGCACATGGCTCCAGGGTTGGCAATGGCAGGGTGTTCCTGCAGACAGCAGTGTGGGGATAGTTTTCCAGCGGGTTTCCTTTTGCCTGCAGAATTCCTTTTTTGTTTATTTTTTTTCCTCTCAGGCACATTACACAAGTAGATAGCAAATGACTTGGTGCAAAGCTCCTTCGTTATTCGCTGTTATGTACAAATACATGTCTGCTATAAAATCAGTTAATCATTCAATGAACAGTACAGCCCAAGCAGGAAGAGACCTCGACCTTATCTTAGTTACTGTCCCTTGTGTGCAGTTTTCTCTGGCGTCAGTCAGCCACTGGAGCCTGACAGAGCTGAGTTGCTGACAGGTAGCAAACCAGGTGAACAGAACATCCAGAAGAAAGGATTCCTGGTTACTGTAAGGATTCCTTTAATCCTCGCGTAGAAGAAGCGCGGCAATGTGCACTGGTCTGTCAATCATAATAAGTAGCCTGACATTTTTCCTTAAAGAATTCTGCTTTCTCCAAATACTTGTTTAAAGAATTCCTCTTTTAGTGCAAAATTCAGCTTCTCACACTTTTAAGCTAAAAGGAAGAAAAATTGAAGAATTGTTATGTGGTGTCTCTTGACTCAGTGTAAAATGTGAATTCTTGACAGGTTTTGATACTGTGCCGCTCCTCCCTGCCCTCAGGTGCAGTCGCAGCCCGCGGGAGCGAGCTGTGGCCTGACCCGTGCCGTGGGTGTGTTTGCAGGGAAGTACGCCATGCGGGACCTGGTCAATCGGCTGCCGGGGGGCAACGGGCCCAGCGTCCTGTCGGACGAGACGGTGGCCGCCATCTGCTGCGCCCTGCACGAGGTCACCAGCAAGAACATGGAGAACGCCAAGGCCCTCGCCGACACCGGCGGCATAGAGAAGCTGGTCAACATAACGAAGGGAAGAGGTGACAGGCAAGTGGGCAGCAAAGACCGTACCCGAGCTGTTTGTGTCCATTTGAAGTGCTTTAGAATGTGGGAAATGGTTTTTTGAGTGAAAAAAGGATCTGCCTCTGCGGTGTGGGTCTGAGGAGCTGTCAGCGGGAGTCTCACTGGGACGCAGGAGGCACCGGTGCCGCTGCCCTGGGCAGTGTTCTCTGCCCCGGGCTCCTGGAGGCTCGCACAGCTGCTCACAGTGACCGTGGCCATGGGACCTGTTCAGGTTCAATGAGTTTACCAGTCACCTCTTCAGCACCGACAAGATTAATAACCATTTGGAGCTTCTCCAAGTCAGACTACGTGGGCACCTTTGTCAGATGTATCCCGGCAGCTGTGAATTGTATCTAGTGCAGCTCTTTGGTCAGGGAAAGGAGAAGGTGGCTGGGGATGCCCTCGAGGCTGAGGGGAGCCAGTCCTGCCCGCTGTGCCAGGGCTCCGGGGAGGCCGTCACACGCGTTCTCTGCCAGCACCGTGGCCGCCTGGTGGAAGCGAAAGCCGTGAGCGTGTGCCGGGTCAGCCGCAGGAGGCCCCTGTGGCTGGGGGACGGGGTAGCAGGAGCCCCATCTCGTGGTGAGGCTGCTGGCCTGGCTGTGCTCATGCAGGTGACGCCGTGCCTGGTTTGCCCCGCAGCAGCAGGTTCAGGCTGTTACAAACGGGAATGCCGTTCCTTTGTAGTGGAATTCAGTGGCTTTCTAACGCTGTCGTGTTCTTCACCTCCTCAGGTCCTCACTAAAGGTTGTCAAGGCGGCGGCCCAGGTACTGAACACACTGTGGCAGTACCGAGACCTCCGGAGCATTTACAAAAAGGTAAACTGTAAAATTAGCTTACACTGGAAAACAGTGCCACTGAACTCCTCATTTATTTACAACTTGCAATTTATTCTGATGTGGTTTTCTTTTTGCCACTCCACAGGATGGATGGAATCAAAGTCACTTTATTACACCGGTATCGACACTGGAACGAGAGAGATTCAAATCCCATCCTTCTCTATCCACGGCCAATCAGCAGATGTCACCTGTCATGCAGTCAGGTCAGTCAGGGAGGGTGAACGCGACCTGCCGTCCCAATATTTTTAACTCAGCATCTCAGTGTGGTACTGATCCCATTTAAAACAGGTCAGGCTGTTGCTCCTTGGTGTTTGAGCAAAGCACTTCACGTGCTCTGAGTGCTCTGTGAGCTGTTGGTGCACAGTGAAATCCTCAGTGACCAGAGCCGGACATTGTTACCAACAATGTTCAAGGCCGCTCCTGCGCTGGGTGGGGATTGTGGAGCGGCCTCGTGGAACATGGGGACCTGACAGCATAAACAGCAACGCGCCCACAGCGAGGAGCTCATTTTCATGCCCAACTGTGTTCCGTAAGAATGAGAAACCAAACCCAAAACCCTCACTTCTCTGACTCCTCCTCATTTATTTCTCACCTTTGTTCCTTCAGTGTCTTCAGTGCTAGGATTTAGATCTTCAAGACGGCTGATACAAAACCTACCTGAAGTCTTCTGTTTTGTCTTCTTTTGGCGTTTTATTTTACCCAATTTACTCTTCTAGAGACCATCTAGAGCAGATCTCTGTTAGTACTGAGAAATACCTACCTAGTGTGACTGCTAAAATTAGTGACCAGTTCCTACAACACTTGTTTAATTGCTTCTTTACATAGAAGGAGCAACCCCAACGTATTCCTTTATGACATGGTTGACTTGAAAAACAAGGACTCCACAAGGGATTTATTTTCCTACAAGAAGTAAACCTGTTGTGGCATTCGCGCCAGAGTTCCTCTCACCCACCATGGAAGCCAGTACAGCTTAGGCTCAGGGAATGACTGGATTCCACCCAAGTGTAAAAGGATATTCTGACACCAACTGTCAAATTTCTATCTCGGCGCTTTCTCTCTCAGGATACAGCAGCAGAACAACTGTATTACTCCCGTTCTTTGAATGACAAGTAGGAAGCAGATGAGCAGCTCTAATTTAATATTCAAAGGATGTTGTATTTCAAAGAGGGTTTAGTAAAAATTCCTAATAGGAAGTGTCTGCTTTCCTGGTCTAGAGCATGAGCAAGCCCAAGGGAGTCAGTGGAAGTTGGTGCAAGGAAGGCCCACGTCCCCAGAGGGGCTGTGCAGCACCGTGCTGGGCACAGCAGATGCCTGCTGGGACAGAAACACTTGGCCTGAAACAGTTGTTCTTATTTCAGTGACTTCATTCTTAAAACACACACTGTTATGTTGACCCATGTCAGAATTTTAACAACATGGCATATTTAGCCATGAATACGCCAGGAAAATACCAGTAATTAAACCATCCACAATAACACAGAATTCTGAGCTATGATGTCATGGACACATCAGTGGAAGATTATCGTTGAACTAATATTTTGAAGCAATATTTCTAGAAATTGTTTTTAAGTATTTTTCTCCTGTCGCTGGAGTCTTTCTGAGCCAACAGAGCCCAAGTGATCTGTAGACCAGGGAGGATTTGGCAGAACAAAATTCTTACAGCTGCAGTTGAGATCCAGCTGCTAATTGAGGAGCACAAAGTGATCCCCTGCTGGGCTCCCCCCGTGGCCGTTGGCCTCCCCGAGCACACCATGCTCAGGACTCACCTGTGTATACAGGGGTCACTGGGCCAGGTAGGCTGGACAAGGGACAGGGTGGCCTTGAGTATCGTCTTCTGCCTGCACACAGGTGATGTCCTAGGCGTGGCAAGGTCCCGTATCTGGGCTGTGAGCATCACAGCAGTCCTGTGCCTGTGAGCACCACGGAGCAGTGACTGCCCCTTGCAGTCCCTGGTACCTTGCTGGCAGCTCTGGGGTGTTCACCCGAGAACGGCTCCGGCTGTCCTGTCCCTACCCACCCCCTGGCTGGGAAGCCTTGGAGCAGGAAGTGGTGAGGAAGGCTGGGTGTGTGAAAGGCTTTTGCTGTCCATCCTGAGAACCTCTTTTCCCATCAGTTGGCAGCACGTCCTCGTCGCCGGCTTTGCTGGGAATCCGAGAGCCTCGCTCCGAGTACGACAGGACACACCCTTCTATGCAGTATTACAGCGGCCAGGGCGATGTCATTGCACACAAAGACATCTACACTGGTAAGAGACCAGCCGAGGATCTTCCCAAACAGAGTCCTGTTCCCTGTGGGAAGGGTTCACAGTCAGACACAGCCAAATGCGTTGGCAGGCTGGTCACTGCCAACTGTTTCTTTCCGTTTCCACGTGTGTTTCCTGGTTGTGGGTGGGTGGCACCCAGCTCTGCTGTTCTCTGTAAAACTGCCCGGGACCAGAGTAAACACAGATCCCTTTCTATATTGGAAGGTGAGAGGCAGTTGGAATTCGTATTTTTATTTAAAAGAGTAGTACAGGAAATTGTATTATTTTGTACATCATATTGTGATGGTGATGTTATAAATTTTAATGTGCAGTTGTATATTGTTATATTACTAAATTATACCGAGATTTCGTCTTTTCTCTGATCTCTCTTTTCCTTCTTACTGTGTCACATAAGTAGCAAACCAAGAGATGACAGTGACTAAAGAGAAGGAAACTCCTTGCTTTAACGATTTTGAGTGTGTGAAATGATAAACAGCAACATAAGCCTCCTGGCTTTACTGTAACTGCTGCCGAGGGACAGCAGTTGCCTTCATTCTGTTATTGGATTGTATCATTAGTAGGTACTGAAATCTGCAGATTTAGTAGTGTGGGTGCTATGTACAAGGCAAGATAAAAACCCATAGACTTACGGCTGGATGAATAAAGACTGAGGTTTCTGCGTTTAACTTTTCTCGCAGGTTCCAGCAAAGCGTCACCAATTTACATCAGCTCCTATTCGTCCCCAGGCCGAGAACAGAGCCGGCGGCTGCAGGTGAGGCAGGTTTGGGCGCTGCTCTGCCCAGGCTCGGCAGGAGGGGCTGGGGCAGTGCCCTGTTCCCAGAGCTGGGGCAGTGCCCTGCCGGGGCAGAGCCCCGGGGCGGCCGGAGCCGGGCTGGCTCCGTATGGTCACCTGTCCTGGCCCCTTCTTACGGCGCGATCTGACACTTTTCTGACTTGAGTTGGCTTTGGGCTGCTTTGGGTAGCTGTGCCCACGTTCTGCACTTACTCTGCTTGAGCTCTAAAGTTGTGCCCTTCTGGAGTTACTCCCTTCAATGATGTAGGAGGAGACACACAGCAGACTCAGGGGCATTTCCTCCATTTCCCTGGGTACATTTCACGGAGGTTTGAAACCTGCGTTACTGCCATGGGTAGAGCTGCACTTGGGAAAAGTCTTTTCTCTGCTAATTATATTTTCGAGAGTTCATTTTGCTCTCATCTTACCAACAGCATCAGCAATTGTACTACAGCCAGGAAGATACCAGCAGGAAAAACTATGACGCCTACCGGTTGTACCTGCAGTCCCCACACAGCTACGAGGACCCTTACTTTGACGATCGAGTTCACTTTCCTGCTACTTCAGATTACACAACACAGTATGGACTGAAATCAACCACCAATTATGTAGACTTTTATTCCACCAGACGATCTTCTTACCGAGCAGAACAGTACCCGGGCTCTCCTGACTCCTGGGTGTAGCACCAGAGAGAAAATCCCAGCGTGCTTCTTGTCTGGCTTGAGAAGGACTGGAATGGCCCCGTGTTGTTTTGGTTAAGAAATGTGAAAGTGAAAGAAAAGAAGGAAAAAAGGACGATTGATTTTTTTTTTTTTCTTTTTTTCTTTTTTTTTTTTTCTTGAGTGAGGAATTGTCAGGAGAAAAAGCTGGCAGGGATGGTTTTGCTCTGCTTAGGTGTTAGGTATCATTACTTGTAGCTCCTGTAGTCTGGTGAGGGTGTGGGCGATGTGATGAAAGGTTTGAGAATTGAGTACGATGGATTTGGAAAGTGTGTAGGTCAGAGCAAATTAAAACTGATTTTTTTTATGTGAATAAAAGTCTTGTTCTGATAGTTTGTACAGAAAAAATCCAATGGCTGCCCTTGTTTTATTGCTATTACTGAATGTCAGGATTGTATGCTACTGCGTCATGTAAATTTCTTCGTTGGTGTAAATATGGAAATGCCACTGGTCTCAAGTGCCATCCATTTGTAATGCAGTGTGTCATTGAAAAAGGAATTTAAAACATCATGCACCAAAAAAAAGACCCCAAAACCAAGAAAGTGTTATGAATTCTAAGAGGAAAAGAGCCCAAACTTTAAAAAATGAATAGTGTAATTTTGAAGCACAAAGTCCAGTCCAGTATATCCATATCTCTCCCATTCCCTGCCTATTTCATAAGGAACTTCACTGCCATTTTCTATGCACATGGAATAACAATAAATATGGAAGTCTCATCCATGGAAAGCTGTTCCCTGCTCATTTTTTTCTTATTATTTTCTGTGTGTGATATTTAGAAACAAATACCATGAAAATGAAGTCCAATTGCACACTCTAAAGCAGGTTAAACATATCAAAACATTTGAGCCACTTTCCCAGCTCTCTCCAATGGAAATGTCCTGAATGTGTCAGGCTGGCAGCCCAAAGTGCTAAATCCAGCACCTTCCTGCCAAGATTCCTCAGACCTGTGTTTTTACTTTTGGTATTGACAATCCAAGATCCTTCAGAACTCCAGCCTGTTTTCTTTCCAGCACTCCTGTACCCCTCCTCTTGCTCTCTCAAGGAAACTGGGGTCACCTTGCTGTCCTGGAAATGATAGTCTCCATTCTGACTACATTCTGCTTGGATTTCTTCCCAATAAAAATGTTTGATTCTTTTTAAGTAACTAAATCACCAACTCTGCTGTGCTGTAGAGTCTGTTGCCTCTACCCTGTCTGTACCCACCATTATTGCTCCACATCACTGCATTTTCCTTGGGTTTTCGGGGTCTTCAGTATTCTGAAGAAGGATTGAGAGCACTGGGAAAAAGGCTCATGAGTTTTCTGTCAGAGTAAACAGACTGAAGAGAATCCAGCCAAGGACAAGTTCTCACGCATTCATTCTGCATTTGAGTCACTGTATCAAAGACTAACACTCACAAAAGGTAACATAAACATGAATAAACTTTTGGAAAAATAAGGGAAACGTGACTTTGTAGCTACAAGTAGATTCCAGTAGCCGTCCCCAAGAGCAGGCACTAGGGGAAAGCTGTCTCTGAGATGTGCCTGGAGGTTGGTCATTGCCCATCACAGAGTGCAGGGATTCGTTTCTGGCTGTCCGGTACAGGTGAGGGAAGGAGTCAGTGCTGGCTGCCCACTTGAAAACCTCTCCAAACACTGCCACAGAGCGGGGAGAAGGCAGAAATCAGCAGCAAGGTTCTTCATTTGCTCACAGTTAGCATCAAAGTGATATTTGTGAGTTCTGTTACCCAAAGACATCACTACTCCGTTAGAGATTCGAAATATTTTATATTGAGATGCATACAACTTACAGGGCATTCACTAGTTTAAAACATAGGCATTTTTAAAAAATACCGAGTTTTCTTTTTGCTGTTATTAAGGTTTTTAACCCATCAGAAAAGAGTGCAATATTTATTTGGCTTGGTTGATGGCATTTTAATTCAGAGCAGAGTTGATAATTACATCACAATTAGACAAAGAGGAAGGTTGACCTTGTTTGTTCCCATGGCAGGATGGTGCCCTGTGCACAAGTGGCCTGTGGGTGGTTGGACAGGCAGCTGTCCTGATTATTCTGCTGCCACACCTATCTCATTCTTTTATACCCACTTTTAGACTAACCACAGGAGCAAGAACTTTCTGCTTTTGCCATTTACTAGCACACCTGCCCAGGGAACACTGCCATGCTGAGTCCTGGGCTGTGTTTGGAAGGGCTGTGAGCAAGATTTCAGCTCTCCACATTAACCTGCCTGCCCTCATTCTGTGGCAGCGCTCTCCATATCTTTAAATAATGTGTAGGAGTTGAATTGACTTTTCATATGGTTTGAACAGAAAGAGATGCTTTGAACATAGAAAGAGAGCCAAAAGCTCAGTATGACATGTTCAACAATGGAAAGGGGAGGTATGTGTGATGGTATCTCTGAAGAAACTCTTGCCTTCTCCTTTTAAAACTCCAGTAAGTATTCCTGTTCTGCTCTTTGTCCTCACATCTCCCTGTAGAGTTTGCCTCAAAGTGATTAATTCCTCAATTTCCTTTTTCAATTTCACTCTGTTTTTTTTAAACTACATTCCACAGACAAGGGACAACTGTTGTGTTAACTGTTTGTGATCCATGTCAGTGAAGATTCAGCGTGCAGTCGTAGCAGAGTCGTTGTCACAGCAGCAGAAATTGACAGTGCAGTCCCTTTGGGAGGCTGCAGCAGCATTTCCACAGACACCCAAAGGGCTGGATCAGCCCCTCAGGGTCAGCAGCTTCACTCACCCAGAGCAGCTCAGTGATATCCGGCACCGTATCTCCTTCCTGCTTCAGGGCATCCCAGATGTTAGTAACTGTCTTTATACATACCATTTTATTGTATGGAACATCAGCTTCAGCCTGTTCAACATTACATGAATTATGTGTAAGAGAATAAGACAAGTAGCAATGTGGTGTGCTAACTTTCAGCAAGCTCTCAAAGAAAGATTGTGAAATGAACTATCTGCCTGTTCATTGGCAAAAAGCAATCACATGGAGAAAAACTGATCTCCATTAGGAGGAAATTCCAAAGGCCTCTCTCTCAGTGTGTTGCAACCTAATTCTTTAGAATTCACTCACTTATTCCACGGCCCAGCAATACTTTTTTAAACATGGGCAGTTAGGTGGATAAAACATGTGATGACAAAGGTATATCTTTTTAGTCCTTCTGTGAAAAAAAATAAAATCTATAATTAAAATTAGGCAGTAAGGTTCCTCTGCTTAATGACGTTGCCCTTTACCTTCCAGCACCCTCCAGCCTGGAGATTTCTTTTTCTCCTGTAGTCTGAGAAATAACTGGCATCAGGATCAGAACCGGGGGCTGAACTTGTCAGGTTTCCTACAAGAAACAGGCAAGCTTTACAGACATGAAGCCAGACTTATCCTCCAGATGTTGTCATATACATACTGTATGCACTCGTGATCAATTATATCAATACAAACCCCACTGAAAGCATGGCTGCCTTCACTTGTCCTTGCTTTAGACACTTAACACAAATGATCTCTCTAAGATCACTGACTTTGTGCTGAGCCACTATAAAACAGAAAATAAAACCAAGGGTGGGGAAAATTAAAGCATGTATTAATAAAAAATAGGCTCTATACATGCCCCAGATACTTTTGTCCCCATTGGGCTCCTGGAGGATCTAAAACCAGCTATATTGACTCATCTGGAAAAGGTATTGCCTACCTGTCACTGAGCTGAAGAAAACAGCAGCAGTATTTCACCATTCAGTTGCCAGATATAAAACCAGTACCAGTTTATATCAGTAACCACAATTTAGTAATTCTGACATTTGAAAACAAGCAATACTGGAAATAAGGCAGAGAAGAGAAAATGCTGCAGTCATGAGCAGTAGGTTTTAACAACACAGAGATCTGATTTAAAATATGACACATGAGGAAGGTATTCCATATGTCTGCATGCTAACTGATTATTTTAGATGTGGACTGTGTCTGGTGTATAATTATGCTAATAGCTGTTAGCTGCATTAGAACAGACAGTCTGCTTGGCAACGTGGTGATTTCTGTTCCTGCCAAGTGACTTTTCAAAGTTTGCAGTCAGCTAATAACCTGCCCATAGAATGTTGATTATAAAGGAGAAATTGCCAGGAAATAGGAAGAGTTCCAGAATGCTGAGAGCACCACTCAAGAAAAATTTCTATGACTATTGTCTCTTTTACTATCACAATTAAAATTTTGTGTCTCCCCTCAGGCATTCCCACATCTGCCTCTGCTATGGAAAAAAAAAAAATCTGAAAATACATAGAACCATTACAACATAAACTCATTTTTAATTCAGTTATTCATAAATTACTGTCATTAAAATAAATCTATCCCCAGCACCAGACGATGATCTTTGAAGTTTAATATTTGTGTCATCAGAAAATAGGAGTGAGGATGGCAGGAAAAGCAGATTTCAACTGCACGATCCCATAGCCACAGAAGGATTATTCTCCTGCTGATTCTTCTCACCCAGACAAATCAGTCTAGTAATTTCCAACAGGTAAAAAGTCTAAACGAAAAAAGAAAAAAAGTCTAAATAAATGGAATCAGTAAATATAATCAGGTTTACAAATCCAAGCTGGTGCTGTGGCACTGTTGGGGTAGTGCCAAGGGCTGCATGTCAAGAACCAGGTGCTCCAACAATTACTATGTAAATACGGGTTCAGTTGACAACAGCTTCTGGTTTAAAGAAATAACAAGTGACAGAGGAAATGAAGGAAAGACTGTGGAAGAAAAATAAAGAAAGAAGTGGTATATTATATTTAATTCGGTTAGAAGTCATCATGAACTTAGAACTTCTTATTTAAACCAAGTTCCCATGCTTGTCCAAAGAATTCCTAGAACTGATGTACAATGGCACTAAACCTTATCATTACTAATGCTTTAAGCAGCACACCAAAGCTGCACGACACGACTGCCTTATGTGTAAGTAACGAAACTTCACCTCTCCAATCTGTGCAGTTACAAACAGCTCAGGTAAATAAACGGAAAAATCAGCATTCTTCTGCTGAGGCAGAGTAACACAAATATCAAAACCCCTTACAAATGGCCAAGTACTTCAGAGCAGGATTCTTTTGTTCTCTCTCCTGCAGATCATTTTACCTGAAAGAATTTATTTCCCCAATCAAAATTGCCATCATCCACTTCAACGTTAAGTGCTTTTGGGCAGAGAAATGCAGCACGATCGACTTTAATATTTGCAAAGTAAGTTGCTTTTCTAGGGAGGAAATTGCTGCATTTCAAAATTATTTCCTGCCTCATACATACAGAATTAAATATCAGAGAGATCTAGTTTGGACTGGATGTCCTTTCATTTTTTCTGCTTTAAAGATCCAAGCCAACAGTAGTCACTCATAAGGAGGTTGTTGTCCTATAAATATCTACTGGTTTCTTACTCTATTTTCTCTTCCATTTTTTAATCTTCATTTCCCCCTTCCTCAGATTCCACCGAATCATATCCTATTTTTACATTCCCTCAATCCTTTTTTTTTAAATCATTGAGATTCAATAATAAGACAATTTCAAACAAATCACAAAGCTAACGACTTTATCTTCTTTCATTTTGCTTTCATTTTCTTCTTTCATTTTGCTTTCAGAATCCTTAAAAGAGCTAATTTTTGTGATTAAATGCTTTGGCACAGTAAAGCAGATCACGTTTACAGCAATCTAGGAGAATCTTTTTGACATCAGGCATTATGTTTCCAGCAGCTGCCCGCAGCCCAGCGCAGCCCGGGCGGTGCGGGCAGGGCCGCTCTCCCGGGGCGGGCTCGGTGCCCAGCGCAGCCCGGGCGGTGCGGGCAGGGCCGCTCTCCCGGGGCGGGCTCGGTGCCCAGCGCAGCCCGGGCGGTGCGGGCAGGGCCGCTCTCCCGGGGCGGGCTCGGTGCCCAGCGCAGCCCGGGCGGTGCGGGCAGGGCCGCTCTCCCGGGGCGGGCTCGGTGCCCAGCGCAGCCCGGGCGGTGCGGGCAGGGCCGCTCTCCCGGGGCGGGCTCGGTGCCCAGCGCAGCCCGGGCGGTGCACGCAGGGCCGCTCTCCCGGGGCGGGCTCGGTGCCCAGCGCAGCCCGGGCGGTGCGGGCAGGGCCGCTCTCCCGGGGCGGGCTCGGTGCCCAGCGCAGCCCGGGCGGTGCGGGCAGGGCCGCTCTCCCGGGGCGGGCTCGGCGCCCAGCGCAGCCCGGGCGGTGCACGCAGGGCCGCTCTCCCGGGGCGGGCTCGGTGCCCGGCCCGGGCGGTGCGGGCAGGGCCGCTCTCCCGGGGCGGGCTCGGTGCCCGGCCCGGGCGGTGCACGCAGGGCCGCTCTCCCGGGGCTGGCTCTGTCCGCGGCGTGCCCGCAGCCGTCTCCCGCCGGCGCCGAGCCCTGACCGCCGTCAGAGAGCGAGGGCCGGCAGTGCTCCGGGGCCGCTCTGCGGTCCCACTGCCCCGGGCGCACACATCCCTTCGGAACACCGGTAAAAACGCCTCAGGATCCGTCCTCTGCCCCCCACCTGCCCATCACCTCCCACACCCTTCTAGAGGCTCGGGGATACCAGCACAGTAATGCAGTATGTTACAGCCACCGACAGGCTCAGGAAACTGACAGCCTTCGTGATGAAGATTTCTTCATTCACAGCACACTTTACAGCATAGATGGTAAACATTAAAAAATCCTTCTTCTTCTTTTTTTTTTTTTTTTGTCATTCTAAATACTGAAAATGAAAATGTTGAGGAGTTTAAACAGCAAATAATTGCAAATTAGCTGTATCTACTTCCAGTAGTGTTTCTACTACCTTGTGTAAAACGTCAATGTTTGTTAAGGTCATAGATTTTTTTTAAAGAGAGCACGTGAATGACAATGTTTAGCTTGTTTCAAGCAGACACTATCGATTGAAGAGAGTAAGATTTACCTCGCTAAATCAAGTCCTTTGAATCTTTAGCAATGTTTTTAAAAGACCCCGCCCCTCACACGGCTCCACGCCTTCACATCGCCCTCACACCGCTCCCCCCTCACGCCGCTCCCCGCCCCTCACTATCGGCTTCCTACCGACCCTCACCCCGCTCCGCTGCCCTCACCCCAACGCTCACACGGCTCCCCGCCCTCACACGGCTCCCCGCCCTCACACGGCTCCCCGCCTCTCAGCACCGACTTCGTTCCGCCGCTCCCCGCCCTCACACCGCCCTCACAGCCTCTCAGTACCGACTTCGTTCCGCCGCTCCCCGCTCTCACCGCCCCTCACGCCGCTCCCCGCCCTCACACCGCCCTCACACCGCCCTCACAGCCTCTCAGCACCGACTTCGTTCCGCCGCTCCCCGCTCTCACCGCCCCTCACAGCGCTCCCCGCCTCTCAGCACCGACTTCGTTCCGCCCCTCAGGCCGCTCCCCGCTCTCTCGCCGCCGCCCCGCCCCGCCCAGGCCGCTCCGAGCCGCAGCAGGCGCGGCCGCTGGGGTCGGTGCGCGGTTTCTTGCGGGGTTCCGCGGTGCTGCCCTGCCCTGCCCTGCCCTGCCCCGCCCGGCTCCCGGCGCTCCCGGTCCCGCCATGGCGCTGAGGAGGGGTGTCCCGCCGGGCCGGCGCCCTCCCGCAGGTAGGGCCGGGGCCGCTCCGGGCGCGGTGTGGGGCTCTCCCGCCGCGCCGTCCCGCACGGATGCAGCCCCTCCGCGGAGGGGAGCGGCCGTGTGGGACCGGGAACGGGGAGGCGGGTCTGTGGGGCGCGGCCCGCTCGCCCCAGCAGGTCCCGCAGCCGCCCCACCGCGGGCGCGCTCGGTGGGCGGGTGCGGGGCTGGCGCCGCTCGGTGATCGGAACGTGTTACTGAGGGACAGCGAGAGAAATGGGTGTCCGTGGTCAACGAAAAATCTGTGTTTAATGTTACAGCCGTATCCCTCGCCTCCTGTAGTAACGTGAAGAATTTACTTCCCCTCCGCCAAGCCGCCCCCGCCCCGATAGACCTCTCTGTGAGGGAAACCTTCGAGCCTACGGTTCCAGACGCCGCTCTGCCTGTGTGGCGGCTGTAAGGATGTAGTACCGGCGTTTTAAGGATGTAGTAGCGAGTGTAGTCGCGCCTGTGTTTGCCGGGGGAGCATGTAAAGGCATAGAGTGTGAGCGGCTCCTGGGCCCTCCCAGGAGCCGTGCGGAGCGGTCCGTCACACACCCCAGTGCGGGGGCTGCGTCCCGCCTGTGCTGGGGCACACGCGGAGATGCTGCAGGCTCGGCCCTTACAGCTGGGGGCAGTCACTGCAAGGACAGTCTCGGCAGGCTCAGCCCTTACAGCTGGGGGCAGCCACTGCAAGGACAGTCTCGGCAGGCTCAGCCCTTACAGCTGGGGACAGTCACTGCAAGGACAGTCTCGGCAGGCTCAGCCCTTACAGCTGGGGACAGTCACTGCAAGGACAGTCTCGGCAGGCTCAGCCCTTACAGCTGGGGACAGTCACTGCAAGGACAGTCTCGGCAGGCTCAGCCCTTACAGCTGGGGACAGCCACTGCAAGGACAGTCTCGGCAGGCTCGGCCCTTACAGCTGGGGACAGTCACTGCAAGGACAGTCTCGGCAGGCTCGGCCCTTACAGCTGGGGACAGCCACTGCAAGGACAGTCTCGGCAGGCTCGGCCCTTACAGCTGGGGACAGTCACTGCAAGGACAGTCTCGGCAGGCTCGGCCCTTACAGCTGGGGACAGCCACTGCAAGGACAGTCTCGGCAGGCTCAGCCTTTGAAACTTGAGGAACCGTCTCTACAAGGCTTTAAACCAGTTGGGGCTTCCCCTCGGTTTATTAGGAGTAGTTAATGCTGAGGAGCACATACTCGTGTGTCTCCCTGTACCGCTAAGAACTATTTTGTTTTCTTGAAAATGTTTTTTGTTTGGAGGGGTTGGGGGTTTTTTGGTTTTTTGTTGGTTTTTTTTAGCATGCTTTTACATGCATTTGGGATGTAAATACTTTTTTTCAGCTTGTCTCTAGTCCACTCCTGGATTTTTGTGTGTGTGGCAGGGACACTTGAGCTGTACCTGAAAGGGCCTTTAAACCACTGCAGTCAGTGACCTGGAGCAGGTACTGGTCTGATAGTAAACTACATGATAGCAAACTGCAACTTGTAGGCTTGCAAGTCTGCGAGTAAGTCTTGGTGAAGCTTACGTGTGACTGTGTGGGGACCAGCTTGGCCGAGGGGTGGAGGAGGCAGAGTAAGTGGTTTCAATCATGCACTTTGTGACCAAAGTCCAGCTGGGCACCTTTATTCTGACCAGTATTCAGCCAAGCTGTCTTTGTTTTCACTTGGGTTTGTTTCCGTGTTGTTTTCTTCTCTGGGTTTGTTGTTGTTTGTTGGATTTTGGGTTGTTTTTTTTTATTTGGAGAGGGGAGCATAAAAGGGAATGTGCCTCCTTACTTTCTTGTTTTATTTTAAAAATGCATGGTGTTTAAAAATGGAAATTAGTAAAGATTTTGTCACTTAACTGTTAGATTACAAAGCTAACAGGTCACTTAATAAAAATAAAAAAGTTGAACTCTGTATTAAAAGTTTGACATACCTCTCTACTGCTTTGGAAAGCAAATTACAAAACAGTTTTGTGGTGCATCCCAGATGCATCTGTGTTTAACTCTACCCGCACCATGGATGTGTGTTAGCAAGTAGGACAGCTGTTCCTAGTGGCTAGTTTCAAGTCAGAGCAGAGATGGAAAGGAAGATGGGTTATTTTTAATCATTATAGATAACGTTGTTTTGTGGGCCTACTGGTAATAGACACAATAACAGATTGTCCACATTTCAGTATCTCTCTCCTCCCTGCCTGGCTCCCCTTGTGCTTTGTGTAAAGCCTCATAGTGTAAAATGTCTGGATCTCCTTGTCCTGCTAAATTAAAATGAAAAACAATGCCTGTATCTAGAAATTGCCAGTCCTGCATCTGAGGGAAGGTCCCAAACCAAAATTTGTGGGTCTGGGTTCAGTTACCTTTTTTTACCTAATTCCAAAATTTTAGTGGTTTTCCTGTTTGTGGTTTGACTGGTTCATTAAAAGACAAGAACCTAACAATGTGCGGGAGAACACTTGGGATAACTTCCATTGGTGTTCTGGATGAACTTATATAAAGAGAAATTATGTCAAGAAGATCTCAGAGATCTTTTTGTTGTTGTTGATATTTGGTTTGAGTTGGTTTGGTTTTTTTCCATGCTTTGTCATTCTAGTTTGAAGATGTCTCAAGGACAAGGAAAAGTTTCACACCTTGTCCAGCTGAGGGTAGTTAGAATGTCAGTTCTCTTTACTGAGAGATACTTGAAAACAAACGGTTGAAACTTCCATTTCAGACACTTTGTTGCAGTTAGGCTGTCAGAAGGATTGGTTCAGTCTCGGTCTCCAGCGTATTTGCAGCTGTAAGATAGCTGGGCAAAGGATTTGCCTCTTATGCAGCAGGATAATTAACTGCATGTATGTCATTTTAAAAAGAGAAGAAAAGCCAAGTCCAGCTATAGCACAACTCGGATATTATAGTGCTGCTTTGGACATGACTGAGGGAGAATTTTTCCTTCTAAAATTAAACCTGCAATCAGGAAATACAAGGTCAGGAGTCAGACTTGGTAGAAAATCTGGGTGTTAGTTGCAGATGGATACAAGTACATTTCTCATGCTCGCTAATTGACTAATTCTTTCCCCATTCCCTATTCTCCCCCACCCCCAAATTTAAACTCTAGCCTTGACTGTTCACAATCAGAATAAGAGTCTTGCTGAGCGGTGAAACAACCTGTTCAATAGGATGAGGAAAGAACACTAATGTTGTTCTTTCTCACTCACAGTTTTAAAACTTAAAATGCTCTCCTAAAGAAGGAGAAAGTATTTCTTTCAGTAGAATGTTTTAGATAACTTTATGTGTACTTTGTTCGGAATTCAATTTTCAGACATGCCTCAGAACTTTAATTGTTATTGTTAGGTCACCTGTAGCTTAATTAGTGCTAATTGGTTTTGTGATTGGCAGATATGTTAATAAAATATAATTAAACATGTTGGAACACAAGTACAAGATGAGTATACATCTGGTTCTTATTTGCATTATTAGATTTATTCTGGAATACCCTGAACTAATCATGAAATCTTTATTGCTGTTAGTCACATCGTTCAAAAACTTGAAAGTGCTCAGATGGTGGTTTTTCTTTTTTGTTTTTCAAATACAAATCTGAGATGTAATAGTTTCTAGGCAAGAATGCATACTAACATAGTAAGGTGTTTAATATAGTTAGCAGTGCTTGAAACCACTCTGCCATCTTGATTTATGGTGTCTGGAAGTTGATTTGAGTCTGCCATGACACAGAATTTTGAAGCCTTTGCTGCACCTCTTTGGCTATTCCTGTGTATGTGTGTGCACAAGTAAAGAATGGAGCTAAATACTGAAAGATGGTTAATGGTTTTCTGCGGTAAAAGTATTCTCTTCTTGTGTATGTCATGTGGTATGTAATTCTGTAGGTATTTTCACTCACATTTCACTTTCTTCTTGCAGTTAAAGCTGGAGGGATGAGAGTGTCTAAAAAGCAAGAAAATGGACCTGTTGAGAAAAATGCTAAAACTCCAGGAAAAGAGAAGTCAAGGTATTACAATGCAGGGCCTGTTCAGCCCTGCCCTGTAGTTCAAGTTCATAGGTAATGATCTTTGAAAACAAAAAAAACCCCTCTTATTCTACAAAAGTTTAATTCCTAAATTAAATTGGGCAATTTATAGATAAAATAATACTGATGTTGAAATAAGTATATATAACTTCAAAACCCAAGGACAGTGCCTTGCAATGAAAAGCAGAGGCTGAATCTCATCTCTGTTGCATGTTTTATGGAACAGAAATCAAAGCAATGTATTACAAACCTGTGCCTAATAAAGGAATGGTCCAACAGTTTTCAGTAAAGTAGGAACGAACTTTAGGCTGTCCACATTCTAAAGGAAATTAAACCCACATCAACTACCCCTCCTGTATAGGATATACCCCCTATTTCAATCTAAAATCTAATTTGGCTTTTGCTGTTTACTACTTTATAAGGCTAATCAAGCTGTTTTCCCCCCAAAATGAAGGCATGCTTCTATTTTGAATGAAGTGACAGTGACCAGTTGATGTGGTCATTAAAACCAGTATTTTCTTGTAGCTTTTGCCAAGACTGAACATTTTTCCTAAATGCATGCACTTTTCTTAAATGTGACTTTAAAAAAAGTTAATTTAACCAATATAAGGATGTGACAGTAAAATTTGAATGACTTGTGGTGTTCCTGAGGTTTTTCATTTTTTATTGTTCTGGGATTAGAAGCTTTTTATTTTCATTTGTTGCCAATTGTCTGGGTGTAATTTTGCAGCTGTCCTTTCCATAGTCATAGTTACCTACTGGTATAAACAGATCTTAAATAACTTTTATTTGTCAGTGTAGCAAACTGTTGATTGCTAAATTGAAATGTCATTAGGAAATGTCTTGCCTGATCCACAGAATCATTAACTTAACTAAAGCAGTATCTGCTTTTTCAAGAGTCACATTTATGGTATTTGGGGTTTATAATTATTTTTCCCTACTCCATTTTAAGCTACAGATGTGTCAGTGGGTATGATGGTATCATCAGAAGGATATGCCATTTGAAGTTCTTCCCGTTGTTGAAGTAAATTATTTCATAACCACAGATTTATTTGTGGAATATTGGTAGCATGGTGTTATTAATTAGAATATGGAGAAGGTAATGGGATAATCTCGTGAATAAAAGTTCTTGCTTAACAAATAGTTGCTGCGAAAGAAAACACTCTCCAAAAGCAGAGGGTGAATTTTTTCATGGGTCTAGGTTGGAATCAAGAAAATTTTTTGTAGATAAGGGTATAACTGCTCAGCTTCTGAGAAAAAAAAATTCTTTTTGAGATATTCAGGGACATTTCATATACAGTTTTTTGTGTATCTGAATAAAACAGCCTGTCACACAGATTTGCTGTTGTTCCATTCTGAAACAGCATGCCTTTTTTGATATGATATAGTTTTCAATGTGATGAAAAGATTTAGCTCCAAACACTAAATTTATATTGCAAAATATTTCGTATTAAGTCTGGAAAATGAAAGTGACAAGTGCTCAAGTGTTTCTGTGAGATGGAAATGCTAAATACTTTTTTCTTCTGCTTTACAGTGCTATTGTCAGTTTTGCAAAACCTCAGAACATGGGTGTCTTGGTAGCAGAAGCACTGAACAAAGTAAGTCTGGAAGAAAAAGCCAGGGTTTCTTCATAAATCTAAACATGAAAAAAAGTTTAAAAGTGATCTTTCCTTAAAGTGGTGTCTGGCAGTTGCAGGTGTTTCATCTGCCACTAAATGTTCTTGGGATAACCTATTTCTGCAGTGGTTGTGTGGCTGAGCTGCTGGATGGCTAAAAAGTGCCTTCTCTCCTTACCCTGACTGCCCTCCTGGTTACTGTGACATGGCCTGGTAGCTGTGCATACCTGGGCTGAGAGGCACAGCCAGACACTGAGCTGTGTCCTGGGCGTTAGCCTTAGTGGAATACAGGGAAGGATTCCCAGTGTCTGTCTGAGCTGGGCTTGCAGTGCAGAGCTAAACCTTGTCTTCAGTGCTTTATCCCACCCTGGAAATCACTCTGACTTCTGTAAGGGCCCGGCAAAAATACAGAGCTGCCTGGGGGAGTGGGTGGCACGGCTGGCAGGGCAGGGGACACCAGGATGGTGAACCAGAGTCCTGCTCTGTCCATGATTCCCAAGACAACAGGCACTGCATGTCCTACTGCTGCCCCAGATCTTGCTGTTTCGGCCGAGGCCTGACACCACTCAGTCAAGCTCTTTTTGACTTCTCCCTCAGGAATGTCATGGGGTCCTGTGAAATCCTGTATCCCACAGCTGCTAATGGACCTTCTGTTTATCACATGCTTACAGCTTCTGCCCTGTGTCTCATTAGGCTGTTTGTGCAGACTTACACCTGCCCTTTGGGAGAGCTGATTTCACAAGCAGCTCTTTGGTTTGCTCGATAATCCAAAGATCTGACAGTTATCGTCCCTTTGTTACACACTCGCAGTCTTCAGGCTCTGAGGCATACAAGAGTTCCTCATACCTAGAGCTCTGTAAAACATCAGTTGCATTTTCAACACAAGCCTTTTATCAACAGCTGTGTTTACAGCTTTAGCCTGTAAATCTTGAATTTTTGCTTCGACTTTAAGGAGAACAGATACAACTCATCCTCTTCCTCTTCCACCTGTCCTTGTCTCCTCTGTTCTGACCCCCATTTCTTTCTCCTTCTGGTTTCCAGAATCTTGTGTATGAAGCTTCCTTGCTACTTCAGAATGTGATAATTACCTACTGTAACAGTAATGATTTTGAACCTGGGAAAATAGGAATTTAATTCAACTTACTGTTAACTCTGGCATACTGATTATTTGCTGTATTTTCCTTATCTTGGAAGCTCATTATATGAACTACTAAACAAGGGAAGAAAAAAAACCCGCAAGAATTCTCTAAAGGTAGTCAGACTAATGTCACTTTGAAAACAGAAATTCTAACTAAATATACCGAGTTATCATAAGTTCTGTATATTGATCACTTGAACTTCTTGTGGGTTTGGGTTTTACTGCTCCTTTTAAACTACTTTAATGGGAAGACATTTAAAAAGAGAATAGCTGAAAATCTGTATTCTATCACAACTTTTTTCTCCCCCCTTTAATGTTACAGATGAGCCACAAAATCCATGCAGCAACATTACAAGTGGCTCACCAAAAGCCACAGCCTACCTTGGAGAAGTTCATACTGCCTAAAAGAATTTACATTATTCAACAGCCACGGAAATGTTAAGATAGTCATTAAAATACTTATGTTCACTTAAAAGTGAGTTTCTATTCTATAGAGCACTTAGCACACTGTGGTGAAGTGCGCAAAAGCTGTGTGCCTTGTACCTTGCTGTGTTTCTGTTACTGACAATAAAGTATAAGAAGAGTTACTAAATGTACTCAGGATTTGTTACAATACCATGGCCTCTGTCTAACCTGGTGTTACTGGTATGTAGTAATTACTCAATGCCAAAAGGTCTAAGTTTCACTTACTGTCTGAGTTTTGAGTGAAGGAATGGAAACTGTCAGTCCTGTTGTTTTGGGGTTTTTTTAGTTTAATGGTAGCAAAGCTGATGTGAACTGGATTCTAAGAAAGCAGGTCATGACTGAAAGACATGGAGCTTCTTTCAGTTGAGCCTGAGATTTTCCACGCTGAATGCATGCCTGAGGCTTACTGCATGGTAAGTAATTCACAGAGTCCTGGGAAGGATTTCAGTGCAATGAAAGAAGTATTTTTTGCCTGCATTTCTTTCTGTAAAAAGCCCCCAGCTCCTCTGCAGGGATCCAGCAAGCAGGAAGAACAGAGTGGGAACAGTCCATTTGGAACTGTTTGGGGCTGGGGTGGATAAATGAAGCACCTGACTTGGGGCCGAACCCTTGGCACAGTAGGGCAGGTGGCAGGGAGGTGCAGCAAATGCTGACTGCGGTTTGGAGTTAGAGCTGGTAGAATGGGGTATGAGACTTAGCAGAGACTGGTGGTGGTAGGGTCATGAGGAGTCAAGCTTAAAAACGGGGAGGAACAAGTGTAAATCCCAGTCCAGGCAATGCCCTTGAGCCATGACCTGCTTGCAGTGACAGCAGGGACAATAGAGAGAGCCAGAGGGTAATCCTGTTCTGCTGCTGGGAGTTGGTTGTGGAGCTCCACTGACTCAGGATTTAATTCTGCTATGACTATTTTTTTTTTATGGTAATGTTTGCAGAAGAGTATTGTCCCCAAACTGGCTCTTTCAGCCTTTTGGTGTGCAGGAAATTGATGTCCACACAGAGTGCAGGTTTTTGATTTGTTTAGCTGTGTGCAGAAAGGGGTGCTGGGTGGTGAATGGTCAGAGCTAGCACAGAGACAGACCAGGGCAGGCACACCTACAGGTTACAGTCTATTACCCATAGGTTATAGGCCAGGCAGATCTTACCCCGCTCCATGGTGAAGTGGCTGTTAGCTTTCCTCTCTGCTTCAGACTCAAGGCTCAGTGTCCCACAAGTCCTGGAAGGTGCTCATGAGCAGTGGCCTCTTGGTGGGCAGAGGAGACTGAGCTAGGGATGTGGCTTTTACTACTATAATTATGATAGAATGAGGGAAGTTCATGGCAAGGGAAGTTCTCACCACAGAAACAGTCACACCTGGGCATTTGTCGGCCCATCAAAAAGGTCCTGAATAAGAAGGATGATCTTTTTATTCCCTCCTCTTCAAGGACCTAGGACATCAATTTTCTGCCTTCTGCATTCCTGTGGCTGTTGCTCCCATTGCTTAACCTTAGAGTAATCATCTGTATCTACAATAAGGTTATATACAAATATGAAGCCACAAAGTGTTCTCCTATAAGCACATCAATTTCCAGTATATAAAAGTACAGGCTTTATATGAGCTTTTTTTTTTTTTTTTATATCAGCTTTTCATGAGCTTCATCAGGACGGCTCTCCAAATGACAAACACTATTCTGGATGCAGACAACTGTCAGGGCTTTGGCGTTAATGCACAGGTGTGTCCCTGTTCCCATACCGTGCATGTGCTGACACTGGGGGTGTGCCAGTCCCCATGGGCCCATGGCCTGTGCTCCAGGGTAGGGTCAGTTACCATTAGGCCTCGTGCAGTGACTGAGTGATGGGCACCGAGGCATCCTCTATGGATTAGAACCAGAACTGTGCTGTTGATTATAGGTAAAACTGACTAAATGCCACCAAAGCTGGAGTTCCTTTGCAAATTCAGGCATTATTCCAAATTACTTCTTGAAGTTCAGTGGGTGAAGGTGCCCACTTCACCTTCTGTTAAAATTGTTGCTGCTGCTGTTGGTTGTATCCACAACTGAGTTCAGACATAGCTAAGAGGCAAAGAACCTTCACCTTGGGTTGTGCCAAGTGCCTCTGGGATCAGCTATGAGCTTGCTCTTTTATTCTTTCTCACTGAGGCAATGTGTCAGATAAGAGCCATTGATTAGTTTCTAATGCTGGTAGTGAAGACCACAAAGGGTGTTGCAATTTGCTTAAATCACTTGTGGTTGTGCTCAGGTTATTTATAAGTATTTCAGCATCTGTGCTATTTAAAACTCCCAAGTCCCTGTGTTTCCAGCCACGTCTTCTTGTTCCTTTTGGAGAAGTGTAGCCAAGCTAACAGTCTTGCATGGGAAGCACTTAAGAATGGTGACCACATTGATATAAGTGTAGAAATATTAATCTGCATTAATAGTTCTATTTGATAAGAAATGAAGGTGGATTAAACAACATTTGTTGCTGATCTACATTTTTGATCACATGGTCTAATTTCAAAAATTTGTGAGGATTGAATTTTCTCATTCTCTTTGACTGGGGCAGATGTAAGCTGTTTTGGTTTCAGTAATATCTACTTTGAGTTTAAATGTTAGTCCCACATTATGGTGGTCCCAAAGGCATATAACAAAACCAGGTTTAACCAGGGTAACATTTTAGCATCAATCCCACCTTTTGGTGGCACAAAATTCCGAGTCTTTTGCACTTAATTCTGTTGTACTATGAAACATTGAAATCTGAGTGTCTTTCCCATGTGTAGATCCATTGATCATTCTGCAGCCTATCTGAATTTTTTCTTGGGTTTTCCTTTCAACAGAGGAACCCAGCTACATGTATCCCAACCCTACCCGTGTTCCAAATATGCTTCAGCTCTGTGCATAACCAGAGTAGTGAAATTGTACACTAAAATTGTGTACTTAAATTCATGCTTAATGTGAAAGGTGATACTCAGAAAATGGTTATACTGTCAATGAGAATTCTTTTTAAAGTGCACTTTCCACATGACTGCAGTGGAAATCTATTGCAAACAAATGAGATACTTCCTCTAAAATCAAAGGCTCCTGGGAAGGTTACCCGGAGTTAGTGTTGCCATTTAACACTAATGTCTGCATCTTTTCATCCATCCATCAAATGTAAATACACTTGTGCTGATTAAAGATTAAATTATGATCACAGGAGGTGGTGATTAGTAGCATATGCAATAAATGATTTGGTTACACCTTGAATAAATAGAAAAAATTAAAATACTGCTTCTCCTTTGAAGACAAGTGCTTTTTATCTCTGGTTCCATAACTGACTGATAGCTACTTGTGAAATACTATCAGTGTTATCCTGGACAACAGCAACAAGATACTTTATGGGTGTTGAAGTTGTAGGTCTGGGATTTAGAAAACAGTCTGCTTTTGTGTGTTTTATAGCCCACTTCTATTCCCCAGGCTGGCTCCATGGCAGTGAATATCGATTTGAAGGTCAGTGAACAAACAGGACCTAAGTCAAAGCTGTCCATGTGTTAAATGACCATCCATGCTCTCAAAGCCAAAAATAGCACAGTGCACTCTAATGTATCGATGGCCAACACATGCTCCCTATACAAAGAATATTAATAAAATCTTTAGAATTCTAATCTGTATGCTTTTTGTTTCTGACAAAAATCAGCAGCTAGTGAAAAGTTGTAGGGTCTGATTCTGCAGGCCTTTATGAACATAATTTTTATGAAGCTGAATGTTGAATTCAACTGTTTAAAGCAGTACGTTCAAGGAGGGGGCTGTGCTTGGTGTAGAAGGGAGATTGCTGCCTTTTGTGGCATGAATCAGGCAGTCACACAGCGACTGCTAAGGATGGAATGATGCTGTTACAAAGCCCAGGCCACTGCTCTGTGCAGTGCACCCTTGGCAAGAGCAGTCCCCCAGGGACGAACTGACTACATCCTCCACTCGAGTCTCTGGGAGGCCCTGTCTGTGGGCAGACAGGAGTTGTGTCTGAGCTGCACCTGTCCCCCAGCCCAGCAGTGCCAGGTGTGCCCTGCAGCCGCCCGGGCTCCTGTGTCTGCTGCAGGCTGCTGTGCCAGTGCCCTGTGGCCTGCCAGAGCACACTGCAGTGGAAAGGATCTTCCAGGTGCTACCTGGATAAAACCTTCATCGATCTTTCAGGTGCTACCTGGGTAAAACCTTCACAGATCTTCCAGGTGCTACCTGGATAAAACCTTCACATGTGAAAACAGGTCCAGACAAGAAGTTCAGAGGTCTAGTTTTGATAAACTCTGTGTCATGGGTTTGCTAAATGTAGAGCAGGTGCAATCTCGTGATTTAAGGTGAATCTTGCAGAGCAGGAAATCCTGGCAAGTGTTCTGTTCTATGTCCTGCTCTGTCGGGTGGTGTCCAGTTTCTGTTTGCACCATCATTGATGACACTGTGATGAGGCTGTTGTGTCTTCTGTAGCAGGGAGTTTGTTTTACTTAGTTCAAGCCTTAACTCTTAGCTTTCATTATTTAAATGTGAATTGCCACCAAATTCAGGACATAAAGAACAAATACAGGTTTGCTTGAAAAATCAAACCCCTGCAGGAAGACTTTTCAGGCTTTTCATGGACTATTTCAAACGATGCGGGCATTCAGTGAGAAGGACATGATTTCAGCAAAGTATTTCTGCTGCTGATCTTCATTTCACCATGTCAGAGGACACAATATAGGTTAATATGCAGTTGTTATTAGCTCTAGCCCTCGAAACACCTTACAGAGACGGCAAGCCAAGGGACAGTGAAAGCTGTGAAAAGAGATTTCATTTCAGCACATGTTGGTTGGTCCAAGGTCTTTGTCAGCTTGGTAATGTCAGCTTGGTAATGTGCTGTTTGATGGCCTGAGACACACGTTCTGTTGGACTTCTCTGCGGGGAGGAGTTTCCTCTGGGCAAGGAAGAGTCTCTGCCCTTAAGCACTTGGTGCTCCTAGGTTGGGTGGTGCTGGACAGAGCTGCTTGGGAATTTGGGACTGTGCAGCTTGTCACTGGTCTAGCAGGAGCTACAGTCTATGCTGTCCAGTGCACAGACCAAGGCCTGAACTGAGATGACGGGATTCCTGACTCGTGTGAAACTGCAGCAGATGAAATGGCAAAGAAATTACACATGCCAAGACTGGGAAGTTGCAATAAAAGAGAACTACAGCACAAGACTTAATTTTAATAAACAAATATTAGCTGTTGCTTAAAGCCTTTGTGCATTCCAGGATGGACTTGTTCAGCCTGTTCCTCCCTAAGTGGTATGCATAAATCTGCAAATCACTTCAAGCACATTAACCTCTGCCTGGCATGTAAGCCCCAAAAGTCCTGGTAAGTGGTGCATAAATAAGCCAAATAATTTCTTGAGTTCACCTTTAATTCCAGCATGGAAGACTATATTCCTACAATGTTAAAAAATAAAAAATTCAGTGGTCTAATCAGTGTCATCTGCCATACTCATATTGTTCCTGTTGTGTGCAATTCCCACACCATGTTCCCAGGAAGGCACCTCTTGGTTTGGAAAATCTTGCTGTTGTTGAGGACCCTTGTTTCCATATGTTATTCCTCCTCTTCCCTCCGTGCACCTTCTCGCTGCCCTTTCCTCCTCAGCCTGTGCAGGACAGGTATTTGCAGCGGGTCAGGTGGTTGGAGGAGGGTGGACTTTTATAATATGTTTAGTGCTTCTTATAGTACGTTTATGGTTCTTGTCATACACGGCCACAGATTCTACTTCTGGCCATGATGCCACTCTTGCTCAATTTTAATGAAAAACTTCTAAATTATATGATTAGCAGAAATTTCAGTCTGACGCTTTATTTATAATGGGCTACCAATGTTTAATTCGTTCCGGAACCGAAGAGAAGGACTATTACAGCTCTGAAGTTTGAGTGTTCCTGAGTGTCCTGCTAACAGGGACTCTCCAACTATCCAGCTGTTTGTTAAAACAATTCTCTAGAGGTTTAGAACTCACATCAAGAACAGCTTATGCAGTTTCAAAGGTTATTAATTATTACATGTGTGCTGAATTTGCCACAAGAGGTTGCTGTGTGCCTACAGCTTGTTCCAGCTCTGCCAGCTGAGCTGCCCTCAGAAATACAGCTGGTTTCTGCCAAGGAGGTACATTTTAATCTGCTAAAAAATTTTCAAAGAAAAAGAATAGATAAGTTTATGAAAACATCATTAGGTATTTCATGGGGGACATGACTACCTAGAAGCTGTGAAGATACAAAGGGCCTAATTCCATGGCACCAGAAAGTGGTGTGAGGCTCCCACCCTTCCTCCAGTCTCTGGGTTCCCAGCTGGAGTCAGGTACAGGTGAGGCGGCACAAGGAACAGGAAAGAGTGCAGACTGTGTTGGTATTGGGAACAGTCAGTATGATTTTCTCAGTTTGTAGATGTCTACATAGACTGTTTCTGAATGTGGCCACTTCAGAACAGATTCATGGCTTCATCAGCCAGGCACCATTAGAAAGTTGGATACAGCATCCCACAGTCAACAGTTATGCATCGAGGGATGAAGTTTCTGAACCCGGCTCTATCCACAATGGATTTCTTTTATATTTGGGCCTGACTTCTGGAGAGCAATTCAGAAGTTATAGTTGCATAAAGGAATGATAAAGACTTTTCTTAAGTTATGATAATTTTTTTTATACAATAGGTATCATTTTAGTTGCAAAACATGCATTTATCTTATACCGAAATAGAACAGTCACTAAAATGAAGATTGATATTAAAATTTAAATCAAACCTTCTACTTTCATTGATCATAACTTTCTTAAATTCCTTCTATTTTAAGTTTTTCACATTCAGTATGTTTTTTTCAAAGTTAAAGAGCTGGAGCAAACTGAGCTTTTTTAAGCTACAAAAGCCTGAAATATTTGTTCTTTATATGTTACAATGAAGAAATATTAAATAATGAAAAGTAAGGTTATCTATTAAAAATAGCTGAAACTGAAAACTTTTAATTTGGTTTGTTTTGTGGATCTCAGCCTTAAAAAGACTTTAAAAACAAGTCAAAAAACAAATTTAGACTGATTTTGCTGAAGAATTCTTCCCAAAAGGAAGCTACTGATGAGAGCAAAACTCTCTACATTCCTAATATCAAAGGCATTGCTCTACTGAGACAAATAGGGAAGCACTAGAACCGATTGTGAGCTCTCCTGTGAAGCAGCAGGACCTAAATCCAATTGACTGTAAATACTATTTCAGAACTTTTGGGATCATATATAAAGGAAGAGAGTGCGAGCACTGGACATGCTGAGGAATAGATCCTACAACAGTGGAGTCAGAACTCAGTTTCTTGTCTCAGATTTCAGAGACAAAATCATAAAATGCTGCCCAAACTTTGACATTTCCTCTGAGAAGGAAAATTCCTTTATTTCCAAATACAGGCCTCATCACACTGGCAAAATGTAGGGAAGAGAATGTGATTAAGAGGATTCTCCACTGGAGAAAAGACACTGTGTGCTGCTGGCTGAGGTGCACACAGCATCCTCCCCTAGTTTTGGAACCAATGTTCAGCCTCCAAGCTGATGAAGTGACAATAAAAGAAGAGTAATGTCACTAATTGCTGGTGCTCTTGTCATCCTGAGGGCTTTGTTTCCAGTTCCTCTGCTCCTCTAACACCAAACAAGGCAGTTATGGCCAATGTTCTGCAGAGAATGTGCTGCTTGTGTATCAGCCTGTCACTTCTTTCTGAACACATGCATGGATTGCCTTGTGCCCCTTACAGACACACTGCAAGGCATTTTATGAAATGCTTGCATAGTGTAGAAAATGTTCTAAAATACTCTGGCACTGTAATTTGGCAGTTAAATTCAGATTTAGTTCGTCATGATGAATTACGTATGAAAATCAGAGTTTGCGCAGAAAACAGTAAATCCTTATTTAACCATTTACAAATGCATTTTGGTTTGTCCCTACGTTTTCCTTTTTTGGTGTGAGGAGGATTCACTTTTGTATTTAATTATGTGAAATTGTAGAGGTTGTGTGTAGCAAGGCTAAGCACTTTGGCCTCTGTGCAGGGATTAGCTACAGTATTGGACTCGTGGGGTGGAAGAAGCAAGCAGCTTCAGGTTGGGAGAGAAAACGTCAGCTGAGTGTTTCTGCTGACACCTTTGATTGATGTGCTCAGAACAATGGCACGCAGATCAGCACTGCTAAACCTATGTTACACGTAACATAGTTAAAGCTTAAAATCCCCGGGCACTTCGGTGCTAACCCCATTGATGCAAGGCAGTTATCTATCTACATGCGACATTCCCAGCCACAGATAATGCTCCTTGGTGACTGCTTTGGTACAGCTCATTGGGCTTATCATGGGTGCCTCACAGGAAAATTACCAGTACCTGGGTTTTTTCCCATAAGCTGCCATCTGAGCTGGCTTGGCGAGGAGCTAAATATCGTTAACACTCTTGCTGCCTGGCATCATCTTCAGCCTTCAGATCAGTTTCGTGGATTTCTTCTGTAGTCTCTTTTATTCTTCAGTCTCTCGGAAAATCTGGATGGATAGAGTGGGAGCGGTGCTCACTGCTGTATTCAGAGGTAATGCCACCTCTACATTTGCTTGCTGATCCCTCGTTCGTACAGGTAAAAAACACACTGGCTTCCTTTGGAGCAGCAGCACTGATGTCGTGTGGCTTTCCCACGGTGGCCCCAAACCCTTTCAAAGGTGCCGCTTTCCGGGATGCAGTTTGTCTTTTTCTGTGCTCTGGGCAGGGCCACGCTCCTTGTTCCTACACCTGGCACTTCTAATCTGGCTGGCTGAAATGCCTTGTGTGGTGCAGTTTAGAAAGTAACTCGGAGCAGTCGGGGCTTTTCACGGAATCACAGAATGGGCAAGTTTGAAAGCAACCACAGCGGGTCATCTGGTCCAACCTCCCTGCTCAAGCAGGGTCATCCCAGAGCACATGGCACAGGATTGTGTCCAGACGGTTCTCGACCACAACCACCTGTGGAGGGAGACCCCACAACCTCTCTGGGCAATCTGTTCCAGGTCTGTCGCTATTATTGACAGTATTTATATTATTTCTATTTATATATTCCGCTCATCTTTTGCCGTGTGCAGTCTTTATAAGCTCCGGCGCGATTACTTTCCTGTTGCTGCTGGAAGGCTGCTTGGGTGGAAGCGGATGGCGCGGGTGGCGGTGCGGGGCAGGGGCCCCGAGCTGTGCCCGTGGGCTCCCAGCAGCCAGCAGAGCTCAGGCGGGCACGGCGCACGGCCGCCCCGGGCGGCACACGGTCCGCGGGCTCGGCGGCCGGCCCCGGTGCGGCGGGACGCGGGCCCGGCCCGGCCCGGCCCGGCGGCCGGGGATGGCTCCGCTCCCTCAGCGCGGCGGCCCGGCCCCGCTCCGCCCCGGCCCGTCCCGCGGGGGGCGGGCGCTGCCGCCGCCCCTGCCGTGAGCTCATCCCGCCGCCGCGCCTGCCCAGCCCGGAGGAGCCCGGAGCAGCCCGGAGCAGCCCGGGCTGGGCCGCGCGCGGAGCCCGGGGCCAGGGGCCGGGCCCGCCGCGGGGCGACGCCTCCGTGCCTCTTCCTCCGCGTCCCTCCCGCGGCCCGCGCCGGGGCCGCGCGGGGCCGGCGGGCGCCGAGCCGCCGGTAAAACTTTCTGACGGAGGAGCGCGTGCGGGCATGTCGGGCGGGCGCGGGCCGGGGCCGGGCCGGGGCCGGGCGCGGAGGGCACGGCCCGGGGCCAGCGGGGGTGCCCCTCGCGGGGCTCGGGAGCGGCCCGGGGAGCGGGGCCGGGCCGGGCCGGTGAGGCGCTGCCCGGGCGGGGCCCGGCCGCGATTTCCGCCTCCCCGGCCCGCACTGTCACGTTTGGGTGACTGGGGCGGTTTTCGTGCCTTTAACAGTGAAGATGTGGGGGGAAGGAAAAAAGCAGCGCTGCTTTCTGCAGAACTTGTTTTCTTGGTGGTGTTGGGCTGCGGTGTTAGAAGGCGGGGACGGGCGCAGGGCCGGGCCGGGCCGGGCGCGCCGCACGTGCGGTCTGTGGGCAGCGACCTTGTTTCGACGGCCGGGACAGGAGGGCCTGCCCTGGAGGTCGCCGGTGTTCCTGCTGCAGCCTCAGGCGCAAAGTGATAGAGCGATCGCTTGGTTCGTTTTTAATGTGCGAGTTACTGATGGTGTATCGTAACAGTGTCTTTCAAAGCAGACTTTCTAAAGCTTTCTGATTTCTCAGTGCCGCCGTGTTTGCCGTGGCCTCATGAGGCACCTTTGTTGGGTAGGGGGCTGTGTCCCGAGTCACCGTTTTCGGGGGTAATGTGGCACACCATTGTGTGAGGGTGAGCCCCGCGGACAGAAGGAGGTTTAGGTCGGCTTTGCTGCGATGCAGAGCGTGTCCCCCGTGCCCCGCTCCGGGCAGGGCGGCGGTGGCACTGCCTGCCCGGCCTCTCATGGCGCTTCCTGACGGAGCCGATGCTGCTGCACCGTTTGGAAAGCCAACAGCTGAGGGTGTGGGAGGTTTACTTTGGGCTCCTGTCGCTGCTGGGTGTAAAAACAGTTGGCAGGAGGTTTGTTCACTGGTCTGGAGTATTTTAAATGTTTTACTCATCCAGCCTACTTCAGAATTTGCAGAATTATTCAGTATATGCTGAAATCCTGTGCTACCTCATATTTTTGTTAGCTGTTGCTTAAAAATAGCTTGACGCTTAAAAACCGAAAATACCAGGGAATAAGGGAAATAAGTGTGATACCTTAGATCCTGGAAAATTTCCTCCCACTGTTGTTTAATGTACAGTGGCCAAAAATGAACCTTTCCCATTTGTTCTGATCTGCTGTTTAAGTGAAAAATGGTAATATACTATTAAATAGTGCCAGTGAGCAAGGTAAACACAAGTACTGTTTGTTTCTGCCACTGACCGGGTAGTGTATTCAGGGCTTCATTTATGTGGGTGCTCTGAAGTGCTGGTTGCCTTGCTTTCTCAGTGTAGCTAACCATTGGAATGTCCAAATGGTGATGAATTGTATCTGCTTTAGAGCCAAAACATATTTGGTTCGTGGCCAGAGTTGCTCAGCTTCCCATAAGAGTCTGTAGGAAAAAGACATTTTGTGTGTATGACCACAGGCCTGAAGTTGATGCCATGGCAACTTTGTGATCTGAATTATATGTTGGAAGGCAGCTGAGCAGTCTTAGCAGAGGTGTTTGTTTTTCTTTTACTGAACTTCTTCCTCTCATCAAAATTAAACCTTTCTTTGGAAGGTGAAAGATTACTTAGCAAGCTTTGAAACTCTTGTGCATAGAAGAACATCAGCCGGATCTGTTGGTTGTTTGTAATGACACCCATAAACATCTGTAAATTGTAATTTATATCCGTGATTTTAAGATGAAGGTTTATCTGTAGAGATGCTGTTTTGACTAGAAAGTGGCATTTCAGGCTCTATCAGGAGCTAGATCTTCATATTCTCCAGAAAAACAGAGAAAGGTCAGCTTTATGTTTTGTGTGTGGGAAAGTCTGAGAAAACTGGGTTAGTTCATGTCTTTTGGTTGCTTTCAGCTCCCAAGACTTGATGTGGAGGTTGGAGAGTTTTTTTATCACAAAGCTGTGGCAATGGAAAAAAAAAAATCTCAGCATATGGCATAACAAACGTGTAAGGTTTTATTTCTTAACGATATGTTTGTGTATAGGAAGCACCACTGTTAAAAGAAGGACTTCTGAATATTGAAGGCATAGTGTCACAGCAGTCTGAAGAAACCCCAGAAGCAACTTCTGAAACATTACGTGATCCTCACTGCATTTGGTTTTGTGTTTAACTTTAATTTGATAAGTGCCTTTTTTTTTAAATAAGTTTGTTTTTGTGGAGTCTTAACCTCTCTGATCTTATCCTGAAGGGAAGTAAATAAAGGGATCAGTTGCTCATTAATGCAGAATATCTATTGTGTGGTCTAATGTTAATATGTCTGTTTGCTCGGCTGTCTCCTACCATCGTTTCCTTTTAAAATTCATTGTTTAGCATGACTGAATTAATCCTTCAGTATTCATTGTACTTGAGAAGTTCTGTAAAGCTATTTCAGCAGGCTTAATTGACTAGATTATTTATCTAAGTATAAAACTCCAGAGCTCAGGGGATGATCTCTATGCTGTGTTTGGGCTCTCCACAGACATGCTGGAGTCTCCTGTGGTGTCCATCTCCTGCTCACTGGGCTGTAGGAGAGTCTGGACTGGAGTGCAGCTTTTCTTTCACTCTGTGCTTCAGTCAAACAGGGTGCTTTTGGTCTCCTTTCATAGCTGAAATGTCTCCTTGCACCCCCTCCCTGTCTTGCAGCGTTACAAACCTTCAGAGGTTTATGATTTCAGATTTCTGTGCTGTGTAGGCGATACATCACTGTGTAGGCTTCTTTCACCCGTCCTTGCCACTCCTGCTCCTTGAAGTTTATGCATTCTAGTTGATGTTCATGGAATTACTTTAACTTCTTGAAAGTCCTGTTTCTCTTGCTGTGTTTCCAGAATTTTGTTGTTGCTCTTCCCCTCACCAAGAGGAGGCCTGCCAAGCCATAGGCTTAGTCTGAGAAGGTTCTTTGTTACTGGAGTATTCAACTTTGCAGTATCCTAGCTCCACTTCTCGGTCCCCTTGCGTGAAGCGTGGAGGTAGTGCTGTGCCTGGGGATGTTCGTTGGTGCGGGGGCCGAGGGCCGGGCAGCTGTGCCCACGGTGCGAGTGGGAGCACCGCTGGGACATGGGCTTTGTCTGCTGAGGTGGTGTCACCCATCCAGGATTTCGCGTGTTTTCTCCTCTCCCTCTGGAATGCTGACCTTCAATGAGGGTGCGAGTTCTAAAGCAGAAGTTCCACTGGCTTTTGGAGTGAGCAGCTGTGCAGATCAGCCAGGCTGGGCACAAGTGAGGTGTCTCCTTGGGTGCTGGAGAGAAGGGTTTGCCCTCAGCCTCGCAGGTGGTGTCACACCGCAGCCTGGCGTTCTTGCTGCGCCGCTGAAGAGGTTCAGTGATGGCAGCAGCAAGATTTTCAGAATTTCTGTACAGAAGCTGAAGTGTCTATGGTCAAATCAAGAGCTGCCTTTGCGGTTTCGATGCTGTTGAAGTTGGTGGCAATGCTTGCTGAATTGTGTCCATCTGGCATTTTTCTGTAAATACTCTGTGTCAGCAGGTGCAGGGGTTACGGTTTGCAGTGATTGTGAGGTGAGTGACTTGGTGGGGCACTCTGTGAAGTGCTTCTCGGGCACTTCTGCAGTCTAAAAGGCCAAAATAATTTGGGGAATACGGCTGGTCTTGAAGGCATCTAGTTCTTGTGCATTAGGGAATTCAGCTGTATCTAGACGTGGATGAAATTGGAAAACTACGTGCAGCTTAGAGTTCTAGTGGTCCTAAATATTGTACCTATGTAATCAATATATACAATATATAAAATATATATGAAATTACACTTCTGTATTTTGAATATCTGAGAGTTTTTTATCAGCTGCCCTTAACTCATAGTGATGTGAGTTAGAACTTGTGAATTATCATTAAATTCAGATTTCCTCCATGTTTTAGGTTTCTATAATAGAGGGTGGTGTTAAAAGAGAAGAAAGGCCACAGCCTACAGTGGAACTGTTTGCAGTCTCATTTTGCTCTGGCAGAATTCCCCCCTGAGCAGTGCTCCGAGCGTTAGTGGCATTTATCCCTCTCTTCCTAAGCAGAGGTGCCTGGTGGCGCAGTGGTGTCAGAATTGCCCCAGGTGACAGTGGCACCGAGGTGTCCCGGCTGCCTGGCCCGGGGCTGGCCTGGGGCGCACAGCGCTGGGGCAGGGGCTGCGGCAGGAGCCCGAGTGCTGCGGCTCCTTGTCCCTGAGTTGGTTTTACCCTTCTGCCTGTGTGTGGCCCTTCCTGGCTCAGACAAATCTGCAATTAAAGTATTCAAGAGTCAGCGTGTTTTCTGCAAAGCCTGGAGTCTTTGCGAGGAACTTTCTTTGCCTGGTGGGGCTGTGGTGGGTGCCGAGGTTCCGATGGCCGGGCGCCCTCGGCCGTGGTGGGAGCTCTGCCTGCCCCGTGGAGGTCACCAGCTGTCACCTGCACCTGCTGAGCGGTGGGAGCTGCTGTCCCCTGTGCCTCGGAGCCTTCGGGGGCATTGCCAGAGTGGGATGAGAGGCTGAGGGGCTGCTGCTTGTCTGCTGCATGGCTCCTGCGTTGGGTAATTGACTGCCTCGAGACCAGAGGGTTCTGTAAAGTGTCTGCTGCGCTACACTGAAGTTGTGGATGTGGTGGATAGCTTGGGTTCTGTGTTGTTTCTGTTTGTTAGCGGGGCTTTTTTGGTTTGTTGTTTGGGAGGTTTTTGCTTTCGTTTTGTTTTTTTTTTAGACTCAATCTTGGTTAAATTTAGCTCCAGAAGGGGAGAAGCTGGAACTTGTTAGCGCACAGGAAACGCCCTGACAGGAGGTTTTTGATGTGTGTGTTTGTGTGAAAATGTGAGTTCTGCAGCTCTGCGATGGAGTCAGGCCTGGGGACCTTTGGGTAGGTCACAGTGGTTTTACATCTTTAACTGTTGTCTTAGGTTCTGGTGGAACTTTGCTACATTAAGTATTAAATATGTCTGAACTTGTCAAAAGCTGGTAGTTCTAAGTTAAATCCAAAGCTATCACTCTTAAAACAGCAGAGGTGTTTAATTGCTGAAAAGTGTTCAGATTTTATCTGCTTCAGCTTTGTTTTATCTGGAAGAGTACTAGAACTTGTCTACTCCAGAGATTGTGCTTCTCTCTTTTCAGTCATCTACAATTCAACGAATCCATTTCCATCTTAGCAGATGTCCCTTCCTTAGGATCCATATTTCTGGCCATACTTTAGCAATTAAGCATTTGAACAACATCCAAGTAAGAGTAAATAGAAGCACAATATGACCTTTGCTTTTTGAAATTTAAGTGAGGTGGAAGTTGGTAGAGATTTTAATGTGTGGGTTGGGTTTGATTCTTTTACTGTGTTGTGTGGGTTGTTTTTTTTTTTTCTTTTACTGTGTTGTGTGGGGATTTTTTTTCCCTTTTTCTGTGTTGTGTGGGGCTTTTTTGTTGCATGGGTTTTTTTGTTGTCACTTTTGAACAAGAATAACAAAATATTCTTAGTGAGAGTTTTAGAGGGAGACTTGTTTTGTATTTTACACCAGAAATGCCTTTGAATTCAGTTGATTATTTAGTTAATATGCTTCAAGATCTGTTTTACACTGGGCTAAACACCACTGAGGTCACAAAGGGATTTTTTTGTGTTAGTAAGGAGTGAGTTCCTGGATTTTTCTACAAAATTTTCCAGCAATCGAAAGTTTGAAGAGGAATATTGCTACCACAAAGTGTAGGCATGGTAAGGTCAAAATCTCAGCACTTCCCAACTACTGATCCAGAATTTCTGTGTTCGTGCAAGAATTACTTTGAAAAGTTAGGAGACAATGTGGCAAGACATAAAGGGAAAACTGCTTTACTCTAAGATAAATTGTATTTGGCAAAGACAGAATGGAGTAGAGGAACATTGTGCCTTCTAGTATCAGGTACCAATCTGTTCCAGGAGTCAATGGTACTGGTATATTCAAAACTCTAGGAATGCAGAGCTGGTGTGTATGTTTGTTTGTTTATTCTCTGTCTAAGCCATTCTTTGTGCCACTGTGGTGTGTCACCAGATATTTTCTGTGAGTTTGCAGTAAGTCACGCAGTGATTGGTGGCAGCAGCTTATAAAGTGTTTTACACTCATTTTGAGGTACTGGGCAGAGTTTGAAAGTCTGGGGGATCAAGGACCTAATTAACATTGGGGTTTTTCCCTGACCAAAAAAGTTGCACTTGGTCCTTAGAAGACAATAAGGAAAGGAGAACAAAAGTGACATTGAATTATTTTGTTCTGCTGGAGTTGAAAGCTCTGCCAAAGCCTGCACCAGAGGAATGTGCTGAATGGTTTGTCAGAGAGGACTTTTTTCTCTTTTTGCCCCTCCCATGCCCGTGCAGAAGGTTCCCCCAAGGCTCTGCCCCCTGTGTGCCACCAGAGCTGCCTTGGGTCTCTCTGGGCATCTGGGCTAAGCTCCCTGTGTGTGTCCCGGGCATCTGCCTCGCTGGCCTCTGAGGAATCTCACACTGTCCCCCAGTCTGGCAGATACCTGTTTCCATCATCTCTTCTAATAGGAACAGCACGTGCTTTTCTTCTCAGTGAGCCCTGCTTGACCCTCCTGTCTTCAGTTCTCAGCCTTCCCCAGGACAAAAACTGAGTTTTGTTTCCTTGCAGTTTTTCTTCTATTGGCAGGATTTTGAGCCGGGTTCATGTTGGTGTTGCATCTCTCCTCTTCGTGTGTCAGTGAGCTCGACTCTGATGTACAGTGGGCTTGTGGGCATCTCAGGAGCAGCTAAGGGGAGGCAGGATATGCTGCCTTGGCAAACTTGGAAAGATTTACACACACTTAAGATTTTAATGAATAATTGCTACTTCTTTTTTTTAAAGTATAAAAGTTTGTTTTCCACTAGTAGTCAAATTCTGTTTGTGAGGATTTTAATTCATTTATTTTGGACACTTGCCTGTGGAAGGAATGCTTTCTGGCATCTGAGTGAGAAGCTTTAGTGGTGCTTGGCTGTTTAATTACTGAAAACAACAGGACAACTGTAAAATTTTAATAAAAATGGGCTTGCCGGGTATTTCATATTTTTGGTAAGCGTGTGCAGGATCTTGTCTACTCCAGAGAGTTAGTGCAGGATGGGGAGGGTGCGAATATGAAACACTTTCCCCCTTGTGTAGACGAGCCTTTAGTTTTTCTTGAGTGAGCTCTAGGATGTCCTGGGTATTCCCTGTTCCTGTCGTTCAACTGAGCTCTGCAGTGGCTGACGAGGAGTCACGCCTAAAGCAGGTGTCTAGTTCAGGTGAGTAGTCTCCCTGCTTTGGGGCCGTGTGTGTGGGGAGCCCACACGTGCCGGGTCGTGCGGGATCCCACTGGGGCAGGTGCTGCTGTCAGGAGCGTGCACACAGCTGATGCTCGTGCTGTCACAGCCTCTCACTGCATTGTCCCTTACAGTGGAGAGTGCTTCCAGGGGAGAGGAGCCGGGAGGTCGTGGATGGTAGAGTGTTTCCGTGTAGTTTACGCTGCAGAGGAGTGCCTGAGTCTGGTCCATAAAATAACACAAGCAGGTAATTAAAAATGGAAGGTTTGCATTTCACAAGAGCCAGAGGAAGGCAGCATCCCAGGATCTGAGGTGGAAAGCAGGGAGAGTAATATTTTTGGTTTGCCTCATTCTGGTGAGTGAGATTTCAGGAAATAGCCAAGCCAGTCTAGCAGTTTGTTGTGCTTCAGGGGAGTGGCTTTCCTTCCTTCTGTACCTGCTGTGAGATCCTTCTTTTCCCCATGTCACGTCCTGTGTAAGCACAGAGATGACGAATGGCATCTGGCACAGTGCAGCAGGAGCACAGGGCTGACCCCGCCGGCCACCTTGTAAAGGCTCCACCAGTATGACCTCGGGAAAACTGGGCTTTGCTCCTCCTGGGTGTAATGGAAATAAGATTGTTCCCCTTCCTGCAGGCTGCTGTGAGCTGGCATTGCTCTGAGATGCTCTGAGGTTGAAGAGGCAGTGTAAAAAGATACCAAACATACTTTCTGGATTATGTGACTTAAATGTCTGTTCTTTAGGCATCCTCAAGAATGTTAATATTTTGTTCCAAAGTTTGCCAATTTATTTTGCCCATGAAGATGAATACCCTTCTTTCTGTGTGTGTGTATTCGTGGAATTGTGCCAGTGTGTCCTGGACGGTCCGGTGTGTTTGAGCTTTGTGTTCTTGTGTTCCTGCTCATTCCCACATTTTAGGGTCACTTAGCACTTGCTTTGCTTTTCTTATTTCTAGGAGGAGAAAGGTTGCTGGGGGTACTGTCACGTTATATTAACTGTTATTAACTGTCTAATCACAGCACATTTAGACAGTTACGTTCTCTGAAGGAAATAATTTTGCTTTGTGTTTTTGATAGAGTTTTCCAAGGTTTTCTTGTGGTCATCTGGACCAGATGACCTCCAGAGGTCCTTTCTAACCTCAGCCATTCTGTGAGTCTGCCCTAATGAAAGTCTTGAGGAGTCCTAATGTTTCCTTTCTGTCACCTTGGGTATCTTGGGCTGTTGTTACACATGTACCACTCTACCTCTGGTAACTAGAGGTAACAATAGTTACCCTAAGGAAGAAAACACCAATTTGACATCACAGTGGTATATTTTAAAAGCCACATTAAAACCTTCAAAAGTGTTTACTTAGTAATAAATATGTTCATCTCTGCCTGTGAAGCAGGAAGTAAGTAACGTGTTGTTTGTGTACAGATTTTGGACAGACCTCTGTGTTGGATTTCTAGAAAAAGTGAGTGGCTGTGATTCCCAGGCATTTCAAGATCAGGTATTTTATCATTAGGGTTTCTAGAAAACATACTGTCCCAGTATTTCTAAGGGTAGCTGACATGGGGGAGAAAAGATTGACAGCAAATACAGGTGTGTGTTCTGGTCTATGTTTAAATAGAGATCTGTAGTGTTAGGAGAAAACTATGAGTAAAACAGGAGGAAAATTCCGTGAAAAAGCAGAGAATAGAATCCTGAAAATACCTGGTAAGAAGGATGAAGAATATAGGAGATTTGGAACTAGATATGATAAGGAACTAAAATAGAAATAAGCTTTGAGTTTTGTCTGCACCATCTTATATTCAAAACCCAAAAATCTCTGGCATACTAGATTGACTGAAAACCTGCTGAGTAGCTGTGATGATGAAAAATGCCACCTCTTTTGTGTTCTGGCCATAATACTGACCTGGTCTGGGGTTTTGTTGGGATTAGTTAGTTTCCGTTTTGTTTTGTGAGTCATAACCGAAGAAAGGGAGAGCTCTGTAGAAAAGGGTGGATGGCTGTGGTCTTGGCATTCGCTCTGGAGGATCTTAGCGGAACGGGAACAAAAAGTCTAGAGCACCTCTGCTGTGGTCAGATATTTTTCATACAAGAAAAAGCTGTGAGCAGGTAAGATTTTCAGGTTGTGCTGGCAGCTGCTGCTCTTCTTTCCCCGTGCAGCCAGACAGGTGATTGCTCTGGTGATTCTCCATCTGCACGATCGCAGCGTGCTTGGGGTCGGTCCAGACGGGTTTCTGACCTTTGAAGTGAGCGGTTCTGGCTAGTGAGTGCTCTCCATCTGCTTCCGTGGAGACCGGTTTCCTCAGCGCTTCAGGGCAGTAGCAAGTAGAGGGGAGCAGTAATCTCTGAAATGGTGATACAGAGTCGTTTTTGCAGTGCCTGGCTCCCGCCCAGGAGTTTTGGACAGCAGTCAAGGGAAGCGACCAGCTCTTCCCCTGCGTTGGCAGCCCTCAGGAGCACTGGCCAAAGTAATCGGCAGTTTGGTAAAAGAGTAACGGAGCAGAAGGGCGGGTGATTGCAGGGCAGGATAGTTACATCTGTGCCATCTGGGAAATGAGATCTACGTCCAGACTGGTGGGAAAAAAGCTACTGCAAAAGCACGTTCTAACAGCTAACAGGGTAATGAGGTTTTTCTCACGCTTGCTCATCTTTCCCCTCTTATTGTATTTTAATAGTGCTTCAGGGCATAATTCCACTTCAGAAGGGAGCAGCAAACTGGGAACCTTGCTGTGCCTTTGCAGTTTCCTTCTAAACTGCTGCATAGCTTTCACTGGGTCAGATGAGAGGGAGAAACTGTGGAGTATCTCATGGGTAAGTTTAGTAATGATTAGGTGATTGAAGAGCAGATGACGTGGATGTACCGCAGCTTGTCAGTTCTGTATCTGTCTTGTATCTGTTTTGTACCTCTGTTATCTTTCTGTGTGAGAAACACCTGCAAAGGGTAAAGACCATAATGGTTTAGGGTTCTGTATAAAAATAAATAACTAATGAATGAATAAATTAATAACTATTTTACTTCAGTGGGTCTGGCTAAATACAGCCTGTTGGAAACATTATACATGGCACTTCTACTTGGCTGTAGGGACAAAGGGTCAGGGGCAGGTCTCTCCAGTGCATGCTTTATCATCTTCATTCACGCATTTGAATCATCATAACACAAATATATCTCACTGGAAGTTGCATCTTTAAAAAATAAAGTAAAATACTGTTCAAATGTCTGCTCGTTCATGAGTCAGCAGTTTCATATCTGGGGATATGCCCTCTGTTTGTTACAAAATGCTAGATATCAATGGCCCAAAATGTAGTAATTTTAAAGGCTTTTGTTACTTACTGTCTTAATTTGTTATATCAGTAATACCTTGCTCCTTTAGGTATTGACTTTTGCTGTATATTCCTCTTGTTTGAAATCTGCACTTCAGTTAAAGGACTTTGAATTTGCCAGGGATGGGAAATGTTGGAACTTCTCTGTGTGACACATAGAATGACACTCTCAAAGTGTTTGTAGGCAGTGAAAACAGTTCTGACTAAATGAACTTTTCTTTCTAAGCTTAGGATTTTGAGATTCAAATGTTTGAATCTTTGGATTCAAAAATGCAAAATACACTTTAAAAATGCAGATTATTTGAAGCATGTGTTTAATAAATCTCACACTGAAAGGTGGCAAATCCTTAAGTACTTCTGTGCAGACAGTAGACTAAGACGTTCTACCCTTTATTTCTTTGCAAGTAAATGCTGACTGGTTTTCAGGATCTGAGTATGGAAGCTGGAACACAGCTGTGGGTAGTAATGTGAGGAGTGTAAATGTCAGGAGTGCATGGGCATTAGCTCAGGTGCTTACCTGCCATGTGGGATTAGTTTATTTGACCTCTGCAGTAGTGAGGAACTCCTGTGGGTAGATCTTTGAAAATAACCCTCTCTGAAAGGTGAGGGAGGTGGAGCAAGAGCTGTGAGTCATCTTGTTCCTGATGTTGGTGTCTTCACTAGTAGCTTTACACGGAAAGCGTTCCCATGCAAGGAAGTTGCTGAGTTTGAAGGAGAGACTTGCAGGCTGAGGGAAAACGTGGAGAGATTTTTCCATCTCTGCTTTGCAGAGGGGATTGCTCAGGTAATGAAGTACTTGTAAAGGTTGAGAAGTGAACTGTTGTGTATGCCTGCGCTCCCAACTCTTTCCGTGACCTAAGATCTGTGTCTTCTAAAGCCGACAGCGTTTTGGAGTTGTTCATAAAGAAGCTGATCGTTATAAATTCTCGAATCAAGGGGCTTTCTGCCCTTTCCCTTCATGCTCTGATCAGGAAGCATGTGTGGAATGTCTTCTCCATCTGAAGACAAACAGTTCAACTGGTGGGAGGGCAGCATCTGTTTGAAAATGCTCTTGGTGTGAGCTGGGAGTCCACCTTTGTCAGCAGCTGACAGGATCTTCAATTGAGCAAGCAGAAGAGTTGTGTTGGGATGTTGTTATTGTTAGCATTGTGGGATAACAAGTCCACATCCAGTACCGTTTTAAAATGGGAATGATAGTTTTTAAATCTTTAAAAAAACCGGACAACAAACAAGTGGTTTCATGGCAGACTTTAAAGATTGGAATTAAGAAAATGTAGGCTGGAGTTGTTTACCAAAGTGAAGCAATTGCAGTAGCTGAAAGGGTTCCTGAAGTCTGTGTCAAGCAGTGATTCTGCTTCAGCTTAGCTGTGAGGAAAGTGCAGTTTCCTTAGAAAGATAATGCACCAGCATTACTGGAAAATAGCCTATTAATGCAGTTATCTTTAGAACAAAACAAGATCTAGTATCTTGTGCCTGGTTCAAGGGATGAGAAATTCTAAATGTGCACTATCACTGTTCACTTTAATTAGTGTTTCTGAGGTGTGAAGGATGGCTGTGAAGAAATACGTTACCTGAAGCTGAAATGCTTTTGGATGTATGTCGGTAAGCATCTCGGTAGGTGCAGATAACTTTGGTGTATCTTTTGGGTTTGTTTTTTTTTTAATAAGTAACGCTGTCTGTGGTATTTCTAAGTTGTAGTAGCTGGTTCATTCCCTCAGCATTCACCTGCACACTCTGAAATGTGAGTGATGCTGTACTGGACCCAAGGTGATGGTTTTAGCATTACTTCAGAAGACAGTTTATTTTTTATACCTTTCAGCTTGCAAACAAAGAGCACTGCTATTGCTTTGCTGCTGCAGCCCTTAGGGTTAGCTCTCTCTCTGTGCATAACTCCATAGCAGAAGGTGAGTTGCTTTGGAAGTGCTGATCTTTCATTTTTGCATTTCATTTTATAGGGGAAAAGAAAGGAAGTGGACTTTCTTTCCAGGTAATAGGTACTTTTCATATCTACACTGAATGTGGTCTGAATAAGCAACCATCCTCCACGCCAGTTCTGTTCTGTGTTGGAATAGATCCTTGTAGAACTCTGCACGGTAGGGAGATTGGCCTCAATTCCGAGAAGTGAAAATCTAGGGTGGAATTGTCCTTGATGCCTTTTATTTGGTCTCTCATTAACCCTTATTTATATTCTAAGAATAGGAATTATATATACTGTAGAGTTTCAGTTCTATGTCAAGCCTGTCTGTTCTGCTTCATGGAAAACTCTTTTTGTCGTGTTTGCAAAATAAGAGAGTTAAATATAATATGTGATTTTTCGGGTCTTCCTTTTATTCCCACCCCGCCACTATGTATGTACAATACGCTTCTTAGCTCCTGAAGTTCATTAACAGCTTCAGGTCCTGCCATTGCACAGTGCAGGCTTTCTAACATGGTGGATGGTTTCTGTATGCTTGATACATTTATTTTGCTTTTTATCCAAAAAGTAATCCTAAATTGCTTCCTTTTAGCATATTCCATTTTTCGGTTGGATGATGCAGGTTTGGGGGTGTGTTTGTGAGCTTTTCCAGCTTTCCGGGTGCTGGAATTGGGGGGGGCAGATGCAGTCCCATGCCTTGGGAAGCAGCTGAGGCTGCTGGCCGTGGCACGCTGTGTCTGTGCGTGTGTGGCCCCGGCAGTGCCACCCTCAGCACAGCTCCCTGGCTGTCGCTGCTGCCCCTGCCCCAGGCTGCCGCAGAGCTGCCTCTGCGTGCTTCGGGTTGTCCACACGAGCTGAACGATTCTCTTGGACCGATTGCTCTTCCTCTGCCTTATTTCATCGACTGAGGAGAACTTTCTGAGGAATCCAGAGGTTTTGGATGGAAGACTTCTGCTTTTCCTGATGATTTCGTGTGGGGTTCATGGCGGTCTGTTACACGAGGCAGCATAGTCGGATTCCCTTTTCCCCCCTTCCTGTTGCATGTTCTGTACTGCAAGTTTTCTAAAATGAGATACCTTTTGAATCTTTCAGTACAGAAAACAAATGAAATTGCGATTCACAGATGCTCCCAGAAAGCTTTTTGAGAAAGAAATGCCCTTCATGATTCCTTTCATTCTGTTTTCCTTGCTCTGTCACTGAAGTTACTTATGTGAAAGAACTGTTTTTCAGGTTCATCATCCCGAGTGTATTTTTCTTGTACTTCATACTGCTCCGAAGTCTGCAGCTGGTGCTCAGTTGGGGTTGACTGTCCAGTGTGTGGTGTGGCAGGCAGAAGGCGTTGTGGGGATGGGGGGTTTGTTCCCCAGCTCCGCTGCGTGCTGTGTGTGGGGACAGAATGCGGGGTGGTGCCATGTCCTGCTGTTATCCCCGCTGTACAGGCTTGCACCTGGCATTCCCAGGTGACCCCAGGCTGCTCCCCTTGCTGCCAGTCGGGAGTTGGAGCTTGACTTTAGGTTATTTTTGCTGGAGTGTCTTACAGCAACTTGCTCAGGTTCAGCCCTGGGACTGCATTTGGGTGTGGAATGTGGAGAATGCTGCGTTATTTTTCTGTTCCAGAAGACAGCAAACTCTTAGTTGCTTGGTTCAAGTATTGAAACATTCTTTGTGCATCAGTACTTTGCTTGACCAAGTGACGCTGTAAGAAATAAATCTGACTGCCAAAAAGTTTCTGGTAATCCCCTCGCTGTTTTATTTGTATTCATCCTGTTTGGTTTTTGTTTCGACTTGTGCGAATGGACATTGCATTTATTTTTGTTTCTCTCTGTTATTCTCCAGGAGCAACATTTAAAATGTTAAAGGCCGTTCTAAAAAAGAGCCGAGAGGGTGGCAAAGGGACCAGGAAAGACTCAGGTATGACTGTTACTGCCGTGCTTTATACCCCAGCTGAGCTGAGCTCTGCAAAGCCACGACTGTCCCTGCCTGGTGCAGCAGTGCCCGGCCCGGGGCAGCTCCCTGCCCACCTCCCCAGCTGCTGCCAGGGCAGCGGGAGCTGCAGGTCTGCCCCTGCCTGCAGGGCGGCTCCCGTGCATGCATTGCTGCATCTCCAGCAGGCAGGACGGCTGAGAGCAGTTGGTCGTGGTTGTTGCCCTAGAAATACTGAGAGCAGGCTGTGTGTGCTGTGCTGCCAGCTCCTACGTGGCCTGGGGCCAGCCCTCAGCTGCAGAAATGCACTTTAAATTGCTTTTTCATTACACTATTAAAAAACTCAACACTGCTTAGGTATTATGGGCAATGGAATTTTTATTATGTATGTCTTTTGAAAAAAAAATACATTGAATTAGTGAAAAGTTACTAAGCTGGTTATCAGGTTTCTATTGTGTCCTAGCTTTTGCTTTAACTACAGAGATTTTTTGAAGGTAAGAGTAATCATTATCAACAAATGTTACTTAAAATAAAACTTACTTTACTATTAACCATAAATTTAGTAGGCCAGTACTTACCTGCGTTACCCTCCAGGAGGAAGGGTGACTGAGAGCTGTGGTTGCCGTTTCCAAGGGCAGGGAAGGCCCAGCAGTGCTGGCTGAGGAGGGGCAGTAGCTGCAGGTGTGCAGGTGTTGGTGGCTGCTGTGAGCCTGCCTGCTCTGTGCCAGGCGTGCTCAAGTCTTTGCTGCAGTGGCTGGAAAGCTCATGGACCTGAGTGAAAACTACCTGGTTTTCAGTTTTTAACTTCAGACTGTTAATGTAGACCAACATTGCTGATTTTCTGATGAGTTTGATCCTAAATTATCCGTAAGAGTAAGTCTGTGCTCTTTGGCAACATGAACTTCTTGCCCAGAGTAAAATAGAAATAAATCCGAATATTTCTTAAATGTATAGGGAACAGAGCATAATAAAGCTGCCATGTCCTCGTTTATTGGAACCTTTAAAACAGCACAGTCCTATTTTCTTGGAAAGTCAGTTGTATGTGTCCTGCGTGCAGTTGTTGAAACGACACCATTACCCCGAGTCCTGCAAGGGGAGGGGTTTTTCACCGTTCCTTTGCAGAGCGCGGTTCCCAGTTCATCTGGCAGGTAATGTACTGCTCTTCGGGAAATCGCCGTGGTCTTGTGACGGTTGCACTCTGCCACGGTTGCTTTCTAAACGAGTGAATGGTAGGAGCTGTGCTGACCAGAGAGCACACGGACACTAGGTGAGAGATGCTCAGAAATGGTCTCAGAGCAAGACAGAAGGCATCCTGGTAATTCTGTGCGTGCTGCTGGCTTGAAGCTACCAGCTGGGGTTGTTTAAACAGAGTGCGCCAAAGATTCCTGTGGTGAGGCTTCCACTGGTACATTTTTCGTTAAAATACTAGATGGAAGTTGGTTTTGGCTCAAAAGGACAATCGGCCTGTTTGGAATGGAGCTCTGACCAGGCTTTGATTAAAATCTGAAGCTTGCAAAAACCTTTTTCCTGTGGGTCAGAAAGCATGGCTTTTCATTTTAGGATCTCATGATACCTGTCTGTATTAATGTGTGCAGGAGAAGATTTTTCTCTGTTTTTGCAAATACAATGCTGTATTTCTGAGCAGCAAGGGCAGAGTTAGAGCGGTTTTTTGGTTTCATTTTTGGTTTGGTGGGTTTGTTTATTTGTTTGGGGGTTTTGTTGTTGTTTTTTAAGCAGAGCTCCAGAGTTTCATGCATTAATTAGATGTTATGGAAACCAAGTTTTGGGAAAAATTGGTGAATCATGGCTGACTGGTGAGAGCTAGAGCAAGGACGAGTTTAGGAGCAGCTTTTTAGAAGAAAGTAAATAATTTATGCATTGAATTTCAGAGATTTTGGCTTCTTTTTGTATTTGAAGATGATGTGAAAAGTTTGAAGAGAGATGTGTGTGTTTTATTCTGTTCTGTGTTACACCAGCACTTCCTGTAAAGTTACGTCCAGCTTATTAGCTTTCTCTGTTGTTCCAAAGGACACCTCAATTCTTACAGCTCCGAGACATTTCTCCACTTTGCGAAAAGATGTGAAGCAAGGGAAAGAACATTGGTCTTTGTAGAGCTCATTTTTGCTCACTCATCTCCCTGGTCTTTAAACTGAAAACAGGGAGAAACTGAAGGGGTTTTGGGTTGTGGAGTTTTCCCACTTCATGGCCCTTTGGATATGGACTAGCAACAAAAGCTTTAAATTTCCAGTTCTCTGAAGAGAGCAGAAGTGCACCCCAGCAATGGGAGCTGACTGCAGAGACACGACTGTTGAGGGGGCACGGCCACTCTTCAAACTGCTGTTGGGGAGAGGAATGCAGTAGTAAACTTAGATCTTCTCTCAGCTCTCTGCGTACATGGGCTTGACTTTTTCCGAGTGAGGTTTTGAAGAAGTTGTCAGGTTTTTCAGGGCGTCCGAATGCGGGAGGAAGGGGACAGCTCCTCTCAGTCGGACCACCCCGAGCACAGCTGAGAGGCCTGCGTGGTCTCGTTTCAGTACACTCATGGCTCAGGAGTGATGCTGAGGAGCCGGCAGGCAGGCAGTCAGATCTCCCTGGGGCACGGGGGGCGGCCCAGCCGGCGCAGGAGGGACACCAGGGCGGTGAGCTGCAGCTGTGCCGTGGCCACGTGTGACCGTTTGGAGTCAAACCGGAGGGGGTCTAGGCTAAACTGCAGCAGCTTCTTCTTAAACTGAAGTAACCCCAGTTGTCCCATGGGTCGCATGAAAGGAACGCCTGGAAGTCTGCATAATTCAGAGCCGAGTGGGATGATTCCTGTTTGACTGAATAGAACTTCCTGTTTGTGTGTTAACTCTGTTTTATGGGTTTTACAGCTGGTAGCCTTGTGGAACTAGTGCGACTGGGAATGGGGGTGATTTTGTTCTGGATTGAAGGCAGGCACAGCTGTAATATTAAAAAGTATAAAAATGTTTAAGGGCAAAAATTAGTACTTTTTTTAGCAGTACCCTGTGTGGATTTTAATATTAAGGTTTCTCATTTGCCCTGACATTAGGGCTTAAGAGCTGAAGTCATACAAAACATTTTTGAAATCTAGCTGCTGGTAATGTTGATTGCAGGTTTCAATAGATCCTTGAATTCAGGGTTATCTTGGAAAAGAGGGCTGCAAAACTAGTATTGATGCTGTGAGAGAGACACTGAAGTGCTCTGCTGAAGAGTAGTGGAATGTCTTTGCAGAAATAACTTGTGCCTTGGTCAGGTAGAAGGCTGTCACGTGGGAGTGTCACTTTTGGACGAATGACGCCTCAGGCGGCACCAGGAGCAGTACTTTAGAGGTACAGAGTTGGGCTCAGACCCTGCTGTTGGCTCAGTAGAAATTTTTCTGCAATCGTTTTCTTAAAGTGGGTTTATTTAGATGTGACTGGGAGGCATTGATGAGGTAGGGTAGGTGGCTGTTGTAGAATTAGATAAAATCTAAATGAAGCAAAATTAGTGTGTTTAAACATGCACATATGTTGTTATCAATTTGTGCAAACATACATGAACACAGGTGAAAAGAGCTGTTGGCAGCAAGTTATATGTAGAACAGCTTTTGCTAGCAGAACTTGTGGAAGTTATTCCTAAATGTGGATTGGAAGACAAGGTGGTTGGTGTCCTGTTTAGGTAAACAGTTGTGCCAAATGATCAAAATTTCAAACAAACCATTTTTTTTTTACCCAGACATACAACTTTTTCTGCATCCAGATTATTTCTGGTTTTCTGCAGCATGAAGAGACCTGTCTTTACAGTCCTTCAGACATAGTTATTTCCATACAGCAGAGATAACTATCTGTAAGTTGATTTTTCTTTTCTCTTTTCCTTCCTTGCGTTGGTGATGTGCATACTTGGTAAAGGGCAGAACCTGAGGGGGAAAACCCCACTGTCTGCACCTGTAACCTTAAAGCAACAGAAAACTATTTGGGAAGTGTTTGAAACCGAGCAGGAAGATTAATTTTGTGTCCCAGAAAGTAATCGGTGTGTTTACATGTCGCACTTAGCTTAAGCTGGAAATGTGCAGCAGTTCCTTCCAGTTTCCCCTTATTTCTTGAGGATTTTAGTCAGTCTCAGAAGGAAAGTTCAAAGTGGCACTTTCTCCTCTTTGTTGGCTTATGGTCATCAAATACATATTACCTCTTCAAGCTCTTCCCAAGTTTCCAGGTCCTCTGGAGATTCCTGGGAAGGTGTTTCTCCAGTGGGCACGGCTGGCTGGCCGTGTGACCTCTGCTGAGGGTACACGTTTGCTTTGCCTTGTTATTGGACTTCAGTTTCTAGATTTAAGGTAATCTCAGCTCTTTGTCTGTTTCTGCCCTGTGTTTCTTCCTACCTGCCATGGCATTGTGTGTTTCTGTTCTCCCTCTCCTGTGTCCTCATAGCTGAGGTTTACTTGTTGCCCAGTTTATTTCCCTGAGTTTTTTACCTTGACCTCTGCAGCCACGAGGAGATCTGCCTCTGGCCTCAGCTGAAAGGAGCTGGCTGTTTTTATTTTAATATAGCGTAGAAATTTGGTGTGTTAGTGCACACTTCAAACAATCAGGACCAGGAGGCTGTTGTTTGAGTTCTACCATGTTACCCCTAAGTCCTGTCTGTGCCTGTGCTGAGGTGATAGTATAAAGAATATACATAGTAAGCTTCAGAATATAAACAAAAAATACTTCTTAATTACGATCGGTGTAGAAATTCTACAGAGCTACTCCTTCTTAAATGCTTAAAGATGCTCCAGAGAGAAATTTGTATTAGTATTTCCTGTTGGGTTTCTGTACTGCCAGCTGCTTTCCAGTATATAATCACATTTGTTTTCTTTAACTGTCCCAAAGTCAGCAACTTGCCTGCATTTGAGAATCTGCTTTTTTTTTTTTGACTTACTAAGCAAAAGCTCATTGAGTATAAAATGCACGTGATGTATTTTAATTAAAAAAGAAAATAAAATCCTGTGTATTAAGTTTCTCCAGAACATACTCGGTTATTTCAGATGGCTTTGTGGTAGCGTGAGCACTGTCGTTCTGTTGACCCAATATCAGGCCTGAAGGAACACAGATAATGGCAGTATTGTGCTTAGTGTGCAGTGTTCTTCCTGCGCTAAATCCCGTCACAAGCTGAACATCAAATGTAGTACATGGCATGCCTGGAAACTTCATTGATGTCAGTGGAAATTCCGTGTGGTAAGTAGTTGGGACTTTCAGGTTTTCCAGCTTCAAGGCTTGTTAGATATTAAAAGGAGTGGTCAGATTATTCTGTGAGCAAAAAGATATTATTTAGAATGTAGCAACATAGGGCTTGAAAGGCAGAGAATCTGGAGGAACAAGATGGGTGGTTTTGATTTCTGAAATAAAAGTTACTGAAGTGCTTACGGATCTGTATATATCCGATTTTCAGTGATTGCCTGCATATTTAGGTTTTAATTTGGTCTGCAAAAAGGGTCCGTGTTAATAAATATTTCTTGTGTCTTGTTTGATTCAGATCTGGTAGAGCCTACTAAATTTTTACAATACTCATTGAAACTTAGTTTGCATTTGCATTAGTTTCCTTCTTGTTATATTCAGGTGTCTTCATGTACGTATCTTTGACTGAAATACGAGTGTGCAGACTTTTGAATGTATGGAATGGAGGCTTTATTTCTGCATTATGCCTTGCCCGTTAGGAATACTGTGTACTGAACAGGGTGGATGAAATCTGTGAATCCAGAATTTCCCTTCTTTCATTCACATCATCAGACACAGTTAAGAAATTGAGATTTTACTTTGTATTTTTTCACAAGTAAAATGACTTCCCAAGGCACGAGCTGGATGAGTTCCACCATCCCTGTTTTACTGTCTCCCTTTCAGCCAAGGCCCCTGTTACAAGCCTTGGGGCAGCACTTGGAATGATAAACAGGAATGTGCTGGAATTCGCTGTCACTGGGTTTTGAAGTTTTTTGTTTGAGTTTTTTTTTTTTTTTTTTTTTTGTGAGTTTGTTTATTTTGGTTTTGTTTTTTTGTCTGTTTGGGGTTTTTAATGATTTATTTCTTGTTTTTATTGCTAGTGGCAACTAAACTGCTACTCTCAAAAGAAAACTGAAGTTGTGCAGAAAAGCCTACATTTTTCTTAAGACCCAGCCTCACAATTTAATCTTTATTTTAAACCCGAGTGTTTTAGGAATTACTTGCCTTTAGCAGTAAAGGTTTGATTCTCAGCTGACTGTGGTCAGCTAAATGCAGGTTTGAACACCCCTGCCTTGCGTTATATCTCATTCAGCATTTCTGACTAATACAGTCTGAAGCCAGCTGAGAGCATCAAGGCTTCAGGAAAACTGAAAGGCCATTCAATAAAACAAGTTTGCTTTTTTAGATCTAAATATGTAAATTCAGTTTTTCTGTGGAAACACTCTGTGATATTAGGAGTTGAATTTTAAGAGCAAAGAACATTTGTGGTGCATAAAGTACACATTCACTGTCTGGAACATAGAACTCGGAATGGAATACTTTTAATTTCAGTTTGGCGTTTCATTGTTACTCTAAAAATATCTTGCAATAGAAGAAGCATTGTTTCATGCTTAAAATATGGAGCTGTTTTTGATTCTCTTGTGTTGCTTTGCCCACTTTCAGCTGCTCTTGTCAGTTATTTAAGGCCTTAGGCTTTTTTTGCTGAGCTCTAAGGATTTAATGTGGTGAATGTCTTTTCAGAAGCTCATTCCAGTGATGTATATACGTATAAACACCCCCCCTCAAAAGAAATCCTGCCCTTGAAACACATATGCAAATTATTTCAGTGGTCTGAATAACCTCTATTTTTCAGTCTTTTCTTTAAAAAATTAGTGGGTTTTTTAAGAGCTACAGGCGAATATTAATATTTTGTATTAACAAAATATTAATGTTATAACATTATAATATTAATATTATAGCATTAATATATTAATATTACTGATAGAGTAATCCGGGGTGCAGAAATAAATGCCAGAAAGTGAGCAAATAACGTCAAGTACGAGCAGAGTTGGCAAAGGTTGGCCATCTAAACCGTTTATTCTAATTTTGCCTGGGTTGTTTCTCACTCAGCGCACTTCACTGCTTCCTTTACTCAGGCCATAATGCGTTTTCTTCCCATTCCTTGCTAGTTTCTCTCGTTGTCTGGTCTTCCCGGAGTCTCGAGAGCAAAGGAATTAAATGCTGCTCTCCCCTCTCGCGCGTACTGTCCGTGCCAGCAGTGTCCTGTCCCAGAAGGCTGGATGTGGATGGCTTCTCTTGGCAGGGGTGGTTCTGCAGCTCCTGCTCCAGTGTGGGCGCCTGGGTTGCCTTGTCGTGGCGGCGCAGCCTGGGGCACTGGGCTCCCCGAGCCTCCTGCATTGCCCGCTCCCAGAGCTGGGCCGGCTCTGTGCGAGCACGCACACGTGAGCATTGCAGGTGTGAAGGACACAACCCTTCAGGGGCAGGGCTTAGTGTTTTACCATAAGAGTGGAGCGCCTCCTACTCGGCCGCTAAACCACCTTACGGAGTTCTGTGTACACTTGTCTGTCAGTTCCAGTGGAAGAATATCAAACACACTGGATTTGGTTAATCTTAAACAGTTTCTGGCTGCTCAGACATAGAGATGCCTTGTTCTGGAAGGGGCTTTCCACTTTGGATGGCTTTCCTTGTTCTTACAGCTCTTTTTCCCACATGTGGTTTCCTTCTGAACTTGTCTGTAAGGTGGCGTCTTTCCTTACTGTTGGTCAGGGTGAAACATCCTGTGAAGCAGAGTGAGCTTTGTTGAGGCTGTGGGTGGTGGTGTGTGGTCACATCAGAGTCTTGCGTGTGGTGGTGTCCTTCGCTCCGTGGGGCTCACAGGGAGCCTTGGTCAGCAGCAGCTTCCTGCACTTCTTTTTCTTTTTAAAACCCAGCCCTCCTTCAACTAGTTCAGTAAACAGTATCTCAGGGGCTCCTGAGATTTTGTGCTAATACAGTGATGCTAAAACACCTTCTTAGTTTGAAAAATACTTTTATCTTCTCTTATCATCAAGGAAACTTGATGTTAACCCTAAGGATGAAATTTGAGAAGTGCTGACTTTGTGAGTCAGAGGTTTTGCTTCCCCCCTTTTCTCTTTATTACATTCAATGAAAATGTTGCTTACCTGTGCATTTACGTTTTCCCAGTGGTTATCTGGATTCTGCAGTGGAGGTGACACAGTAGGGCGAGTCATGCTCAATTGTTGCTGGCAAACGTTTTCTTATGTTAAATGCTTATGTTTCAGTGCAACTCTGGGCTGTTTATTTTGGCCCATCACCTAATAGATGACAAAATTTTATTTTTAGCAGGTGACTGCTGCCCAGAGAATGCCTCGCAGGTTACAGCAACATCTGGCCACAATGCAGACTTCCCCAGTGGCGAGCAGCCAGGCTCCCAGGACACTTACAGGACAAACTTGGCCAAAGGAGTCTCAATGTCACTGCCATCCTCGCCCCTGCTGCCACGCCAGTCCTATCTGATGCAGGCAAGAGCAAACAAGAAGTCTCCAGGTAAGATGAAACGACGAGCCTCTAAAATCTTCATAACATGTTAGCTCAGTCATTGATAAATGTTGCCTAAAATAACACAGTAAAATCATATTAAACTTTTGCAAGAGCAGTGCATGTTTCCAGGTTAAATAAGTAATTGGTTATTAAATAGAATGTATTATTTCATATAGCAGAAAATTATTCTATTTGGTGTTGCAGGTACTTATGTTGAGGTGTCTGAACATGATTAAACCTGGTTATTTATGGTTAGTTTATCAGGCAGAGGGCTGCTGCAGAAACCTTCGTTTGTGCGTGTGTTAGTGACTGTGTAAGAGGGAGCGTTGTTTGTGGCTTTTACATGTCGTTTATTTTACTTGTATCTCCATGCACAAATGTATTAATAGATAAATTGCAGTGGAGGTGACAAGAAAGTTGTTGGTTTTCAGCGGTTGTGTCCTCAGTGGCGCCTCCCCCCCGGTGTGGGAGCCAGGCTAAATATGGGGCTTCATGGGGCTCCTTTTATCAGCATTCTGTGCATAGAAATCATTCCAGCACACTGGCAGCACTTGGGTTCGCTGGGGCCAGGGCGGGACAGACAAGTGAAACTCTCCATGTTCCTGTTGCCTGGGGAGGCACTCCACAGGTCTGAGTTTAGAAGGCCTGGGAGCAGAGTGTCAAAGGCTGGCCTTTGTCAGCACAGAAAATGCTGAACACTTGATGAGTCGTGACTGAAGAGCCACTCTCACGGTGACTGCAAGGCCATTCCACTGTGACCCGCAGCCGAGGGAGAAGATTTCCAAAGATTCTGCAGTGCTGGGAATGCGTTGGCATTTATGCGTCATTATTTTGTACAAAGACCTAACCAGGTGATATAGGAGGCTGACAGAAGCATTGTGCTGTTCCTTTGACTTTCACCAAACTCTAGCTAATGGAAGATGATTTAATATAAATGAGCTGTCTAGTATCTGGGGCAGGGGTAGTGACAAGATTATCCCGATGTCCTGATTTCAAAGCTCTCTATTTCGGTAGCATGACGGCAAGTTACAGACCTTTCAGGATATGGTGAGTGAAAGAAGAAAGGACTGCACGGAAGGCTGAAGTAGTGTTCTAAAGTCGGGTCGAAGTGATGAAGTTGTCTGACTAGGGTAGAATAAAATTCTAGTTTCAGTCCTCTCAGCTGAGTTTCTTCTGCTACAGAGCTGGAATGGACGTTGTTTGGATTGGTTCTCTTACAGGTGTGCAGTTAAATCAGTATTTGTTGTCTTAAAGGGGTCATAGTTGATTGTAGTCTGGTTTAGGAGGTTTAACTAAAAGAACGAAAATGCTGATTTATAAGGGATGTTCCAAAAAAGGGATTGTGGAGTTTAAGGTACAAATGAAAGCTGCTGCTGCTGCACTGGAAAAAAATGTTTGCTGCTTTCCTCACATTAATGGTACAATAATGCTTTAACAGAGAAAGGTTTCCTTTGAAATTAATGAATTTCCATCACTGAATGCCAGAGGTGACTTCTGGGAGAGTTTTGCATAAATGTACAACAGAACTTTAGTAAGTTTTGAAATTGAACTTCAATTAAAACTTCTAATTAATAAGCAAATGAATCCTCATCCCTGATTCTTGAGACTAGACTAGGTCAGAGAACTGGTTTCATCCCAGGCTGCGGCTGTGTGCCCTGCCCGTGGGAGCCCTGGGGACACTTCCCTCTGCAGGCACTGAGCTGTCCCAGCTCCAAGGTCCTGCATCGGGCAGCCTGGCATCAGCACAGCCACAGATCCACCTGGTGCTGACGAGAGGGAGAGGCTGGAGCTGCACAGGTGACAGTGATCTTCTGAGAAACCAGCTCTTCTGCAGCCAAAAAGGCATTGAGAATTACTGTCAAAGCAATAGATGACTTTAAAAAGGCATTGTTATGGAATTGCATGAATCTGTAGTTTGTCCCCCTTGGGAGGGGACTGGTGTAACTCTGCTGATGCCAACTTTAAAAATCTGCACGCGGTTTAGGACAGAGCTAGAGCAGGCTGCAGGAATGACTGTGGGTGTGGAATGGCACTGGGGAGAGAGAGGTCATGGTAATAGGCTGCAGTGGTGTTTGTCACAGGCAGGTGTGAGGAGGAGACAGTGCCCTCACTGTGTCTGGCACGGTTGTGTTCACCTGCTGGTGCTGCCGGGTGTGAAGGAAAGGCTGGGCTTAGTTCCCGGAGGAGAAATCCGTCTAGAACTCCAAAAGAGCAAGTGGCTGCTTCTGCCTGGGGGCACGGTGAGGCGCTCAGCAGCAGTCACGGCAGCACAGCAGGGAGTGTGTTTTCCCTTGGTGACATTGCTCTGCAGTTGGCTGCTGAAAAGCCCTGTCCCACATGGACCGGCCATCCCGCACTCCTGGGCGGCAGCTGCTGTTCTGCAGCTGCAGTTCACGTTTAAATGAGCCCTTTTCATCCAAGGATGAATTCATGTGTTCTATTCTAGATCAGTGCATGAGAATAAACTTACCATGAGTTCTCCTACTTGTTACAGTGTTGTAGGTCATATTTCCGAGTACTGTAAGTCACTTCCACAGCAGCTTGTGATGAACAAAATTCAGTGAAGGGTCTCCTCCACAGCTTAATGCATGAAGGTTAAAAATACATCCTGAAGATCTTTCCGTGCTGGTCTAATTTTGCAACTGCTACCCGTTATTTTTGGGTCTTTTAGAATGAGTGCTGTAGTTGTCCAACTTTGGTATGTTTGATTTTACTTCTGCTTACACATGACAGGTGTGGACTGTTGTCTCCTTAAAGAAGGTGATTTTGTTTCAAAGGAGTGTATTTTTATCTGCTTTCACCAGGGCCAATGTCCCTTGTTTTTGCTAGAGTAGCGTTGGAAGAGCCCCCTCTGGTGCTGGTGCCGAGCTGTTGGTGTAAAAAGTGAAATCAAGAATCGACTGGAGACACAAATATGTGTTCATGTGGGACTGACACTTCCTGAGCACTAGTTCTTAGCTAAGAAATTAGGTTGTCACCGTGTTCCCATCTTGCACTTCTAGGTGGAAATACGAAGGAGCAGATGGGTCCAGCCAGATAGTTCTGGGCAAATGATGCGTGTTCCCTGTGATGGGGTGGCCAGGCCGTCCCAGCCCTGTGCCAGTGTCACCCTGGGGCCCTGAGGCCACAGAGGAGAGACGCAGCTTTTCTTTAAAATCAGTCATGAGTCTTAAAGCGCTCAGGAAGAAGAGCAAGAAATCAAGGTAGTTTTCAGAGACCTAATGTAGCGTCTGAGGCTGCTTCCCAAAGGAAAGACGGGATGCTTAATAAGTGCCACAGCCTAAATACAGGGTGGGGTTTTAATAAACAAAGTGTGAGAGAGCTTTGATGGGCCCTGGAACTCTGAACGGAGGAGAAGGATGCTTTTGAGACCCAAACTGAGGACCGAGAATGCCCTGGATAGAGGGGCTCTGAGGGACAGCTGGCATCAGGCCACAGGCCCTCTGCAGCGCGCCCTGGAGGGGTTTTGCTCCGTCAGGGTGGGAAGTGCAGGGCAGGGGGAGGCACAGTTGAGGGCCGAGGTGTAGTCCTGAGTTACACACCGGCGCTGAGAGGACGAGGGAGCCCAGCTACTGGGGCTCCACGCAGCGTGCAGCTGACACACCACGTGCGTTGGGTGTGTTTTCTAGCAGACTTCACGCTCTGAAAAGCCCGGAGCACGTGTTTCTCACGAGAGTGGAAGTGCAGCAGCTCGCTGCTCTTTGTGGTAGCAGCCGTGTGTGTAAGAAGTAATTTCTCTGCTTTTTTTACGCCGTAGAGAAATAGATACAGGACGCAGGAAGCTTGTGGTGCGTGTGGAAGGAGTTAGACACGCTGAGCTTGTTCCCCCTGCAGGTGCTGTCAGGAAGCCCAAGTATGTGGAGAGCCCCAGGGTGCCCGGGGAGGCCGCACTGGGCCTGCCGAGGAGGCCGGAGCCGGGGGAGCCCAGCGCCAGCGGTGAGTGTCTGCAGGGTGGGCCCTGTGTCCCTGCTCTGCTGGGAGAGGCCCTGCTGTCCCCCGGGAGCTGTGGGCCCTGTGTCCCTGCTCTGCTGGGAGAGGCCCTGCTGTCCCCCGGGAGCTGTGGGCCCTGTGTCCCTGCTCTGCTGGGAGAGGCCCTGCTGTCCCCCGGGAGCTGTGGGCCCTGTGTCCCTGCTCTGCTGGGAGAGGCCCTGCTGTCCCCCGGGAGCTGTGGGCCCTGTGTCCCTGCTCTGCTGGGAGAGGCCCTGCTGTCCCCCGGGAGCTGTGGGCCCTGTGTCCCTGCTCTGCTGGGAGAGGCCCTGCTGTCCCCCGGGAGCTGTGGGCCCTGTGTCCCTGCTCTGCTGGGAGAGGCCCTGCTGTCCCCCGGGAGCTGTGGGCCCTGTGTCCCTGCTCTGCTGGGAGAGGCCCTGCTGTCCCCCGGGAGCTGTGGGCCCTGTGTCCCTGCTCTGCTGGGAGAGGCCCTGCTGTCCCCTGGGAGCTGTGGGCCCTGCTGTCCCCTCTGTGCTGGGAGAGGCCCTGCTGTCCCCTCTGTGCTGGGAGAGGCCCTGCTGTCCCCTCTGTGCTGGGAGAGGCCCTGCTGTCCCCTCTGTGCTGGGAGAAGCCCTGCTGTCCCCTCTGTGCTGGGAGAGGCCCTGCTGTCCCCTCTGTGCTGGGAGAGGCCCTGCTGTCCCCTCTGTGCTGGGAGAGGCCCTGCTGTCCCCTCTGTGCTGGGAGAAGCCCTGCTGTCCCCTCTGTGCTGGGAGAGGCCCTGCTGTCCCCTCTGTGCTGGGAGAGGCCCTGCTGTCCCCTCTGTGCTGGGAGAAGCCCTGCTGTCCCCTCTGTGCTGGGAGAAGCCCTGCTGTCCCCTCTGTGCTGGGAGAGGCCCTGCTGTCCCCTCTGTGCTGGGAGAAGCCCTGCTGTCCCCTCTGTGCTGGGACGGGCTGCCTGCCCTTACCCTGCACTGTCCTCACAGCTGTGTCCCCTGTGCACTGCGGGCCCTGCTGTCCCAGGGTCCTTCACTGCCACATACAGCAAAGGCCTTCCACCCTTTCTCTGAACTTGTTATTATAAATTGTCTCAAACGTGTAGCTTTGCATTCTTTGCAGTGCTTCATTTTCGACACTGTAAAAGTTTGCTGGCAAAGGCGGTAACAGTTCAGTCCTGCCTTGGCAAAGCCGGGAGAAGCCACCTCCCTGGAGTTAATTGGCATTCTTGGAGAGTGTCCTGCTGGTTAAATCTGGCGAGTACGTGACAGAGTGGGGCTTTTGCAGTGAATGTCATGACACATGTCAGTATATGTCATGTATTTTTAGAAGAATTTTTCAGCTTAACTAACCTCATTAAGGCCAGTGGATATAAATGGTGATGTTCCAGATGAAAGTTCTTCTGTTTTCCTTTTTTTCAGTTGTAAGGGAAACTACAGTTTAAAAAGTCAATGTTTTCTTTCTAAAATACAGATGCTTAATAGCAAAAATAGAACTATTTGAAATTGTTTTCACTACTTGCTATGGTATAATTACCCTGGTTGCTCTTGTGCCTTCATCTTCACAGTCATCTTCTAGTTCTGGTATTAAAGTTCTAGGTCCAGCTCTTAGCTTTGGTCTCCGTTATTGACTGAATTTGGTAGTATGCCTGACATTTACTCAGACTTGTCAGATATTATGATTTTTCTAGTAATAATAGTAATAATTTTTGTAATTTTGAGAGAAGAATGAAGATGATTTCACAAACTGTTGTGTCCAGGATTGCGACTTAAAGATTACAATTAATCTTTAAAATTGCTTTCTTTAAAACATAGGAATATTTTTAAAATAAGAAAAATATGTTTTCCAGGCAAATATTTGAAGGCCTGTCAATTTGTGAAAATTCTGAGATAAAAAAAGTTCTGCTATTTGCTTTCATAGACTTCCTTGTTTTGGGATTAAGTGAGAACCAGTCTTGCAGAGTAAACCCCTGAGGCTGTTAGGCAATACATGTGTTCAAGTAGGCATTGAGCTGGAGTGAAATGAAGACAAAGGGTTGACTAGCACTGTGCACGTTTGGAAACTTTGGGGTTTATGCCACTCACCAAATTGGCATAAGCTGTTGAAGCAGTGCGTGTGGTCAGGCTGTTCAGTTACTGTTGTTATTTGGTGTTTTTCTTCCAGTCTGGAGCCTGGGGGAAAAGGTTCTGTTTGCAGGCTCCACTGCTGTCAGCTGTGTCTTACCTGGTCTCTCACATGGTTAGAGACCCCGTGCTGCTCACGGAGAGTACAAACTGTCCTGGCGCTGGTGTGGCCCAGGGACACTGCAGGGAAGGCCAGGGGACAGTGCAGCTCGCCCCGGGCTCCCCCTCACCCTGGCTCCTCTCGGTGTGCTGCAGAAGGTGCTGCAGCTGAGGGCCTTGCATCTCCCCTCCTAAAATTCGTCCCTGAGTCTGGGCACCTACTTCTCTCACCCACTGAGGCGCTCTGTAGAATTGGGAGCTGTTTGCTGCACAACATCTCCAAGAGCTGAAGTGCTGTTTGGGGGTCCCTGGCGGCTCCCAGCAGGGGGATGGCACCAGCAGCCCGCGCGTGCTGGCTGGGAGGTGGCCGAGCTGCTCCTGGTGTCCCCCCTGACACTTCTGGGGATAGGAGCTCCTGCTGGGAGCTGCTTCTCCGGGTAGTGGGATGATGCTCCTTATTTGATCAGCTGTTCATACCTGAGGATGGGACAGGCCTGTGTATGTACATTGGGTTTTTAGCAATAGATGAAAGAAATAAAGGCCCTGCAAATGTTCCTGACAGAGCAGATGGTCAGAGGTTAGTGGGTGATGCCAGAGTGCTGACATCAAAGAAGGAAAATGGCTGGAAATGCTTGTTTGTGAGATTCCGTGAGCAAGAGTGCGTGCCAGGCCAGAGCTGTGCTTGGCTGCTTTTGTTGCAGGTTGCCTCGTTCTGAATTTTGTCTTGTGGTGCCTGTTGAATGCTAGAAGACATTTTGAGGGACTCTACTGATAAAATTAACTATCTTTGCACCAGAAGAGCTGGGACATTTAGAACTGGTGTCACAGCTTTTGCATAGCAAGCAAAACAAAAATGTAACGTACTAGTTCCAGTGTTAACTGTGAGATTACAAAGCATCTGTGTTGTTAATCTCTACTTTTCATGTTTTTATATGACGGAAATGGAGTTTCAGCTTGCCAATGAGCTTTGATAGCATTGAGCTTAATACTGCTCTTAGGGGAATTGTTGTGTTATGTCACTCATCAGTCCGGTGATGGACTGATTGCACTTTAACATTTCTGGTTTGACTGGCAGGTGGGCTTTTCCTCCCCTAGATTTGTGTGGTCATGCAGAGGATCCAAGACCCACCAGTAATTAAATGTCTGTGCTTTTTCTACCTCTTTTAACAGTTTCCAAATGTAAGACTCTAACCTTCAACTTTTTTCCTCCCAATCCAAAGCAAAGCCTGACAAAGACTCGAGCTGTTCCCCGGCAGCACAAGAACTGATGACAAGATTGGGGTTTTTACTGGGGGAAGGGATCCCAACTTCTGCTCACATGGAGGAGAAAAGCGAAGTTATGGTAGGATAATGGAATATAATATATTAAATGTTCATCCTGTTTCAGAGACGACTAATGTTATTTCCTCTGTCTGCTACTTGCAGCTCCTTGATATCTACCCAAATACCATGCCTTTTAATGGAGATATAGTAATAGAATTGGACTTCAATTTTACCAAGTGTTTGTTTTCAAGAGTCAAGATCAATTCACAATTTCAAAACACACAAACTGAATAGAGTTCTCATCATTTCTGGAGGTTAAATCGAATCTCCTGTGAACGTGAATAGCTTCTAGAATTCTCTCTGCTTTTAGTATTTAGGAGGGAATTTTTCCCTTCTCTTTTCAATGATCTGCAAGAATGGAGAAGGCCAGCATTTTGTTAAAATGGGAGCATGCTTGTGTTTGTTTCTTCCCGAGAAGTTCACGTCAGTCAGGCAGTCCTCCTCTGTCATTTGGGGTAGAGGGACTGGGGAGAAGCAGGCAGCTATTACCCGCATGAAACTCATCTGCAAACTAAAACTCCACAGCAACTACCAAGCTCTGCTCTTCCCTCTTACTCTCTCCACTTTTAGTCCCAGCCCTCCTAAAATCTTAGTGCATCAGTTTGGGTTTTCACACTGAGAGTGAAGAATTAATAAGACTGCAGTTCTAGGTTTTTTCAACTCAAAGAATAAATGCAGGAGGTGGAGGGGAGGGGTATCCAGTAAAGTGTCAAACAGAGAAGAAATCTGCCTCACTGCAGCTTTTTCACTGAACTGAACTGTGAAATTCTCTTTTTAATTCAGCAGTCACTTTTTAGGAGTAGTATGAAAGATTAAGATTCCCAGTCCAGACAAAGGTTTCACTTGGGAAGTGGGCTCCTGGCTTTGCTGTTCCTCCACCTCAGGTGGCGGTCTCTGGGTCTGGGCCCAGCAGGGTCCTGCCTGCCGTGCAGTGAGTGTCTGTTGCTCTCCCCGGCAGCGTGCGGTCGCCAGCCAAGGAGTGAGTCCCTGCTCCACCCTGACCAGCAGCACGACGTCGCCCAGCACCGACAGCCCCTGCTCCACCCTCAACAGCTGCGCTGGCAAGGCGGCGGCCGGCAAGGGCAGTCCCTGTGGCACCATCAGCACCCCCAGCTCCACCCTGGAGAGCAAGGACAGTGGCATTATAGGTGAGCGTTCGCATTAGTGGTGCACGCAGTAGAAATTGCTCTCCCCTTAACTGTGCGAGTCTGAGCAGCTGCTTTGTGTCACCCTGTTTGGTTTTACACTGTCTGTGGGTCCCGTTTTGAAAGATTGAATTCCTGTTCTTGGCTACAACAGCTGCTGTTGCAATGTATGCATTTCTCTTCTTTCGTTTTCCTGGTGCAGTTCTAGTTGCTTCACCTTTTCCTTTGAAATAAGTAACTTCCTCTGCTTTTCTCCATTCCGTGTTTTCTTATGCCTTTTTTCTTTTCCATTCCAGAGGTCTTGACAGTGCTTTTCATAATGGTAAAGCATGGCAGGGCTTGAAGTTGATCTAATTTCCAGCTAAGGAAACAAAAAATGATGTGATTTCTTAGGAGAATAGCCTAAATCAAACTGTTTAAAAAAGTGCAGACTTTCAGGTAATTGGCATGAAAGTGAAGCTAAAGTGGGGCATTGTGGAAGAAACGAACTTGTGTGATCCTCCTTTGAAAGATGGCTGCGTTGAGGGTGTGTGTGCATCTCCTGTGGGGAGTCTGTGACCACCAGAGGCAGCCACCCTCACAGCCCAGCTCTGACAAGCTCCTCGTACCAGCCAGCTGAGTAAAAATCATTTTTACTGATCAGTTACTCTGTTTGTCGTGGGTCAGAACACTCCTGTATAAAACTTGGGTTTCAGTTGAAGAAAACAATTTTGTGTACTCATTCCATGTCAGGTTGATACATGATCAACTTCGTGTAGGATCTAGTTTTGAGGTAGTATGAACATCTTGGTATAAAGGAAAGGATGTATCAGCATTGTTGCTTTTGGCAAAAGAGCCCAAATGTAGATACTGAAATGAACATACTAGCCATGCTTGACAAGCTTGAGATAGTCCAAGAGTGTGTCCATGCTCTAAATGCTGTGAGAATGGCCTCAGGATTGTTTAAAGTAGTGTACTGGCATGACAGCATCATATTGTGTAACCTCGTGAGTACCATCTTTTAAAGAAAACATTTTGGAGCAGTGATGAAAGTTGCTTATTGAACTACTGAAAAGGAAGGATGAGTGTACAAGTGCAGGAGCTGGGGGAACTTCTGGTGGCTCCTTCAGTCAAGGACGTGTGGTTCATGGCTGCGGGACCACGTGGTAGTCATCAGCTGCTCCTCTGCAGGGCTGCTCTTTGTGTCTCAAATTCCAGGAGAATTTAAACACCCCCTGTCTCTTGGCTACCCATGGCAGCACCCCTTACATCTGTAAGGCATGAAACCAAGAAGAGGCACCTTTCTGATACGCGACCTGTAGCAGAGGCTTTGGGGTTTTGTATGCAAGGATGTCTCTGCATTCAAATTCGTTATTAGCACATGTGCATTTTAAATTATGTTTAGCAAGTGTGTGTTTTCTAATGTCTTTGACAGAGTTCATCCAGCCATGAAAATATCTTGCTCTTTCATGCTACTTATGTGGGCCTCCTTTGTGTTTCTGCTCCCTCTGTGTTTTCTGGACCAGCAGACTGATGGGAAATCCTTTTCCATTTTTTACTTTACAGTTCAGGTTTCCCTTAGTTTTCCAGTGTTGTGCTGCTGTAGCTGAATTTTTCTTTGCTTCTGTAGAGTTTGACGTAATAGTAGCCAAGGCAGGTTTTAACCTTCAGCAAGGAGCTAAGCAGGAGAGGAGATTGGGCTGTTGGCCAGAATAAAAGCTTTGCTGGATCCTTGCTGCTGTGTCAGGATGGAAATCTTGAGCAGACAGATTTCCTGGAGCTGCATTTCACTCCAAGAGGAATTGAAGTTCTAAAGATTTCATACTTCAAGGGGAGCCAGATTTTTTTGACACAACAATAAAAATAAAATAAATTCGTCGTATGGAGGTACAATCTAAGTGTGTGCAAAGATTAATGGAGTGCCTGGAAAGTTGGGGTTTTTTCTTCTACTGCCTCTAAATTGCACGTCATGTTGTTGGTATTTCTTAGAAGACGAGCTGTTGGATTGAAGCATCCAGTCTTCTATTTCTTAGGACTGTGAGCCTAAGCTGGAGGAGGGCAGAGTTGTACAAGTACCTCCCCCGGCTGCACGGCTGAAGCTGCAGTGCAGCTGCCGTGGAAGAACAGTTGGTCCATCCTTGACCGGACCAGGCTCAGCAGTGCAGGAGCCACCCCGGCTGCACTTTGTTAGCAGTCCAGTAGGCCACAATGTTTTCTTTACGGAATGGGCCAGCTGAGTGCAGAATAGCCACAAATATGGCTTTGGCTTTTAGATGGGTGGCTTGGGGAGGACTCAGAGTTCACATCGATATTATAGTGGGAAGTGGATTTTATTTTATTTTAGTTTATTTTATTTTGGTTTATTTTATTTTGGGTTATTTTATTTTGGTTTATTTTATATAAAATATTTTATATTTGGTTTATTCGATCCTGATGCCCTTTCATCCTATTTTGTATTTTCCTCTGTTGCATTGAAGTGTTCAAAATGCACTGAGTGTAGGGTTAACCTTTAATAAATATTTGTTGCTCAGTTACTTTGTGGGAGTTTAAGTAATCGAAAAACTTTTAAATTGAACAGAGTAGTTTCAGTATTAGTCATACAAAAGAGTATATATCTGCAAAGTGTTCCTAACTGGGCAAGGAGGTTAGCATAATGTTATCAAACATTGCTTAAGTAGGTCTTCAGGAGTGTAAAATCTTCCCGTTATTGCAGGAGGCCTTGATTAAATGCAATCTCAGACAAGTACAGGCACACGGAGAGCCCTCAGCCAGCAGACTGGGACGTTTGGATCCCAGCGGGTAATGCAGTTGGTGCTGTGTCTCATCAAGGGAAGCAGCAGCAGCAGATGCTGGTCTGTACCACAGCATCCAGGCACACCTTCGCTGCCTTTTAGCGGAGGGTCTCTCGGGGTCTGTGTGCCTTATTGCCTAGCATATGAGATTTCTGTGGCAGAAAAAGCCCCCTTTCCCCCAGGCCTTTATTTGAGGCTCTGATTTGTACTGCAGCACTCTTTAAAAACGTGAATCAGCATGTTTAATATAATGTGAAATTTTATTAATACACTCGACTGGTTCTGGTTCATGAGGTGTCTACTCCTGTCTGCTGTTTCTGACAGTGAGATGTAGTAGGTGCTTTAGAAAGGAGCAGTAGCTAGCTTGCCTGCTGGAAGGTTTCTGTCAAGATTAGTTTGCCAGGCATACGAGTACAGGCTGATTGTCATCCGTAAGTGACTGTGTATTTGAGGTGAGACAGGCCTGTGAACAACTCTGAATTTTGGTCATTTATGCTTCACAGTGCCATTTGGGAATGAAAATTCTAACGTGTGTGCTATGTTCCTCTGACTTGGTTCTTTTCCCTCTCTTTCAGCCACTATAACGAGTTCATCAGAAAATGATGATCGTAGTGGATCCAGCTTAGAATGGAGTAAGGATGGGAGTCTCAGAGCGGGGAGACACCAAGGCATCAGCCGTGATCGAAGAACGGATAACTGTTCACCAGTGGCAGAAGAGGAAGCCAGTGGGTCTTCTGAGAATTTGCCAAAAGAAGTGCCAACAGGAGAGGGACCCCTTCCTTACGCTCATAGTTCTGCCTCTTTAATAATGCCTCGTCCAAACTCCGTTGCAGGTAGAGTCCTGAGGTCAAAACCCAAGGGTTTTCTTAATGATAGGACATTTCTTTTGAATCTTTCTGTTGTTAGTATGAAAGTATCTCTATAGGATAAAAAAAAAAAAAGTTAAAACTGTCATCCAGAAGGCTGTTACCATGCTTTTTGGTAGGTGTTGGTTAGGTCAGGACTTTGGAAACACTTCCGAAGTCCATCAGTTACTCCAGGACTGTCTGGTGACAGGTGGTGTATTAGCAGGTGACACCCAAACCTGTTCGAACGCTTCTGACCTTGCTGATGTGAGTGTTCCCACAGTAAAAAAATGAAACTGTCCCAGTGGGGGACCTGAGGGCCATTTAAACAGGGGAAAACCCAGCTAAGTCTTTAATGAACTTGATTGAAATGCATTTTGTAAATGTTACGACACGAATGACTTGGTTGCCATTGTCTAGAAAAACTTCTCCGTAAGTAACGTGGGTGAAGGACTGTAATAAATAATAGCATTCTTTGTAACTTGCGTTGAGAGAAAAATAAGCTTCAGTTCTTTAATACTCTAGCAACAAGTTCAACCAAATTGGAAGATCTGAGTTACTTGGATGGACAAAGAAATGCTCCTCTGCGAACTTCAATTCGCTTGCCGTGGCACAGCACCGCTGGCGGGAGAGTGCAGCAGGAAGGTAAAGGCAGAGGAGGCTCCACCTGCATCTGTCTGGCACAGTCACAGTTCCTGCAGCAGCTGGGAGTGCGGGGTGCTCCTGACAGGCCGCTCTGCGTGTCTGCCGACAGGATGCCGCTTCCCCTTTTTCCTGCACGGTGCTGTGGGTTAGAGATGGGCTCTGTGTGCGGCTGTTACGACCAGGAACAGTTAAAGGCAGAAAAATTTAGGTGAACTCCTAGTGAAACTGATCCTGAGGGTTGTATGCAGATACTGTGCTGCCCTCTTCCATATACAGCTTTTCACAGTCACAGATCATTGCTGAAACAGGAGTAACATTACATTTGGCTAATGAATCTTCAGAGCATATTATTGGCGAACATTATTATTCCTGTAAATTTTAATGTATTTTATGCAATCAAGCACAAATTCTTCCCTGAGTCATCAGGTGTTTCCCAAATGTATAAATCAAAGTAATCAAAGGTGTAACTACTGATCCTGTGACTTGAAAAGTACAGGAAAACAAGGTGGTAATTTTTTTTGTATTACTTTAAGGGGCTTTTTCAAACAGAAAAATGATGTTATTCTCTGTACCATTTTCTGTTTCTCTGTAAATGTCTTCACAGATTTGAAGAACTAAGGCTGTGATGCTCAGCACATAGCTCACTCTAAACTGAAAAATGGCACTTCCCCATTTGTCAAATTATTAATGTATTTTTAAGAAAACCTTTTGGATTCTATAACTTACTAACTCAAGTTCAGTTGTAAAAAATACATTACACCTTTAGCTTCTTTCCTCTGCAATTTAATTTGTGCAAAAGTTATGGAGATGGCCTGAACTGAGGCAATCAGATTTTATTGTGTTCATGATGGAAGCACTAGAATGTCTGAATATGACTGATAGCAACAAAGCTTCTAAATGATGTTGCCTTCTGAAACCATGCTGTTTGATTGCATGTCAAGATTCTTCTAATAAACTTTCCTCCCTGACATCTTTCAGCCCGTTTCATCCCCTACAAGCCTCAGGACATTTTGCTGAAGCCGCTGCTGTTTGAGGTGCCGAGCATAACCACCGACTCGGTGTTTGTTGGAAGAGAATGGCTGTTCCACACCATTGAGGAAAAACTGCAGAGCCCTGACCCAGCGGAGAGCAGGGGAGCAGTCATTACTGGCAGCGTGGGGTTCGGGAAGACGGCAGTCATCTCACGGCTGGTGGCACTCAGCTGTCACGGAAGTCGCATGAGGCAAATAGCCTCCAACAGCCCGAGTTCATCCCCTAAAAGTACGTTCCTTGTCTGGGTAACGGTCTGGGTTAGTGTGCTGACATCAGGACTCACGTTTGCCTTTTTGGCCTAAGGGAGTCAGACCTCAGCAAATCTTCAGCAAACGCTTTTTCCTTACAATGAGCAAAGGAAGGAGTTAAAATCCGTGTTCTGACAAATACCTTCAGCGTGACATAATGCAGGCGCAGAGAGGTGGCAACACGGAGGCAGTGTGCAGGATCCCCTCCTCCTGTCCGTGTGTACCCCAGACTGTGAGGCTGTGACTGCAGCAGCTTTGTCTCTCACAAGTTTGGAAAGGGAGCAGTGAGTGTTTCCTTCCTGCTGTGTACCTGCTGTGTATGCTTTCCAGAGAATTTTTGTAGAGGTGAGAATAAAGATGTGAAGAAACCCCTTCTGTCTTCTACTGGGGTCCACAGCCACCAGACCAGTCCAGTGCCTACTTTAACTGGTCGGATGGTGAGACTGTCATTACTGCTATTCCTCCAACTGACGCTTCAAATGTTATTATTACTAATAATAGCAATGATAAATTTCCCAAGAGTTTCAGTCCTATAGTAAGTACTAGTTTAAATGAGGCATTGTGTAATTTTCTGAAGGAAACTCTTCACATCAGCATGGGGTTTTTTTCAGAAATTTTATAGTTTTGATCTAAAAGTCAGCTGAGTTGTTTTAAAATCATAAAGTTGCGAGTGTATTTATCAGACTGTATTTATCAGGCAAGTTGCATGCTGCTTTTATAATGCTGTTGCTCAGTTTCGATTTTTACTCTAGCAGTAGGACAATCTGGGGTGTTTTTCTAGAAAGCAATCTGCTATCAGCAAATTTGTTCTCTCTTGTATTTGTTGCTTTTAAAAGCAGGTGGTGACTCCTGTCAGGAGATTCCCTTAAGCCAGTTACCCCCGTGCGCCCCTGTGTCCGGTGACACCAATACAATGAGGACTCTGACTTGTGCCGGTGCTCCCGAATGCAGAACCCAAACAGGGGATTCTGTGAGACGCCTCGCTTCAAAGGTGAGCTTGCACTTCCTGGGAGATGTTCAGCGTGTCAGAACCCTCCAGCCTGGGGCTCAGCTTGCTTGGCAGAGCCCTCCGGGAGGCTGCAGGCGGTGCTGGGGCAGGGCAGCACCTGGCACCTCTGCATGATGGCTCTGGTGGGCTGGAGAAATCAGCCGCCTGCCTCTTGACCTGGCGGGTGATCCCTTCAATCCTGTGTGCTCTTAGAAGGAGTTACCTGAACAATTTCTCATCAGTTTTGTCTTGGTGTGGGAGGCTGGGATCCTTTCCCTGCCGAAGGAGCTGTCTGTTTTCTGGGGGAGCTGCTCAGTGTACCTTCCAAAAGCAAAACCTGGGGCGGGGGGAGGCGGGGAAGATAAAATGTTTAGTTCTTGTATAAACCGTCTCTATGCTGTGTTACAGGCTGAGCCTGAATGTAATTTTATTTCAGGCTCTGAGATTCTGAAGTCATTTTTGTGTTGGATTAATATGTTAGGTGCTTAATTTTTTGCCGAAGTAGTAAAATTAATGAGGGTCTGAATTGCATATTTTCTGTGAATTATTGTAGGGAAAACAAGATCTCTAACATTTGCAGTCTTTAAGGTGATACGTTTTTGTTTGAAGCAGTGTTATGAAAACCACTGAAGCGCAGGCTTTCTCTTCACTGTGAACACCGTGTTTTTCTTGTGGTTTGTTTTGGGGTTTTTTCCCCCCAAAGAAATACGGGTTGTGTCCTGGTTCATTTTCAAGTAGCGCACGGCTTTGGAATACTCGGAATAAAGCCACTTGTCGTGTTTCTCCATTTGCTGACATGAGCGTGTCTTTAATAGTTGTCTGTCATTGGCTTTTGCCTGGTGATCCTTAGGTGGTTACAGTGTGGGCCGTGGTGGTGGTAAATTACAGCTGTTGGGTTACCTAGTCAGACCCTCAGGTTAATCAGCTGCTCACCCACTGGATCCAAATGCCACGAACTCAAATTGTCATGTTTTCCTGCCAGGATCTGACACTTTGATTTCTTCTCCTCTCTGCACATGCTGCAAGGTCAAAATCTCTTTCATTGCCTTCCTCCCTGTGTAAACCCAGGCTGCCAGAGACTGCTACAGCGTGGGGTCTAACACCGAAAAGGATTTTGTAGTGGGGAGAGAAATTTAATAACGCTTTCATCATAGCTGCACTAACTAGTAACCAACCAAAATTTGAAAGGGTAATGCTTTCCACTTTGCAATTCCGCAGGTCGTCGCTTATCACTACTGCCAGGCTGATAACACGTACACGTGTCTGGTGCCCGAGTTTGTGCACAGCGTGGCAGCCTTGCTTTGCCGCTCGCAGCAGTTGACGGCGTACAGAGATCTCCTCCTCAGGGAGCCTCACCTGCAGAGCATGCTCAGCCTGAGGTCTTGTGTCCAGGATCCAGCAGCAGCCTTTCAAAGGGGCGTGTTGGAGCCGCTGTCAGTGCTCAGGAGAGGTACCTTAAACAGAACATGACCGGGAAATGGAATCCAAGCTGCACAAAGAGTGGCGGAAATTATTGAAAACAAATAAAGCAGAACATCCCTGGAAAAAGGGATTCCTTAATCCTGCTGGTTGTAACAGTAATACATGGGTCTGGAACAGTTGATTTGTGTTTAAATTGAAATTCTGTGAAACCTATTAAAGGTCAAGGAAACTTTATATTCACTTTTTGGCTAGAAAATGGGAAGACAGCTATTAGCTTGAAGATAAGGCTGGCACTTTCACATTAAAGAATTTTGCTTTAGGATGCGTTTGAGTTTTGTCACATCCTTTCCAATTTCCTGGCCCTAAACACCTGCAAAGTGGATGTGGGGTACTGGTGTGCATAAAGATACATTTTTGTTTCTTGACATACAGAGTTTGAGGATAAAGATGTGTCACTTTAAGGGAGAATGTGTTTCTATCCTTTCCTTTTTTACTTTCAAATTTCAGAGCAGAAGATTCCTGAGGAAGACTACATAATTTTGGTAGATGGTTTAAATGATGCTGAATTTCATAAACCTGATTATGGTGACACAATTTCTTCATTTATCACAAGTATAATCTATAAGTTTCCTCCGTGGCTGAAGCTCATTGTGACCGTAAGAACTAATTTCCAGGTAAAAACACCTTTTAATGCCTTTCTTACACTCAAAGAGCAAATAATCATTTATATTGGTGCAGCTGCATTATTATGAAAAATACAGGCTTTAGAGGAACTCTCTTGGATTTTTTCCTTCCTTCCTTCCATCCTTCCATCCTTCCTTCCATCCTTCCATCCATCCTTCCATCCATCCTTCCATCCATCCTTCCATCCTTCCATCCTTCCATCCTTCCATCCTTCCATCCTTCCATCCTTCCATCCTTCCATCCTTCCATCCTTCCATCCTTCCATCCTTCCATCCTTCCATCCTTCCATCCTTCCTTCCATCCTTCCTTCCATCCTTCCTTCCATCCTTCCTTCCATCCTTCCTTCCATCCTTCCTTCCATCCTTCCTTCCATCCTTCCTTCCTTCCTTCCTTCCTTCCTTCCTTCCTTCCTTCCTTCCTTCCATCCTTCCATCCTTCCTTCCTTCCTTCCTTCCTTCCTTCCTTCCTTCCTTCCTTCCTTCCTTCCTTCCTTCCTTCCTTCCTTCCTTCCTTCCTTCCTTCCTTCCTTCCTTCCTTCCTTCCTTCCTTCCTTCCTTCCTTCCTTCCTTCCTTCCTTCCTTCCTTCCTTCCTTCCTTCCTTCCTTCCTTCCTTCCTTCCTTCCTTCCTTCCATCCATCCATCCATCCATCCATCCATCCATCCATCCATCCATCCATCCATCCACAGTGTGAAAATACGATTCTGGAGGCCTTTTCCCTTGTGAATGGCTTTGTTGCAGCTGTCAGTCGAGCTGATAATACCAGAAGTGATGAAATTTGAGTGCGTTCCCTTGTACCTCAGGAGCGTGGCGTTAAGGTGCAGGTGTGCTTCAGTACAGCCTCTCAGGGTTTATTTCTTCTCTGCCTTCTCACCACTGGCACACTGAGTGTTTAACTGGCTGAAGAGTTTATTTCTCAACTAAATTTTTGGGTTTTAAAAGGGATTTCTGTAGCAGGGACTGTTCTCTCTCTGGAAACTGGAGAAGTGTGTCTTTGCTTAAAACATCTCACTAGTGTGAAAGTGCAGCTTTTTGAAATCCATTTAATCACATAAAGTGGAATAAAGCTCCTTTTTGTGTCGTGAAAGCCTGGGGATGTTTGTTAAACCTTTCTAGTATTTGACTCGTTGTAAGAAGTTTCTGGTTCTCAAGCTTTAATTTTAGAAATTTTAAAGTTAAACTTCAGAAGTTTTACTCCGTGTATGAAGTTCGTTAGAAGTTGCGGAAGTGTTTCTTTTAAAGAAAGGTCTTTTGGATCTTTATTTACACAAACATGAAGGTGTTCCGTGTACCAGGAACATGAAAGCGCGTTCAGGTGAAGCCGCTGAAGTGTCTGTGCTTGGTGCTGGTGCCTTCAGGCACGCCGGGGCTGGGGATGTGTGCAGGGCACCTTTCTGCCCCGTTGTCACTGGAAGGTGAAAAGGGGAGTCCTCTCTCCTCGTTTGTGATACTTCCCAGTAAAACGTTCCTGCCCAATAGATCATTCCTTTTGCCTCCCACCTTCCCTGGCCTGTCTTTGGGTCCAGTTCTGGTGACTGTTTTCTGTTTCCTGAACTCTGAGGTGGTCGTTTCTCATCCCATTCAGTTGTTGAGTTTGGTCAGTGAAATATTTGAGACCTTCCTATGAAAAATTTTAAAATGTAGAAATACTGTTCTACCTCTTATGAGGAGGCAATATTTGCAAAACCATCTCAGGGATGCTGAATTCCTTTTTAATCTGGTACTCACTACAAAAGGAAAGTGTAGCAGAGATGCATTGTTGAGTTGTCAGTGCTGAAATACTGAAATGTCTTTGGTTTGTTTTTTTGGTTTTCTCCCCCCCTCTCTCCCTCACAGGAAGTGGTAAGTTCGCTGCCATTTATCGCAATATCCCTGGACAGTTTTCCAGACAACAAAGGAATTCACAATGATTTGAATGCTTATATTCAGTACAGAATTAATAACAGTCAGGAAATTATAAACAACATGTCTTTAAATGGAAAAGCTGATGCAGCTACAATTGGGAAAGTGAGTAACCACCTGATCATGAGAAGCCTGGGATCTTATCTCTATTTGAAACTCACTCTGGATCTTTTCCAAAAAGGTCATTTAGTAATCAAAAGTGCGAGCTACAAAGTTGTTCCTGTGTCTCTGTCAGAGCTGTACTTGCTGCAGTGCAACATGAAGTTCATGACAAACTCTGCTTTTGAGCGAGCTCAGCCCATATTGAACGTGGCATTGGCATCCCTGCATCCCATGACAGATGAGCAGATTTTCCAGGCTATTAGTGCAGGACAAATAACCAGTGAACAACAGTGGGAAGACTTCAGCCAGAGGATGGAAGCCCTTTCATGTTTTCTGATCAAAAGACGCGACAAAACACGCATGTTCTGCCATCCTTCCTTCAGAGAGTGGCTTGTCTGGAGAGCAGAAGGTGAAAACACTGACTTCTTATGTGAGCCAAGGTAAATTAAAACTGCAGCAATTCATGTTCAAGTAACCAAAATTAGGTTTTGTGTATTTGATTGCAACAGTTGGTGAGGGGAAAGAGCGATGTTAAAATACAGCTACGCCTAATTTTTTCCAAAGTGAAAACTTCCATATTTAGAGGTAATGTGACTTAAGATTCAAAGTTTACGATGCATAAATGACTCTGTAGAAGTCAGAAGTTTGCATCTGTCTTTGCTACCTTCATGGAGGAATGAGAGTGCTATATTGTTATTAACACAGCAAAACTGTTGGGAATCCCATGCAGCAGCACCTTGTCTGTGTGGTGTAGAGTGCAGGAAAAGAAGGAACAGATCATTTGGGCTTTTTGGAACATGGAAATATTGAGACATTCTGTGCTGTAATTATATCCTGCTGGCATTGTTTCCGTTTGTTCAAGCTCACTTTCGGTGACTTGGAGAGCCAGAGTTGGTTGAGTTACACAGTGGCTGTTACTGTTGGTTGTGTTTTCACAGTCGGCTCCCTGGTATTTTTTTTTCCATCTTCCTTGGGGTTTACAGCTTTTGAGTTTTGCAAAAGAAGAAATAATGCTGAAATTCAAAATTATTACCAGCCCAAGACTTGCCAGAGCTTTCAAGTGGCTGTGACAGAAGCAGTTCTGTAGGGGGAGTGGGGAGTTGCAGCCTTGGGGAGCCCTGCTCCCACCACGCTGGGAGCTCCCAGCGCTTGCCCAGGGCGCTGCCGGGGCCCAGGTTCTCCCTGTGGAAAGTTCTGCTCAGGAGTGTCTGAAGGTGGGGGACAAGCCCCTTCCCACAAGTTCCCCCTCAGCTGAAGAGTCCAGCTAGCCTGTGGCTAATTGCTAGCATGTGGCTAATTGCCCAGTTCCAGTGTGTAGTCTGATGGACAAATAGTGTGTGGTGACCTTGTTTTCTCACTGTTCCCTAGGACACTGACCACCACTAATGTTGGTGTAGAATTACTAAATACACGTTTTCTCTCCAATTTGCGAGTATTCAGTCTTCTAAAAGGACTGGCTTCTGTCTGAGATGCCTGCAGGTCCTGGCTCTGAGAATGCAAAAGGGGGCAGTATGTAAACCACTTCAAAGCTGACACAGGCCCCCTGTGAGGGGACAGCACAGAAAGAAATACCAGCAGTGTTCCATCTTCAAAATGTGCCATTTTTCATTCTGCATTATTTCATTATGGAAAGAATTCTGTTTAGATGTCATGGTATGTTTCAGTAGTCTGGCAGAGTTGAACTGTTACAACAGGCATAAAGGCATGTTAGAATATTTACTGAAATGCAGTTATAAAAGTGGTTCTCTCCTAATCCTTTTTATTAGGAATGGACATGCTCTACTGGCTTTCATGTTTTCTCGGCAGGAGGGAAAGTTAAACCGCCAACAGACGATGGAACTTGGCCATCATATACTTAAAGCTCATATTTTCAAGGTAAAGCTTGCAGCTTAAAAGGCTTTATCATCTATTTGATGAACACGTTGTAGAGATTCTCTGCTGACTTGCTTGAAAACTTTGTCGGGAGCTTATGCAAAATATTTGGTAGTGTTATTGCTCAAGGTTTTATTCCTTTTTATACTGACTTGTAGATTACAATAGGATTTGTAGTTCTACAGCAAGATCTCCCATTGTATCATTTCTGCCAGGGTCTCAGTAAAAGGACCGGAATTTCTTCCAGTCATCTGCAAGCCTTGTGGATTGGTTATAGTACTGAGGGACTGTCTACAGCCCTGGCCTCCCTAAGGAACATCTACACACCCAACGTGAAGGTAGGAACATCAGCAGGGCTGAGCAGCCGGCGCTTCGGCTGGCACTGGGCAGGGGAACGCCCGAGTGTCACCCTTCCGCAGAACAGCTCCTGGAGCTGAGCTCCTTGGTGACGAGCCTTCACGTGCTTCTGTTTGCTAAAGCTCAAATCAGTTTTCCTTGATAGTACCGATGGAAAGAAGGGTTTTCCCTTGCACTCACACAGGTGAGCGTGTGGACGCGTTTTTGGGGTTAGATGTCTCGCATGGCCTTGCTGGGCAGAGCTCAGTGCTCTCTGCTTCTGTGGGAGAGCGTCCCTTGTGAAAGGGGGAATACTGTGAGAGGAAAGGATTTAAAATACCACAACTTTGCGCTGTGATTTGGGTCCCCAGAGATGGATAGTGAGATCCAGGCCAGTCCATTGGAATTTGAGCCATCTGCTAAGGCTTTTGACTGGAGATTTGTGTGTACATGAACACACATGGGCATGCTCTGGCCGTTTTCTTGAGATTTTCTCTTTGTGCAGGCTGGTTTCTCTCTTGATGGAGGTAGTTGCAGCGGAGTAGCAGCAAGTCACATGTGCAGTTCTGATGAGTAGTGAGTTTCAGAGGAGACAAGTCTTCTCTTGGGAGTGCAGTACTCAGAATACAATAATGGATTTACTAAGAGAAGATTTTAAACTGCTATTTTGCTATGTATGAGTTAAAGTTGATGTCTGCTAATAAAATCTGCATCAGAATTAGGGAGTAACAAATGAGTACCTGATCAAGATGTCAAATTCAGACAGATCTGAGGAAAACATTGCTTTGTTTAAATTAAATTTTAGGTGAGTCGGCTGCTGATTTTGGCAGGAGCAAATGTGAATTACAGGACTGAGGTCCTGAATAATGCCCCAGTGCTGTGTGTTCAGGCGCACCTTGGACACGAGGAAATGGTCACTCTTTTACTGGACTTTGGAGCTGCTATTGATGGAGCTTCGGAAAGCGGGATGACAGCCCTCAGTTACGCGGCCGCTGCAGGGCACATGAACATCGTGTCACTGCTGTGCAGGAAGGGTGCAAAGGTGAGCTGCTGCACAAAGATTGCCAAGCCTGCTGTCAGAAGAGTCACACAAAGGCCTAAAAAAGCTGTTACTGATTACTTAAGTGTGTAATTGTTGGGCATAGGCTTGAGGGGCGAGTCCTGACTGCCGTGAGGCATTTTGCTCGTGCCACTGGTCACAGCCCTCAGGCAGAGCCGTTCAGCCAGGTTTGGGTGCCCCTCGCTGTCCACTTTCACGACCTGTTGTCACCAGCTCGTCAGTGACTGTCACTGAGAGAGTGTTGCAGCCCTCTCGAGTCGAGGCCAGAGGCATCCCCAGCTCTCCTCACCTCCCTCTGCTCCCCTCAGAGCCACTGGCTGTCGAAGCACAAGCTCCCCTTGGCAAGCCCAGGCTGACAGCTCCTGCTCACCTTGTCCTTGCTGCGTTTGGCAGGGCTCTCCAGGGTTAGTTTTCCCGTCACCCTCTCAGCTGCTCAGGTGAGGCTCTTGGGCCTGTAATTCCGCAGGTGTTCCCCTTGTGCTGGAAGTCAGGAGTGGGAGCTGCTCTCTCGCGGTGCCCTGAAGCGTCTCCGCCCCGCAGCCGTTCCCTGCACCGTTTAACCTCAGACGTTCCCTTTCCCCCGCTCAGGCTGACCTTGCGGACAAGAAGGGCCAGTGTGCCTTGGTGCACAGCGCGCTGCGAGGGCACTGCTCCGTCCTGGAGTTCCTGCTCGGCCTGCTCTGGGTGGCTCCGTCCCGAGAGCAGGATTCCCTGAGGAAGCGCCAGGCGCTGCAGCAAGCTCTCACGGCGGCTGCCAGCATGGGCCACGGCCAGGTGGGTTGGGCATTCAGGTACTTCCAGATCTCTGGGAAACCATTAGAACTGTACAACTGTGCTTGCAGCCGTTTTTAAAAGAGGCTTGGAAGGAATTGTGGGCACTTCTGATGTTTGTTGTGGTATGTATTAGCGGCTGGTTTAAATGCTCTAGCTGAGCATCCGATAATACAGTCTGCCTCAGGATTTGTTTGTATGTCATTTCTGTCTACTTTCTCCTCTCTGTTCTTGGAGGTAGTCCTGTATCTCTAGTGGTGGTGATGATTTTCTGTAACACTGATCTACCCAAGTATGTTTTTACTTCAGGCTGAATTTTTTCTTTGAATTTTTCATGGCATGCAGTCACACAGGCTTCAGTTTTTAGCTTGACGCACATGTCAACTTACAGACTTCAGCTCAGTGTCACTTTAGACGGAAATTTGGGGAGGAACACTAAAAATAAACACATAAGAAGTACTTAGAATGCTTTAGATATTTAGGTAATACAAGTGTGTCTTCTGTTGATTGGGAAAACAAACGGTAACCTTGATAGAAAAGTAATGGGCAAGTAAAGGTACTTGAATGAAGATCAGCTAGGCTAGGGGACTTGGTTATGCAGTGAGTGATGTACCAAAGGGGAAACAAAATCTCTTCAATAAAGCAGTTTCAATTTTTACTTCTTTTAAATCTATTTTAAATTGCTATAAGATAAAGCGTCTGAAGTCGTTTAGGTGAGTCAAACACAGAAATGTCTTCATGCAGGTTATTTATTGTATGGGCTATCAGCCATCACTGTCTTTCAGTATAAACTTGAGGATTCTGAGCTATGGTTAAGTTGGATGAATTGATAATCCCTTCACTCTCATGAAAGTTCTTGATTGCTGTCCACTGATTAAATGAAACCAGTCAACTCTTGAATATCAACAAGAGATCACATTAATCATAAATGTATACCTGAAAATGTCCATCTTTCTCTGTTTTTAAGACATTAAGAAGCTGTATTCTTAGCTAGAAAGAAGATCTGTGTGTTTCATGAATTTTAATAAATTATATCCTAGCATTTTGAATTCTGGGATTCTCCATACATTGTATCCAACAGTTTTCAGCCTGAAAACACCCAGATCCTTTCTCCTTTCCTGCCTTTGTTTTCTCCTGGAGCATCCCAAACTTCGTTAGTGTGGTTCTCCTCCCTCACCTCCTGGCTGCAGCCTCAGTGACTATGTGCCTCGTTAGAAAATCTGTTTGAAACAGTCACTAGAAAAAGTTTTAATTTAATAATCTTTTAGCAGGTGGTTTTAAAGCACAGATTTCCTTAACATAGTAGAAACACAGCAAAACTTAATTTAAAGTTTATTTCAGCTTTAAAAATTACCATTTATCAACATATGCTTAGACCATTCTGGGAGGAAATTTAGAGAAACAGGCAAGATGTAACCAATGTGGAAGGAAAAACCTAGGTATCACCATTTTACAAAATGTATGCAAATACTCTCATTTTTGCTCTCATTTTTCCTCACTGAACTGGGATGCTTTATTTTTGCCATTGTGTATTTTGGTTATCCTGTTCATTAGAGGCCACATGGGAGCTTGTTAAATCATACTCACACCAAACAACAAATTCACAGAAGAGCACTGGGCTTTTTAAAGAGGTTTTCAATAGCATTCACTTGCCTCCAAGTCATCCTAAAATCCTGCTGAATTTGTTTTGAGCAAGACTGATTTTCTTTTCTGTTGACTGTATGCGCTGAGAGAGAAGCGCTCTGACTTGTTTTGCGTCTTTTCTCCCTCGCTGTATCGTACAAGTGACAACTGATGCTCTTGTGGCTCAGCACATCTCTGCTCACTGTTCTTGGCAGGTGGTTCATTACATCCTGACAGTTGAAAAAGACCATGACATGGACATCAATGACACTGATGCCTTGTGGGGAGAAACAGGTATTTCCCTTCTCGTGTGTTTCCTAGTTCGAGTTGCTAATTCAAGAATAAAGAGTTTTTAATATTACTTTTTAAATTGAATTTTCTGTAATAAAAATAATGGGAAAGACCGGTTTTAATAGAAAAAAAAGCAGTTTATAAGTATAGTTTTAACTTACTGAATCTATTCATCTCAAGTATTGAAGAGCTATTTTATATTAAAATTACTGTAAAATACTGACTTCTTAACTAAATGGGAAATTGAGGCAATGCAGAGCTTAAGTTTCAGCGTAGAATGTTACGGGATTCTCTGTCTGAGAACCCGTGTTTAAATATCATTAGTTTGCAGGAAATGCTGGGCCATAGGCTCGTTTGTTCTAATTAGGCAGTGGAAGAGAAGACCTGCCTTTGGACATCTGGGGAAGGCCAAAATAGTTGTTGAGGCAGACTGTAATGCCTGCTCCGCAGTTCCTGGTGTGCCTTGCGAGTGGCCTCTCTGTCCATGGGAGCAGCTTTGGGATGATCAGCGGCCTCTCGCATCCCAGAGAAGCACGTGTGCCTCATTCCTACATGTCTACACAACCCTTGTTGCAAATCCGGTGAATTCTAAAATTCTCAATTAGTTTTGTTCTTCAGTGTTTTCCTGTCAGTGTTTTCTATTGAAATCCTTGTGTAATACATTGGGAATCCTCACCCACTGAGGAAGTGAACTCCCTGAAAGGGGGATTTTTGAACAAGACTGGACTCTTTCGCTTGTAATGTTGGTAACAGTTCTCTTTCCAGTTGTTCAGCTGTGAACAGGTGTAACTGTAACACCATGCAGTTTCCTCGACTGAGGAGGGAATGGGTAAGATAGTGCTAAAAAAGAAAAATTTACTTCTTCCTGCAATGTTTGTAATTTCCTTTACTTTCAGCATTCATGAGAACTTAAAAAAAAATTCTACTGGATCGTGCTTGAAAATGCTAAAAATGAGTAACAGGAAATTCACAGTTTGACCTACTTCTTAGTAGAAAATGCAGGTTATTAGGCTTTAGAAACGGGAGGGGCAAGTCCTTTGCCGATTCTTGCATAAATCACACGTGAACTCGTTTTCTCGACACTGTTGTTGGCATGATTGGTGAGGCTTCAACACAAACAACAAAGCTTAAATTTCAAGTTCTGTTTAAAACACAATATGAGTGAAATAGAAGAGGGAGAAAAATCACAATGGGGAAAGTATTTTCCTTTTTTTTGTTCTTTTCAGCTTTCAATAAGGGCCACAGTGAAAAGCTGAAAGAATGGGGATTCAGTAACACTCACATATTGTGCATGTGTCCAGAGGCCAAATAGGCCGAGAGCTGATGTTGAGGCAAATGCTTTCTCTATTTCTCTAGCACTGACAGCCGCTGCAGGAAGAGGGAAGCTGGACGTGTGCAAGCTGCTGCTGGGGCACGGAGCGGCCGTGGGCAGAGCCAGCAGGAGAGGCGTGGCCCCGCTCCTCTGCGCCGTCCGGCAGGGACACTGGCAGGTCTGCACAGCTCTGGGGTCCTCGGGGAGCTGGCCCCTCCTTCCTCCCGCCTCTGAGTTTGAAAATATTAGGGTCGGTTTCCTAATCCACCTTTGCATCTGCTTCGGAGGGATGTGCTCAGAAGCTTCACTTCCAAACCCTTTGTATCCCTTGAAATAACTTAAAAAGCACGTTGGCCTCACCACAGCCTTAGTTATAATATACCTGCAAAATAGTGCGAGTTAAAGTATTTTATTTTCCAGGCCAAGATCAGAGGTGATTTCAGATCTTTTATACTGCTGCTGTGCAGAGAGGGCACCTGGGATTCAGAAGCCTTCCTCCTGCTGGCCTCTCCTGTCGGGAGAAAGCCTTGGACTGTAGTCTGGGTTTGAGCTACACAGAGTTTCTCAGTGGCTGCCATAAATACCACCTTAGTCTTCTTTTCTTAAATGTTCATGATACTACGGCTGAAATCTCAATCTGCCAATTTCATAAAATTATAGAGTTGGTAAGATTGGAAAAGCCCTCCAAGACCAAGTCCAGTTATTCCCCAGCACTGCCGAGGCCACCAGCAACCCGTGTCCTGGAGTGTTACACCCATGTGGCTTCTAAATCCCTTCAGGGATGTGGCAGATGGGAATTCCGCCCCTACCCCTGTGCCAGGGCTGGACAGCACTTTCTGAGCAGAAATTCTCCTGATATCCAATCTAAACCCCCATGGGTGCAAGGAATGTATTTTGAAATTGCTATTTTCTGTTTCAGATTGCTAAACTTCTAGTGGAGCATGGGGCTGATGTGAATTTAAGTGACAAGCAAGGCCGGACACCACTGATGGTGGCTTCTTGTGAAGGACATCTGAGCACTGTGGAATTTCTTCTTTCTGAAGGTAGACAATATATAGCAGATTACAGCGGCACCAGGGATTGCATCTGGGTGAGTTAAGCAATTTTATTGTTTAAACAGAGAACCTTCATAGCAAAGTTCATTTTAATTTTACAGGTGCGACTGTTTCATCCCTGGACAAGGAAGGACTGACAGCTCTGAGCTGGGCATGTCTGAAAGGCCACAAGGAAGTAGTTCAGTATTTAGTGGAGAAAGGTGCAGCAACTGATCAGACAGACAAAAATGGACGAACACCCCTAGACCTGGCAGCTTTTTATGGGGATGCTGATATTGTAAGTATAACAAAACAGAAAATTCAAGGAAAAGCTATAAAAATTTAGAATCTAGAAAAAATACGGCCTACCAAAATAGGAGATTTGGGGAAGTAGCTAAGATGGTTACACTGCTCTTATCTTGACTGCAATGAAAATGGTTGCTCAGGAAAGCATTTTCTAGATTAAGTAGAAGCCCAGAATTACGCTGCAAACCCACAGAGGTCTCTTCTCAGGGTCCTGGTCGGTTGATGCCTTTGTAGAGGAAATACCCCCAGAAGAGGGGTAAGAAGAGGAAGGGCACACTCAGGTCTGCGTGCACTGTAGACAGATCCACGAGGTCAGCAAGGAACGAGACAGAACAGCACATGCAGCCTCTCACATCTGCATTTCTGCAGCTTGCAGGTGCTGCTGCGGCATGTAACGAACGTGAAATTGTAAATAAGCCCTCAGGTCCCACAGTGGCTTTGGCAGTTTTCAGACACCGTGTGCGTGTTGCCTGTGACACTGGGCACTGGGGACTGCTGCAGAATGAGGGGTGTCCAGGCTCCTTGCTGTCCCTGCATTTGCTGTCGGCCGTTGTCCTGGAGTGGAGCCAGCTCCCATTTCCCTGGCCAGACTGGTCCCTTCAGTCGGTCTGTGCTCAGCCACTGGCCGGGCCGGGACAGGGACATGGGCACGCCTGTCCATGGGCAGGACTGACTGTTGGTGCCCCTTCCCTTCCAAGATCACTGCTGGTGGCAGCTGGGCGGGTGATGGTAATGGGAAGGAACTGCTGCTTCCCTCCAGCCCGCCCGTGCTGCGGTGCCTTCGCTGGGTTTGACGTGGCTGTGCTGCGCCCTGCAGCGTGTGCTCGGTGTGTTTCAGAGAAGGTTACGTGGTACCTTAAGTCTTTCACTGGTCTGCCTCTGCTCGCAAAAGCCGTGTTACAAGGCACGCCTCGTTTCCTCTCGCAGGTGCAGTATTTGGTGGAGAAAGGAGCAATGATTGAGCACGTGGACCACAGCGGCATGAGGCCGCTGGACAGAGCCATTGGCTGCCGCAACACCGCCGTCGTGGTCATGCTGCTGAGAAAGGGAGCTAAGCTCGGTGAGTGGAACTGCCCTGCACCGCGACCGACAGCTGCATTCTGCTCTGCCACAATTAGTTACTTCTGTGAACTAGATGAAATAAAACACCAGATTTTTGCAGGCTGTCTGGTCTGCACATGCCCACCCAAGAGAAACAGTCTCCTTTAAAAGCAGAGACACAAGACTCACTTTAGAAGTGAGGAAGCACAAGGACTTTTACTCTGCTCTTTCTTTGATGTGTGCTGACAGTGAGGTCTGGAGGAGTCACTGCATACGGTTACTCTGCCTTAACATATTGCCTTAAGGCAAGAAAATGATGACTGTGCTATTACTGATACGTAATTCTGGCACTGTTCATGATTTTTATATGGGAGTTTTAAATAATATTCTAATAAACTATGGAACTGGTTTTTTTGCAAAGGGTAGGCCAAAAAAATGTAAGTCATGGTGCAGGTGTGTATGTGATAATTACTGAATATTTAGTACCTTTGAATCACTATTTCGTATTACTATTCATATTATTGTATATTATTATATATTACTTGGGTAGGAAGTGTGATCAAATACGGGTTCTTACTTAGGCCTGAATTTAATTGTGACTTCTACACATTCCTTCAGAGGGGTGGAACGTATCAGATCATTTAATAGCTGGCTGCTGTCCAGGTGGCGGCATAGGTGTATTTTAAACGTGTACACCCTAATTATGATGATAATAGCAATACTGGTTCCATGTAGGTGGAATATATACTGAAGTAGGACCAGGCTTTCTACTGAAGTAGACAGCAGGAACACACTTTGTTCCCTTTTGTCAGACACCCTTAAATTTTAACTTGCAGGAAATGCAGCATGGGCAATGGCCACCTCCAAACCCGATATTCTCCTGATTCTTCTGCAGAAACTGATGGAAGAAGGAAACACGCTGTATAAAGTAGGTGGATTTTTATTTTTTCTGGCAGCAGAACATTGCACTTCTGCCTGAAGGTAGACTGAATGCCTTTATGCCTCCTTTTCAACTATGTAATCCATTATTACTCTGTTTAAAACAAAACAAGAATTCTATATGATTTTTCCGGTACTACTAGTACATATGAGTGCAAGTAATATCCTTGTCAAATACCATTAAGCATTTGAGTTCAGAAGGAAACACAAACTCTGGTTAACATTCAGGCTCTCACTGTGCTTGTCTGACAGTGTTGTTCATACTGTGTATATTTATTAAAAAATATGTCTCTGTGTTTTCTACTTGGAGGGTAGATATCAAATATAAACATGCTTTTTGGTAACAGTGTTGCAGTATTAAAAGTTTCTGAAAAACCTCTTGTTCCCTGAAATTTGCAGAAAGGCAAGATGAGGGAAGCGGCCCAGCGCTATCAGTATGCCTTAAGGAAGTTCCCAAGGGAAGGGTTTGGTGAGGAAATGAAAGCCTTCACTGAGCTGAGAGTTTCGCTATACCTGAACTTGTCACGATGTCGCCGCAAAACAAATGTAAGCTCTCGCTGTTAGTCTGCTGCCTCTCTGGAATTGGGAATCCAAAACTTGTATCCTACTGTGTTACTGGTGTCTGTGGACATCTGTCTGTGCTGTTTTAGAATCCTCCTCACTGTATCCTGATCTTGGGCTTCATCATGTCAATAAATGGGTGGTTTATAAGATGAGGGCCTGTGGCCATGGGGGATCTATTGCAGCCGGTCTTAGACGATGCAGTTATTTTGGAATGATGAACTGCTGGATCGTTGTGGTACTTTTGGAAGACTGACTGGAAAACAACTGCCACCACCCTTTGCTGTCAAACAGCACAACCAGGTGCCACAGCTGTGCCCGTGTGTGCCTTGAGCAAATGCCTGCTTGTGCTGGCTGGGGCGGGGGCCTCTGCCGCGAGCGCCGGCAGCACGACCCGGAGCTGGCAACTGCCGTTGTCACTGTGTCATGTGTTTGATTCCTTTACTAGGACTTTGGGATGGCTGAAGAGTTTGCTACCAAAGCCTTGGATCTGAAGCCCAAGTGTTATGAAGCCTACTACGCCAGAGCAAGAGCCAAGAGGAACAGCAGGTACTGTTTGTGCATCTGTCGGCACAGATTTCTTTTGACTTGCCATTTTTAATGGCTTGTTCTTTGCTGCTAGTTATATTTCAAATTTGAAAAGAAAAAAAATATTTTTAGTACACTTTGCATCCGTACTAGGTCTCTGTATCAGGTGAAGCCAGCCACATCCAAATAGCAATATTGAATACTCTGTAAATACTTATGAGGCAGTCTAGAAAGTTACAAATTCATTTGAAGAAGGATTATTTTAAGTGTAACAGTGAATGGATCCGCTGCACATGACACAGCAGAATGTGGCCAGCAGTGTGCCACCCAACTCCAGCATTTCATTTTTTATTGCCAAGTTTATGATTTATTACTGGCTCCTTTGATAGGACAGAATATGATGAATCATTAGCAGGTGAAGATAAAAACAAGGGGAGAGAGGAGGAACTACCTCTTTAGGCTGGAAGAATAACAAACTATAGTGGTGTAGCTGAAGTACAGGAAGTCTTTTCTAAACATACCAATAAATGGTGATGAAGCAGAGTTCAGCAGGTTCCCTACTCTGGAGGTAGCTGTGAAGAGCTTGTGAGACAGTGTCACTTCCTGGTGTTCCCAGCAGAGTTCTGCTGCCTGCCTGCATGCGGTGTCAGGATACTTGTGAGAAGAGTTTAGGATTGGGTCTGCACTTCCACCCTAGTTAAGAGTTTCCTGAGGTGGAGATGTTCCAGTTCTGATTAGTCACCACCTGCACCAGGAAGCAGGTGCAAGGGACAAAGTGGATTAGCAGTACGCAATGCTGGGTCTCAGATTTGCCCCAATTTTCATTGTTTACTTCTTCCTAAACAGAAAACTACTTGCTGCTCTCGCTGACCTACGGGAAGCCACTCAGCTGTGCCCCAGCAATCAGGAGATAAAACGTCTCCTGGCTCGGGTGGAAGAGGAATGCAAACAGTTCCAGAGAACACAGCAACAGAAGCATCAGTCTCCACAGCTACTTGAACAAACCAACAACTCTGATAATGAGGAGGAAGGCATTGCACCAGGTGTGAATGATAATTTCAATCTTCAAGACAGGGAAGATGAGTTGCCACACCCCAGTGAATCTGCTTCCCCTCCACCAAGGCTGCAGTGTTCCTCAGCTGCTGCATTATTTAGCAGGACCCTTCAAGAAGGTGTTCAGAAAGCTCAGTCTGTGTCCCCTCAAAGCAGAACAAGCAACAAGTACTTGAGAGAGCCCGGCTTGATCATGCAGCCAACAAAGCAGGCACAGATTGTAAAAACTAATCAGCATCTGAGCTCCATCCAGCCTGGATCTAAACCAGGAAGCAGTCAATGTAGCACCAAGACACAACTGTCTTTGCAGCATCTTCCCCACAGTCCCTTGCCCATCCGGCACTCGAGAAATCAACATGTGGATGGGACAAGCACATTGTCATCTGGGAGCATTTCCACAGATCCCGCCGATGAACTGCACAATGAGAAGTTTGTGCCCAGCCAGCGCTCACATCCACAGCATCATGAGACTCTCTCTTCTTGTTCTTTTGCTAGTAGATCTAAACCTGGTGACACATCAGCAGCCTCTGCTCCAGTGAATTTCACTGACTCAAGGCAGCAAAGCCCTGGACCCTGCGGTGGCTCTTCTGCCTCTCCATCCAGCAGTGTGATTCTTGCCAGCTCCTCCAGCAGCTTCCCTTCAGCCGGCAGTTTGTCAGGCAGTGTTAAGGGGCTGGGCCCGGATGTTCGACTGAAGGAGCCCAGCGCGAGTCAAGCTCAGGGTGCTGAGCACCGGCCTCGCAATACCCCGTTTATGGGAATCATGGACAAGACTGCAAGGTTTCAGCAGCAAAACACACAGTCCGGTCGCACTTGGCACGCTCAGGCCGCAGATGGGTTAGCCACAAACGTCGCTTCTGCTGGCATTCAGCCCTCCAGCTTGGAGCAGTTCTCAGTTAAACACTACCCAACTAAAGGACCCTCTACAGCCGCTGCCCCGGGAGATGGCAGCCCGAGCAGCACGGAAGCTAAAGAACGTGAGGAGCTCACGTGCCAAATCCCTCCCCAGTGTACAGACGGCAGATCACCCAGCCAGGGGTCTCTTCTATATCCCGATGCTGTAGCCAAACTCCCATCCCACAGCACTCAGGACGGCCACCTCAGCCACGTCACCACGGCAAAACCAAAGCGATCGTTCATTGAATCAAATGTATAAATACTGCTCTGTACAGTGGCAGGCTAGGCCTGGCGCACAGCATGGCAGGGTCTGACTGCCTGGGCCTGGCTGCGTCCCAGGGAGCAGTCTTTAATGGGATACAACCACTTCCCACTGTTCTACCATCACAGGGCAGTGACAGTAACTGGAATAACAAATTCGTGTAGAAGGACTCAATTAGCTTGGCCTAGGAGCTTGAGCAGAGGAATCCTTTCCATTACATGTTACTATTAAATAAGCATTTTCTTTCACCTAGGGCTTCAGTCTTGATTTTTGGATCTCTCGCATCTCACACATAGTACTCGTGCCTCTCAAATGCTGACATGCTCTCTTACAGCAGTGCTAAGGGAGATAATCTGCTGCAGAATACTCAGATCTGAACATGCATGCATTTTTTTTTTAAAATCAAATTATTTTATCACTTTTCTAGTGGGATCTAATTTGGGTTGCATGATGTACATTTTAGGAACCATAAATAATTTGTGTATGAGTAAACTATAAGCAGCCATGCTTTGACATGTAAATATAACTGGTTTTAGTAAATAGAAGAAATTAAATAAAATGAGTGACATTTGCATGTGTATTGAGAGGCTTTGACCATATTGGTTATTGCACTGAAGAACACAATATTATGGCCTATTAACAATTATCGCACTTTATATAGGGTATCTAATCACCTTTTGGGTGCTATCTTAAAGCAAAATGATCTATTGTTTATTTGTGAAAAGGTACAACTACTAAATGCTTAGTAAATGTTTTTATGGGAAACCCAGGAAAGGGACGGAGTGAACGCGAAAGTTTGAGGAAAAGCGTGTGTGCAGTTACATGACCAGGATGAAGTTGAGAAGTTGGTTTTTTGAGGAAATGAGGGGTTTTATTAGCAAGAACATTCTGCAAACGAACTGCTGCAGTGACATTCCTATGAGTGCAATTCAGGTGGAGTGCTCAGCTTTATACTCTTTCCATCATGCTTGGTTACAGTGTTCTGTGTACATTGTAAACAGCTGTACCCAGCTCTACACATCCTTCTGCAGTTTGCATCTTTACACTTTAGCTTATTTATTGTTTACCGTTTCTCTGATATTTTGTACAAGTCCTATATTAGTCTTGTCTTGTAGTTCTATTTTTGCACAGCTACTGTACTCTTTCCATACAAATAAAGATTATTAATATACCTGTGGGATGAGATGCAGTCCCTGATGGTTACAGGAGAAACTCTCTCCCAGCTTTTCCAACTGCGTGTCTGGTAATGGGGAGCAGAGAAAGACATACACATTTTGGTTTATTACAGTAGAAAAGGAAATACAGATCCTATACTTGGCTACTTCTTACCTTCTGAAAGACTGCTTGGCAAGATGAAACTCAAAACTCATAAATGTAGTAAAAATTTTATTGGAAAAACTGGGTTTGAATACTTGATTCTTAAACAGAAATATCACAAAGTAGAACTACCACGAACATAAAGTTTTTCTGGGAGTTTCCACCAGCGAAGAGAAACACAACTTTTTCTTTCCATTTGTTACTGAGACAATTAGTTCCTCCAGCTGCATAAAATTTCAATTGATTTTAACAAACAAAATTCAAAATTAAGTGGTGTAACTATTTCTGCTGAGTCTCTAGCCAGCGACTGATGGCCATTTTTAGTGTCCTGTTTGGTGTGAGCATAAGAGAGTGGAGAGGAAGATTGGTCATGGGACTAGATCGTCTACTGCTGATCCAGTTTTCCATTGCTTCCCTTTCGTAGGAATAGCCATCTGCAAAGAAACCAAGAAAAGCTCGTCCTACAGAGGCTTGGGCACCGTGCACTTAAGGGAAGTAAGGAAACACATCCAAAGAGGAAAACTGAAATCCAGAACCAGTACACTGTCTGTGAAATCTTTACTGTGGGTAGCAACAGTTCTGTCTAGTTTCATGTATCTATCTGCCTGCAGAGCACCAACATACATTATGCACAAGTTAAATAACACTTTCTTTTCTGTTGAATGATCCATAGTGAAGTAAAAGCTTATTACCATCGGTTGCTTAACAGAGCTAAAGCCTGCTGCTCTGCTGGACAGAGCCCTCACCACCTGACCAGGTTCGGGGCTTTGGCTCTTAGAGCTGGGAGCTGAACCAGCTGATCCTTGGACAACAGAAATTAGGCCCCAGCTGTCAGTCACCCAGGAATATCTGTGCTGCAATACGAACCCGGGCTCTATGCCCCTGCTGTAACACAGAGCTTTACTCGTCTCCTTACTCCTTACTGAATAAAGCCACCAGCACTCCAGCTGCTAGCAGTTTTGATATTTTGGCCATTTTTAATTCTCAGGTTTGCCCTAACACCTCAGAACTGGATGAAGAACTGTTCACAAAGCAACAAAAAATTACACTGATCTTCTGATGCTTGTATGCTCCTCCTTCCCTCTCCCCACAATAACAGAACTCAGAAGTACAAAACACTAGCTCGTCACAAAATGTTTTAACTACCTAACATCATATGCTGCTGGCATTTTACACTTCCAGGTGCTTGCTGCATTTAAAGGCGTCTCATTCTGTACAAGTTTTAACTAAGTGCCCTGCAGACGGTGTGCTAAGCCTTGTAATGAGCCTGGGTTTGGGTTTGTTTTGCTTGCTTTTTGTCCCACTGAATGCACAATTCCAGTTTGCACTTTCTGAGCCAACACTGTAATTAGGCTTGCAATTATATTTACAAAGGCACATAAAGGGAGTCATTAAAGAAAGGAAGAAGTTGCGTGATACAGTATTTTCTCCATATCAGAGCAGTAATTCAGCAAATTAAACGTTAATAACAATTCTGGTTTGTTGTAACAACTATTTAGAATATTTTTTCTTTCTAGGCTGATGATAGGATAGGTGTGGGAACACAAAAATGGGCCTATTTTTACCTGTAAGTAATTGATTTTAATCCCTGTCATGTAAAGACATACCTGTGGCAATGACAGGATCCTTCATAAGCTCTCTTGTTATGGGACACAGGAACTCATCAGGAACAGAAACCGACATCATTGTCATCCTCAGTTCTTCAATTTTCTGGAGAACTTTACTGCGCAGGCCTAGAGACTCTGAAAAATTATTTGTTCGTGAAGTGGACAGCACAGAGAGGTCAGGCAAAGAAGTCAGGTCTTGAAATAGCAGCTGCGTTACAGGAGACATAGCTCCGTCTCACCAGCCCGAAGCCACGAGGCTGCAGCTAGCGCTGGCTCCCAGCGCAGGCAGCTCTGCCACACGCTCGCTCTCCTGCTGTGCAACCGGAACTTGGGGCAGTAATGGAAGCAATCAGGAAAACCAGCGCAGGGGCAGCAGAGCGGGGCAGAGCAGTGGCCTGGTGGCCATGCACTCAACTCCCACGGTGCAAGGGGCAGCACGGCCCCGCAGCCACACCTGGCACGGGACACTGCCGGGCTGCCCTTGGCCCGGGACAGGGCAGTGCCATGGGCAGGCACACCTGGCACGGGACAGGGCAGTGCCATGGGCAGGCACACCTGGCACGGGACAGGGCAGTGCCATGGGCAGGCACACCTGGCACGGGACAGGGCAGTGCCATGGGCAGGCACACCTGGCCCGGGACAGGGCAGTGCCATGGGCAGGCACACCTGGCACGGGACACTGCCGGGCTGCCCTTGGCCCGGGACAGGGCAGTGCCATGGGCAGGCACACCTGGCCCGGGACAGGGCAGTGCCATGGGCAGGCACACCTGGCCCGGGACAGGGCAGTGCCATGGGCAGGCACACCTGGCACGGGACAGGGCAGTGCCATGGGCAGGCACACCTGGCCCGGGACAGGGCAGTGCCATGGGCAGGCACACCTGGCACGGGACACTGCCGGGCTGCCCTTGGCCTGGGACAGGGCAGTGCCATGGGCAGGCACACCTGGCCTGGGACAGGGCAGTGCCATGGACAGGCACACCTGGCACGGGACAGGGCAGTGCCATGGACAGGCACACCTGGCACGGGCACTGACAGGATTTCCCTTCACGCTGCCATTCGACACAGCTGCTCATACCCACCACAGTTACACTACACCTGCTGCACAGCACTGCAGCCTAGGGCCTACAAAAAGGTACAACTGAAAGCTGCCTGTGGGTTTTAAAAGAACACTGATGTCCTCCAAACTGCAAAGACTGTGGAAAACTTCTAGAGGTATTTAGCAAGATGACATCACGTTCCCAAAGCAAAGAAAAGAGGTTATCAAGGAGAGAAAGCACAAGCATTTGTATGGTGGTAGGCTCCTACAATTTAGTTAAATGGCCTTTGCAGCAGGTCATTGGTCACACTACATTCAATTCTCACAGGACTTTCTAGTCAGTGTTATTTGATTAGCCTTGGCTGGCAATTGCTGCAACAAAGTTTAAGGCTACTTCAATGCTAAGGAAAATGTTTGCATTACTGAGCAAGCCAAGTGTCTTTCATGGATGACAATTCCTGACAGATTCCCAGCATCTCTGTTATTTCTAGACTTCAACAAAGCCAGCTGTTACACAGAGATAATATGATCCACTATAGACCAATTCCATAAACACAAAAAAAGAAGGGAGCAGTCTTCCTACAACGAGCAATATCCAACTGTACTTTTTAAAATGTTTCTTACCTCATTCAGCCTTTTGTTACACTTGACCTCACTTTGACAAACTTATTAGCACCTAATTTACAACTAAATCTGGTCATCAAAATTAATAGAGAACTTGTATTTTCAAAGTTCCAGTGCAGTTCACTATCCTTAAACTTCTTACTTCACATTGACCACTGTGGAATCATTACTAATATGGTGCTTCCTTGTGATTCCTTCTAAAATGTAATCACAGTTTTGCAATAAAGCAACAGGACAATGTAGGAACCTGATGTATTAGAAAGTATCTGAGCTAGGCAAGCTTTGCTTGATCCTTACCAGAAGTCATCATCAAATGGACACTTAAAAATTTCACTGTTGGATGCTAGGCTGGTGAACACCCGCGATTCTAAACACGGCACTTCTGCAGACCGACAGGAAAAACTACAGACCACCCTATTTATTTACCAAAGGGAGAAATGTGAATTATAGACAAAAACTGAAATGCCTTTTCCACAGCTCAATACAAGATCAAACAAGGAAAACAGAAACAAAATCAGGTAAGACCATTTAAGAACGTCATTAGTAGAAGTGGATTGTATGTCTCCAGGTATGAGCAAATGCAAAAAAAAAAAGGAATGCTGTGGACAGTGTAACATTAGGGGTTTTACAGCCCTGGAAATGAAATAAAAAAGGCATTTCAGGGGGAAAAAAACATGTATGGAACTCCTAATGTGCTTTCACTCCAACATTTCAAAGTACTCTAGAGATTAAAAACTATTTATATTTCAATACTCTTACCAATTTTTAATTCATTAGCAAGACTTTCCTTAGTAAGATTCAGTAGTTCCTTGCCATCAATATTATTCATTTTAAAAAGTCCAACAAAGTCTGATAAATCCTGTGCACAGAGCCAGGCGGAAACATCATCCTCTGACCAGTCCTCAACAGCCACTTTAGATTCATTTTCTACAGTATCTCCTTTGGAAAACAGTTAAAACACAAAACAAACAAAAAACCAAATTAAAAACAAGCAACACCTTCCGCCCCTGCCCCCCACATAAAGACCTCACCACAACCCCCCAAAAAGCAATCAACAACGAAATTCTCAATTCAAAGAAACAATGCCATTAACAGACCCTGTTTTCAAGTGTTCCCAGTACTATACATTCTTCATCTAATAAAATAAATGCTTATTAGACATTCTTTTGGGAGGGAGGGCAGTAATTTGGGTTTACCTCTTACCTATCAATTTTCAAAGTTTAGAGGAATTTAATCTCTTAGATGCCTACGCTTCTGGCAAAATTGAATTGAACAACCAACCAGAAGAATGTTAGCAGACACTGGAATCATCTTGCACTTCCTTAGAAGGCACACCAAAATCCAAACTTACTGTTGTGCTTTGAACAAAGACAATATGTACCTTTGTTCCACAAATTTTAGGTGCTGGTGTAATTTGTACCATTAATTATCTTATATTAATGGCACTAATGTAGCTTGTACAATTAGTTTTTCCACCTATAATGACTGGTAAGGTGCATTCCTAATTGACAATTACGCTTGCAATTAGTGTATTTCCAATTTGTCCTGAATTACGGGTGTCCAAGAAGTCTTTCAGCACACTGGCAAAAATATTCATCTCTTAAATGCTGTCCAGAGAATAAGCAGTGGCAAATAGCAGAAAAACAGATAAAGCAAATTAGTAAAATTAAGATACATCTAGTATACTTTCTTCACGACATAACAAAAAGAGAATACCTCTTTAAGCATATGCACACAGTCCTGATGTTACACATTAAGTGCAGATAAGAATGTGGGAATTTTGCATCTTCAGATGGCGTTTTAGTTTAAAGAACAGATTACAAACACTTCACACACTGACCTGCACAGGGTTGCTTAAGGTCAAGCTGCCATATGTGCACAGTTTTATCCATTGAGCCTGTGGCAAGTAAGGGACTATGTGGTGCAAAAGCACAAGTTGTAACATATCTACAAATTAAAAAGAAAGTGAAAATTCATGAGAAAAGGATTTCTTTTATCTATGAAACAGAATAATCACGCTCATTTCTTACCTCGTATGCTGAGACAAAGTATGAAGGGTATTGCCAGTACTCTGTAAAAGAGTTTTTAAAGATTTAAAAGCGTTTTAAGATTTAAAATCTTAAAAAATAAAAAAAAATGTTTCTTCACTAGTATGCTTCCTTTTAAAACAGGGAATATTGCTTCCTGAAAGGTGACAGAAGCTACCTTCAGAGAAGTTAGATTTCAAACTCAGTCACCTACAATCTTGACAAAGCTGATCAGCAGCAGTCAGAAATGCAGCTTGAACTTCCTACTTGAAGCTCCTATTTGATTCCCTGGAGCACTGTTCCCCTGAACAAACAGCCAGCATGGAATATGCAGGGGGAATAGTGCCAGAAACACTGAACTAAATCCATACTGGCACAAAGGATGTAACAACATTATTACAGAAAATGATTAAACAATATGTTTTAAAGACGTTGTACTTAATATAAACATTTTCTTGAATTCTTTATTATGCTTCTATTTTATGTGCACTTTACATATAACTAACTACAGAATTTCTATGATCACCATTCCTGATTTTATATCAAAAGGTACAGTCCTCCTTGCTTTGGAAGCTAAGCTAAAGTCAGGGTAACAAAAAAATCCTTCCACTTCAATATGAATCTTGTAATACTTGTAAGTATGGGATTAGTTCAGTAACACCCTACTGCAGAGAAATCAACTGACAAATCCTCACAACGTAAATAAAAAGTGAGAAAGACTGATCAACTCTCAGGAGATGCTTTTCCTTAGACTCCTTCCCCTCCTACCCCCAAATGCACAGTAAACATTTTGGCTTAGTATCGTTTGTATTCTTTAATATTTTCTCATTGATAAGACACTGCAGAAGCAGTGCTCACATTTAAAGACAACACCCCAACAAATGGTCCTGTATTATACTATACTTACAGTTTCATAGATTATGACACACTTGTCCACAGACCTTAAAATAAAACATATTGACATAAAAATGATGCAGAGAAGGAAAAGGAAACTTTTTCATTAACCTTTTCCACAATCCAATATTTCAAACTCAATCACCTACAAGAGGATTGTAAAGACACTTCAACAGCTCTAGAGGTCACAGAACTATTCCTTAATTATTGATAATAAATATTTAGACATCTGCAACTCCTTTGATCTTTCTGTTTTACAATACTGAAGCGTGAGCCTGGACAGTCAGACATTTCAGCAAGGTGCTGCTTACCCCGAGACTATCATCTGTCCATCACACGAAAACGCACAAGCCAGAACCGGGGCAGAGTGCCCATCCAGTGTGCATTTATATTTTAATTGAACACCTAAAAATACAAAAAGTAAATTATTACATATGGACATATTTGACAAGGTATTAACACAAGCTGCTTTAAGAAGCCCAAAGCTCCACCAAAGATGACTCTGTGACATATTGTTTACAAAAAAGGGGATAAAAGGACCACAGATCTCTTCCCCTTTTAGTATCTCCAGCTGACTCCCTTTGTAGTTTTAGCATGTCTCAAAAGGTTTTAGATAATTAAATGCATATCTGGACACACAATATTAATCCTTACATGCTTTTATATAAAAGAGATAACAAAAAAGTACACACTGAAGAAATTTTGGGGAATTTACCCAGTCTCTACATTGCAGATTTTGCAGGAGCCAACATTCCTTTCTTCAGCTCTTATTCAAGACCCAGGATATGCAGAAACATGGAAACAAACCTCTCCCTGGCCAGGCAGATTAAGAAGTTTTAACCTATCAACCTGTTGAAAGGCCACAGTAGATTTTTTTTTTAAATCTTTACTTTCAATACTCATTGATAAATAAATTGCTAAATAAAATCTACATGGTGCAGCATCACAAAGTGCTGAATGCCTTAGCTGTTCTCCAGCTAATAATTAAAAGAAAACTTTCAACTTGCGGGTAGTTTGGCTGTGAATCCAGTAGTATAAATTTGATTTTTGATTTAAATTGTCGCTAAAGACCTAAGACATTGGTATGTTCAAAACACATTTCTATACAAACCTAAGAAATCTGCAAACAAAATAAGCCAGAGTTTGATCTGATTATCTTGTCCACAGGAAGCCATCTGGAAGTATTTGAATCCATTTTCGCTATCTGATAAAATTAAAATATATAAATAGGAGTCAGAAACATGGAAAATAACAGCAGATCAGTAAACTACATCAGCATAAAAATCACTGCAGAAGTTCTAGAACAGTTTGGATATAAGAAATAGATATCGTTATGCTCTTCCCTGAATAAGAAGATAAAGACCAGATCTGTGCTCATGTTTTAAGTTTTCTTGATGGGAAATGCTTGTTTCCTCTGATTATACCAATGGAGTCTTTTAATCTAAATTATATGGTTATATCCATTTTTTCTACAGTTCCATAATTCTCAAAATTAACCACATACACATGTAAAAAATTTGAGAGCATCTGACAGGGAATTTTCACACTTTCACACATTGACCTTTTCATTTTTACAAACTGATATTTCACAACTGCAGTCCAGCCAAACACTTCGTAAACACTGCATTAAGTGTGAAATGCAACAATAATAGTTTTATAGCTCCCCCCCTTGATTCAGTGGCTATGAACATTTCTGAATTACCATGTTCCACGAGTGGACTGATAGATGCCTAAGAAAGTAGTTGGACAGTTGCAACCTGAGGGTAGTGGTCAACGGCTCGGAGTCCCAATGGACCAGTGGTGTCCCTCAGGGCTCTGTACTGGGAACAGGGCTATTTAATATCTTCATTAAGATATTTAATAGGGAGCAAGAGCACTCTCAGCAAATTTGCTGAGTGGTGCAGGTGACACAGCAGAAGGACAAGGATCTGGGAGGACCCCAGAGGGACCTGGACAAGCTCGAGCGCTGGCCCATGGGAACCTCAACTGCTGGTGGCAGCTGGATTGGGGCAACCCCCAGGAACAATCCAGGCTGGGGGGGAGCAGGTGGAGAGCACCCTGCCAAGGACTTGGGGGCGCTGGTGGGTGAGAGCTGTGAACACTGCAGCCCTTGCCAGGTTCAGTTCCAGCTTCACCTTGGCCTTCCTCACCCCCTCCCTACACAATCATAATTCATCTCTATACTTTTCCCAGGTTACATGCCTTTGTTCCCACTGCCTGTGCATTTGCTTCTTGCCTTTTAGATCGACCAGCGATTCTTGACTCAGCCATGCCAGTCCCTTGCCCTCCTTGCCCAGTTTCTGGCTCCCAGGGACCACTGACTCTTGCACTCAGTAGAAGACTCCCCTGAAGATCTGCCGACCCTGGCTCCCTTGTCCCCGAGGGCAGTCACCCAGGGGATTGCACTGACAATGTCCCCGAAGAGCTGGAAGTCTGCCTTCCTAAAGTTCAGGAGCCTGCTTCTATTCCTTACCTGACCTATACTCCTTAAGATGGCAAACTCCACCACAACTGCTCTAGACCCCATGAGCTCCTAGGCAACTGTGACTGAATCCACTCCAAAGGCAGAAGAACCACCTGTTACAGCCTAGAGCACAAAGAACCTATCAGACACTCTGGATCAAAACTTGTTCTGAATTAAGCAGGTAACGAGAGTCTCACTTTAAAACTATGTCTAATTGTACTGGAGAAGCACTACTTGTATGCATTTCACAATGTGTTAAATCTGCCAAAAAACTCAGAAGGTTCAACCACTGATGATTAAACAGCAACACACGAAAGGAAATATGTTGACTTTGAAAAATATATGGATTAAAAAATCAAGAATTATTATAAATCAGCTAGAACAAATGCACAGTGCAGGAAATACCTGCCTTGTTGCCTGTTTATCTTGGCAGAAGGTTGTAGTTTTTAAACCAAGAGAATAATCTCAGTATGAAATGGAGTGGTGGAAATTACACTCTGGTCTGTTTCAGCTGCAACACATTTTTTGCCCTCAGATGCAACTCTTAGTTCACAATGGAGTTTTTTGTACAGTATTTTCACCAAGAAAGATCCTACACCTTTCAGTGGACACACATTTGTGTGATTCGATACTGTCAATCACTAATCCTCTGTTCTGAAGCTTATGTTCACATCCTTCTTCCTCAGCTTCCTCAGCTTCCTCCTGCTTCTGTCCTGCTTTCTTCCCCACTGCTTCTCTCCTGTTTTCTTCCTGCTCTGCACCACACCTTAGACAGGCTGGTACACAGACAGCAGTACTTACTGCTGGGTTCAGCACTTGAAGATGCAAGTGGCTGCTCAGTTATGATTTTTGAGGCCTTTGAAAGGGCAGCTTGTGTATTCTGCATACAAAAGCCTAAATATGTTGATGAAGACCACTTTGTCTCAATAGTAGACCTGGAAAGCACGGAAGTATACACACAAGGTTGTTAAGTCAAGTTGCTGCATTACTTCCTAAAGCTGACAATGAGGCTTCTCCCCAATTTCCTAACCTCCATTAGAAGCAAGGGTCTATGCGGTCAAATGCTAAAACAGCTCTAAGATTTTTGAACTTCTTAGTGGAACGCAGGAGATTCTGGACTCATTGCTCCCCCAAATTCCTCTAAATGAGAAAGTGAGGTGCAGGAAAATAGCCCATCTGTTCATATTCCACAGTCCAAGCATTTAGCTTAAGCTCTCGGCATTGTTTTAATCCAGTCCTGCTCCTTGGGAACCAAAGTATGAAAGAGTCAAGTGGGAACGGTAATCAAGCACTGCATGTTCTAAAACCCTTGTCTGCTGCGGGGTAATTAGCTACTCGAAGTTATCACCTTGTTTGTTGACCTAGTACACTCCATGTCATCAACCTGACCACAACCTTTACTTAAGAATATTCAGAATATTCTAAAACACCATCTCTTCACAAGGTCATCTGTATTTTGAGGACCAATAGCGAAAAGAATATGAAAACAAGAGTTGAGGGAAATAGAATATCTCTTTTTAAAAATGTTCCTCCCCTGATGAGTTGAATAACTAACCAGATACTGGATGTGAAGAAATATCACAGCAGGTAACACCAAGATCATGTGCTTTTTCATTATACAGGCATCTCATTTCATCATCCCAAATGGTTAAATCACCACTTGATGATCCAGTGACAAAGAAATTTCCATTGGGAGAAAATGCACAAGCCATCAAAGAACCATCTTTAACTTTCCCAGATCTGAAAAGCAAGAGTACACAGGATTTGAATTTAGAGCGGGTAAAGTTCTACAAAGCGACCTCTCAAATGCAGTCTGATGCAATAGCCAAACTCTTCTAAGGTTTGCACTTTGGAGCTAACCAAGAAAAGAGAAACTCAAACCAACTATGAAAAGAAAGCAAAATGCGCTCTGCAGCAGGGACCAGACCCGCTCTTTGGCAGCAGGAAGAAAAACATGAGATGGAAGCCCAAGGCAATAATTTTAACTGAGTGATAAAATAATTTTCAAACTAAAGACCATTTGCATGGATTTAACACTTAAAAGGCACAATGTGCTGTTAAAATTCTATGGCAGGATACATTTTAAAAGTCAAACATAAATACACAACTATCATTAACACAGATTTACATGTACACAAACAAGGGGAAAAAAGACTGACAATTCTTCTGGTTTTAGAGACAAAAGAGAACACCCAGTCGCCCATATGAGAAGCTGTAGCTGAGTAGAATACTTTGTGATTTATGATGTGGGATTAATTTTGAACAACTTGTATACAAGAGAAAGCAATGTGGAAAAGAAATTCTGTATTTTAACTAAGTCAGCCAAAGCACTTTGTAAACCTGATCTTCAAAGAAAATTTCCAGCAGACATGGAAGTGGTCAACTCTCAGGAAGGGAGTGGGGTCAACCTGACATCCTTTACATTCTCTGATAACCTAAAGTTAATAGAAAGAGTCTCACTCCTTTTAATTGACACCAGATCCAGCCAAGCATGCAGAGCTGAGTCCTTAAGTGTAGGGAGAAAATCATCATCTTATTTTGTAGAACAGCTGCTAATTTTCTTTTACTGAAATTTTATTTACTGCCAGAGGTATCAAACTTAATGTCACAGAAGACAAGTCAATAAATTTTCCTCAGTGTCACACTAATCAGACCATTGACCTTCTAAAAAGCATTCTCTCCCATAATTCTTTTATTAAGAATACTATCAAATCCACTAGAGTGCTTCCCATTTTTATATGTACAGTCCTTTTTCTTTAGTGCAGCTTTTACAACTTTCCTTCTTTCACACAAAATTTTGCAGATTCTGCTCTGAAAACAACAGAAAAATAAATAGCATTGTGCATGCATTCAAAACTTGCAGGCCAAATACCAGTTTTGTAACTTGACTACTGAACAGGAAACAGAAACCACTTAGAAATACACATAAGTCAACTTGCTTTCATGTTCACATCCACCATAGAAATTATTTAAATAGCCATCTTACTTTAGAATTTGAACACTCAATTACAACAGCTGTGTAGATAAGGAGCAAATATTGTGTAATTTTATTATAATTACCATCCCTATATCTAATAAAGTGACAAAACAGTGTGGTAAAATGTTTTCTGGTTTTCAGAATCAACATAATCAACTGTTTCAAAAGAAACAGAGGACCACAGATTGACTGTGACTTCTCTGACATAACGTTTCTTCCTCTGACATAATTTTTAAGTACCTTGATGATTTCTATGTGACACTGATTTCAACTTTTAAAAACAAGACATGCATTTTTCTACCTGCAATTACAAACGACAATAAAAAAATTCATCAGATGAAAATACATACACATATCCACATCTCAAAATAGATATAAAGTTAAGTTGACTACTGTTGGCCTATTAACACTGTGAAATGAACTTTCAATAGTTGAAGAGGACAGGATGGGAATGTTCAAGTTTTTTCTTATTCCTCTACAATGAAAGCACCAAAGCAGAATAATTTCTGCTTGTAATAACAAAAAAGTTTCTACATAGTCCTTATACATCCACCATTCAACAAGAAGAAAATTAGGATGTAGGTCTAAAACATGCATCACTGAATGTATTAAGAGCATACAACTGTAAGAAATGTTGTTTTCATATTTCTGGTTTTCCCTTCAGCAACAAGCATTCTGAATAAAAAAAAATATATAATCTCTTCATTAGTAATGTCTCAAAACAGATACATCCTCAGATTTCAGAATACTGATGACTGAATTTCCCAACTTTTCTTAAAGACAAAACTAGGAAAAAAATAGGTTATCAGTACCTCTCTACTATCTGAAAACAAAACCACCATCTCAGTGTTTATGTATTACAAAAAACATGGTGGCAAAAAATCTGTAAGAATTCTGTTTATGGACAAATTTTCAGATTTACACAATTTCAGGTAACTGTAATCAATCATTCTGAAAACTGTACAGGTCCCACATAATGAGTGCTGCGGAAGGCAGAGGCCACAAAAGGAGGGATTTGCTTGACAGGGGACCACCAACACCAAACAATTCTGCCTTTCAGAAACACATGCTCCTCAATCCTGAGTGAAACATCGGTTTGCTCAAATTCTTAACTCCTTTTCTAACTTTAGAGAGTAATTTAGTTGTGTAATAGGGCCCTAAAACCTAAATAATGTCTTGGCCAAGTACAGATTATAACAACTGGCCTTAAGAATTCACTGAAAGACACAGATGTGGAGAAGGACTCTGAAGACAGCTCTAAGGCTCATGTCTTTAACTGAGCAACACCAATAAATAAGCTCATCTGCTCTGTTTGCAAATGTTTCCTGGAAACCTATGTGAAACGTTGACCGTAGTGCTTAACTTACTTAGCAGCAATCCTTCTTTTTGTCTTAAAAGATACCTCTCTTTCAGGAGAGGTCCACAGTTTCCAAACTCCAATTGCTGGACTCCAGCAACCTTCCAAGACCTTCCCGAACTCTAAACTCCGGGCAATCAAACATCTAATTTATACAGCTATGTGTAATGTAATATAAAGCACACAGTACAGTCAGGTTCCACTAATTGTGTATTATGTATCACAGTTTGTTGACCTGCTGTTTAGAAACCAGATGCATACAGCCTGCCATGCATCCTGGCCTCATGTTAAATCAATGAAACAAACTTTTAAAAAATCAGGATTCAGGTGCAAGATAACTTTGTAAAAATTAAAGCTTCTTGAGTTCATGTTGTTTAACTTAAAAAACCAAAAAGCTACTCAGCACTTCTCCCTCTCCTATTGATAAATCTTTTGGTCATGTAAATCCTATCGCCGTTTCTTCGTGATATCCATCAGCGGCGTAAGTCTGTCGTATCAGAGTACAGCACGCCACTTTAACTACGTTCACCCCAAAGCGAAGTATTTGTGAAAAACCCTCGCGCCTCACCGGTAGAGTTTGAAGGAGCGCACGTCCCAGAGCACCAGGCTGCCGTCGGCGGCCCCGGCCAGCAGGCGGGCGGCCCCGGGGGAGAAGCGGCAGACCCTGACGGCGCTGGCGCCGGGCTGCGGCAGCACGGCCAGGCGGCGGCCGTCGCGGCTGTCCCAGAGCGCGGCCGTGCCGTCCGTGGAGCACGAGGCCAGCAGCCGCCCCGACGCCGAGAAGCAGCAGCAGTGCACGGCGTACGCGTGGCCCTCCAGCGGCGAGTACGGCAGCTCGGAGAAGTCGCTCAGGGAATAAACGCGGATCGTTTTGTCCAAGGAACAAGTAGCCAAGCACGATGACGAGAAGGCGCAGCAGTTGACGTCATCGCTATGATCTGCTAAAGTGTGAATTAATGTCGCCATTTTGAAAAAACAAAAATCTGAAAAAAAGTTTAACAGTTAAGACTTAATTTTCCCGTTTCATAAAGGAAGCATACTTCCTTAGCAAGACAAACTCTGACAAAAAAAGGAAAGAAAAACGCATTTGCAAAGGCAGGTTTTTCACCTAGCATCGTTTAAAGACAGATCATAATAGCACAGACTAGTCTGGGTTTGAAGGGACTTTAAAGCTCATCTAGTGTCACCCCCTGCCATGGGCAGGGACACCTCCCATTATCCCAGATCGCTCCAAGCCCCATCCAGCCTGGCCCTGAATGCTTCCAGGGATAGGGCAGCCACAGCTTCTCTGGGCACCCCGTGCCGGGGCTTCACCACCCTCACAGCCAAGGATTTCTTCCTGATCTCTAATCCAAACCTACTCTCAGTTTAAATCCATCCCCCTTTCAAATACTGTGTGCCCTTGTAAAAAGACCATCTCCAGCCTTTTTGCAGCGTGTGGTTGGAGCACTCTCCAGTGAAGACCAAGACAAAAAAGTCACTGAGTACCTCAGCCTTCCCCACGTCTTGGGTAACCAGGTCTCGTTGTTTCCCTCCAGAGAGGGCCCACATTTTTCCTAACCTTCCTTTTATCACCAACATACCTATAGAAGCTTCTCTTGTTGCCCCTGACAGGATCTAATTCCACCAGGACTTTAGCTTTCCCAGCCTAGTCCCTGACTGCTCAAACCCTCTCTCTATTCCTCCCAGGCTAGCTATGCTCGCTTGCAACCTCTTCTTCTTCGTTTGAATTTGTCCCAGAGCTCCCTTCTGCTTACTTTCACAGATAGCAACAGTAGTGATGGCAAAACTTCAGTGCAACACCACACACTTATGTTGCCAACCCGAGGTTTGACCAGACTGACTAAAACATGTAAGTCAAAACGTGAATAATAATTGGGTGATCAGAATAGGAACCTCTCCAGCAATTGCATTTGCGGCTACACACAGAACAACAAAAGACAATGTGAACTTCACACGCATTTTCTCAGGACCTAAAACTGCTGGAACCAGTTTCAATCGTATCAGACAAGTGATTTACACTGCTGAGGTCTGGGAAAACCCCGGAAGAGGTACATCCCAACCAGTTCCTCCCCATGCTGCAGATCACAGCAAGTTTCCTGAGAATAAGGAGGCACAGAACCAAAATGAAGTGCCTACAGGTCTTATAAGCTGATTATAATAACCCTAGTAATACTATTTATATTGAGTTAACTTAAATAATAGCCTGTTATTTTAGATAAGTGATTCATTCTGAATAATAATTTCAGTGCTGAGGCATCTGCAAAGGCATGCATTTGCGAACCATGCATACGCACACTTTTTTTTTTTTTTTAACATAGAAACATACACACACACACCCACACACACACCCCTTGGTCTCACCGTCAGGAGACTTTCAGGAGCTCACTGCAGGAAAGCAAACCTAAGAGGAGGTTTCAGTATCAATAAATCGACTGAGGGAGCGAGGAGCAGCAGGAGCAGTCGCCACCAGAGAGATGTTCAGCACCACACCATCATCTCCTCTGGCAATTACGTATTTTTTATCATAATACAGAAACCAGCAGCACCTATCCACAGAAAGAGCTACAGCAATTCTCGACACGGCCGGCAGCCCCTTCCCTACTGCTCTTTCCCGCACCCCAGCCGCACCCAACCCATCGCGCCGGCGGCGCGGCCGGGACGGAGTCACCCCGGCCTCCAGTGGCAGGTGTTGGGTACAGAACACCCTGCCCCGCCTGTGCGGGGACCCCGCGCCCCCCGCCCGGCCGTGAGGAGACCCCGCCGTGAGGGGAGCCCCGACGTGAGCGGACCCCGCCGTGAGGGGACCCCGGCCGTGAGGAGAGCCCGCCGTGAGGGGACCCCGGCCGTGAGGAGAGCCCGCCGTGAGGGGACCCAGCCGTGAGGAGAGCCCGGCCGTGAGGAGACCCCGCCGTACCTCCCGCGCCCCGGCGCGGCGCCTCCGGCCTCGGCCGCCCCGCACAGCCCGGGGAGCTGCGCACGCGCGGCGCTCCCCCGGCCTCCCGCCATGGTGCGGCCCGGGCCGATCCACCGCGCCGGCCGCGGGGGAGCCGGTGTTGCGTTCCCCGCTCTCACCGCCGCCGTCGGTCCTGCCGCTCGGGCAGCGCGGGCGCGGATCGTGCGACCTTCAGCCCTCGGCGCCCTCAGCTCTAGCCCGGAGCCGCACAGCAGGAGCCGGCGCTACGGCTGACTTGGCACGAACTCTGCGTGGGTGCGGGCGGTGCCAACGCCTGTGGGATCGCCGGCGGGGCCGGACGCTCCCGGCCACTGCCGCGCCCTCAGACCCGCCCTGCCGGCCGTGTCCGAGCGGGCAGCGCTGGCACCCACGGTGACCGCCTCGGCCCGGCCACTGCCGCGCCCTCAGACCCGCCCTGCCGGCCGTGTCCGAGCGGGCAGCGCTGGCACCCACGGTGACCGCCTCGGCCCGGCCACTGCCGCGCCCTCAGACCCGCCCTGCCGGCCGTGTCCGAGCGGGCAGCGCTGGCACCCACGGTGACCGCCTCAGCCCGGCCACTGCCGCGCCCTCAGACCCGCCCTGCCGGCCGTGTCCGAGCGGGCAGCGCTGGCACCCACGGTGACCGCCTCCGCCCGCCACGAGCGCGGCCCCCGAGCAGAGCGAAGGGCGTTCCCACAGAGAGCGCTCCCCCAGGCCCAGCAGCCGTCAGGTAATTTACACCATCGCCCTCTCCCCCTCCGCATACACGCTCAGCAACTCATGCATAATAAACGGTTTAGCCGGCACCTACCTGTTTTGAGAAAGACAAAGTCACTTTGTCGGAGTCACTGTTCCCAGGAAGCATTCCCTAAATGATCGGCCTTCCGTGTTCAGTCTGTACCGCCTCACGCTCTGTTTTATAGCGTGTTATTTGATTGCACACTCTGATCCACGGCTGAAGCCTGGTCTTTGATTGTTCTGAATCCTAGGTGACAGCCACTATTAAAAAGAAGGCTTTAGACCTTCTTTTAAAGCTACGTATTTTGATTTTCAGCTGCTTTTTTATCATTGCGTTTTTTTCAAAGAGATGACAGACAAAACTCACACTCAACCAAAACACTCTTCATTGAGCGCCATTACAGTACTTATAAAATAGTAAATTTGAAAGTTTTGGAATAAATGCTCTAAACTAAAACTGGCACAACGCTTTGTTCAGAAAGGATGAGAGCACACTGGAAAACTTTTCCTCTTAAGAAAACATACAAACATCAACGGGAGAGAAAATCATCGAAGAGGAAACATTACAAACATTTTTCTAGTGGTTAAATCCCTGCTCTTTTCTATGGAGACATGAGGGTATATGCATGACTCAAGCTTGCCGTTCAAATATAGTATTTCCTGTAAATTTAATTTTATTGCAAGATTAATGAAGACACTGGCTGTCAGCAAGGAAAGCAATACACAGACCATGTTAAGTTAGGGAGAGATGATGCTTGTCTCACTGTCATCACTAATAGTAGCTGTTGCCACCTTTCCCAGCTGTTCAGCTGAACTGGGATACAAGCTGGAAAAAGTGCAACTTGTATTATAGATATTGTATGTAGTGTAGCTGGTAATCTGTCTGACATTTCAGAAAACTAGCAGTTCTAGTATTGCAGACAAAGCATTAACCAGTACAGAATCGGAAAAAAAAATCATTGAAGAACTAGATTCTCAATTATCTAAGCATATTTGTAACACCTTCTCACAAGCTTACTGTCATAAATTCAAAACAGTGATTAATCTTCACATCTCTGGTACCTGCCAGCAAACCTCTTTACTGGAAGTCTTCACAATGGTCATGAAAAGGAAAGGCGTGGAGCAGTCAGTGTGGGAGCTCATGTTAGCATGCAAGACTGACACCCAAATGTGTTTTTTTTATTTGAAGTAATAACAGATTATTCTAACACGACTTTGGAATAAAGGAAAACATTACTGAACAAGATATTCTGGGGAGAGCAATGGAAACTTTCATTAAAAAATAGGCACTAAGACTCTAACATGGCAGACCGAGTTTAAAAGCATAAACCAACACTCCTCCCAACATTATCCTGTGAGAGAACTGCAGGTACTGTAGTTCCACAATATCTGCTTGTAATTCCTGTATTTTCTTCAGTCAGAGCAAGGGTTATGATTAATGCCCTTCTACAGGCCAAAAAAGAGACAAAGCCTTTCATGGACAGTGGTCTTCAGAAACATGACCAGGCGTGAGCGTATTTCACGTCCGTAAGGACAGGGATCAGCCTGGCACAGCTCCGTTATTTACAGGCAGGGAACTGCTCTGACTGCTTGGCAATTGCTTCCTTATGAACCACCATTAAAAGCCCAGGAGAACTCTGAATGTTAAATGCAAGACTCCCAAGATATTATCTAAAAAATACCCCAAACCAAAAAACCTGTATACACAGGACCTGAAGTATTAAAATTGCCAAGAAAATCTGGTTTGCAAAACAGTCTTTTATTGTATCCGTGCCACACATACTAGTGAAAAATAACACTCCTAAAAAAGGAAAAGAAAAAGAATGCTACCTTTCCACAACATTTCTTTTAAATAAAACTTCAAGTACTCTTACATTAGTACAAAAAAAATTCCGATCTATCTGCCCCAACAGGCCACCACAACACACAGTAGATAAAACACAGTGGTTACAAATGTCTTCTTTTGTTATTCTGTGGCAAGGCAAATGGAGGGAAATGTTTCTATGAAAAAATACTGTGTGCGTAGGAAATTGTCACAATTTTCTTCCACATGGATACAAATGATTATACTTGAATTTGAGGCCGTGGGGGCTTGAAATTATATAACAAAATAGAAAAAATGGAAAACTAATATCCCCTACACCCTGTTTTAAAGGCAGGCACTACCAAGATTAAGGAGACTCCACAGTGTTGGTAGAGGATAATTACTGTACAAGCCATAGAGCTATAATTACCTTAAGACTAAAATAAAATGCTACCATCCTCCTAAGGCATAAACAATAATGTCTGCAAACAATATGTACACATCATACATATTTAAAACAAGACTTAATATAAACAATAATGAACAGTATATACATGTCTCAATTTTTCTTCACTGTCTTGAAATACAATTTAACTACACAAGTGATGCAGCAACATATATATAAATGTACTTGTAACTCTACAGTAAAGTTTAATTTTTAGTGCCTTCACAGCACATCAGTGTAAACAGTTTTAATTGGCTTTGTTTTATATTTTAAAACATTCCTTGTTGTATTTTCAACATTTAAAGCAATTTTCTAGTTCTTCCTTTTCATAGAAAACGAAGATTCTGAATGCTGTATAATCATAAATAATTCATAAAATTAAATACATTCACTAAAAAATAAACTACAAAGTAAAAAAAATGAAAAATAGATATTTATTGAAAGGGAAAAGAGAACCATTTCCCCAAGTAGAGCTCTGGTGGTTGAATATTCAGTGCGTTTTGATAAATTGCTATTGCACTATAACACCCCTTTCTTTGAAATTCTTTGGGTGTGCTTCCCTGTTCTACCTAAATTAGTTTGTTAAAACACACAAACCAATAACCAAGGGGCCATGGTTGCTGTAGGAGTGAAGCCTTTAAAACTAATATCACAACCCTGTGATATTTCAAAGGAAAAAATTAGTTACGTATGTGCCTTGCACTTCCATGTAAATATAGTTCACATTGCTGGTCTTATCAGTCCTCATTTAATGGAAAAAGGAAAAGAAAAGAAAAAAAAAAAGATTCTAGAAGCTTCAGCTCACTTTGAAAATCTCTGTCCATTTTTTTTCAAAATACTTCCTCATGTTGTGGCCCGCCCTGCCTATGTCAGAATCATCTTCATTGAAAGTTTCACAGTTGTCAAAAACAAGCCTGACATCCAGCGAAAACGCTTCAAGATTAGGGTACCTGAAAGAAGAAAAAAAGTGAAGGATTTTTGGAACATACAGAATCGAAGGGGAAAATTATTTCAACTACATGAGAAAATACTTAAGACAGAATTTAAATTAGAATTTCTAACAAGAAAATGAACATCAGTGAATGGAAATACTCTCTCCTCACTGTTTTGTTATTTTTCTCTGAAGTTCTGTAAGGTAGAATTTCATGCCTGTACTGGAAAACAAACTTGTAGAAAACTAATTCTTCCTTCTCTTCAACAGCTTTCTAGTTAAAATGTTACGGCTATTTTCCATTTATGCATCTATTCTTGGGCTCAGGGTCCTTTCAAAATGTTGAATAGAGCTGAATTTATCTAAATTATGTACAAATGAGTAAAAAAACCAGGCTGCCCAGATAATCCTGTGACACTGTCTTTGCTAATTCTTTTAATTATCCTGAATAGCCTGAAGAGTGTTCTAATATTCATAGAAATTATTAAAAATAAGAAAAAAAGTTACCAGCCTACTGATATGAGCACATGGGGAGCGCTTAAATCTCATATTCATGGGAGAAAAAGCCTGAAGAGGTTAAAAAGCTCCTTGTGCTACCCTAGGAAAGTTGCTCCGTGTGGAGCTGGCAGACACTGCCGAGGGTCCATTTTCAGATTCATTAGAGCACAGGAATATGAACAAGGAGGGAAGGTACACCGAGGCATGCAGCGTGGTCCTGTCTTTTAAGAATCCGTGCAGTCTAATTGCAGCACTACAAAACGATTAACCACCATTACGGGGGTTACCCACAACAGAGCTGGCAATTCACTCCACAGCCACATCATTTACAGGGACTCCAGCAGCTTAAAACCTACACAGCTTGTTCTCTCTGACATGCAGTAACACTAGGATGTCTCCATGAAAAAAGATGAGGAAAAAAAGTCTCCCTGTTGATTGCTTTGGTGCATTTGACCTGGAAGTTTTACTCTTTTTCTGCTAGTTCCACACATTCTCCCACCCAACGTACTATTTCATTTGGATATGGCAAAGACAAAAGGATACAATTAAGAATTCTTATTTTAACTGTAGAAGTAATCACAGATGTGTCAGAGCAGAACAATAGTTTAGCTAATAGTTTGGCTAAACTAAATTTTAAAATGTATTGTATTTCAGTGTTTAAACATTTTTAAAATGTAAAGTGAAATTTACAATAGGTTTACTTACTGTCCACTACTTAGCTTGTCTCTAATGGTAGAAAAGTCCATAGGTTTTTTAATAACTTTCTTATAACCAGGAACAAGTTTCAAGTTTACAGGAAGTAGGAAAGGCCAGGCATCTTCATGAGTTTCCAATTCTGAGAGAATCATGCTGAATAAAACAAGGTTTCAAGTGAGTATTTTTTAACTGTTCATGCATTCACAGGGTTTTCACTATTACATGAATTCCCTATGACCTGCCAAACGTTACAAAAGGAAAGCACTTCATTCTGCACCCTTTGCAAGGCTGAGAACAATGTACATGGAGACAGACAACAGAGTAACTAAAACAGCATTAAGTTCTCTCCAGCCAACCTATGTGAGATGAAATTCTAATGATCAACATTCCAAAAGAAAACATGGTTCTGCAACTTGGATCCTCAGCGTAAACCACTGGCAAACCAGCTGCGCAACCTGACTTTCCCAGACTGTGAGAAGGCTTCAACTGTCTCTTGTGCCGGAGCAGCAGTGCCGGCACAGCAGCTGGTTTGCGCGTGCCCCTGGGACAGCGTGCACGTTGTCTCTGACACCCCTGAGAAAGGTGCCAGTGCCCCTGGGGCTGGGCTCCTCCCTGCAGACACACAGAACATGTGTACAGATGCAAACCTTTCTCGAAGAACAGCACTCCTGCTCCCCAGAACAGAGAGAAAAAAGATAAAGTACTGCTTGTTTCAACAAGACTTAGCCCTGAATTTAGCACCTGACACTTTACCTGCATACAGCCAGGTCCTTGGAGTTGGAGTCTCCATCTCTCTTAGGTTTCTTAACAGCAGTGCAATTTTCTTGCTTTAACTGGCTCACACAAACATTTTCATCCATTTTTCTTTTTTTAGTGTCTGTTTTTCCTCTTTTTAAGGCAACACTTGTAGTTGCAGAGTCTTCATCCTCTGTTTCTCCTGCTAATTTCCTGCTTCTCTTTTGTTCATTACTTTTTTTACCTTTAATTTGAAGCTTTTTTATCTTTAGCGTTTGACCACTTGCCTACAATAGAGAGAACTGAAATAAGTAATAACCTAGAAATTACAGAAACCTGTGTTATCACTGAGAGACAGCAATGAAGATCACAAACAGAAGCACCAAAACAAGTGAAACATAAAACAAATTAAATATTTAATCTTAGAGATTATTCACTTTTTGCTCTTCTCTGAAGGCAAACAAGGCTGCAGGAATTCCTGGTACTCATGACCTAGGTTCTCAACTTGTGACAATACAAAAGCATTACATTCAAATAGTAAAACAGTACCTCCTAACAATCAAGCTGACATAGTTTTAGACAAACACGAGTCCATTACTAAATGACTGATATAAACATACCAAAAAAATTCACTAAGTTTTTTCTGTGCTTTTTCTTTTAAAATGGAACCTGACATATTGGTCTGTCAACACTTAATGAAGAAATCTGAAAACAAATACTGAAGAGATTTTAAAACAGAAATTAAAAATTATGGTATTGAATTAGCATGAAAATTCTGTACCTTCTTACATTAAAAAGCCCACAGTTTAGAGCAAATAAAACTGTAGCCTTTACTGTCACTAAAATACAAGTTAAATGAAACTACTAATCTCATAATTTAATGGGAGCCCCCCATAAAACATACAGACCATTATTTTCACTGAAAAAAGCACGGGTAGACCTGTAACTCTGCCACATACAATAAACCCTGACCCGAGGGTTACCTTTGCTATGCAGGCAGGACAGAACCAGTCCCCATCTGGGATGGTGCTGATCTTGGGTCTGTGGCAGTAGGTGTGACAGCCTTTATCACAACCATCACAAAGGAGCAGCAGTTCCTCATTATCTCCCTTTCGACAAATTTGGCAGTACTGTAATTCATGAAAAATGGGTTTAATTCAATTTTCAAAATTTGACACACATAAATGGTACCCAAATTACCCTTCTCCTTCAAACACACAAATTCACTCTCAAAAATACTGTCATTTTATTTCAGTCAGAATCTGCTAATGATCACATCCATAGAAGAATATTCAGAGCATACATGTAAAGAACTAATTTAAAGGCTACATTTGGGGAACATGTTGGAAAAGCAATTCATTTATTATAAGACAGGCGTCCCTAGAGCACAAAAAAAGATGAGCACTTTTTATATTTCATTCATGTCTGTGAGAAGTAAAGGTATACCTATCAAAACCTCTTGGCCCAAACATACTATCTCAGAAATCTTCTCTTCATTTGTGCCCATACTGTATATGTATGTTGCTATTTAATAAAGAGAATTTATATTTTACAAAAATACTTCCACAGAATAATCAGTAAGGATCTTACCCGAGGGCCACAATGAACAAATTCAGTAAAGCAAAACAAATGATCCCAGCACTTCCTAAAATTCACACTAACCTAAAAACATCTAATGGACAGTCAGTTTTCTTATGCACATTGTGTGATTTTGCTAGTCCCTTATTTCTAGACATCTTTCTCAGGAACTTTAAAAATCTCCAGATATTTTCACCAAATACATATGTTTACTGGCATCACAGAATATTCTGAGTTGGAAGGAACCCATGAGGATCATTGAGTCCACGCCCTAAGTGAATGGCCCGTACAGGGACCAAATCCGTGACCTTGGTGCTATGAACACCCTGCTCTAACCAACTGTGTCGTAATTAAATGCAGAGAATATTGAAAACCAAATTGAGAGCAATACTTTTTTTTTCTGAATAACAAATTACTTCATCTTGAAATGTTCCAGTGCCTTTTCAGATGCTCCTACCAAATTCATAAGCTTTTTGCCCTAAGGATACTGCTTAAAACTAACAGCTATATAAACTCAAAAGTACAGCCTGACATTACAGCTTTTTTATAAATCATCCTTTAATTGTCCAGATGTAATTAGAATCTCTATAGGACTGACAGAAATTTTAAAATTAGGGAAAGGACCACAAATGGAATGGAAGCATCACCTTGGCCACCCACTACATTAACACTGGTCATACTCAATCATATCATAGTCACTACTGCTGTAGTAATAGGGTTTATTTTCAGGAATTTGAGAATTCAGAGGTCCATGCAAATTTTGACATACCCCCTCTGTGTGCTTTTTTTTTGGTGTATGTAGTCAACACAGATTGACTTGCTGAGTGTACAAGGAAACAGGTATTTCAGCTTGTCTCCTCACACACTTGCCTAATTTGTATGTTCAGTTGTGAGAACTCTGCATGCAAAAAAGCCACATATTTGGAGCATCTCAACTTCCTGAAAAATGAAATCCCTGATGAAGGATACACGATGTTGAACCTGTGTAAAACTTGTGTCACGGGTGAGGTTAGGTTAGAAACACTCCATTAGAAAGAGTATCTTTCATCAGAAGGAGCAAGGTGACTTTTACCTCGATGTCATCAGCAAAGAATAATTAGCATCTTAAATAATGTAACCATTTACAAGACCTTTCTATCTTAGCAAGTTTGGGGTGCTGAATTTGTGAAACAAGGGACAATCTTTTCCATTAGGCTTATTCATCTGTGCACAATGTACATGTTAACTGTGTGAGGTTTTATGTGAAGTAATAAGAAATGCATTATTCAACTTAAAATGCCTGAAGTTGGAAAACAGGATATAGCAAAACCAGTTTGGATACTTACAACTTTCATAATGGATTTTTCCCACGCTATTGATTTCTGTAACTGCTGAATGCACAGAGCTACCTGGGCAGCACTGCGCGCTTCTGACAGTGCCCTTCTCCACACCTTTAGCCCCGGAGCAATATCCTCTTCAGTTCTGCATTAAAATACAGGCAAATTAAGTAGGTCACACCCGTGTTTGCTCCCGTTTAAATGTGGGACAATCATTATCACACTGAAAGCCAAGCAATGACAAAACGTACACAGCCAATAAGTGTAAGGTTTAAGCAACTAAATTTCATGTAGTGCACAGACTGTGGCTACGTGCCTCAAAGCTTAGTCACGACCAGTTAAATGTAAGATAACTTTGCAAGATTATTAACAAACGTAACAAAAAAAAATCTTTACAAAGCACCATGCAGAATAACATGATCCATATGGATCACAGACATACAAGAAAGTACATAGATAACAGGCAATAAGAAAATAGGCTCCAATTAGCAAAGAAGCACAATAATTTTTCAAGTTAATCTCAATAACCTACCCGTCACCATCACCACTAATAGATGGTGCAGGAGCAGGGACAGTAACTGTGCCCACATTATCCAGTTTGATCTGAATGGTGGTACTTAAGGGGCTCTTCAGATACCTTCGCTCTATGTTCCGCTCCAAGTCAGCGAGCCTGGTTACAGCTATATCTAGAGGGTTGTCACTCCTCCGCTCTAGACAGCTGGCACTGCCTTCTCCGCCTCCAGCACTATCTCCATCGTGCTTCTTGTGCAATCTAGTAATTGACTTATGTTCACGATATACCAAGTCGTCTCTCTCTGATGCGGGTTCAGGACACAGCCAACCCTATGTCAATAGAAAGGTTTGGGCATTTATTGGTTGCTGTTAACTCAGTGTGTAAACAGAGGAACTGTTTTATGGAGTCAAACTAAGTCATTGAAGCGCTGTTTCCAGTAGATCTTGGTTACTTGTAATCCATCTGTAGAGACATTTTCCAAAATATCCAGAGAACTAAAATAATTAATCAAGAAATACAAGCATTACCAGACTTTCTGAAGGGACCTTTCCGCAACAGTCTGCATTCTCATCCCCCTGTGAAGTATCCTGTTCTATTGGGCGAAACATCAGAACAGGTCTACCTGTTCAGTAGGCTCAGGAGGCAGTATCACGACACAAGAAAGTAACATCCATCTCAAGCCAAAAACTAGATCCCAAACACTGCACCCGTACTGTAACTAAACGTCCACAATTTGATAACCTTACACCCACCGTGGAAAAATTCCAAAATCCAGAGAATTCTTAACTCTATCACACTCATGACCATTACATGTTCTCCATGGCTCTACAGTACTCAAGCAAATTATTCTGAGGCACTTGTAGGCATTTCTAAAAGCATTACCAGCAACAATCACACAAAGCAGGCAGAAGTGTGGCAAGCCCCGCTAGAGTTCAGAAGTCTATTTGAAATACCGTCTTCGCGTTCAGAGAAGGTTAACAAAATGTACACACAACTGCACTGTAGGAGAACACTCTCCAGGAAATGCCACTCTGAGCATCTTCAGCTGAAGACTGAACTGCAATAAAACGTTTCAAACACAAAATCTCTATGATACTGCACAGTGTATTTGTTCCATTTGTGGGCAATTAAGATGGAATAAGAAGGCACTTACCAATACACCAAGACTGCTATCCACTTTAAATTCTTACCACTTATTTTAAAAAATGAGACATTTTACTGAAAGTTGGTTTTACCTTAACTTGTAAACTAGCTGATGCAACTCTCCTCTCTAGATCTTCCACCTGCTGAAGAATAGCAAGATCCATCTCCATAGCTTGCTCTTCTACTGACCAGTTTTCCACAATATCCCGAGTTACCTGGTTATCTTCATTTTCATTGACATCAATAATTGCAACTGTATTTGAGAATCACATTTTTATTATTTTAATTAGCATTAAAACTGCAATGGTCAATTCAAGCTGATTTACCCATCACTCCAGTCAAATGCTGAAGAACTGTTGTAAAAGCATACTATTCTAAAATTCCCAATATGGACAACAAATTCTGTATGCCTCCAAACTTGCAATTTAAAGGCAAGAAGGGGAAGGAGAGGCCACTGTCACAGAGATGGAAAGAGCTTCAGAAGGTTACCAGAGCTTAAGAAGACTACTTGTACCACTAGAACTATTTCTATGAAATGGCATTTCTCTAATCCAGTAACTTTCCAGAACAAGGCCGGTGAAAAGGCAACTACAGATAAGGAGACCGTTACCTTTTTTTTCCAACCATTACTTTAACTCTCCTGCTAAACATGTCCCAAAGAGCTCTAGTTGTCTGGCGCCCCAACACCATGCAGAACATAAATACCAGCTACATACCGTCCTTGTTTTTGATGCAGGCCAGAGTGATATAATCCATGTGTTTCTGTATTTGCTTTTGTAAGGCCTTTTCTCTTATTCCCCTGAGATGGAGCACTTTAAGCAAAGATTTTAGGTCCTCTGGATCAGTAATCCTCCACCACCCATACTGCATTTCTGAATCAAGACAAGCATATAAACACTTTGCAGGTGCTTTTTTAATATGATCACACATGATCAGATTAGGCAATCATTAAAAAAATCTATAGGCAAATTATTAAAAAAGAATTTGTAACATGATAGAGGCACTGCAGAAATTATCATCTTAGAGTTGCATTACACTTACCTTCTGGTATAGGCTTTGGGTTAGGATAATCTACAGGCTTGGCAACTTCAGCTGTTGCAGAAGGGGCAGAAGCTATTTTTTCACCTTGCAGCGCTGGTGATTCACTTTTACTTGCAGGAGCACTAGATGCCAAGAATGAGTTACCATTGACTTCTGATAATCCCAGCCCTGATCCAAGAGCAGGTAAAGGAGATGGAAATGGAACACTTGAAGCAAGAACTCCTGTAGGCCATCCACAAAACTGAAGTCCCATTATAGGTAGTCCTGTCTTCATCTGCTATACAGAGCACAACTACCATTACTATAACCAAGAAACCTAAATTATGATTAGGATGCTATTTGTCAAACAATAATCAAAACACAAAGAAAGCCTTTACTCAGTACTTCAATTAGTTTCAGAAAAACTAATGTAACACTGACATGTAATACTTCTTATTGGGGCCCAGTTAATGCTAAAAAACAACACCTCCTAAAGGTAGGGTTTGGTGTGTCACACTCCCAAAAACTAGTTTGCATTTACTTGCTTTTCATTTAATACCAGCAGCCAACACCCTAAAAGCCAAATTAATTACTGAAGTACAAGTACAAAATATCATACATTGGCTTACTTGAAACATCATAATCTGGTATTATAAAACTTCTGTATTTAGTTACTAACATTTAGAAACAGAAAAAAAAAAGAAATGCAGGTATAATGATCCCACATCTGTGAAATAATTTGTATAAACAGACATCCTGCCCAAATAAACTTTGCAAATTCCAGTTATTCAAAAATTAATGTATTTACCTGCAGCGGTGACAATGCAAAAGGACTTAATCCCATGGGACTCTGTGCAGAGGCTGAGCCCAGCAGAGGAGATGGAACAGGTGACGGTGACTTTGACGGCGGATGTGACTGAGGAGTGAGCGGAGCTGCGGTCCCTGGCGTGTCCACATGGGTCACCGAGGTGTCATCACAGGGCACCCGTGGCAACAGGCTGAACCACTGCCTGCTCTTCTCAGTAAGAGTCTTTAACAACTGATCATTTGGAATTAGTGGAGAACTGTAGAACTTTCCTGTCCCACTGGCATTCGGACTGAAAAGGTTATTAGAATCAGACTTCTCGATGGAGCTTTGTGACGCAGGGGGTTGCAGACTGCAGAGAGAGCTTTTTGAGTTACTTGGGTAAGATAATGTGCAGCCATTTGCTGCACTGCCATTGGGTTTTGGGGACACAGTGTCAGACTCAGGTGGCATTTTTGCTACCTCTAACAGTTTGCTTAATTTTGAAAATGACCCAGGCTTTTGTAGAAACAGGTTAGTGCTGTCCTTTTCTTTCAGATTTTCCTTTTGCTCACAGTGAGTTGTAGCTAAGCAATGTAATTTTTCTTCAGTTTCAAATTCTTCTTCTTTGATATGCATACTCTCTTCCTTTTTTAACTTCTCTTTTTCTTTTGCAATTTCTTCTAGACCTAAAAAGGTGTAAGAAGCACAGACTATCTGTAACAGATCACCTATTTTATGAAGTGTTTATAATGATAGTTTGAATTAAAAATTACTTCATTTTTGGATCAACACTTGGTAGATTCTCATGTCTTTGCTGTTGTTGATGTTGTCAATGAAATCCCTTCTCACTGGGCAGCACGCTTTGCAGAAGGAAACAAGTTTCTAGGCATACAGATTTAAACACTACTAGGCACCTCTAGGAAAAATCACCTCAACATGGCCAACAAGCTACCGGATTCACACATCTGAAGCAGTTTGCCAGTGCCAAGTCTCTGAAAGGGACAAATTTTTGCCAGCTTTCTTTTTCAGGACACTGTGTGCCTCATCGAGAAGCCCCTCTGGTGATATCAAGGGAGTGCAATATTTACAGGCCTAAGTCTATTCTTGCAACTGATCGTTTCATTAAACACACAGCCAGCTATGAAAAGCAGCACCAAAATTCCTGTTACAAAATCAAATATTCCCCAAATACTGAAAAAACATTAAATATTTTACTTCTTTCAATACGAATCATTACCAACTTTGACTGTGCAACAATATCAACAGTCTGTGAAGTTTAACACTCTTCCAGGAGCCACCCAGCATGATTGGAACTCTCCATACAACCAAACACACATCTAACATCTAAGAAATTTAAAGTACAGCAAGCAGAAGCTGATTTAAAAAAACAAGTTTCTTCAAACATAGGAGGTGGAAAAGAAAGATCTACCTTTTACGAAAGGAAAAAACTTTCTTTTCCTCTTATTTGTACCACTAGTCTTTCCTAACCGTTTTTCTCCTACCCTTATACTGACTGCCAACTCAGAATAAAAGTCCTTAAAAGTATAAAATGCTTTTAAATAGAGAACTGTTAGCGTAAGGGGAAGGAGGAAGAAAATCCAACTCATTATTTTAAGTTATCAGATAGTGCAGTCACAAATAAACATATGGCTTACAGCTCATGGCAGGCACATCTACAAATATTTACTTGCTCCTGAAAAACTGTAATTTCTACAATGAAAAATACATCCCCTCCTATTAAAATTTCAAAATGTGTTCACAGTTATGGTCTCCATCAAGATACAAACAATTTAAGCATCATCAATTTAACAACTGAAAACTTCCAAAATACCAATCCTCGTTTTGAAAGGTTTTACCTGATCTTCACAATCAGAGACACCAGAGAACCACGAGTGGAGAGCTCTACTGACAGCAGCCTGAGGGCATCTGGCTGAGGGTGAAGACAGTGCTGCACAAAGCCAGCGCCTCCACAGACGGGCAGCATGTCGTGGCCCTGTGTGCCACCACTCCTTTATGGCTCTTACCTTCACCACTTTCCATGCCTTCTACAAAAATACCACCACACTGGGGCAGGATCCAGTACCGGCGCCTGAAACGGTCCTGACCAAACATCATTGAACGCAGACAGTGTGAAGCTTCAAATAACTTCTTTCTGTACTGGCTTTGTTGCTATTGAAAAGAGGGAGAGCATTATAAATCAGTGGGGGGAAAAATCTCATGATTACAGAAAACACCTGGCTGCCAGACTAAACAGAAGTTCGAGGGTCAGACAAGGAGGTCCTCTCAGATACTCGGGATAGTGGTGTGTCTGTGTGTTGTGATATCCTACTCACAATCACTGCCTTGATGATTTTACTTACAAAGCCTCCTTTAAAAAACCAATTACAGCACTCCCTGGCTCAGCCTAGGTTTATCATTTTCCTCCAAGAACACATTGCAATGGTGCACCTTGTCTTTTTATCCCTGACTCTCAAAAAGGAGTGGATCAAACAGAGATTTCACTGCACAAGAACAGCTGAAATCCTGACAACTACACAGCATCAGCAAATGGTAAACAGAGCCCTAAAGGCAGATGATAGTGCAGCTGCGATGGGAGTGCTGGCGAGATATTTTAACAGCTCATAAAAGAATGACAACAACAACACACAAAAATAAACTCTGTCTTTGAATATAACACAGCTCTTTGAGGGGGGCCAACAAGAACTCCAGTTTGTTTATTCAGTTCTTGCTCTGCTAAATTGACACTGCTAGGAGTCAGGTGGAATCCTGGACTGCTCATTTACTGCAATACGGAACATGAGAGAAACCAACATACAAAGTCTTAAATGAAAAATTTTCTAATAGGAACAACAAAAACATGGGCCATGAGTACTCCTAATTACAGCATGACATCTTTCTCATTTACACTTCTCTTCCTATTCTATTGCTGCTTCCTTCAAAACGTGAAGCCCAGACAGCCCTGTATCGGCGTGGAGCACAGCTGCAGAGATCAGCATGGAAAGAAGGGCATCAGAACCACAATTCCAGTAACTGAACCCATTGCTTCCTATACCAAATCTGTCATCACTTTCTAAGATCAGCAAACAAGAATATATGAAGTAGATCTGGAGAAAAATTACACTACTTTTTATTTTCCAAAGTGCAAATATATTATCAATTACTACTGAACAGCCTTTTGAGTGACCTCCTCCACTTGGTGCCATCAGACTAAACTCACAGTTCAGGTGTCATGAATTGGAGCATCATTCATACTTTCACAAAACAAGAGCAGATACTTATTTCAATTTATAATAAGTTGGAGCACTGAAAATTGTGTTTAATATACCAGCTCATGACACGTGGTGATAGCATTTGTAGAAGAAAAAACAATAACGATCTCTCACCTTCGTCAGTTTTTCAATCTGCTTCTCTAGCTCTTCAACACTTGCTGCCTGGTCCCCATCATCCTGTAATCACCAAATATACTGTCACACCAAATTTATTTCAGGAAAAAATCATACTACTATGTCTTATCATCATTACAAGAAAAAGACGTAATAGAAAATGAGAGAAAAATACTAAAGAGAAAAAAAAAAGTTCAAGTTGTGTGCTTGTGCAATATATTTCACTAGGAACATGATAACTGAAAAGAGGATACACCTTGAATCTTTTCACACCACTCCAGATGTGGACAAATGAGAAAGCTCATGTTTGCTGAAAACTGGAAGTAACTCAGTTTGTGCATGAACACAACACTACAGAATTTAATCTTAGTTCCTACAAAGCTTTTCAGATAGTCAAAATAATTTAAAGTGTTTCTCATGCGTGAAATAATGGCATCTCTTAAAACCCCATCAGAAAGTCTTTGGTCAGTCCATATTTGCATTTCATTTCAATATCTACACGAGACTGTAAAGCCGCTTCAAATTATAACTCTGCTACAAAAGTCATGGCATCAATCCTGCTGATTTTATAAGCAGAATTAACAACATAATAAAAACTAACAAAAATTGAGAAACCCTGGAGGTAAGTTATTCTTGCCTCCTTTTTACGGGAACATTTTGGAGAAACGATGCCATATTACAGAAAAACAGACGGAAAAGAAGTTTTAGCTTATTCACAAAGAAAGTTTCACTTTTACTGACGATTCCCCACCTCATCCTCACAAACTTCTGCCTTCTTTCCTTTTTTATCATCTTTGTCCTCTTCATCCTCATCATCCTCATCTGCCTGATCATCGCTGTCGTCGTCGTCATCATCGTCATAGTCACTGTCCCCTCCCTTCCGCCGGCGCTTGCGGCCGGGGGCGGGGGTCTCCAAGGAATGCGGCTCCTCACCTCCGTCCCCACTCCCCGCAGCATCTCTTTTACCAGTTTTCTTGGCATGAATGATTCTAAGCCTTGGGACACAGGAGAAAGGGTGAAATGATGGATTATGTCTGCAGCATAAACTCTCTTCCCGTGAGATTGACAGAAAATCATACTTTTCAGATTCAAATTAGAGCTTCTGATTTATCATGACACGGTATTTTCTCAGTATTTATTGCCACTAGTCAACAAGAAAAACTGACATTATAAAACCCTTACAACTCGTGGTTCCGTTCTCAATAGACTTTGTTTCTCCCAGGTCAATTTTATTGTGTCACTGTTCAGAAGAAATGAAACACAGGAGGGATTTTGAGAAGTCAGGAAAGACGATAGAGAAGGAAGAACCATTTCAACTTCTTTATTTTTTATTTAGCGCATTTAAGAACAAGATGACGAAATACCTGTGCCTGAGCCAGGGAGAAAAAGGCAAAAATCCTCACTTGGAAATATGAAATGACACACATTGCATGGCAACAGCAAGGTTGGTTAAATTTTTTTTTTCAGATTTTTATGAACTTAAAGTATTATTTTACTTTAGTCCTTTAGCTGAACTTTTTATTCTAAGATATACTTTTTTCCTGGGGAATTTTAGTTACCTCAACTACTAAAGATTACTCAAACTGTCATTTTTCCTTTTATGAAAGAAAAGGGAAACTTACATACCAGTTATTATGGTTGTAGTAGACCTCCTTCTTCTATAAAACCCCTATAAGACAAGATTCCACACGGCAAAAATTACAGTTCCACCTATCAGGGAGCTTGCAGGCAAACATGCTGAACCACAGGAGGTGTAAATAGCCAGGCTGAACCAGAAACTTATCACGCAGACCAAAAACGCAACTGACTTAGAAGAGATTTATAAACGTGTAGAAAAGACAAAGATTTTGTAAGAGATGACTGAAGAAGGTAGGATGGGAAAAGCAGAACGGTAACGACAAACACAATTACCAGGACGTAATTTTTCCTTGTCGTACTCCTCTCTCTTCCCATCCTACAGAACAATATTCCATACAGCAAGTGGCTAAAAGTACGAGTGCTGTCCAAGTACTGGCTCCAGGGAATACTGACAAATGGATCAGCCTTCAAAAACGCTGATCACCAGAGCCAGTTCTCAACAGCACAGACTGAAATGAAGGTGTCACTGTTCAACTGGGAGCAGCACTTTTTCCAGAAAAAGACTGTTGGCCAAGAAATCATCAAGGGGACTTGAAAACTGCTGGGCTTTGGTTTTTCAGCGTGGTTTTGTTGTTGATGTTGTTTTGGGTTCAGTTTTCATGCACTCGTTAATCCACTGGCGAATTTATAAAGTTTTATACATTTATTTTTTCCATATCAAGTGGATGTTTACCTGTTTTAGTGATTAAAAAAAAAAAATCTCAGGCCTTTCAATGGATTTGGAAGCAAGTAACATTTTCAGGTATGGTGCAAAAACGCTCAGTCTCACTGAGCATCAATACCATTCAGGCCACTGATTAAATTTTTTAAAAAACTAATTTCCTTTTCACGAGGATAACTTCAAGCCTCTTTGCACAGACTGGAAATTCCTGCCAGTGCAGAGGAATTAACTACCAAAATCACTGGTCAATGACTGGACTGACTGCTGCAACGCTGGACGATTTCAGAGACGATTTACATACACTAAGATAATCCTGAAGACAATTCAGTAATAAAGCTGGCAAGGGAATGTTCAGTGACCTGCCAACACTTCTTTCACATTCCTAAAGGGAATCAGAAGAAACAAAAAAGGCTACTTTTGCTGAAAGCAAAAATAAAGATGTAATGTTGTCAAGCACTAAAGGAAGCTTGCCTGATACTGCAAATTATCAAGCATGCAAATGAACCACAGGTGCTCTCCTTTGGTAGCACCACAAGCAGAAAAAGGCAGCAGTCCCTACTCAGAGTAGTGCAGAGGCAGAAACCAATGCCAGCATAACTTTAAGAACCTTATTTCAAGAAGCAGCATGATTTTTCTGTTGCTGCCTACACATATGGCTCACTGAGAGAAGAAACCCTTACATAATAAACTGCTCTGTCTTTCTCACTTTCAGGTATGGACCAAACCTGCAACTGCAACTGCTGAGTGAATTATAAAGTCCACTGGCTATAAAAGAGTGGGTGGCTCATCAGAGAACCAGATGACTGGCTTAAGCCTGCTCTAATCTGATCTACAATGCTTACTAGATCAGAGAAGAAAAATCTACTTTCTGACTTAGTTTTCGTGCCTTCACCGTAATTTCTGCACGTAAGTATTAGGTAGAACCAAGGCAAAGAAATTCTGAACATGTACTTTTAATATACTTTTAACATACTTCACCTTGTGTCTCAAAACAATGAAAAGTTTGGCAAATCAGCATTAGCATCTCCTACCCAAACTAAATGTGTAATTTCTCCCCCAGCGATGCTGCTTCTCAGATATCATGATCATTTAGACTTGCAATGGTTTCATTCAACAGAAATATATTTACACAGAGCATTCCATAACACTGGCATGTTAAAGGAACGCTATTGCAGTAAAAAAACTTGTTTCAAGTCCTGTAAAAAAACCAAATTATTACCTAATTCTTTAACAGCCCATTATTTCATTTTTATTCTCTTTTATGTTGTTCTGGCTACAAAAGAGATGCCAAAGAGAAGACATGTAATGGAAAAGGAGATGCTGAGATTTTAATTATCTAGCTAAAAAAAAAAATCACAGAATCATCTCAGGTGAGAGTCTGACCACAGCTGTCACACAGAAAGCACAAAGAAAGACGACTTGATTGCATGAGATAGGTGCCTTTACAAAAAAACAGATTAGCAGCAAGATTCACATCGAAATGTGATTGAGAAGGAAGTAGATGCAACCTCTCATTGACCACCAGCTAAGCAGAAACAGTTCAGAACTCAATTTCTAACCATCTATATTACACTTATTAAGATCCCTGAGGGAAGGAGGAGAAAAAGAAGGAAGAGCAGGGAAAGGAGTGGGAGGGAAAGCATCCCTTAAAACAAAACACAGTGATTCCGTTTTCCAGTCTGTGATTTTACTGTTGCTTATTTGCATCTGTCAAGCACAGGCTTTTGTATTTATTTTTGCCCTCCTCCCCAGCTGAGAAGCTTACGCAGTTTAAAAGTGAGAACATAAGCACAAAAAAAATTCCTTCATCGAACACATGTGATGCAGACAGAGTATTTTCTCATCCTTCTTGGATACACCTGCAGCCAGCCTGGACACAGTGGCCTGAAGATTAAGGACAGCAAACAGGGGCCAACAAAGCTGAGATGGACTCAATCCATTCCTCAGCCTCCACTGCTCGTCCCCTACACACTTCCCACAGAAGGGGCACAAAATGTCTGCAGGCACGTGAAAAGGTCACAGCTGCGGACCGCACAGCGACTACTCGACTAACCAGGTATTCCCATGCAAAACTGTTTGGGACTGGGATGCTTAAAAATCAGATCAAGATGGGAACGGATGGGGAAGATAACATGTAAGAATGAAGTCTGGAAGCAGAAAAAAATAGCAAAAAGAAGACTGCAGTGTACGGATTTCTTTTCAGAGAAGCCCCAGAACAGTCGTAGGGGCTCATGGAAAACAACTGACATAACAAAGAAAACATCGGTTAAAATTGATTGAAGAAGGCTCTTCTAGAACCTCCTTGGAATTCATCAGAAAAAGTGGGAAATTCAAAACTTTTGAATCCAAGATTAAGAGAGATTTATCGAGCCCAGTGAATTCAAAGAAGCAGAGGAGCAACATTTCTGAGCTCTGCTGCATCAGCTGCACTCAAAAATAGGCACTACTGGAACCTGAAATCCACACAAGGTGAAAACCAAGAAACGGAGAAATGATTGCAGCGAGGAGGAGGAGGAGCTTGGGACTTCAGGGTATGATGCTCACTACTTGACAGGGAAGAAATGAGAGATGACAAGGAAAAGGGAAGATCCTACATCTACAAGTACTTACAGTTTGATGGAGGGAGAGAAAGACTAAGTAGGCCCTAAGAAGACAAGGACAGGAAAGGATCCCGTTTGGCTAATGGGAAGTTGGCTACATCAGAACTTCAAAAACACTTCTTAAACTATATCCCATTGAGGGGACACAGATGAAGACAGGAAAGAAGTATCTGGGTTATCCTAAAGGTTAAAATATATTAACTCTGTGCAGACTGGGATCTGCAGTATTAGTAGAGAATTTCTTTTGATTGGTCTAATTTTTTCCTCTACCTCCCTCTTGTCCTTCTTCTTTACTTCTTTCCTTCTTCCTTCTGAGATACATTAAAGGGAAAAAATGGAGACATAAGATTAGAAATAAAAGTACCTAAAAAGCAAGGACTAAGAAAGGATTTACTGTTCCTAGCAAGAGAAAAAGATGACAGAGAAAAAGAAAAGTAGAGTCTGGCTATGCATTTTACCCCCTGTGATTCATTAACTTTTTGCCGTCCAGCTTCCTGATAGTTGGAGCCAGTATGGTTGCTGTATGGAATTTTGTCTTGTAGGATGGGAGAACAGTGAATGTGAAACTGACAACCCTTAAGAAGTTCCAATTTTACCTTAAACAGAAATATAAAAATATAAAGAGTACCTAAAAGCTTGCATTCTACATATGATCCCTAGCTATAGGGAACAACGTGACATTGACAGATGAGAAACACTAAGATAACATAAATTAGCAAAATTCAATTGGCAATTGTTGTATGAAAATCACGTTGTCTTAAAATGCCTTTCAGAATGAACACTGGGAATTATGGTAGGTCCAAATAAACTTTGATTATGTCAATAGCAATTTTATGGCTCCTTTAATATTCCAATTTAAAACTTTTTAGTTTCCTCCAAAGAATACAAAACGAGACTTGATTTTGCTCCAAGTCTGCATGACACTAACCCTCTGAATCTCATGCATCTTTAATAGACTGTAAAAAACTGGTGTTGCAACAGTCTAAAACCACATCTGTCTTAATTAAGCAGTTTGATTGCTAATTTCCTGGTAAACCTGTAACTTCATCAGCTGATTTTGTGCTTAGAACCAATTCCCTATATAGCAGTGTATGTGAACAAAGGCAAAAAAGCAAAATATTGTAGTATTTAAGGAAATTCAACTTACTTCCGAAGTTTGCCTTCAACCATCCATTTATCTCTCCTTAAGTTTGACATATAATCAATGTTTTTATCAATTTCACTGTCAAAGATGAAAAAATTCCATTAACTGTGAACTTACATATCTTTTTCCTGACAGACATTTACATACAGACACTTTTCCCTCAAATAACTGCCTTGGAGAAATCATTAAAATTCAAAATAAATCATTTTAAAGTTAGGAAACCACAATACTAGGAATGCCAATGCAGCACACTGCTGTGCCTAAGGCAGTCTTTAACCCCAGCGTCACCTCAGCTGGCTTTCCACAAGAAGCCTGGCATTGAACATTCCTCTTCATAGTTCTGGCTCAGCGTCAAGCCTCCCAATGTCTTTGCACAGAGCACGGTGGCCTGTGCTGAAAAAGCAGTTCCCACCGGCACATCTGAGGTATTCCGCCTAGGATCCCCGGGACCTACAATCCAACAGTCACTTGTGCACTGCAGAAACCGACGAACCAAAGGAAGGGCTCCAGTGCAGTTACCGCCTGCGCGCCCACTTCCAACACACGCCGGCCTCAGCGAGTCAGCAGACCATAGCTGCTTCTGCGATCAAAGTATCTACACTTTCTATGATCAAAATACAGGAACTCAGGTTCTGAGAGATCATTTCTACACATAGGACCGAACAGCCATCTGCAACAAGAGAAGTTTCTTTCTATGATGAATTTGACTGATGCGCATGAACTCTCTTGCACAGCTGATGCACGGCACTTGCACTGCCCACTTCTGCTGTTGCTCGGTTTTGGAAAACCTGAAGCATCTCTTCCATTCCTGCTTTACACAACCCTGAATAACTTCTGCAGCACAGCGTACCAAATCCAGAAAATACACCAGGAAACAAAGCAGCACTCAACTAGGGGATGGAAGACTTTACCACAAAAAGTCAGCCTGTGGAAGAACAGGCATCCCAGAAACTGCCACTTCCTAACTTTTGATTGCACATTGGCGGGTTTTGACAAGGTGTTGAACGTAGGGGGGGATTTAAAATTATGAAATGCTATACTACTGACCACAAAGGCAACATACACCTTCTGGATGATACATCAAGCCTGCCACCTCACCTTATGACCCTACTTAAAGAACCTGGACAACACGCGTCTTCAAAAACAAAAGGAAGAAAGGGAAAACAGTGTACTGCAGAAGCCTCAAAAAACCTCCTCTCAATTATTCCCTACAATACCTAGTAAATTTCTTTGCAATCAGCCTCATCTTTTATTCCAAAAATTGCGGGAGAAATTTTGGTTCAAGCTTCGAAAACAAAATTACAGAGCAAACATGGAAAAGTTCTATTCTTCCTTCGTATCAACAGTACATAAAGGCAAGAAGCAGTAACTCAACCAATTTCAGCTTTCTTTGTAAGAACAACACAAGTAGTCCTCCTGTAACAGAATACAGTGAATATACAGTATTTCTGAGTTACAACATTTTTAACATTTTATTTTTACACACCGGTTGGGGAAAAAATCTTACCTTACTACACTTTTGCTGCATGCTAACTCATTGACCAGAAAAGCAAGTACTGATGCTTTCTGAGCTGGAGAATGTGCCTGAAAAGCTTTTGTCTTCAAGCTCTCTGTCAGCTCTGTTTGTCCACAATGAGCCTCCATGAAAATCTGCAGAATCTCCGACACATTATCTCGATTGATACCAACATTCAGTAAGTGTTCCCCAAGAATAGTTTTAGCCTAAAAAGAACAAAGACATTTCAAACAATCGTGTTTAAAAAACACCGTTTTTCCTTTGCAGGCTACATTACTGTTTATATAAGATGGTACGAGTTTGTTTGCCTTTTTTCATAAGGACTTCAAACATGATTATTCTTTGAAACTATTCAAATGTAAATCTTAAACGCAGCAGCAAATTAGAATGTCTTCACCTCTAAGTTTTTAAAAACAGAGATAGTATTAGTGATAATTAAATGGACTGCAAGTAAAAAGGCATGGTCCAACTGAAAACTGATGAATACTGCTTTGTACAATGATGCCGTGAAGAGCTCTAGAATGGAAGAAAGCTGTATTGGCTTGAAAAAGAAGGCCAGTAAGAAAGAGTCATGAATGAATTGGGGTCTTGATGAAGTAACCTAGACGGCAGATCTTTCGGAAAGAAAAAGCAAGATTCACTGAGAATGTAACATGAGGATGAGAATGCAAAAGAATGGACGGAGAGGAGTTAAAAGACATGGCCACAGATGTGACAGTGCCCCACACAAGGTCCAAATAGAAACGGGATGTGTGTTGGTGTGTAGAGAAAATGCACAGAAATGTACCATGTCTGGAAAATGGGAAGGCTGATGGGACACAAAGTTTTGCAGTAACATTAGAACGGTGACACTGAAGAAAAGAATTAGGAAAAAGAATGGAAATCCATATGAGAGAGGTGTCAGAGATGCATTATGAAGAATACATTCATATACACAGGGTGTTCACTATGGATTTTTTCTTTTTACCTTGTATCCTGTACCAAGTCCAGGATCGCACACAGCTGCAGAGACAAGCTTCACAAGCAAGTCCTGTACTTCTCCCATGCTGTCCCCTATGTTGAGCAAACCCTCTTGAAGAACACTCAGGGAGGGAACATCTATGGTGACATCAAAGCCAAGAACTTTACCGAAGTTCCGCAGGAACTGCACTACCATGAGACAATCCGAAAACGTGCTTCCGTCAAGAACGAGGCCTGGGATGCGAGGCAGCTCTGGGAAAGGCTGGGAAGCAAAGAAGAAAGGTGAAAGGTTCGCTAGCGTCTTTCAAAGGGAAATGTTTTTGGTGACAGCTGGGACAACTGACTGACACTTCCTTCTGACCTACAGTGTGACGATGCTGGAAGGTACAGGCGACAGGGAACCGGCACCCCTTGTCCATTCAAAGCTGAAACACGTTTAACTTTCCGCAATTTATAGGGGGCAGGAGATTAAGAAATACTTCCTTTTTGGCCAGGAGACACGGCAAGGATCTATTCTGAGCCAAATTACTGTAAAAGGTGGTGTAAAATTATTTAGGGGAAAAAGGGAAGCAACTTCTCTGGAAGAGAGACTTTGAACCTGAGCTTTTTAAAGTCCTTACGGAAAAGAACTAAGAACTCAGAAGACTGGGAGAGTAAGTTTTTTTGAGCAAGAGCTTGTAAGACTTCTCTAGATGACTATCCAGTGCCTGTGTACTGAGACATGATGCATATTCCCGATGTAAAAATAACTTGAGTAAAGAATTTTTTTGAAGCAATCACGGTTTTTGGGAAGCAGGTCTCTTAAACAAAAAGCTCCTAATTAACTAAACATACACTACTGTGTAGTGTTCTAGTATCTTGTATTTGTATACATTTCAAATTGTTCTCCAATGACCTCATTTAAAACTCGAATGCTTTGAGTGTGGCTGCAAGAAAGAAGTTATTGACAGAATTATAAGATACACAAACAAGAAGCAAGAAAAGTCCATGTTGCTGTGATTACCTTCTGGTCTGCTAAACACATATCTTCATTCGGCTTCTTTAGCTCCTTTGCCATTTCTAATTCCAATCTTCGCTGTTCCAGTTTACGTTCTTTATTTAATCTTTTTTCATCACGTTTTTCTTGCTTTAGCCGCTCTTTCTCCTTTAGAGAATTAAAAGGGGAAAAAAACCCAAACCACATGTTAAACTTACAAAGGAACAATCTAAGAATTTGAAAAGCACTATTTCTGTAACCTTAATAATCACCACATCAATTAAGGAGCCTCCACTGAAGTAAACGTGAGGGGAGAACTAGAACAAAATCACTGAAATTCTAAAGCTAAGTAAGATTCATTTTTTTCTCTCCTGTCCACGCAGACACAGGTTTCAAGTATGTTTGCACAGATAAACTCTTTGAAATACCATTTTAAAAAGATGACTGAGTGAAAATACGGCAAAGAATTGCCATGTAAGGCATCTGATTTTAAAGGCTCTGTTTACACCCCAGGACTGTTAATCTGCACCGGCTACAGAAAAGACCACTCAAAAAACCTCTCCAAACAATACACGGTTTAAAAAGTCCCGTAAGACATAAACTAGAAATAAGTACCTTATAAAACACAACTGATCTTTTCAACCACAGGCAGCTTCTGGCCTTGAATTACCATACGCTTTGCATGCAACCTGAAACCGAACAGTCCTTTAGGTCTCATATGCACAAAAAGAAGACACGGACCATCGAGTGGGAAGCCAAGCATCTGTCATTTGTCTCTTCAACACCCTCTGCAGTGGAGTCACATCAATACTACAGCACCTCTGCCTGTAACACGCCAAGACTGCCTCAGAACCTGGAGCTCTGGTGGCCTCTCGCAACCCCGGTGCCAGGGGTTCTGCTGCCACACGTTCAACACCAGTCCACCGACTGTCCTGACGACACAGCTCCCACACACCCTGCACAGCCAGGATCAAGTGTAAAATGCACAAACGTGCCGCAGACCAGCACCACCCCATCCGAGCACAGAACCGTGCGTATAAACAAACACCCCTATGGTGTGTGTGCCCCCACTCAGGAACCTGACACAATACCAAGCTGAGGATGCTGTGTGTGCCTTTCCCCTGTGGACAAGAAGGGCTAGACCAAGCCAGGACGCTCCCCACTGACCGCTGGACCAGTGGGACCATTCCCATCTGCCCACCTGCTCGACAGCTGTGTAAGCATCCTCCGAACTGCCAACACAGGCCCTCTCTATCTACACAGAGTTCCCAAGACACATCTTGCATGGAAAAATCACAGTACACTAAAGCAGCACACGAGAGCCCTAGCATGATTTCAAAATGGAAACTGCCCTCTGATTTGCTTGTTGAAAATAGTTTATTGCCTTTTACCTTAGCCTCTGTCAGTGACTCAAGGCCAACTGGCATGGCCTGCAACTTGTTTACGCCAATTCGAAACAATTTACAACAGAAGAAAACAAGAGATGTATAAAGGGATATTTATGTGGCAACACAGTAATTTACAGTTATGACTAAAACCGAAAACTTTAGCTGCACTACGTTTTGTAAATCTATTTAAAGTTTACTTTTACTGGTTGAAATAAACACTGTTCTATTTTTATTAGAGTAAGAGTATAATCAGCACCGGATCAGACTAAATGACCATTTAGCCTGGTATCCTGATTCCCAGCAGTGGAACGGGTGCTTAGGGCACCATCTTCCTCTATTTCCTTGCGCTGAAGTATTATTCCGTTTGTCTGGGGTTTGGTCAGTCACCTTTATTGAAATCTGTAAATCCTAGAGAAAAGTTTTAACAATTTCCTTAACAACTACTTGCAATAATGACAGTTATCTTATTTCAGTATCTTCATTATCTTCACTTCATTTACAAAAGTCTGGGGATACAGACATTAAAAAAAGCCTCAGGATACAGAAATACAGGAAAAGTAAAACAAAAGTAAATTAGTAATTGTGAGGGTTTTGTATTTTACTTATGTTTCTTCTCAAAAACATCCAGAACTCTCAAAACTGGGCAATCTGTGCCAGCGCTCAACCACCTCCCTCCAAGTAAAAAAATTCTTTTTAAGTTTGAACTTAAAGAATATCCTGTATTGCAATTTGTGCCTAATGCTTCTAGTCCTATTGCTGCAATGGACACAAGTTAAATTATACCTAACATAAAAAGACACTGCTCTTCTAGAGATGATGCAGCATGAAACCATGAAAATTTCAAACTTCCAGAGGTTAATACTCACTTCTGCTTTTTTACGTGCTTCCATGGCTTTCATAAGCATCATATGTTGTCTTCTCCGTTCTCGTTCCTATTGAAGCAGGTAATATTAGAAGAAAACTAAACCACGTTTTCAAATCAGTAAAAAAGCCGAGTAACAAATTTAGCATTAATAGACAAGTCACAGTAAATACTAAATATAGGACAAGAATGGCCGAGTCTGTGCATGTTTTAGTTCAGGTTTAGAAAGCAAATACAAGAACAATCAAAAGCAAAAAGGTAAAGCAATGAACATGGAGACAGTGTAAAAAAGAAGCATACAGATTTACTTATGGTCAGTTGTGATGCTCCTTCATAAGCTGGCAGAACAAAAAGCATAATGGTTGGCTGGAACAGGTCAGTTACCTTACATCTGCTATGATGAAACTTGCAATTTACTTCTTCAATAGCCAATTCAGCAGAAATTTTAAACTGGTCTTTTTCAAACATTGCAAATATTAACACTTTTGTAACCAAGCAACAAATTAACAATTTTATCAGCTTTAGATCGGTTTTAATCAAGCCAGTGGTGGTGCATATACGTATGCAACAACACCTGCATTAACTGATGCCTGTCCCTCAGCAAATTGTGTCAGTAGCCTCAAAAGCATTAAGGAGCAGTATCGTAGGGCACTTAGTGCAGGGCTTTTGCCTGAACAGCTGAAGAGCAAATCTTGGCCCCAGTAAAGGCTATAGGAATTTTATCATCTAGTTTGGTAAGGTTACACTTACATTCTAATATTTCATCATATACTTGTAACATTATGTATTTACCAACAACTGAAAACTAATTTCCTCAGTATCTTACAAGGGGAAGACATCACCTTGATTTCTAAAACAAGTTAATTCAAATTGTACTTAAAATGTCTGGATTCATTCCCAGCGAATGGGACAAGGCTTGCAAAAATCATCCAAGTGGCTACCTATTAATTTTGCATCAATCCCTGATTGTATATACTCGTCAATTTTTTACTGGGACATCATTAACATAGATCCCTGGTTAAGAACCACATTTAGTTATCGCCACATTCAATTTATACACATGTTCAAGACATGTCTTTTGTTCCTTAACAGACAAGACAAGCAGATGTATGCAATGCACTGTGCTGTAAAGCCATGCAGCAGTATGTAATATGACAGCAGCCAGTGCTACATTTTATGCATTGCTATGACAACCATATCACAACCAAATCACAATGCGGTGTTAGATGTACAAAAATAAACATACCCATACCATATCTAGTCTATGCCTCTCCAACTCCTGGTAGAAAGAGTTGGCACAACATTATGAAACAGAAATCACAAAGTCATAAAACCACTTTATAATCCCCCAAAAGACCCCAATACCAAAGCAAAGCAAAAAATCATAAGGCAAAGGAAAATCTGTGCAGAAATCAAACCCAGAAGTTTAAAAAGTGTGCATTTTGAGGATTCCACCCCCCCATCCAACTGGAAGTAGTAGCTCACAACTGGCATTCTGCCTGCTTGGTCAACCGAACTTATACCAACCTGGTGCTTCAGAAGAACAGCCTGCTGCCTTCTCATCTCCTTCTCCTTCAACAGAAGAACAAGAGTGCATTTAAAACATCAAACAAAATTTACTCACCAAATTGCACAGTTCTGCCACACTAATCAGCACATCCGATTTAAATTCTAACTTACAGAGAAGTACACACAGCATACATGACAGTAAGTCTGGTGAGCTGGGAGTTCCATGTTAGAACACACCTAGAATGCTAAAGCAGCAATAGAAGTTCTTATATACACACACACACACACACTGTGTTTTCCAGGATTTGTAAAAGAGTTCTGTAGTCTTGCATGCATTCAGCCTAGAAAAGACTACACTCGCTGAGAAACAACATAGCTTTTTGATTCGGTGTGCTTAAAAGAACATTGTGAATAATGCTACTGCACGAACATTTTGTTATGTAAACCGTGGTAATGGCACATGAAGTGCTATCTCTGTGTCTTTGTGTGTGTGTGCCACACAGACACAAACTCCTCTGCATACGCTTCATGCCTCTTTATAACCATGCATGCATGGTTTTACAGCCATACATGCATGTTTTTATGTACAGCTTCATCATCGATGAACAGCCTCCCAAATTTACTGCTTTTATACATCAACATCAACAATCAATATTGTACATTATGTACAATAACACAGTTCCTGTTTTTGGAGCTCCTCCAAACTAACCTTTATTCGTTTTTCTGCTTCCAATAATTTGGCATTTGCTGCTTCTTCCTTCTTTTTCTTTTTTGCCTATGCGCACAAAACACACAACAGCACCGTCACAACTTGAAAATAATCTGACTAGAAGCAAAGTTATGTACCTTTAGAAGTTAAGAACATCATCACTTATTGTGTATACTGCAAGAAATCTCTGATGCAGCTTTCATGACCAATCAATTCACATTTCAGTTACTTTATAAAAATTAAACCAGAATTTCAAGTCCCACTCAAAACTGCTTCAGTCGGCTATTTTAAGAAAGCAAGTACACACAGAAACAATATAAATGGCAAAGAGATTACTGTTCATTTTTATGTCAATGGAGACTTGGAAAGTGGCAATCTATCTCTGCTAGTACACTAGCAAACCTGCGGAGTATACTCTACAACAGACATAGTATTTTAAACCAACTGCACTTGATACAGAGCGGAGCACTGTACCGTTTTAATATCCTCCTACTGCAAACTTGCTCTCTAACAAAGGAATTGCTCTACGGTTAACTCAGGTACACACGAGACCACGCTGACAGAAAACAGTGAGCCCAAGTGTGAATACCTGTAAGGTTACAGATCTAAGTTAATGGTCTTTTAAGAAAAATAATTCAAGACACATTTTTGTAGTGGCCTTTGGAAATCAAGGTTGTTAGAGCTGCTATATTTAGTTACACTCCTAACTACAAGTGTGACTACTAAAATACAACATTCTTTAAAATGGCAATGGAAAAATTACATTTGAGCCATTATTTTTACCTCTAAAATCTGCTGAGCTCGAAGTTCTTTCTCCATTCTAATTTGCTGGATTCGCTTAATTTTTTCCTAGAAGGGTAAGAAAGTTATTTCTTTAAAAAATACATAAAGGAAATTTATTTTTACATTTAAAAAATGACAAAGTTTATCCACACTTTCTTGTTAGTGAGTTTCACCCATTTTAGTGAACTGTTCCCATTACTTGTATTAGATGTCTGGTATCACCCTGAAGGAAGCCTAGTTATGCACAGGTGCTCATGTTTGAGTTGTCAAAGTTCTTATTATTTTTTAAACACCTTCAAGAGGACCAGATTAATGACCAAGTAAGGAACTAGAGCATTCAAATTCCAGCTGACGACAATGACGGAGCTAGTTAGGAATGAACGGAAGGCTGAGCTTTGCCATGACATAGACGATGCTTTGATCTCCCTAACCAAGAAAGAGCGAGATCTGTCCGAGCACTGTTTGTGCCCCCGCTCTTGCAGCTTTTTTCAGGTCACCGTGGTCCCGCTGGCAGCACAGAGCTGAGCCCACGCTCCGTCGGCCAGGAACACTCACCCACCTGCGAGCTGGGTAACATGCTCAGCTAAGTACACTTCAGTTTCTCCAGGTTTTTAAAGCACTCAGGTAACTGATGCTAACCTCAGCACGCAGTTTAGGGGATGGAACTGCATACGTGTGGTAACAAAAGAAGTAACTGGAACAGGAACCATGGGAACTACAACACATTTAAGCACATTTCATCATGGTGAGAAGAAAATGATCGAGTCATGCGCTCCACAGACGGATGCTGGGCAACCATATTGTAATTTAATTCATCTTCATGAATTAGTTCCTAAAATCTGAACAAAGTCTCATAACACTGACTGAGAAATGTAATTATGGCAAACGCTGGAATTATTTCACACTACCTGTGCTGCATAGGTGTGTCTGTTAAATTAGCTATTAAAAATTCACTAGCACATTATTTGAGATTTTATTATCTCAAAAGAGCTGACTGAGCCACAGCAACTGGACTTGCTGTGAAGTTTTAATAGCAAAACCCAGACCATGGAATAGCCCTGCAAGCTGGGGGGGCCTAGACCAGAAGCTCGAAAAGGAACTCAATTACCTTCCCTGGGACAGCAGATGCTTTCCCAACAGCGAGGGTAATGCCCATCTGTATAGAATACACTGTTTTCTTGTGAGCTGGCCTGAGACTCTTAGAACACAGACCACTCTAAAATTTTACACTCTGGAGAAGGCATAGTGATGTATACACTTTATTGAATAATAACTAAAACCAAAACCAAGCTCCTAAGAAAAGATAATCTTAAATATTTAACAGTAAAAAACCAATCACAGATGAGAAAGACATACAAAGTTTTCTGACAAACAGAGCTCCAATACATGAAGTCTTATAAACTCCAGGCAAATCCGAGCAGCTCCTTGAACTGTTGAGAAGTCCAACACTATATAACCTTATCAAGAGAATTAATTCAGAGGCCTTGTTCAGACAGTACTGAACTTTTTCCACCATGTGAAGCTCATAGCATGGACCTTAAATCTCTATTATCCCCCATTACACTTTAAAACAAAACAGAGCAAAAGTTGAAAGCATGTGCTACACCCTCTCAACTCCATAAAGGTTAGAGTTGATACAGAACGAACCTTTCAGCAGAGATCACAGTAAGTAACTAGATCAGAGAAGAACTACTCGGCACATTGAAATCATGAGGTTTATCAAGTTACACATCAAGAAGGAATACAATGATGACAAACAAGGTGTGGATTTGATGCATTTGGCAGTTTAAAAATTCTTGCTCCCTGGACCCTTGGAACTTAAGGACCACTTGAAAATCACAGCGTGCTCCTTTTCTTTAACAAGTATGGGCTACCTTGAGAAGCGGAGACATTGCAACTGTCACACTAAACAAAAGTGCAGACTGGCTGAGGCGGGGGGGGACATCTGGAAGTCACCCTGTCCACACCCTCCTGCCCCAGAAGGGTCACCTGGAACCAGTTACAAAGGACCACGTCCAGGCTGCTGTTGAAAATCTATGTGGGAGGCTCCACAGCCTCCCTGGGCCACCTGCTCCCGTTCTCAGTTGCCATCCTGATGACAAAGTGATTCCCAACGTCCGGAAGCTGGCAATCTCCTGTCACTGGGCACTTCTGAGAGGTCACCTCTTTGCAGCCTCCCAGCAGGTGCCTAGCTACATTAGCAAGATCCTCCTGAGCCTCCTCTTCCCCACGCTGAACAGTCCCAGCTCTCTCAGCCTTTCCTACTGCAACTCGTGTGGCAGAGCGACAACTTCTAGCTTCACGTCTACTACACTGAGCACTTTCTTAAAAAAAAAGGAAACATTTTAACAGTTACCAACAAGAATTGTTAGCTATTACGGATAGATAACAATTATGGATTAAGGTAGTGTGCAGTAACACCAATTTTGGTTTACTACTCAAAAACAAAAAAAAAAAGAAGTATGTCAGGATTTAATACCTGGATTTCAAAGACGTGAAAGGGTTTCATAGTTCTATTGGTTTTTTAACACCTCAAGATGTCATAAAATCATACAGTATGCTGAGCTGGGAGGGACCTGTCAGGATCATCGATCCAACTCCTGGCCCTGCCCAGACACCCCAACAGTCCCCCCCGTGCCTGGGAGCATTGTCCAAACGCTCCTGGAGCTCTGGCAGCCTCGGGGCCGTGACCGCTGCTCTGGGGAGCCTGCAGTGCCTGCCCATCCTCTGGGCTGGCCAGCCCTTCTCTGACATCTAGCCTAAACCTCCTGACTCAGCTCCAGCAGCTCCCACAAGTCTTGTCACTGGTCACAGCGAGCAGAGACCGGAGCTGCCCCTCCACTGCTCCTCCTGGGTTTGTTGAAGACCACAGTGAGTCTCCCCCCAGTCTCTTCTCCAGGCTGAACAAACCAAGTGTCCTCAGCCGCTCCTCTCAGGACTTTCCCTCCAGTCCCTCCCCCATGCTCATGGTCCTCTTTGGACAGCCTCTACTGGTGTCATGTCCTTTCACACTGCGGTGCCGACACCTGCTCCCAGGACTCAAGGTGAGGCCCCCCCAGCGCAGAGCAGAGTGGGACAAACCCCTCCTTGTCTGACGTCCTCCAGGGCAAGGAGGTCTCTGCCGGGTGCCAGGGCGCTGCTGACTGACACCCAACCCGCCATCAACCAGGACCCCAGACTCCTGCCTGCAGCTGCTCTTCAGCCCCTCACCTCCCAATTTATAAACACAATCAGGGTTGCCATAAATGTATTTGAAAAAACTCTTTTCCGTTGCTCCCCACATTTCTGGCAGTTCCAACTTCAACTGAGCTTTGGCCGCAGGAATTTTCTCTCCACAGTGGCAGGCAGCATCTCTGTCCTCCTCCCATGTCAGCCACATCCCTTACAGGCAAACTAAACCCAGCACTTCTTGCAAGTGTTGGGATGCTGAGATCATATACAGACATTGAGGGGCTGGAGCATGTCCAGAGAAGAGGGGCAAAAGACCTGGAGCAGGGGCGGGAGCACCAGGAACAGGTGAGGGAGCTGGGAAAGGGGCTCAGCTTGGACAAATGGAGGCCCAGGGGGAACCCTCCTGCTTTCCTAAACTCCCTGACAGGGGGTGCAGCCAGGCGAGGGTCAGGCTCTGCTCCCAGGGAACAAGGGACAGGACGAGAGGAAATGGCCTCAAATTGCACCGAGGGTGGTTTAACTTGGATATCAGGTAACATTTCTTCATGGAAAGGATTGTTTAGCTCTGGCACAGGCTGCCCGGGGCAGCAGTGCAGACACTGTTCCTGGAGGGATTTCAGAGATGTCCCGATGTGGCACCTGGGGACATGGGTTAGTGATGGCCTCACTGGAGTTTAGAATTTCAAGTAACATACACTGTGTGGTCTTTAAAACTAGATTTAAAACATACACTTTGCAATCAGCATACTCAGTAATTTACTAAATATTTAAAAGACACCATACTGAATGATTTAAAACATCATTTAAAGAGCTTATTTAGCTATTGCACAGTTTACCTGTTGCTTCATTATCTTTATCTGCTCCTTTTGCTTTCGCTTTTCTTCAGCTGCCATAATAGCTAAGAAAAATAAGCAAACAGTATCAGCAGAACATGGCAACAGACACGTAGCTTTTCATGAACACTTTTCCAAAAAATCCCCTGGCATGCACAAATTTGCACAGGTAATACTTACCTTGCTGTTTCTTCGCTTCCTTGGCAGCTCGTGCTTGCTCCTGCTTCTGAAGCTTTCTCAGTAGCTTTATTTGCGCTGCTTGCCTAGCTATTTCTGTTACAAAAAGAAAATAGTAAGTTCATAAAAACAGGTCTGTCCAACAATAAAGATACAGTTTGTGTTCCAGGCATTAGCACGTTGTAAAGACAGAGCAAAGAGAGGATTTGTTTTGCACAAACTGGCGTTCACTGAATTTTTCTATGAACCACCATTAACGGCACATCATGTGCCTGTAACTGCATCCACAGTGCAAATGAACACGGATACTTTCTACATAATACTGGTTTCAGAGGAAAAAATCATTTATTAAAAGACAGAGTCGTGCCAATAATGCTGATTCGTTTTAAAACCATTTTCTTTTCCTTTTTAAAGCAGAAGACATTTGTTTCAAAACTACTAAATCAACATTTTATTCAGAAAGCATGGAATCAGTTTTCCTGAGCAGTCACCTCATGTAATTACGTCATCCATTTTAACAATGAAGCAAGAGCACACTCACCTGGGTAACACACCTCTTTCCTGCGGTCACCCAAAGTCAGCCGTTCTTATGCTAATTAGCAACCCCCTGAAGCATTCTACAACCCCGGGACAGCATTTCTGAAATCTGAGTTTACTGCTTATGGACACACTGAGAGAAGACAGCTGTAGGAAGGATTTTCTGGAGGTTGAATTCAGCTTGCTTTTCAGAGGACTGAGGTCCTGGACCCACATGACAGAACTCCCCAAAATACCGTCAGCTTCTTGTGCAGTAACTACAGAGTAAGCTTTTACACATGCACTTCCTTTAAAAATTTAAAACCTATATACAGGTAACTGTTGACTGATCTTCAGAAAGTCTTCAATAAGAGCACGCAATGAATATCCACACTAAAATCCTGGATATCAATGCCCTAGTGAGACAAATCACTCGCCTTTAGGAAAAACATGAACTCTTTGTGACAAATGAACACAGCTCTCACCTTGAGCCTGGAGCTTTCTCAAAAGCTTTGTGTCGGCGTTGTCCAGAAATTCACCGCTTCCGACATTGGGAGGCCGGCCCTTGCGGCGCCGGCTCCGGGACTCCTCTCTGGAGTGCTGCCTGTCTGGGTTTGGGGGCCGTCCTCTACGCCCTTCCATGGCTCTGATACGGGGAATGACTTCCTCTTCCTTCAGAAGACACCACTGCACGCCCTTTCAATTGACACATTTCACAGAGAGGTATTACAAACACAGACCGCAATAACCCGAAACCTAAGATGAGCTGTAGATATTAACTACGAAAGCGTTGTAAAGTATCATTTGGGCAGGACAATTTCCTCATGATGCACAGAAGCTACATATCGAGAGACTTTCACTATGAACTTTTGCAAATTCTACCACTAAGAAAGACTTTGGAGACTATCTCAGCATATACAAAGCTTTTACCTAATAGATATTACCGTGTTATTTTTAATTATTTCTCACCAAATCAAATTGTTCAACCCTTTCTAAAAGGCAAAACAGATTCCTCCTTATTATGTAAACCCAACAACAACAATTCTGCTTTCACATAATCCACTGCTCCACATGAATGAAAAAATGTGTCCAGCTATGGAGTGCTGTCTTCCAACAGAGCGTGTTTACAGAAATTCTGGCATACCTAACAAGCAAAGGCAGTAATGTATTTTTAAATACTGCTTTTCAGTGTTGTAGAGCTCAACAACCGAGCTGAAAAAACACAGATGCATTTTAATCTTCAGGTTTTAGTTAGTACAACTGAGTTCTCCCTTTATTCACTGCAAAACAGTTTCTGCACCAACACTGAATCGATGAAAAGTAACTTCTAAGCATCCACGTATCGAAACGCAAGTTACGTGAATTCTACTCTCTAACCAAAGCAAGCATGCACTACAGTCTTTTGTGACATCAGGAATGCAGACTCTAAAATACTTCGTTAATAAAAATATCCAAGTTAATCCTCACAAAGGAATAACTTTAACTGGTCACTAAAAAGCAGAGTTTATTGCGTCTACTGAGTAGAAAAGGAGCACCGTCTAGGTGATCCTGTATAGCTGAACACCAGTATTTCAAAATTTTAATATCTTCTACCATTTCACCAAGCTTTTGAGAAAGGCAGGGGAAAAACCAGCAAGCTAAGCATCCTTCAGGACTTCTTCATAACTTGCCTTAAAAATGTTTGTAAAAAATTTTGAAAATGTCTGCTAAAGCAAGAAGGAAAGTTGGTAACTTAAAAATCCCCCTAAATACCAGTTCAGGAAAAATACATTTAGAATGCTTTAGTTTTCACATTTCCATGTACATAAACCCTAAAATCCAATTTACTGTACCACAAAATAAATGATTTTTGCTTATTTTGGTAATTTGTCTTTTAATTATTTCTGCTCATTCTTCACAGTCACAAAGGTTCTGCATAACTTCAGCAAAAGAAATGGCAGTCTGTTAACGAGACATTCGGTTTTCAAAGGAGTTATCAGCGTCTGCAAAGACGCTTTTCTAAAGGCCGAATCATTCCCAGCTAAGGACCACCCCCAGAGCACAAGACACACTTGGTTTGCACACATTCCAAAGGGCTTTGCTATTAATTATGTTCTGAAAATGCACAGTTCAGAACCAAGACCCCATCATTAGTGTGTACCACATCAGCATGCAGCACCCCAAGACTTTTTAATCCAAGATATTCACCTTTACCACTTGACTAGAAGTTAACTCTCTAACTGTCTTGAAGAGTACTACCTAAGTGTCACTTTGGTTTCTCTGCCTAGTACTTCAGCTGCAGTTTATCACAGGTTCAGTTTATCGAGGTAGGTTTAATACCTGTACGTACTACCTACACCAGCTTCCAACCTAGAAAACCTAGTCTCATAAAATGTACGTTCCGGGGGAGGCAAAACAGGAATCGAAGAGAAGGGGGAGAAGCAGCCATAGTTCACAGAGCACAGACGCACCTTAGAACAGCAAGGCGATTGCTCTTGCCCTGTATTTGTATTCTGTGCAGTTAACGATACTAACGATAACAAATACGCATCGCAGAGAAGTACGAGGTCTACCAGGTCGTTAGGACCAGAGACCACGCTGGGTGTTACATTTTCCTAATGCTGCCTAAAGAGAAACCAGCGGCCATCAAAGGAAGGCAATAAGCACAAGGAGCAGGTGCTTCAAGGGACGGGAGAAGACAGAATGTCCTGTCAAAGGGCACTGCGGATACACACGTTTTCCAAGTTTAGGAGAGGACAAAACAAAAATAGTCCAGAACAAAGGCATGAAGGGTTAAGCAAGAGTTGATTGACCATCTATATTTTGTGCTCAAGCAACTTTTAAAATCTAACTCAAAATAGATTTCTATTAAAGGAACGTACAGGCTGATACTCTGGGTTTTTGACATTTCGAAGATAAAACACAGGGGTTGTGCCCTAACATAAGAAAATCACAGGCTTCCATAAAACTGAAGCTTTGCCACTCCAACATTAGAGAAAAAATAGGAGTAACATTGTGAAATGTTGCGGTTTATTGTTCAAACTAATCAAAATAACTTTATTCAATTTCTGACATTCAAGCAGGATATTTGCCAAAACGACACCAGACAACTATGCATGAAAGCAGAATCAAGTTCCAATCCTGTTAATCAAGCCAATGAACAAAACCACAGGCACTTTGCAAGAAGCAAAAATCCACTTAGATTTCTGATTAGATTTGTGGGGAAAAGTTAACAACACAGCTTTCCAAACTGAATTGCAGAACTCAGCATAGGACAGAGTACACAGTACCTAAACTCAGGAGGACCCATGTTTATTCCATCACCCCAAATCACTTTCATACTAGTCTTTCCAAATAAATCCCAGCAGTTTAAAGCTTCCAGGTCCAGTCACTGAGTTTTCACATTTGCCAAACTTCAACCATTCTTGTAGTCCCACTCCTTTGTGGCCCACTTCTGCAGATATGCTTCTGTTACCGCATTCAAACACTGCTTTGAATAACCTCCAATATTTGGTGGTTTGCGTCCCACAAGACAGAAACACAGGCACCAACAGAAGCGGGTAATCCACGTATGTTTGGCTCGCTATAGGTAAATCTTTAATAACACTGATTTAGCCTTAAGATAATTTTATTCACTTCCTGTTTCACCTTAGAGCTGTGTGAAACTTAGCCCAGCACATGTTGCATGTCTCAAAAGATATATACAGAAATATATAACGAAGGAAGGGATAAATAATCACTAAGGGCTATACAGAATAATCAAAATTATCACAAAAGCAGAAAATAAATTGCTGGAATTACCTCCAGACATCCATGAAGATATGATTATCATGTATTATTTTGAACCTGGATGATTCAAAAAACTTTAGTAAAGAGGGTGCAAACTCTTTTTATGAAGTATCAGTATCACACACTGTTACACTAGGCAATATTATCAGCCTGAGTGTAGCTCCACTGTTCTGTAACTTCTCATTCACACATAAAATGTAAACACATCTTAGCACATCTGACACAGCTGCCCTCTTTTTCTAATAGGAAAACTTCTCCTTTGTGTACCCAAGTCTCAGTGGAACCCATCAAAAACCACATCAGTACAAATTCTGTGATGGTATGCACAGCAAACTAATGTTCACACTGCGAGTCTTGCCTATAGAAATCTGCCCCTCATGCTGCCTTCATTCTCAAATTCAACAGATCACAGGGCAAACGACAAATCAACTAAAGGGAGAAGACAGATATAACTAAAGAAGGGGACAAGACTAAAGAAGTAATACAGGCAAAGACACAAAGAAGGGAACAGGGCAAAAAGAGAGCAGATACCCTGCCATTACCTTACATCCCAGTAAAATGAATTCTTTCATCAAGACATGCTGGTACATAACGAAGCTCGTAACTACAGGAACTTGGAACTGTTGAAGGCCAAACATGAAGCAAGTACAGCAATGCTTTAGCCTGTAGGCCAGGAAGCGCCACCTAGAAGTAGCTGCTGACCACGAATTCAGCCTTGAATGCTTCCAAATCTATACCATGCAAACATTACATCTTTCTACAAGGTATTACAAGAACATAAGGCTTAACTCGAGCCCAAACGCGAGACTGTTGAGAGCTAGTAACATGTTCCGAACACTCATCCTTTAAAGAAGCAAATACCTGCACTGAGAGAAGTACAGAAATTCTTGTGCACATCCTGGAGAAACGGCAACACGGCCAAAATACAGTAACGGTAACACAGCGTTGCACAAACACAGTAACAATTTACTTAAAATTTTGGTTTTACTTATCCTGATGTGATTTATCTACACACTGTCCAACAATTTTACCACTGTAAAGCATGACTGGCATAGTTCTGCATCCCCCTCTGTAGAAGTGTCACACTTCACAATGCTCAGACAAGTATTCCTGATACAGGGGACACTTGCATATAAAAACATGCAATTTACACATATATATATAAACACACACATACACACGTACATGTATTATGCACAGGAACACACTAACAGAGCGGGATTTAACATCTACACAAAAATTACTATTGATATGAGGCAGTATACAATAAAAGAAGAAACAAAGTTAAGTCAGAAATACCTGAATACTAAGACAAAATACATAGATCCAAGTTTTCAGACCAAACCAAGCCAGACTCAGAGCTGACCATTAAAGCAGCCTCCAAACAAAGCCACTGAAGGTGGTTCTCAACACAGCTGAGGATCAAGCTCTGTCCACATCTCTAACTACTGTTAAGAACACGTGCAGCTTTTAGAAACAGGTAAAAATAGGTTTTTAGCTAAAAACAGGTAATGCTTCAGATCGTAGCAGAAATTATTTCACCTAAACTTAAGTTAATGCTCCTTGGAACAAAAACTTTACTTTTTAAAAAATGGATACCTGCGGTCCATCTCTGGCTTCATAGAAGTCACCCACTCCTATTTTTGCACTGAAGCTGAAATTGTCCCTTGAGATATCCATTATTCCATTTCTGCTGAGATACTGAAAAAATCACATATTTTTCCACTTCAGCTTGTAAATAATTACAACCCAGCTTTGATGTACAGCTAACTTTGTGAGTGTAACGTTTTGCATATTCTGTCAAAGGGATACGCATTTATAAGACATCAAATCAGTAACAGACTGAGATACATTACACCTCACATCACAGAAAACAAGTATCTCTACTGGAGAAAAGAAAAATTATGTATTTTAACTGCAAGCATGCGTACTACCACTAGAACACAGAAGTTAAAAAATTAATGTACCTTTACTACATCAGGATACTGTCTCAGCTTCTTTCCACAAGGTGCAAAATATGCTACTTCTCCTTGAAGACGACCACCAAAGTTTCTTATTCGGGTTTCTCTTTGCCAGCTAGAGTAATATGAAATAGTTGCATACAACAATACACTTTTTAAAAAACAAGTATTTTGTGTCAATTCAAGAATTCTACAAAAAAAAGGAAGAGGAAAATGTGACTAGAGTATCATAAATCAAACTGTCCAAACTGACTAAGTACACCAATTTATTTCTATCAAGCGACTTACACACTACCAGATTTTAAACAGCTCAGAGCTATGCTTTAGGGAGTTATTTGGAGTCTTTACCAGTTCAGATCATCAAGAATAATTTCCAAAGCAAAACAGCTAAGAGACGGGTCGTGTTTGCCAAAGAGCAAATTTAATGCACATGAAATATGCTGACACTTTTTAAAGAGATCCACCGTCCCTGGGAATCGGAAATCTAAATTGCTGAAGCCCTTTCCTTTTTATTCAGTCTCCACATTTTTAAACTCATTTCTTTACCAAGGGATTGTCTCCCTTTAAGGAAAGCCAGGTATATAGGTAACATACCCATAATCGAGAGGAACACGCAGCTCCCGTTCATCTGCAACTCTTCGTCTTTTTGAAATACCTAGAACAGAATCTCTGATTAATACCGAACAGAATTTACAAAAGAAATCATGTTCCTAAAATGTGCATTTTATGTTCCTATCCCCAGAACAAGAGAATTGTTTTTTCATTCTCGCCATTATGTACCTCAGTTACCAAGAAAACTAATGTAAGTGTTGTCCTTCTAAAATACATTTTCCTCTAAGTTTCCTGTAACCTCATCCTCTGGAACTGTAAACAGAACACCTAACTATCCCACGCCTATCTGCTTGTCCTGTTTAGTGCTTTCAAATATTGCCAGTTTAATTCCTTGCACGCCTGTTTCTCTAGACAAGACCATATGTAATTGTTTTCAGTAAAGAAGATGCAAACAAAAGCACATTTTACTTTAAAGATCCATATTCTAATAGGTTTAGTCTTCCAAGAACACTGTCTACAGAATGCAGTCAAATGCCAAATGAAGAGAATTTTCAGAACTACTTCAGCTTTTCCCACTCCACACAGGTGTTGTGTTTGGCGCTTGTCAAGCAACTGACACCGACAGCAGCCCAGAGACAACGGCCAAACGTGGGGTCTCCAGGGTGAAGGGCTTTCCTGCGCCTCGCGGACACCCGCAGGACAGGAACTGAGCACGCAGAGCAGCTTTTGGGAGATGCACTCCTCAAAAAGGTAGTGTGGACCTTCTGCCAAGAATGTGACACATCTCTTCCCTGGGAACAGGCGGCAGTGAGGGCCATTCATCACCAGGCTGACCCCTGGCACTCGCTCCAGCCTCTCCCGGCAGCACAGCACCTGCTGCCAAGGGAGCTGCCAGCAGCTCCTTCCACATCTGAGGAGCCCCCTAGAAAAAGCGCTGCGGAAATGCCTGTGCTCAAATCCCAAAATTCACACACAGGTCTGCACTCTTAACCTAACACAAATGACTACTGCATTAGTTTGAATGGTCAAAGGGCAGGGAGGGGGGCTGCTTTTCCAAATGCAAGTGAAGTGGAAAGTGCAAAACAGACACAGATAAGAGACCACAAGACCCCTCCTGTGACTGACCAACTCCAGGCAAAACGCTCACAGAGGCGTTTTTCTAGTATTATGTTGATTCTTATTAGGCCATTTTTAGGTGTAGTATTATTATACATAAGGCAAGGACGTAAAACTTATTTATTCTACTTCCTACTACTATAAACAGAAAAATCTGCTATCAGACCTCTCAAAGCACCACAAGTCAACATAGGTCCCTGAGAAAAACATTATTTCTTTAATTTACCCATTTGGATCACTCCTAATCCATATGAAATCTTTTATAAACTGTATAGTTAACAAGCCTGTTTCTGGGATAAATATTAGGTAGATCACATTACACTGCTCCAAAGCTAATGCCCTTGTGTGACATGGAATGAAGCACCTATTCCACTTAATCCAAATGTAAAAAACAATTTATAAGCAGATGTCCCCATTTAAAAATCTGCTTATATGCACGTTAATAAACATCAAGTCCTTAATTCCAAGTAGGAAATATGTGCTTTCATTTCATTGTTACCATGCAAATTAAGAAGTGTGACTTCCAAAAATGCATTCTTTACTGTAGCCATAGTAATTACTAAATGTTGCCAAATAAGTCACCAAATTATGGATTATAGGCACTATATAATATCAGGCAAATGCTAAATGTACTTTCCAAGAACACTTTAAAAATAAATTCTTGCGCATAATCCATAAATTCTGAGAATTTTGAAAGAATTATTGGAAAATTATATTCTAACAAAATATGGTCACAAAGTTTGTCAAGGAAGGGGCAAAAATTGAAGATTCAGTACACAAACTAGAATGTACAGAAATCAGAAGTAAGAATAACCACTTCAGAATAAAACGGAGAATTCCCAAGACTTAATAACGAAGAGTTTTAATGTAATAAATATAAACTCTGGATATTTATTTCTATCTTCTCTCAAATAATTACACGAGTTAAAATGTCCCAGTCTAAGTGTAATGTTCTAGTCTGGAGAACTTGCAATGTGGCTAACAGATCTTAATGACTGCTTTAAACAGTGAAAAGATCAGAGTCACCCAGCAGCCAAAGTCAGCAGGGATGTCAAAAGACACCTGGTCCAGCATCCCTTGGGAAAGGAAGCCTTGCCGAGATGACCTCGCACCCTGACCAACGGGCATCTGAAAACCTCAAGTGAGGAGGACTCTGCGCGGCTGCCCAGTGAAGCACTATTCCTAGGGCAAAAACCTCCTTGAGCCGTCATTTGATACCAGCACCTGGACTATCTTTGCAACTACTTCTACAACACGTGGCCCCCAGCTATCACATGGTGGCGTAACAGAAGAGAGCGAGATACCACAGTGTGTACTTGGTGTGAGGGTGGGGGCTCCCGTCCCGAGGAACACTGCAGGCTGGGACTCAGGACATAAGGCCGCTGGTGCTGAGCTCGACGTCTTTGCTACTTGGAGATTAAGCGGGGTGGAGTGAGCTGTAAGACCGCTGGAAGAGCTCTTCACAGAGGATGCAGTTTTATTCAGTTTCAGCGGGGTTTTTTCTCCCTCAGTGTCGGTATCCGATTCATCTTGGTCTTTATCATCCTCATCATCCTCCTCCTCGGACCCTTCTGTATCTGACTCAGAATTACTGTCAGACTCTGTTTAAAGAAAGTGTGGCAAAAGGCTCATTATGTCTTGGAAAATACTGGCAAGTACATTAAAGTTCTAACACTTGCAAAGTCTTTTCTCTTATTATATATGCTCTTTTAACAGCATCTCTTGAGTATAAATAGGAGGTTCTAATTAATTACCTTAACTTTAAAATGACTACAAATATACCAGCATTAAGTAATTCTACACGGTAACACACCATTCTTTTGAATGGGAACGAGATGAGTGACAAAAGCTGCAGTATTTCAAGACTGTTTACCCAAAATGAGCTACAGCTAAATCACCCCATTAGCCCGGCAGCAGCCGGGCATTGCCCCAGGAAGGGCATTTCACAGGTGTGAATTCCACCAGAAAACAACAGAACCAGACACGGACTGAAAGGGGTCAGAATCGAAAATACGGCGATCTGGGCAAAGGAAGAGTAAGGCACAAGGACAGCCAGGGTAAGGGACTAAAGGTGAGATACAATCCTGAGATAAAACGATTAGCAAAGAGTGTGTGGATGAGAGGGGGAAGAGAATGATGAAGGGGGGGGCCGGACATAAGGGATATCAGCACACGGGACAAAGCAGTGACTGTGAATCCAGTCAACTCCTTAAAACAGGCCTTGTCATTCCAAATTGCATAGCCTGGTCTGCAGCCCTTAAAACCGTCCAATTACTTGCTCATGGGCTACTGTAGTCCTGAATGAGGCACAGAAACACACCCTTCTTGCCACTCCTGAAAATTTGAAGGCCCTTGTTTAGCCCCTCTTTGGTTAGGAAACCTGTCTGCAGCTGGTCTCTGTCTGCCAGAGTCATTAACCATGGATCAGCCTTAACGTCAATGCCTTCCTAAGCACTTTGTCACACCAAGCTGCAGGCTGGGTGACTAACGTGGAAGGCAGGTCTCTGACAGCCTTTCCAAAGTGCTAAGGAGCCACCTTACAAGGACAGCTGACTAAGTATCAGAACACCCCAAGCAAGATTTTTGGACATGACACAATGGAGAATGGGGACACATGTGCTAATTTCCAGGATACAGGTAGGGCACTGTGTGGGCCGTGCTGGCCCAGTACTTCTTGCCCCTATTTTAAAATATGGTGGGAAATGCAGGTTTTCAAAATGCAAAAAATTAAGTTTCTGCTTTTCCTATTAAAAAGGTTAAACCACCTGATTGGCTATCATCAGAATCATCTTCTTCATCGTCCTCATCTTCATCTTCATCATCGTCGTCATCATCATTTGAGTCGTCAGAGTCTTTACTGCTGGGGGCATCTGAGTCTACCCCTCTGAACTGCTCCACCACCAGTTTTGCAGAATGAAGGCGGTGTTGTGGTTTTACTGCATTTACTGCATTATTGCTGACTGCTTTATCCTTTCCTGAACCAGGTAACACAGGAGAGGTAGAGGGCATTACAGCTGTCCGGTTACCAGTTGTCTTTTTCGCACACGCACTCAAGTTTATTGGCAAAGAAAAGGGGGCGCTACTAGAAACGGCTACGCTTTCACTGATCTTGGTCTGGGGTTTCGCTTTCGTAGTGAGCGCGAGAGGAGCCTCCTGGATGACGCTCTGAATAACTCCATTGGGTTGGTGATTACCTAAAAGTGCATTTGTCAGGAATGGGTTAGAATGGTTGTTTTCCAAGGATGTGAGTTTTTGATGAGCTGGTGAACTAGATGTTGGTTTGGGGCTTGACAAAGCTGCAATAACCTTCTTCAGGCTCTTAGACGATTCCTGTTTCTTTAGCTGCGCTGCTGGGAATGTCTGTTTATACTGTTCCTAAAGAAATAAGAAGACAGAGGAATAAAACGGGAGGTGTTTATTTGGCTTTCTTTGGTATTCAGGCAGGTGAGCTCTAGGAAATTTTAAACATCTGCTAAGCCATTTTCAGAAAGTCAAAAGCAGATACTAGGCACAACAGAAGAGATAAGTAACCACTAGTTACGCAAGTCTTGCATGACTTTTTCACTGTAAATCAAGTAGGAAAAGATCAATTGAACTCAAGATGAAGTTGATTCAAATTATGCAGGGAAACTTTCTCACCTGCTACAATGCTCTAGACAGAGACTTTCATAAAGTTATCAATCATTATGAAAAAGGACACTTTTAGAAAGATACTACTCTTGTGTACCAGCACAGGAAAACCTCTTCTTATTACTTAATTGAGCATATAAAAATCCCATGAGGGAAAGTACAGGTACCTTTAAGAATTCGTTCACTTTAAAGCACAAGACAAATACAACACACTAATGGCCACAACACTAGAAAACCAACAGAGGACTCTTGATGTAGAAAAATTTTATTTTTAAAAATGAGGGAAAAGGTGTTACTCAGAAATGTTGTGAAACGTTAATTGTTTAACTGAAAGAGAAGTACTTGAAATTCTTCACGTGAAACTTAGTAATAGCTTAGAAACACGTCAAGCTTGCAGTGTCTTTAGTCTGAAGACTCTTCCAAAGAAAAAAGACCACATCATCTTCAATAGAAAATATAAAAAATGGATAAAGATGGTATGGTTTAAAACCAACTTTCAGAAACTTAGGACAAACACAATACATCCTCGGAAGTTACTACCATTTATGACTGAATATGAAATTATGAAGATCTCTAAAATAAATATTCACACAGTGCATACCTCCAGTAAAAGTTTTAGAGAATTACTGAATGTGTGATCTATCACCAGCTAAAGACTCGTAACCTAAATTTGAAAACAGAAGCCTCTTTCAATAGCAAAGATAGATGTTCTCATAACTATAATTTATTTAGCTACTCCTGGTAAGTGACAAGCTTATTTGAATTTTACCAACTAACAGGAAATTGGAAACGAAAACCAGTTTATGTCTTCTAGTCTAGCAATAAAAGTCAAGTCCTCACTGAGGGCCGGTGTGTTAGCTGTGAATCAGAACTGAGTTTACTACTCCCAAATACTACTTAAAACAAAATTTGAAATAAAATAATAACAATAACAATAATATTAATAATTATAATAATGATAATAATAATCATAATAATTGCCTTGGTAAATGTACTTTTTAATATATTAATTTTTGCATATAGCCGAAGCCTCAGTGTTTGTAAAATGCCAGATTTTTATTCTTTTCCAATCCCCATTCAAATCTCACTGAATAGAATATTCATCAGCAGTCACTTTAATCACTATGAACAAAATAAACAAACTGAGGATTTAAAAGTTTTGGGAGCTGCAGAAGCGTTAAGACAGACATATAAACTTATTGAACAGTCCTGACCAGTAAAAAGGAAGATAAACTGAGGGAGGGGTCCAGGCCCTGGCACAGGTGCCCAGAGCAGCGGTGGCTGCCCCTGGATCCCTGGCAGTGCCCAAGGCCAGGCTGGACACTGGGGCTGGAGCAGCCTGGGACAGTGGAAGTGTCCCTGCCATGGCAGGGGGCAGGACAGGGTAGAGCTTTAAGGCTCCTTCCAACCCAGGCCACTCCTTGGTTCTAAAAAACTATGGAAACGGCCACACTGAGTTCTTACAGCTATCAGTGCACAAGTATCTGTCTTTAAAGAGCAAACAAAATCCAACACACATTGAGCATTTTTTTTAATGGCGTTCAGCTTCTTTAAAATCACGCTTAAAATAGGTGATTTCGATTACTTTGACTTGAAACTATCCAACTTGCAAGAAAGTGAAGCCATGCTTACATACTAGATATGTGAAGAATTCAATCAGCATTTTGACTGAACCAAGAAGCACAGAAAAAATATCCAGACCACACAATTTACCCACAAGTACTTTCCTTATATTGATACTGATTTCAGATCCACATTGTCCTTAAGAGATGCATGACCCACGCAATCTAGTTCATTTACACCATTCAGAAACCCAGATCAAATCTAAAAACACAAACTCCCGTGATTACGGAAATATATATACTTATAATTTTAATACACTACATTTAAAAGAGCTTGATGGCACAATGTTACATCCTTTTAAACAGATGACACAGGTTACAAACAATCAAAAACTTCACTCACCCGTTTAGATCTAACATCGCTGGTCAAAGTGATAGATTCTTCAGAGGTATTTTTATTCCCTGCTTTGAGTAGATCAGGGGAAGGAACTACGAGTTTTAAATAGGTCTCCTTTTTGGCTTCATGTACCAAAGACAAAGGTTTCACACTAGGAACCAATCCTGTAGACTGTATTACACTTGTGTGTTTGTTCACAGATTCCTCCTTTGCCTGAGAGCTTTGAAAAATAAACGGAAGCTGCTGTGACAAAACCTGAGGCTGCTTCTGCTGGGACTGGAATGATGAGTGAGTCTGGGAATCAGACACAAGAGGTATCTGCTGGTGTGTTCTTTTTTCTTGAGACTTTTCCTGTGACTTCTGTCCATCGCTTTTCATTTCTGTTACACCACTATGCATTAGCACCTGCAAAATATTTATTTTTGATTGTTCATTATGTATGTTAAAGATCCTTTTAGAAAGGCTAAACATATGATCAGCCTCCATTAATTACAATGAGGATGAACAATAATAATTTTTTAATCAGTCTCGTAATATATTTATCGTTCATTTTTGGTTTTTTCCCCCAGACAGTTTCAGCATGTGACAACAACATTTACTAGAGAAGGAGTATTAAACCATGGTTGTTCCTAAATGTATTTCTGATGGTAAACCTACCAGGATCCCAAGGGTTCCAGTCTTGCTGCTCTACTACTAGGGAAAAGTAGCCACTCTACTAGGAAAAAAAGCAACTGCCAAAGCAATATCCACAACGACTTATTTTCAATTCACTACCTGCACACAGTATTAACTTCTTTGTATTTCCTACTTTGTAACAAAAATAACAGTCTACCAACTGTAAACTCCTAGCCTGTAAAGAACAGCCTTACACAGACATGCATGCACACAGAAGAATCAAAAAACCCCTCCCAGAAACCCCACAAACAGAAAACCCTGAAGCAAACCTAAAAAAAAATATTCTTAGCATCTATTACGTGCAGTTAAATAACTGTTGACTGTTCACGGACGCGAGTAGGTCAACTTGTCGCAAACAGCTTGCAGCAACAGGACTGTGGGCAGCAGAGTGAGGTGTCATACCTTGTTCTTGTTTTTGTGATGTGCTTCATTTTCAGAATCAGATTCATCATCTTCACTCTCCTCAGCACTCTGGTCCTCCTCCTCCTCCTCCTCATCCTCCTCTAGGTCATCAGAGTCACTACTACTTACACCTTCGCTTGAGGTGTCTGAAGAGGAGCCCGAGTCACTGTCGCTGTTACTAGAGCTCTCCACTGCTTTTTTCCTGGGCTTCTGCCGGGAAGATGAATTCTCTGTTACTGCTTCAGTTTTAGCCTGTTATATAATCTTGTTACTACACATAATCTTTGAAACAAAGGGAACTGAGACTTTGGAATAAAGTGATCTGCAATGCTTAAAGAGAAAGTGCTTCACAAGATGACGAACATTAAAAACTGCTCACAAAATTCCACTGAAGTCTTTTTCTGACTGATGCTGACATCACTACATAAGAAAGCAATGCCGAATTTAGGCCTAGAACGTTGACCACGAATTCGGATCCAGTAAACCTCCGCAGAATGTGCCGACTCCAAAAAAATTCACACCCAAAACTTGTATTGCAAATTAGCGCAGAAAGAACAGCAAATACTAGGTTTATCAAAGCTTCAGTGACACGCTCATTTAACTACTTTCACAGTATGAGCTCTACAGCAATGTACAGTTTTGAGGACTGAAAAGAAGATGTTCATCAAATTGCTTCTGGAATTTGCTTCTGAAAAATGGACCAAAATCTGCTGAAACACTCTGACAACTACATCATATTGAAAGTAACCTTTCTGATCTTCACCAACTGTAAAAACAGTTTGATATCAGCTTTTCCTTTTTCTTTTCTTTCCTAAAACTAAATAAATATCTTTAACCATTTAATAAATAAATAAAATAAATAAATAAATAAATAAATATTTTAACCACATTAATAAATATTTTAACCATTAGATACCATCCTCAAAAAGAAATTCCAACTAAGGAGATGACTGAAGAAATCAAAAGATGAATACTAAAAAAACTAAAACCCTAAAGAAAAGAACTTTTAGAGAAGTCTATTACAATGTTTTAAAATAAGACATGCTTTTAAGAAGAGGCAAGTGTTACACTTTGAAATTTAAAAGCATAGCATCGCTTGTACAAAGCCCAGCTCTAATAATCATAATCATCCTCACGCTGGAGCTCTCAGAGTAATTTCTGTGTTTTGACACAAAAGGTTGTTCGAATCATTACAATGACAAATACCAATTACTTCAAAAAAAGTTTCAGAGGAAAAGAAGTTATGAATGAACATCAGCATATCAAGTGAGATTAGGAACAACAAACTCCATTTCAGTATAAAAAAATTTACTCTAGAAACTTAGAAAACTGACACCCTGACATTTATCTGCATGAGACAGAGGGCGTAGAAGTTCAGAAACAGAACACAATGTTCTTAAGAAAGGTACTTGCACGTTGAATCCAATCTTTTACAGCACCTCAGTATTTAGTCACGTAAAACTGGAGTTTGAAATTAGTGCCTGCGTCAAGGAATCTATCAACAGTACCCAATTTATACTTAAAGAGGAAAGGTAACACAAAGGAGAAGACAGCAATGATGACAAACATCCTGACAGAAATTGGGGGGGGGGGGGGGACACCAAAACACCAAACCAACCAACCAAGCAAAAACACAAACAAACAAACAAACGGCAAAAAGAGATCAAATTTTCTGGATAAAGCAGAGCCAGAAAGTACCTTTTTGGAAGGTATTTAGAGATATTAAAAGAGAAATTTGTTTGGGAGTCTGCCTAACGGTAGTAATAGTCAGAAATACAGAAACACCACCTGGAAAAAGCTTTACCTCTGCTGTGCGCCACAGAAAGAAAGCTAAATTTTGCATGCAGATATCCAGGACAAAACCATAATTTTAGAAAGAGCCATTTTTAGTATTTAAGCCTGAAAAAAGTCAAAGATTTCCCAAATACCTTTAACTAGCTTAATACTTTCAAAAGCTGTCAACTGTTGAGCAAGAAGAATGTTTTGAGGGAAAATATTCTTAATAATTTCCCTGGTATCACTACAAAATTGTAAGTAACCATTTCAGTGCTAACACCTATTTTTATGCAGATACATCAAGCACCAGCTGTCCTTTGAAAAAGCCAATCTCTCACATTTAATCATTGAGATTTGGCAGTTGAATGTAGCTGAGTAACAGAAAGAAAGCAAGAAGCCCAATTCACCCACAGAACAAAAATAAATAAATATAAAGAAAGAAAAAGATTTTAGCCTGGATGGCTATCAGTAGAGAATTACTCCCTTAGCTTCTATGCTGACAGTAATCACCATCCAGTACACCATTTTCTCTATTTTATTTAAATAGTTTTGATTCCAAGAGTAGCAAAGTTCTTCATAGTGCTTAGGTCAGTATAATAACGTTTAGTAACTCACTGAGACTACTCATGTCTTTCATGTTAGATGGCAAAGATTATTGCTGAAACACAACAGTTAATAATAGTTCTTTCTTCTGGTACGTAGGAAATGACTTCCAGAAAAGCATCTTTAACATCTAAAAATTTTCTTTTTGTTTTCATAATATACATGAAAACCTAATTAAATTCACAGAAATAACTGATAATGTTATAACTGTAATACCAATTTATGTATAGATATATACTGTAATAGAATAGTATCAACTACTGGTGTTAAAAACACACTTTTTAAAAAATAAGATAAATAAAACAAGGTGTTAGACACAGCTATTAACTTATTGACTAGTGAAATTAGCACTAATAGTAACTTTTGGTTCACAAGTATGTCAAAAAACGCCCAAACAATCAAAAATTTCAAAAGCCAATACACACAAAAGATTGTACCCTACAGAGACAAGGGTACAGATCTCGCTATAATAAATCAGAAGAACCCAAAACACTTTGTACTTGGAAAGAAAACTTAAAAATGCTCCTGTGTGCAGAACACTTATCATGCCAAATTTTTTGTCTGAATCTTCAGTTTCTTTCTGTGTATTTACCTTGTCCTTGATTTTGTCAGCCCTGGTGTCCAAAAGCTGAACTTTGCTTTGCTCCTGGTTGTACTTGCGTCCCCCAGCTCCTGAGGTTACCGTTTTCACTGGTCCTGCCAATGGTGCAATGCTAGTGGAGAGCATGGACGTGCTGAGAGCCGAGACTGCAGTGGTACTGTTGCCATTCAGTGATCCATTTATACCTAAAGATGACAGATTTACAACGTGACATCTAAAATAAATCTCAAGCAACAGATAATTTCCTTCAGATGCCCCAGTCACACTAACATTTCACAGACACGTAACAAGATCCTTGACTACTCACAAGTTACTTGCCACATGTACTAAAATTTGTCATCAAAGTGTCGCTCTGATTTGGAGTTATTTTAGTTTAATCACACAGAGGACCCATGATTTGAAGGCCAAACACATACTTGGTATGTAACATCCTTACTTAGCAGAACCAATTTTTATAGAACTCTTTAGGAATGGGAAGAATGAGGAAAGTAAAGCCCAAATTCCACATTTTTCTGCATGTGCAGAAGTTCAATATGATTATTTCCTGACAACTTCAGCCATTACCTTTGTCTGTATTGCTCCGACTACTTTTTCCTGTAGCTCTTGAGTGGAATGAAGCAGAATCATGATTCTGTGCAGGAGGAGCAAACAGTGTGGGAATTCCCAACAGTGGTGGGAAAAAAGCTGCACCAGGACGAGAGTGCGTGTCTGCTGTTCGCCACCATTCTGAAAAGCAAAGGAAATAAAAACAAACTTCAGTTTTTCTAATACTATATTTAAGTATCTCAGTAAGCATATCGCTGTGTGCAATCCAGAGCAGATTTACTAAATCTAGAAGCGAGAACAAAACATTTAGGAACTTCTCAATGACAGACATTTCCTGCAGCAACTCTTGGTCTTAAGTCATTAAAGCCTTTCTGATAGATTGCAATGCAGTTCTATTTAAATGCATTCTGAAAATTAATACTTAACAGAAAGCTGTATAACACTGATCACCCCCAAATGAAACTGCTAGTCTTACAGACTAAATCAGTATCACAGATCACCCTTAAACATTATCTCAGCGCTCTTCCTCCATCAGAACTACGAAGTAACACAACAGCTTTCAGTCAACTCTGCAATCTGAGCCTCGCAATACTCCAAAGCCTCCACCACAAAACCACATCTGAAGCTGCTCCCCATGAAAAGACCTCTTAAATAGAGGAACTGCTAGCTACCTAATGGTAACTCTACAGCCACTGCGAGAGGTTTCTATCCTTGAGTTTGACGCTCCATTGCAAAAATGCAGCCTCTATTTTATTTCCTGAAACAACTCCATTCAAATGACCTAGTTTCAACTGGTGGTCCTGCTTCTAACTTCAGTATGAGTAATGCCATCTCTCAGACTGGGAGCTGGGCAGACAAGACGAAGATGAGACAGGACGAAGAGGTGTCCTGGTTCCAGCCAGGACTGGGTTAATTTTGCAGTGGCTGAGAGGCGGCATGGCCAGGACCCAAAGGTTATTCAAATAAATCCCAGATCATGGGCAGGGGAAAGATCCTCTGTTCCAGGGAGAAGGGCTCTCTTCCCAGCCGGCACATCGTGGCAGAGGCCAGGAATTGTCTGTTGTCGCAATGGGGGTTTTCCATTTGAACAGTTTGTTTCTTATACCCTCTGTCAGTACTGCTGCTCTTAGTACTTGTTTTCTCATCTCCTCTCTGTTTCCAGTAAATTGTTCTTATCTCGACCTGTGACCTCTGCCTTTTGTGCCTCCAATTTTCCTCTCCAGCCCTTTTCAAGGTGGTGGTGAGAGGCAGGGGAGAAGTGAGTGGCAATGTGGTCTCAGAGGGAGCACTAAAGCTAGATGAACCTGTAAAAATTACAGGTAAAATGTAAGCATAGCTGGAGCTTGTGCTTACCTTAAACGCTAAGGAGACTGAAGCTCATACAGAAAGGAAAACATGTGACAAGGAAAATGAACAGGGGAAGCGACCAAAAAAAAGTAAATAGAGAAGTTATTTGAGCCCCTACACACCTGGAAGGTTGGGGAAGGGCAGCACGGAAGAGAGCAGGCACAGTATAGCAAGTCAGCATGCATCCACAGGGTAGGACAAGGGAAGAATACAGAACAGCAAAGATGACAGACAAAAATCAAAGACCTAGAAATTCTGTAATCCTAGTAGAGGATATCTCATAGGAGTTTCAGAACCGAACTTCAGCTTTAGAAATAGCCTGAACACAAGTATGGAAAACCAATCATGGAATTCTGAGACTGTAAAAAGCATACGTAACCAGAAGAACAATATAGGCCCTAACGGAGAGAAAAAGCAGGAGAAGACTGACATCAAAGAACAATAAATTCATTTGTGCCATCCTTTAATATAAGGAGCATCATGTCAAAAAAGACAGCACGAGAAAGACCAAGCACGCCCTGCTTTCCAGGAGACTCCCATCATCAACAAAGGCCTCTGCACACTGACCATGCTTCTGGTGGACTTCTACACACAAACCACTGACTTGTTTGTTAATCCTACTTGTCCCTCTACATGTTTTAAATGTTATTACTGTGCCTGTGTATATAAGAAGCAACTCTGGAATGAGTTCCTGACTGCAGTAACTTACCCTATATCAGGTGTTAGGAATGCAAAGGCATTCACTAGGATTTTCATTTACTAGCAACTACAAGGCAACATAATGGGAATACTACATACACAGTGCAGGGAAATTCCTCTTACTGATTTCAGATTTCTGGTTCAGGTGTCTTTTTTTCCTTCCTCCAAGACAAGGAGGGTTTTGCACTTCATCGATGCCAACTGTTGCAGGTGATGCGTAGAGTATTTCTCTGAACTTCTGACATGAGTTTAAAAGCATCGTGTTTCGGGTCTACATTTGCTGAATTTAGTTCAAATGGCTTTAACACCACTTCGTAAATTATCACAAAAAAGACCCCAAAAACCAACCATAACTAACCCAAACCCCATTTGTGTATCTTCTTCCACAAAGCTTCTCTCTCACAGACCACAGTGGTGATTCTTAATCGTGCTGATGAGCAACACTGCCTTGCAAAGTTTCATAATACTTTGAGGACCTTCCAAGTTAAAAGAAGCTTTGAGATTGTTCAGCAACTTTCTTCATCATACAGGAAGTGCAGCGAACTGTGCACTATGCTACAAACTATTATGGCCTTGAAAAAAGACTAAGTGTGCTATCTAAGCCATTACCTGATGCATCTATGAAAGAGAAGACCTCCATTTTAGAATACGCATTTTCTTCTTTAAAAAACGCATTTTTATTTCTTCCATTTATATGGAAAAAATAAAACACAGACAAAAAATGGCAGAAGTCTTGTAATACTAAACTGAACTGTACTGACATTTCCCCTCTTTCTTATCTGATGAAAATACTAGCAGTCTGCTTAGCAATGAATTCTAGTATTCCCTTAATTTTCCTACTTTAGTGTTTGCTCTTCAAGTTACTAACTTACTTTATACATGCTCCACATAGCTAAATTTCATTCTAAATCTCACTCCTTAACATTCTTGGCTCACTTTCAAATAGGTTAAATATTTTTGAGCATGGTTTTTAAATTCTACTGACCACTGCACAGATAAATGATTGAAAGCATTATTCCAAAGGGCAACATACATTTCAGCAATGCTGGTATCTTAGCAACAAAGAATGGCTTCGTGCATTTATGTGCACATTTTTAAAACTGTCCTGGATATCATTAAGGAGAAACAGGGAACTCCAAAAAGACTGAAGATTTTTGCTTTGGCAAAAACAGCCTCTTGTCTGAGGAAGAGAAAAAAAACCAACCAAAACCCAACAAAACTGTTGTGTTTTGTAACTTAATAAAGTTAATGAACTTCCCTTTTTTGAAAATTAAACATTAAGGACCTTTCCAGATGTGACAGCATCAAAACAACATAGCTTAGAATGTTCAGCTTAGAAGAGTTTAGCACACTAGTATTATTGCCTTTCAGAAAGATAAAACACTGAATTACGGTTTTATTTACAGAAAAAGCGACTGATTTATATTCTTCCAAAGTTGTGACTGTTCTCATGAGGGTGAATGCAAACCTCCTTCCAGAGGCAATTTACTTTTCCAATGCACCTTCTTATTTTCAGCGATGGGGGAATAGGAAAAAAGCAACTAAAATATCTGTTTACTTGATTAGAACGCTTTAATTATTCAGGAACTAGTGCAAATTAACTCATCAGACTAACAGTATGTTATATATTCCACAATAGTTTCACACAGGTGCTTTTGTCGTTTTGACCTGGGAACATGCCAAAATAATTTACTTGTATTTTAATCTCCCTGGCGAAGAGTAAAGACTCCCAGTTCTAACTCGCCATGTGTCACGGGCACCTGACAAGAGTATGCAATCAAGTTTATTGCAGAGACTACTTAACAGACTGCTGAATGTTGCAAAGAAAATAAAGGGATGAATCGGGCTAAAAAGAACCTCTCTAATCTCATGCATTACCTTTTCTTAGTAAGAATAATTGCTTATTCCTAAAAAAGTATTTTATTAGATACTAGAAAAATACATTTTTAAATTAGAAGATAATTCAATTATCTGTTTGACAGACGTTGTTGGGGTTTTTTAAATACCACAGGAGTGAAGAACACCTCAGATTAGAACCGGCTAGTATATAATCTATCTTGGCTACTGAGTATCTTGTAAATTCAGGACACACTGTGGGTCATTCTAGGGAAAAGTGTCTTCAGCTGGCTGGCAGCATTAACACTTCTGTGGAACCTTTTCAGAGGGGATACAACAGCAACCACAGTGCACTCTGCTAGCAGAGAAACAGATGTACTCATAAATAAAACTGATGGGACAGTATTGATAGTAAACTACATTCCAGCTTGGTTTTGGGAAGACAAAGTGTCCCTGAAAAATTATGTATGTTCTTAAACATCAGATGCAGCCAGGAAAACAATCCAAACCTGAAAAAAAAATGAATGCTGGTAATTACTATCAGTTTTTTAACTATTAGCTATCAGACAGAAATGAAACTTTTTTAAAATAAAAGATGAGAACAGAATTTTTTAAAGGCCTTTAGTGAAGAACTATCTGTATTTTCTAATGAAGAATAAAACTGACAGTTTAGTACCTTTATTACATTATTCATCTGCTTCAGTCTTATGTATTTTGGCAGACCAATTTCATATCCTATAAATGTGCAGAACATTAACAGGAGATACAGAACTACATTATATAATATGTAGACAGGAAAAGCAGCAAGGAGAGGTAAATGAGTCACAGAAATCCTCAGGTCAGGCATGTACATTCACATGTAGCCATACGGAAATTAGCTCCTGATACATTCTAGGAACCACCACAGAAAACCATTTCAAGTGGCATGGGCTAATGAATATAGACAATAAAATTCTTTTGGAGATGAACTTTGGTGGGGTACTGAAAAACGAAACACTTTGTTATTTATTCCAGAAGAGTTTTAGTTAAGAATTTTATGGCTGATTTTAGAGAAATTAAAATAAGTAGTTGAGACATAACTCTAGGTCTGCAGACATTCTGGCTTCAGCTTCTTGGGGCAGCTGCAAATAAACAAATGCAGGATGGAGTTGGGGACTTGGAATCTACTCATTACTTATTATCAAGCTGTATCAATTTGGAGAATATACTTCTGCTCGTTCTGCTGCAAGAAGTGAGTTTTTTCTGAGAACAGGGGATTACCATGAATTTAAGCTGAAAAAACTTCCTATTTACCATATATCATGTAGGAATAGGGCTAACAGAAACAATGTTCTCTAAAACCAGATCTGTTTTCTAAAAGTTAAATGAGAAACGGCAGGGAAGAGTCTACCATTTCTTATTCTGTGGATGACGTACGCATCATTCAGCTGAAATAGGAATTTCAGTCACAAAAATGAGATTCCTGCATGGAGAAATCTTCCAAATGTATTTCTGATTCAAGGTAAGATATTTCACTCTGGCCGAGATTATCCAAGACTGGCACTGTGAAATTCATCTTCTCCATTTCAAGCTCCATTAGAAGAAACTATTCCTCCAAAAGTAAAACCAAAGTACAGACTGGGCTTAAACCCTGAGAACATGACGTATGCTCGAGAAGCTGATCGTCACCACTTAATCTGAAAGTGGCACAGAGTTTGCTAGATGAACCCTTTATTTGATCCTCACTTTCAAGGTAGCCTTGCAAATGGAACCTTTTTCCCGCATTTTAAATAGGCAATTTTTACTTTCTTCAAGAAGTAAGTACTATGTAAGATGTATTCACAGCAAATGAATGTCACTTGGCAAAACCAAAAAACCTCAAGCATTTTTCTCGGGTTCACCCGTTCAACCCTATTACATTTGACTTGTCACAGCAATTCCAAGTGCTGACAACCACTCAAATTACGCTGCAATAGAGACTTGAGTGACGTTTACCACATGTGTTGACTGCGGAGCTCAGCGTGGCGGCTCCGGCGGAGTGGCCACCTTTCGATACTTCTGAAGCTACCGACGGTGTCGAAGACGCTGGAGTGGAAGCAGCTGCAGTGGAGGAGACTGATGATGACGTTAACCGCTCTCCAGACTCCATATCTGGAAGAGAGAAGATAAACGTCTGTCTTCTATGGCAGCAAAGGAAATCGCGAGGGGCTGCGGGACTGTCTGCGCTGACCGTGTCTCAGGATCTGCACACAATGCTCAAGAGGTTCCTGTGAGACCTTCACTTGAGAGGCACATCCCATTAACAGCACCCACCTGTCAGGGAACTCAGCAGAGCTGCAGTACTATGGGAATTCCATACTGCTGTTCAGAGCTACACCACATCTCAACTCGAATGCCTCTACCACACCCCGTGGAGCTCAGGAGCTCCATTTCAGCTCGGGCTGGAGCCCTCAGCCCTTGCCAGAGCCAGCCCATCGCACTCGCAGCTTGCCCTTGCCCCTCCTGCCTCCTGGCTACATCCCATGTCGTAGCTTCCCTCTAGGATGGCATCAGCTCCCGCCTTCTGTACCTCTGAGCAGACAGCTGGACGGACGCTGGGCCTGACAGACTGCACCGCTCTGTCCAGCCCCAACCAGGCCAGCACTGCTCAGACCGCACGCGACCGTGCTGGAGTTGGGAAAAGCCCTGCCCGCGTAATCCTCACCTGCCAGCTTACCCCTCCTCGCAGCGCAGCCCTGCTCTCTGCTGCTCCCTGACAGACAACTTTAAAGAACCTCTAGTGCATGCCAAAACGTCCGCATCTAGAAAGACCCAGCAGTTATGGGGAGACGGAATAAATACAGGAAGAAAAGTTGCTGGGGGTTTGTGGTGGTGGTGTTTACTGGTGAGCTTTTTATACAAAATGAGACATTTTTATCTGTGCCATGAATTGTCTAAATCAAAAGTCACCAGACTTATTTCACTGGACAAAGGTGTATTTTAAGAAAAACAGACAGTAATACTATTATTAAAAACACTAGAGAAAGTGTTCAGACAATACTCTCAGGCACATGGTGTGGCTCTTCAGGATGGTCTTGTGCAGGGCCAGGGTTAGACTCAATGATCTCTGTGGGTCCCTTCCAACTCAGCATATTCTGTGAAGCAGTTTCTCAAATACTTAAGAAGCCAAGCCAATGATGTCTTTGCACAGTGGTAGCAGCATCAACAGACTGTCTGACTCAATCTGCCAGAGCAGCAGCTGAAGGCGAGTCAGGATGACAGTATAAATAAGGTGGGGAAAAAATTTCCAAGTCCCTGTACTATTAAAAATGCCATGAGAGAAGCACATTGAACTCTTAACTGGGAAACTTCCAAGAAACCTGTTCCTGTCCTGAAGTCTCCCTCATGGACAGAGGCAACACCCTTTCTCAAATTTATGCCTAAAATCTGAGGGGGTAAGTACTGAACCTATATCAAACAACTGCTACAAAAACTCATTCCAAGTACTTGGAAAGCAGAATGCCAAGTACACAAGAAAGACAGACTTTTCCAAATTCTATTTTAAACAATTAAGAAAACTGATATGTTAAACAGCCCTTCTGATCCAAAGCTGTATTAAGAAGTGACTTCCCAAATGCATCCTTGGAAAGACAGCACAAAACCTGTTATGTGCTTCTCCAGAAAGTGGATCCTTGGTTTGTCTCAGCCTGCACAAACGAAACTTAAAAAGCCACAGCAAATACAAAAACAAAATCAACGGAGAAAAGCAAAATATTGTGAAGATACACTGACCCATTCTAACTAAACTGTCCATGCCTTGTCACTAATACTTTTTACACATTCCAATTTCTATGCACAGGGAAAGTCTCCAGGCTTTGCAAGCCAGCAGAACAAAACACAATACTTTGGGACAGTGCAAACTGCTAACACAGGAGGCAGAGGCTGTCACACAGAACTGCCAACCCTCTGTACCAACTGCAAACAGCCACTCTACCCTCAACAGCACCGAAAGACTTCACTGCTTTTATTCTTTACAGCCCAATTTATCACAAATCGTTTTCACACATGCAGAAAACACCTATGTTTTTTCTGCAAACACGAAAAAAGTCAGCTACTTATACTGATAAGGCACCAACAAAGATATCTACTACTACACTGAATATTAGAGGCATGACCTTCTTCAGAACAATAGTAGAAATAACAAAACTACTTTTTTCAGGAAATTCATAAACGAAAAATATTATTAAACATTTTAATTTTTTCATTCAGGACTCCTAACTACATACTTTACTCCAGTTAAACGTTTTCCAGCCACAGTTAAAGAACACCTCATTCATTTTTAGCAATCCGTGACTATAATCAATCTAACGTGCCGGTAAGTGGAGGTAGGTCACTGGAAAATACTGCATATAGTGTTTATTACATATATATGTCCATTAGCTTTTACAACTGTTCTGAAGAATAATAATTAACGAAAATCCCGTTTGTAACGGACTACAGTTTTAGTTTGCATCTACGGTCTTAAGTCTGCAGCATTTGCAAACACAGAGTAAAAAGATTTACTATGTTTAGTATACAGACATCAGTAGACACAAATTATTATGACAAAGTACGTTCTTTAGTCATTACAAATGCCTGAACTTACTTGAGGCCAATAAGCATTCCTCATACAAATAAAAATTTGTTGTATTTTGGTGTTGTTTTAATTTCGGCTACAGTGAAGTCACTATATTTACAGAGAGCATAAGGGAAATCAGAAACAAATCAAACTGGTATTATTACAATATTTCCTCGTAAAAGGAAAGGTACCTCTAAACTTTAACACACTTCATTCGAAACTCAGGATTGAAACTTTTTATCTCGTGTTCCATCACAAAAACATCCAGAACTCTCAAATTTCTAAAAAAACCCCAAAACTGTAACGCTGTGTGTAATAATAAAACGCTAGCATAAGTCTTGACCACAGAATCGTAAAATCTAAATGGGTGGAAAACACCTTCAAGACCATCGAGTCCAACCTGCGCCCGATCGCCACCTTGTCACTCAGACCAGAGCGCTGAGTGCCCCGTCCAGCGTTGCCGGGAACACTTCCAGGGAGGGGGACCGCAGCACCCCTGGGGATGCCCCTTCCATGAAGAAATTCCTCTGCTGTCCAACCCAACCCTCCCTTGGAACAGCCTGAGGCCGTTCCCTCCAGTCCTGTCCGTGTCCTCTGGGAGCAGAGCCCGACCCCAGCAGGCGGTTCCGCCCTCCTGTTCAGGGCGTTGTAGAGGGGGGAAGGTTCCCAGGAGCCTCCTTTTCTCCAGGCTGAGCCCCTCCTCGGCTGCGTCCGGGGCCCCCTCTCCAGCTCTGTTTCAGCCTCTGGGCTCGCTCCAGCCCCTCAGCGTCTTCCTCTTCAGGACAGGCCCAGAACTGGGCACGGCACCCAGGCTGCCTTAGCAGCGCCAACTAGACGCCATTGCCCTGGTCCTGCTGGCACTGACACAATCCAGGTGCCCTTGGCCATCCTGGCCACCTGGGCTCACGTACAGCCACTTTCACCAGCGCCCCCAGCGCCTTTTCCAGCTCACCGACCGCTCTGGAGCACTGCAGGGGACTGCTGAGACCCAAGTGCAGGACCCAGCACTTCAGCTCACTGAACTTCAGTTAGCCGCCCTTGGCCATCGATCCAGCCTGTCCAGACGCCTCTGCACGGCCTTCCTAACCTTCCTACCCGCAAGCAGACCAACAATCCCACCCAACGCGGCGTCATCCGCAAACTTACTGAGGGTGCCCTCGATCCTCTCATCCCAGCCACCGATAAAGACACTGAACAGGACTGGCCCCATGCTGGGCCCTGGGGAAACCACTGGTGACCCACCCCAGCCGGAATAATTCCATTCACCAGCACACCCCGGGCCTGGCCACACAGCCAGTTCTAACCCAGCAAAGAGCACACCTGTCCCAGCCATGGGCTGCCTGTTTCTCCACGAGAACGCTGGGGGAGACAGTATCAAAGGCTCTGCTGACGTCCAGGCGGACACATCCACAGCCTTCCCCCAATCCACCAGGCGGGTCACCTGCTCATAAAAGGAGACAGAGTTGGTCAGACACAAGCGGCGTTTCCTAAACCCCCGCTGGCCAGGCCTGCTCCCCTGGTTATCCTGGATGTGCCGCGTGACCGCATCCAAGATGATCTGTTCCATAACCTTCCTGGGCACTGAGGTCAGGCTGACAGGCCTCAGCTCCTCAGACGTGAGCGTCTAAAGCATTTCAGAAATAAGTAGAGTTAAGAACCACCTACAAGCAATCCATGTTTGAGTCATAAATAAGAAGACATCCTTGGCAAATCAATACATTTTTAATACAGTAAATATAGCTATACTTGCAAGCTTTTAACCAACATAAGCCATCTGTTTGATCAAATCAGAACTGGGAGAACAGTAATAAGCTGCCCTTTTAAGGCTCCCCTCTTTCCCACCCCACACTGCTCCTTTGATTTCAGTTTGCAGGGGTCTGGGAAGTGTTCCTGAAAGGGTGCTTTTCCAAACTTTAATTTAGCTGCTTGCTTAATGTCTTTAATAGAGAACTGGAATATTGGTATTTCTGAATTATTTTGAATGGAAGAAATTTACTGTCTTCTCCTAGAGACATCCATACTTTTGATTTCAAACCCTAAATTACGTTTAATTACTCTAACCACAGCAGATGGCTAACTCCAAAAGAGATAATCCCAAAACAGTCATTAGACAGGATCAGCAATAATTACACTGTAGACCTAATGTGTTCTGTGACTAAAAAGTCCATACCAGTTCCAGCAGATTCATATTCTTTTTAACCTCAAGTACAAGTGAAACATTTGTTCCACTGGAGCTATTTTGTCGATCAACAGTTATGAATTTTCATGACTGTTTTTTAACCTCTCATATCTGTAAAAGAGAAAAATCACTAAGTAAAACTAGGAAAATAATTACTTAAAATTTTCCAGGTGTAATGATTTATGCCAGTTTTTCTCAATGCTTTGCCCAAAACTCCAGCTATTTTCCCAGAATTTTCCATGGTGAACAAGAATAATGCAACTGAACCCAGTGAAAACAGAAAGTAATCTCTCAGTAAAAAGGAACAAAGAAGAGAAGTATGTGAAGCTTTACAAGAAAAATGTTGTCTTTTTGGGAAAAAAAATTACTAATGTTTAATAAAAACAGAAACCCCAAAACAAATAAACGTTTACTGAATCAAACAACAATCAAATCATTTTCAAATATATCCAGTTGAAATTTCTTTACAGTCAATCACCTACCTATTCTATGCTCAAAATCTTCACAGGAATGTACCCTAATGCAGAGGAAAAACCCCCTTCTTAAACAGGTATAAACAAGTAATTCCCTTCATGGGATAAACAACTCCCTTCATGGGACAGTATCATGGATTCAGTATCCTATCAATGCTAGCTGGGATGTGTGAGTACTATGAAGTGTGTTTTGAAGACATCTAAACTCCAAATTCCAGTTTAACACTCCCATTACTACTTCATTATCTCAATTATCACCTCTCGCACACGAAGTTGGGTAAAAATATGCTTTCTCAATGACCAAGTGAAATTTGTAACAACTTTATGACCCCCAACTATAGAAGAGACCCACCATCTGGTGTTCTCTTGCCTTACAGCAAGATATTTAGTTGTATCACAATAATATTGTCAGTCTGCCACTAGTTCTTGTGTCAATGAGTGCTCTGATGCCAGAAATCTGGCAGCTGATGAAGGGAAGCACCTCAGAGCCTCTCACAACACACAGTCCAGCACATCACAAAAGCAAAATGCAGTGTCCAAAAAGGTCAGCTCAGAAGGTCAACGCAGAGCATGGGTGCCAGCCCCGAGGTGACTCAGCAGGCCAAGCAGCACCGGCGCCTTCCACACCTTCCACAAGGGCCACAGGAACAGGGAGGGTTTAAAACCAGCGGTGTGACAAAAAAACCCACAACACAAGCAAGCCCCAGGTGAGAAGGAAGTGAGGTACCCAGAGGAATGGGCGCAGCTCCTTACGGGCTATGGAGAGCCGAGGCTCCCAGTGATGCTCCCTGCTCTGGCGACAAGGACTGGTCACAGACCTTCCAACACACAGCCTACTACTGCTGAGACGTTTCACACATTGAGGTTCTTACACTCAAATAAAAGTGCAAATATAATTAATAAGATCCACCGTCTCAAATGTTGTACAAACCATAAAAGCAAAGTTAGCTGCTACGTATTGCAAATTTCGCAGGATGTTGCTGCAATTATGTCACTTTCAATAATTTACTCTAAGTACTTTATGTAAAATTCTCTAGGAAAAAAAGCCACCACGACAAAACTTCTTTTACTAAATCAACCAGCACAATAAAACCGTTTTTTGTGAATCATCAGCAGATTGGCTTGTGTTCCAGAAACATCATACAAAGACACTTCTATGCACCAGTACACTTAATACAGCTATACCCTGTGAAGCACTGTACATTCCTGCATTATGTTCTAAATGGACTTTATAGCCTTCCTCTGACTCACATCACCCATATTCAATCAGTGATACAACTACTCATTGTTTACTGCATCAGAATCCACGGCAGTGAAAACATTCATAAAATCACACAGATGTCACAATTACATAAGTATTTGTTTTAACAGTCTTCACCCATATAAGGTGACTAACTAAAAGCCACTTCAAAGCAGATCAAAGAACTTTCAAGTTTGGTGTAACTACTCACCTGGCAAAAACAGAAACAGAGAAGGGAATCAGTTGCCATTCTAATTCTTTATTAATATGCAGTGGCCATTTTAATTAGTCTTAGGATAAAATGATCCTTTAAACAATGCCTCTATTTTGATTCTATCCAACAGGATAAACACATCATTAAACAATACATGCAAAATAAGTTGCAACTGAAAAGCTTATTTTCTCCTATTTTACAAGTACCTGTGTTGCTTTCCACTAGAAATAAGCATCGCTTTGGATATTTCTGCGTTCATACTTTTCATGATTATGGTAAAGAAAGAATAGTTACAAATGACAGAGGGCATTATAACTCACTTTACGTTCCATGGAGGCAGGAGGGGCACACAGGTCAGGTTAAACTACAACCCTCCATAGGCCTCCCTTCCGGACAAACCTCAGAATATATTTCTGAAAGCTGCATAATGCTGGGCAAGAAAGCTCATCTATCCAATCTGTACCACAAAAAGCGTATGGCCAGACTAAGTACTCACGAGGCAACACAGCACCACAGAGAGGCACTTAATGCTGAAACGACCCAAGCCTCCTTAAATGTTTCAAACCCAGAGTAGCAACACCAAGAGCCTGGTTTAAACAAATACATAAACAGAACCATGGAATGGTTTGGATGGAAGGGACCTTAAAAGCTCATTCCATTACACACAGACACACACCCCACCACAGGCAGGGACACCTTCCACTGGATGAGGCTGCCCACAGACCCGTCCAACCTGGCCTAGAACAGTGCCAGGGACGGGGAGACCACAATCACTGTGGTCAACCTGTGCCAGTGCCTTACCACCCTTAATTTCTTCCTAACACCTAATCTAAATCTACCCTCCTAAAATAAGATCTACCAGCATTATCTGTTATTCTGTATGAGGTTATCAACTTTACACGCCCATGTTTAGCAGTCACCACTGTTATTAAGAACACACATCCCTGCACTCATTTTCATGTCTGAGATGGGTTAGGAAAGGAAAAGTTGACACTATCACCCTCAAAACACAGAAGCAGATGGGGATAGCTTCTTACTCAGATGTACACACTTCAGTCAGGAATGCTCACCCTACAAAAGCAGCTGCCCAAGCCACTTCTTGCAGCACAGCAAATTTCAGACGAGAAGAAAGGAACCATCCTGTCAGCTACTTTTACCAAGGGAAAAGCTGTGCAATTCACCCAGCTCAGGCAGAGGAGCAGTCACGACGTGGACAGCAGGGTGGCAATGGCACGGTACAGCTCTGTGCCGACACTGAGGCTTAGGGACGCTCTGCCCGTGGAGCCGAGATGACGGCACTACACATCCGTACTCCAACGCTTCTAAGCGGATCTGAACAGCAACTGAAGAGTGCTACCACATAAAACTGATGCAAAGTCTGGACTCTTGTCATAACTGCCAAGGCTGGAGTCATAGCATCTGAAGAACGTTCAAACGCAAAGATTCTCTGGCATCAGTCTGCTAAATGCCCCAAAGAGGCACGTTCACCAGATTTTGTCATCAAACCAAAATAAAGAATTTATCATTTCAGAACTGAGGTTTCAGAAACCTTTCTGTTCCTAAAAAAAACCCAAACCAAGAAACAAGCAGACCATTGCAATATTTTATACTATCTTGGGATGAATATCAGCTTTTATTTTCATGCCTAACAGTTCAGCTTAAAAACATGTTTCCAGTTTCAATGTAAAAGCTCACTTTTCCATCCTCCACATATCGTTTGTTTTTTAAATATTCTCATTATGAGACTTCAATACCTTGGGGTTTATTTGCACTGGATTCTAGTACTACTACATCTTGTTCTACAGAAGCCAGACTTAGCATTTTATACTATTACTTCAGTTTGTCAGGGCACTGAGCAAACTATCTACAACTACCTCTGTAACTTTAAAATAATGAAGTATTTTTCCATCTTTGCACACTGATAATCAATACAACATTTTTTAAATACACAGCAAAAATTCTGGCTTAGAGTGGCTCTGAACCACCCTAAGGACAGGAACCCACACTAGAAATGCTACGCAGCAGTAGTTCAAAAAGCAGTAAGAAAACTGGGACAGCTGAAGTCAATGCCTTTTTTCCTGTGCTTTTCCAAACCCTGAATTTCAATCTGACAGAGGCAAATTTTCTGCTTTTCTGGCGGTATCCTGCCACTCAGAAACTTAGCTCCTGTTTAGCCACTGTACGGTACACCTCTTCCCACGGCTCAGTGGCTCGACTTGATCTCAAGCTCAAGATGGAAGCTTAGCTCCACGTACAGGCACCAGCAGAGCCGGAGAAAACACCTACAGAGGGGAGCGTCCTGCTGAACCTCTGATGGCAAAAGCTGCCACAGGCTTGTCTAGGAATCGTTAAAATTCAACAGTGCTCGTGCCAAACATGCTTTCTAGTACTTCTGTATCTGAATCTTGCCTAACTTTGCCAAATAATAATAGAAGGCATTAAACCAACAGCTAACTTTGTGAAGCCTAAAGTAACTGCTCTAATATATATACGTACAAGATCTATCAAAAGGAGTCATTACGAAAACTGTGTTTTGCCCACTTGGTATTATTTTGCTTCATGCTGGGAAAAAAGACATGAAGAAATGACTGCAGTTAATCTTTAAAAACGTAAACTAAAGGAAATGTAATTTGGGGAAGAAGTAACTACGAATCCAGTATCTGTTTTGGAGTATGAACACCATGTGTGACAAAATAACGAGCTCAGAACTAGTCCATGGGCACTGCCCTGTAAGAAAAAAGATGCTAAAAAAGGCTTCTTTTACCCTGCAGTCCAGAACTTACAGACCACGTACACTCTAACAAGAAGGGGTAAGGATGGAAGTCAAAGTCCTTCCTAACAAATGGTCTAGGTATTTTTTGGGCAGTTAGTTTGTTAGGAGTTTGTTTTTGAGTTTTTCATCCTAACAACTTAAGTTATTATTTTAGTCCTTCAAATATTGACAAACACTATAACCACCAGCATACTCTGGTGAGAAATGAATTATAGGTACCAATTCAGAGTTCCAGAAAAGCATCCAGGAGAAACAAATCTTTTCAGTGTGTTCCTATATCAGCCTCAGGCTTTGCAAAGGGTCCTGATTTTGTTTTAGAATACCACCAAATTTCAGTCTTATTCTAACATTAATATCATTCTGCATTTAAACAAAAAGAGAAAAAGCCCAACACCTAAATTGCACATTAGGTTCTCCAATGCCAACGACAACTAGCTTTAGCCCAAGGGAGAGGGAAGAAGAAGTCTATCAGTCTCTCACACCACTGACTGAGTTTTGGCACCCTGACTAAAAACCCTATCATTGAGGAATGCTAATTCCTCAGTTTTGAACTCCTAAAAGCACCTCGCAGTGTCATCTAGCAGGAATGCAATAGTTCCCACTAACAGGCAGAGACACAGGCGAATGGTTCCCACATTTTCATGCAGTTGCACACTCACGGTCCTTTGGAAACCCAGAACCAGTTCCTGAAGGAAGCATTACATGCCATAACAGCCACTGTTTTGAGTCAGCTTCATCAGTAGCATCCACCCCCTTTTCCAAAATATCTTTCCTAGGTTATTTGTTCATTGTTTCTTCTAATTTGAAAGGTATCATGACTTTTTTAAAAACGGAGACATTTAAGCAAAACAAAACCCCCACAGAACAACAATGGAGTCCACTAAAGTTTAGGTAAACAGAATAACTAGAAGGGAAAATAACAAGGGTCTTAAGATACAAAGAAATAAAACTAAGCCTCAACAGAAGCCACCGCAGGTATTATTGTGTCAGAAGACTATTCTGGCTGACTCTATTCACAACATTATTTTTACAAACCGAGCAGATGCAAATCTGACATCTTGATGTTATTTACAAACTTGAAATAAGTGCTTAGACACAAAAAACCCTGCCAGATCGCAGTTTTATTTTCACAAATTGGAAAGAAAGAAGATAATAGGCAATCCATACTTCCATCTTCAGAACAAAAGTACTGTATCTAGATTTCAAGCTCTAACAAAGCCACATGCTGAACATTACATCTTCCTGCATGATTAAAGAACACTGGTTAAAACACAGGAGTCCACTTTTGCTGTACCAGGCGTTGTTTCCTGGCAAAGCTTGAAAACCCTTTGAAGACTAACAGTGATACACATTGCAATAAACTACTCTTCCAAAATTTAAAGGCACTCTACAAAAACAAGCGGTCAACGATGGTCATATCTGACAGATAAAGCCGGGGCTGTCTTGTGGGGTACGGGAGCACGAAGCCCAAGCAGCCCCCACTCCTGCCACCCATCACTCAAAATCCAAAAGCTCCATGAGGAGCCGTGGCACTTCCCTTCCCTGCACAGCAAAGCCAGCTGTATCCCTCGGCCACTGCTGCCGGCCACACTTCCCTTCCCCCCGGCAGCCCGGGCAAAGCAGTTCCTGCAGCTCCATCAGGGCTGTTCTACCTGTTCTTCAGGAATCCGGTTCTGTAAATTAAGCTGAAGCCTGAGCCAACAAGGTCAGCTGTGAGGCACCAAACTTTAAGAGTCTTCTCAGTGGCAGAATATGCAAAAAGATTGGGAACAGCAAGGAAAACCTTTTCAAAACACTCAGGTAGCAGGACACTGGAAAAAACAGCAGGGGTACAAGAAGACAGCTGCGCAGCAAGGTAATCTGCTGGAAGACAATACATATGCTTTGCTGGTCCCCAAACTCTAGGACATTTCATAGACAGAGTCAATATTAAGCACTACTGTAACTTAATTGCAATACCATATTACATAAATTTTATCTATTAACAGCAGCAATTCAGTATTTTGTTTAAAAAAACCCAAGAGAATCTCGTTTTGTAAGATACATTAGTGCATAGGATAGTACTCCAGGTCACCAGGCTTCCAAATTAAATACCAGTATTAAAGGGCTTGTAAGGGAGGCAGCCTGCATATAAAACCTGTGGCTATCCCGTGAAACCTTTATCTTTCAGTCAGTCTTCTCAAGATGAAAAGGTCATTGTTTCAGAGAATGGCACTCATTCCTCAGCAATCCTCAGAATACAGCACAAGTATTTTGGGGAAAAAGCAGTTCAAATCAATGGCTGCCATACAGCCCGTCTTCACCACCCTGCGAAGAGGAGAACCCTTTAAAACAGTAATATACGTTGAATCCCTCTTCCTTTCTTCCCCATGGCATGTTTCCTGCCTTGCTCTCCTTAAAACAGACCTGTAACTACATGCTCCAGCCACTCCGTTGTCCACACCCTTTTCTCTATTGCTAACAACTCATGTGAACTAATAGGTCAAGCATGTCCAAAAACCCTCTTTCTTCCTCAAGCTGGAGGAACGCCGCTCCTCACTTCCTTATTTTTCTCACGGAGAGAACAAAGCAGATACCTCATACATGCTGTCTACTTCACAAGCTTTTTAATAGCTGTTTAATTCAATATCTATTTTTTAACCATCTATTGTAAAAGAACATCTCTCTCTATTAACTGAATCATACTTTTTCTCCATGTTTCATTATCGGTTCCAGTTTCTGTCAACATAGTGGATATGTCCTGTCACCAAATGAAATTGTACATCCTTTTATTTCCACACAAAATACAATAATAGAAGAAGTGGACTTGTGAAGAGCAACAATGATTTTGGTTAGGAGTTCACTACAAGGTTTTTCATACTCTAGCTTACAAAAGGAAAACAAAAGTCTTTGGTACCAAGAACACAGTATTATTTTATTATTAATTTATATCAGAACTGCATAATTTAATTTAGCACTTCTCTAAACTTCCACAAAGTAACCAAGAACACGAACTGCTATTGTATACTATAGAACGCCAGCACACTAATCCACGGTACGTACAGCACTACTGCAAATGCTGTGCCACTTAGACTAGCGCAACACAAGACCAACCTTAAGAAAAATATCATCACCGCAGACCCATGTAACAAGCTGCGAGAGACCAAAAACCCGCTGTAACCACTGTTTTACAGTATCAAATCTGTTAGACTGACACTCTTGAGAAAAGTAAGACCACACTTGTGCACTGAGTGATAGCCTACACTCACCTGGTCCTCAGCAGCAAGAGCTGAGAAATTACTTCAAGTAAAAATAACACATCAACTCTAATAAAGATAGAAACAGCACTCAAACGATCATATAAGAGAAGCTGACCAAAAGGCTGTTTTGTTCTATTTGAAAGACTAAGTTTGTTTGACAGGAAACAGTTCAGGAAGTGATAAAAATATTAAGAAAATACCAATACCTCAGAATTTGCACGAAACACATGCATTCTATGTCACTGCATTTGTCCAGTGAGCATTCATCAAAATTTTTCATAAAGGTAATACCAGTTGGCTAAAACCTAAATAGACTTCAACGGTTTGGGGCTTTTTAATCTCATGAAAATCAGGTGTTCTGCTCATCACTACTGTCAGACAAGCATTACAAGAAGCAGTAGTTGGTTTAGAATTTAAAAAAAAATAAAACCCGCTACTCTCTATATATTCTTTTTATATTCTTCCTCAATCCATAAACATTTCAAACTATGAACCCAGGGAAGGCCGGGGGGGGGCAGGTGCAGGGGAGGGGGGAAGGCGGGGGAAGGAAACAGAAGGAAAGCACCGAACACTTGGCATTACAGGAGAACAGATAAAGAACACGAACAGCTTACTGTGGAGAGGGGTTTAATCAGGAAGTAGCCATTATCCTGTCGCTGCAGAGCAGTGACAGCACTCCAAAACAAGCCGAGGGTTCGCTCTTGGAGGTTTTTGTTGTTTGCTCTCTTTTTCAGTCAAGAAGGAAGAAAGCACACATGCTATCATGTCCGAGTTTGCTGAACCCAAAGGTCGCCAGATGTCTATTGTCAAAAGCTATCCCGAAAATTAAATCCAAGCAAGCGTTGACAAAGCTGTATTTAAGGAAGCATCTAAAATCTACCACAAGCTCCCTCTGTGTTACACACAAAACATGGCTGTCTTATTCAGAGATTAGCAATTATTGTAATGAGATACTGTCAGAGAGGGTCAAACAGTGCTTCCTGCAGTTTACACATCTTGATTTCCTGGTAAACAAACCAAAAGGCAGGTGGAGCACTTGGATCACCAGAAACACAGCTGCTCACGGACCAAAACCGGCTCAGGAGAAGTATGCAGCTTCACCTGTACTTTAATTACGTGAGGGGAGAAGGCAGCAGAAAAACATAAAACCAACTGAACTGTGAAGGAAATTTTTCCGACAGCGTTACGTAAGCATCGGTGCCAGCCTGCATTGTCTCCTTGTTTATGCCAAGCCCAAGGAAAATACCTTTATTTTCATGTAAATGATGCTTATGTACATGCGCGCGCACACACTCTCCAGAACAAACTGCTCCCCAAGTTGTTTTGGTATGCAAAAGGACTATGAAACTACACCCTGAAACAATCCTGGAAAAATATGAAACTGAGAAAAACAAACTCTAATCCTTGCACGTGAATTTAAGCACCAACCTCCAAAAAAAAGCACAAAGAAATCTAACAATTTGCAGAAATCGTAAGAATTAAATAATTACCACAATTTTAAAAGAAAATACATTCAAATGGCTTTTCTTGAAACTGCCAAAAACTTCTCCTTCACAAAAAGAAATAATCACATATGGACTACATACATGGCAATGACACAGTGAGAAGAGATTATAGGTTGTTCCCTACCTATAATCATTCCAAAATCTGATTTCCACAAGCTCCAGTTTAAAAATCATCTCTTCATGGTGGAACTGAAGAGGGTCTTAGGTTACTATGAAAATTAGAAGGGAAAAAAAGGAAAAGCAACCCCCAACAAAAAACCAAGAACACTCCCCCCAAAATAAAAACCTTGACTAACAACAAAAAGCTCACTTCTCCTAAGCAACTAGAATGAAGTATTTGGTCCAAAAACAGAATATAGAATTTCTGCAAGGGATAAATATAGTTAACTTATCAGACAACCTGTCAATAAAAGTGAAACTGTTACAGCGGCCTAAAATAACAGCACAAGGGCCAGAATCACAACACGTAATCCGAGAAAAATCATTTGTATAGCAGGAGAGAGATACAAAGGCATTGAGGGCTGGGGGCAGTGGATCAATGGAATTCTTCCTCTCTCAGAAATTCAGCAGCATCAAAGACTGCCTAGGGAATACACCAAAGTAACACGTCTAAACAAAACAAATCAAGAAACAATGCAACAAAAAAGTTGCTAATAACAGTGAAAGAAATACATTGCAGCCGTTTTTCACAATTAGGAAAGAAACAAAGGAAACCAATGGAAAAAAATACAGAAAGCATTACTGGAAAGATCACAAAATTTGAAGGGGTGCATCTGTATCAGCAAACCCTGACATTGAAAGTGCAGCCTCTGCCAGTGAAGGAGTGATTCCGTCCTCACAATCTTCCAAAGAACCTAAGATAAATTAAGAGGGATCTCTGCAATCAAAACAACACACCAAGAATTTTGCTGTGCTTATTACAGATATAGGGAGTGCAGCCACAATTTCCTCATCAAACACCTGCATATCAACTCATTGCCTTAAGTTAAACTACACCAACACTTCAGCATTTCATTCATGTTCTTTTTTCTTTTCTGTAAGACAAGAAAGTTTTGTCAAACCATGTGCAGTGTTTCTGAAGAAAGCAGTAACACTCCAAACCGTCAAATGAGAAATGCCTTTGCAAAAACAAGGAGTATCAGCAGCACTCCTCACAGTAGTCTTAAAATAGTTTTTAAAAGCAATATATGTTGTATTTAACCAGGGTAAGTTTGGTACTAGTATCACTGCAAACAAGCTTTCACTGCAAGATTTAGGAGACCATGATCTAAACCCTCAATCTGCTAATATCAGGAATTTGCAAGCTAAAATACAGCCACGAATTTGATTCTTGTAGGACTCCAGGAGAATCACGTAGAATAGTACTAAATGTTAAAATAATAGCTCATAAACAGTGATTTTTCTAAAATTATTTCAATCCATATTGCTCCTAATGTGAAAAATACTTACTGTGGAACAACTGCTTAGCACTGACGGAGCAATGAGGGAGAGAGAAACAAAAACATGCCACTGGAAGCAGCAAAACAGAAGGTCCATACTTATCTTCTGAAGCCCAGGCTCAATGAGACCTCAGTCCAGCAACAGTCAGTGACACATTAAAAGCACAGATCTGGTTTCTACCACCGCAGCCATCAGAGAAGCTAAGTATACTGAACTACAACAACCGCAATTGTTGTTCTCAGACAGAGGTTTTACAGGCTACCAAAACACTGGTGGCCAAACACCTCAGCTTCACGAAAAAATTAATTTAGAAAACAGACATAATATGATCTAATAAATCAACTACTCCAGCTGTACCTCAAACACGCACCAGCCCCGGCCCTCATGAAATGGCACGGCCTCAACCTGTGGAGCCCAAACGGACTCTTACTGTCTTTGTGAAAGATTTATTTTTTTCAACAGTACCACTTTCTATATAGCAAATCTATAAATATGGGTATTGGATACAACTCTAGCTATGGCTATGATTAGGTAAACAAATAAAAAAATCAAAATCTCACAAAACAATACAAATGATAACAGTAAATAAAATACTGAACTGTTCGTCCACTGAGATTTCAAACGCTGCCCATGGGAATTAAATCCATGCTCATAAATTACAAAATCCTGAAAACTTTACCTACTAGATTTCAGTCTATCTAGAACTACCTCTAATCATTCAGGTAGCTCTATTCCACATGTTGTGATTTAGAAGATCTCAGTTTGTCCTGTGATAAAGATATATAAAAGCAGTTAAGCCATAAATGTTGGTCACACACACTTGAGAAGAACGTGTAATCCCTATGGAACATGCAGTGAATGCTAACAAAGCCAGAGATTTCCATTCTGTACCATAATTTGATCCAACTTCAAAATCGTTGCAAAAAATAAGTTACTTTATAGCAGAAACACTTGTTCAAAATAACAAACATTTATGAATACAGGTCCAATACCTAAATGCAGCATCATCTGTGAACACAGCTGCATCAACTGTCTTGGAGAGCATAAACTTCCTGCAGTTTATTAAATCAATGTGCTTACTTATAAAAGTTTCAGATGTAGTCTGTATTTTGCTTCTAGCAATTTTGGCTGGAATCCTCTGACGCTTAATTGCATGGACCAATAAGGAGGAGACAGAAGGGATAATATATTACTTAAGGAATAACAGCAATTCTTAAACGTTGTTTTATTCAAGAAAAACCTAACAAGTCAATAGAAGTGACCTCCAACTAAAGTACAAAAGATTGGCAGGAGGAGGGAAGTGTCCACAAAGGATACGCCCAACAACTGACATTCTTCCCCTCACTCAGCCTGCAACAGAAGCCTCAACCACCATTTACCCCGCAGAGACCTTAACGCAATGGCACACCAAACCAAGTCCTACTTGCGGCCCTATAAATTCAGACCCTGACAACATTTACAAGCTTCAGTACCATTTTTCCCTACATATGCTACTGTACGGAGCCCACTCTTGAGTTCTGCTAATACATTTAGCACCACTGGAACTCACTGGTCTACAGCTGGTCCCTAAACTGAAAACAAAGATGCATCACAAGAGACAGATTACCTTATTTCAAATAGTTTCTTGCCACCAAGAACAGCAATATCAACCGATCTTTAAGACCCATCAGCTGACAACAAGGAATCTGCATGCTTACAGTGGCTAGAGCCCTACCAAAGCCAAGGGAAAGAGGCGTCCTTTCCCAACGGAAGAGAGGCAACAATCTTCCCTCCGTTCTGCCTCCCGCGTATCCTGGTCACATTTATGGCGCATACTGCTCATGATTTAGCTTTACCTAAAAGGCCCTTTGGTCCTCACTGAATTGTTTATAAAATGGATGAACACCGCACCTGTCAATTTGATCCTTAAACGGTATCTCGGACTTGAAATTAGCACAGCAGCTACCACTGAACCATCACTCAGAGTCATATTCTACTCCTATTAAATACAGCTCCACCAAAACCCTGATAAGTACAGAACTGTTTCAGTGCACGTAAGTCACACAAAACCCTTATTCTTTACATTACGTCAGTGCCCAAAATCATTCTTCATGCAAGCTCATTACTTAAAACTAATCACAGAACTACTAAAAATCCCAAACTATCACTTATTTAGTAGCATTCCAAACATCTGCCACTAGATTTCAACCCCACAAAGTATATATACACGGAATAAATATTCAAAGAGCATAGAAAAATAACTGAATTAAATAATTTCAGTTCATTTTAATTTTCCTGCGTCAAAGCTTTCTCGTATGCTCCTTTTCATTGTTAGCATTTTGATTATCAAGATGTCTTAGCATTACTGAATGGTTTTAACTAGCAACTTGGAAACAAAACAAACTAAACCATATCAGGATCTCAAGGAACACACTGTCCTACGCACCAAAACATGCTATTTCATAATAAAGTTGATATAGCTTACCATAAAGTTTTGCTAATATTTTTCAGGATAATCTATTAAAATGTAGTCATTTGAATTCTATGAGATTTGACGCCAAGATGAGGTTTATTTCCACGTTCTGCATCCATTACTATCATCCATTTTAAAAAGCACTACAGAAACCAATATTCTTAATCTTCTTTACATATATATGGGGCGGGGGGATAAATTCAGTATTAACTGCTGTTTGGTCAAAAAAGATTTTGGTTGAAAAGATCACATAGGTAACAAACACAGCAGAGAAATGCACACAGAAGGAGGGTTATCTGCTATTTTCCATTAAAATAACCTTTAATTTGCCACATTACTGGAAAACTGAAAATAAGTTATTTCAAAACTATAAAGATATTTCAGAAGTTTTAAAGCTTGGAACACAATAAATATATTCTTTATGTATCATCAAAGTACACACACACACACAGATCCTCTGAGAATACAATATTCATTTTGCTGCAGAAGAACAGACATTGCATAACAATGAGATTTGCTAATGAAATCAGCCATCAACCTGGAATACATTTGTATTAAACCAAGACCTCAGTGTCATTTTCTTTTTGCATCATTTGTTCTTTCTCTCATTTTTTGACCTTTCAAGTATCCTGTCCTCCTGGTTTCACTGCTTAAAGTACAGCAATACTGCAAAATATTTTAACACTGTATGTGCAACACTTTCTATTTACAAAATTTCTTTCTCTGCTTACTGCTAAATGTAGATTCTAACTGCATAGCTTCTATCAGCATTGTTAACGTAGCCTTGAAAGAAAAATCAAAGGGTACTATAGAAACAAAGGAGTTTTATTTCCTCTGCAAAACTGCAGGAACATCTAATAAAAACCGGCTGTCACTTGGAACAAACTATACTTTCATAGTTCAAGTTGCACGCCCCTTAATCCAAGAATTTAACAGAACACTACATTTCAGAAAAATACCCTATTTATCTAATGATTAAACAGGACAGAATTCAGCATCATTACATGAATACCAGTATATTTTCTTTGCCTGAACATGCAAAACCAGAATGAATAAAGTAAAACAATCCAGCAAGTTCACCGACAGTACGTTAAAGCATGAACGATACATAACAGTACATAAAACACTTTACTGAAAAAGTGATTAATACAGACTGGAATTATTTACTCTACTACTCAGAGATGACCATAAAAATTTAAAAATTACAAAGGTATTTTAAAATACATTTTTCTCTCATTATACTAATATCATATTTTGGTTTTGCAGGTTGTTTGCTCTCTTATACTTCATGGATAAAAAGAAATCTGTTTGCACCCCTACCTCCAAAAGTACTAAACCTATGTTTTGAAATCACCCCAAAACTATTGAAACTAGAATACAGTGCACTAGGTTTTTTCTACTGTTCTCATTTTACAGATTTTTTTTTTCAATTGAACTTATTCAAATTACACATTACTAGGACAAGGCACTATCAGGTTAGTAATATGGTTGATAAGCTCCAAAGTCATGCCAAAACCTAATACAAAACAACAGGGAATGAATGTTTGCTGACTTGTTTGGTAGGACTGGCTTTTTTTTTTTGCAGAAGCAGGCGGGGGGTGCGGGGTGTCACACATGACATGGTGCTTGCTTGGCCGGGCATGGCTGTTTGCTTTTCTCCTTTTTTTTTTTTTCTTTTTTTTTTTTTAATTTAACACTACAAACCCCTAACTCCATGAAAAGGAAAGGGCAAATAATTACTTACTACAGTACACAAAAATTGCACACAACTCTCATGGAACAAATGGAAGTCATTTGTAATTTATTTTATCTGGGGGATGTAAGGAAGCAATTCAGTCATTTCGTAGTTACAACAGCCATCAGAACATCCGAAAAACCCAAAAGGCATAAAAGGCCACTGAAAAAAAAACAGGAGAAAAATAATTACATGCCAGAATATGGACTTAAGCATCCCTGGAGCCAATTGTATCAAATGGTCTCCGTACGGCCCAGGAAGAATACCATCACGATACTGGAGATAACGAACTGGGAAAGTAGCTGAAAGCACAGAAAATGTCCATGAACTGTCTTCATCTGCGCTCCATTGCTAAGTTAACAAGCACCTATGTCATTAAGAGCCTTTGAAAGCTAAAGGCAGAAAACACATGGCCTTATTTTTTCTTCCATTTTCCTCAGTTTTAAAGGTATGTGGCTACAGGATAGACCCACCCAGGCACATGCCATCTGAGGAGGTCTTCCTCTCGTTCATGCATTATCAAATCCTAATAAAAAGATATATGAAGACTATCACACACTATCAAAAATGCTTCTTCCAGTTACGAAGCATCTGCCCCTCTGCAATGAAGCCATCCACATCACATCTCAAAACGACTGAAGCTGAAGAGATAGAGGAGGCACGATTAATATAAAAGCAAGGACTATATGACCTCCAGGCTCTGAAACAAAGAAGCTCTAATGCAACAACCTTGACCCTTGAAACTGATAGGTCATTTTCTTCTGTGATAAACAGTGATTGCTTTCTGAAACTCCAACAACTGTGAAGCAGGCTAAAGACTATGGCTGGCAGATGAGGGTTGTGAAAAGCTTGCACTTTTAACGATGACTTACTGCCATGTAATAGAGATCAACAGTCCAATTGAGCATCTTCTACAAGACCTTATAGGCTCTTGAAGCCATACGCTACAGCAACTGACATCACTGGTTTTGTTAGGGATCACTCTAGTGGATATGGAATCTAATTTCTATAAGCTATTTCTAAGAATATGCGAAAACTGTTAAATGATACAGTGTTAATTCGAATGAGAAAGATAAGATACGCAAACCTGCTGTACATATGAAATACGTGATTCTGGTACATTGCTGTTGACGTTAGGCAATCATGTATATACCTTAAGCACATGACACAAAACTTCACGACTCACACACTTGGCAAAAATTTCACAGGCATGAGAACACAGAAACCACTGATTCTACTAATAAAAGTGAACCCTTATTTTAAAAGAACAGACAGGAATACAGATGAAACCGTATCAACACCACACAGAATAAGATAATGCCAGGTGCTAAAACATATTTGAATTTCTATCAATAAGAAGCATGAACCCAGAAATTTACTTATTTGTATTTATTCTCTCTGAACTCTGAAGAAGATGCTACTTCAGTACGTAGTCTACAATTCTGTATTTTGCTGCAATAAATCACAGATATAGATGCTCGGAGTACGAACGTATTCCAAAAATGAACACTGTCCATTTTACAGTGTCTCAAATATTCCAGAGAATACTCATAAACATATACCCATTCACACACAGAATATGCACATACACATATCCAGTTCGCAGACAGAGGTTTTGTGTTGTGCTGCACTCGTACCCATGCATACGCACACGAACACCTTCACTTTCAGTGGTACACAGTGCTTAGTTTAACACTGTCACTGGCACTTCAATGCAGAAATTGAAAGCATCCTTCAAAGCCTACTTTTAATACCTAGCAATAAAGCGGGCTTATAATTTTTTCACAATGAAATACTACAAATTGCACTGAATTATAATGACTACTATTTATCTACTTTTAGGGAGTAAAACTGGAGGACAGTTTATTAAAGCACAGGAGGAACTCCTGAACACTGGAAGGTCACAGGCTATGTGCTGAGCTGCTAAGCACAAGTGTCTATGATGTTGCAGAGCTGCCATTTTTCTTCCTTGACAAAGCCTCCATCTGCCACAGAGCCATTTACAGCCTCGGAGTCAGAATATCAATGATTTCCAACCATTCTGCAAGTCTGCTTTCACCTTGACATCACCTCTGTAAAGTATCTAAAGCAGATGATACATATAACCCTCAAAGAGCTCTAAGCCCATGCTTCATTCAATTGGTATGCATTTAAGCTGTACTCTAATACACCATTCTTGACTTCCTCTGAATTGTGCAAAAATGAGAACTCCAAATCGTACATGCTTTTCATTGTTGTGTTTGCCTGAAAGAAATTACCTCTGAAAAACCTAAAAAGAAAACCTCTGACTATTGACAAAACATGTAAAAAATTGGTTAGAAAACATCTGCATTTACATAATGTACATACACACCATCACAATTTACATTATTCTTTCCCAAATAAATGAAACATGCCTGGTAAGAGACTTACTACACAGAATAAACTATCACAGCCTCACTGAAACCAGCAAAACTACTTTCAGCTCTTGATGTACATACAAACTGATTAAAAAAAAAAATCCAGATTAGAGCTGGGTCAGAAGAGGAAAGAGAATCTAGACTTACTGAAAGAATACCTAATGAATTAGGTCCTCAGAAAAAACAGGTTATACCTGGATTAATAAAACCAATCATACACACATGTATATTGCTAAGCCTTAACACATATACACACACATACACAGATGTTCTCTGTCCAGCACAAGAATATACACTCCATCATCAGGCTCATTACAACATGACTTTAATGAAGGCACTCATAGACAGCAACTTTTGGAGTCTCAAAATGCTGATGAATGAATCTAGACTAATTATAAAACAGGCAAGGTTGCAGCTTGGTTTTATACTGAAGAAACAATTTTGTATTACCAATATGTATGTAATCGCATATGATACCCACAACTTCAACTACTGCCACACAAACCCTCAAGATGTCAAGTAGACAGGAGCAAAATATTTGAACACTAGATGAAGTTTGCCAGCATCTTTATGAAAAAATTACTTCGTAACACCAATAAAGTACATATTTTACAATCTCAACTTCTGAATAACCAAATGTAAAATTATTAATGGCAGTCTGGGTAAATAGCAAAAAAACCCCACATACAATACACCTCCCTCCTTCAACGCAAAGCCCTTACAAAGACCAGACTTTTTGGAGCTTCCCTGTGGTGAATTATATCCTATTAAAACAAGCTTTCTAGTTGAAACAGGGACACAATGCTCAAGGTGAGTCACCTGCAGAAAAGTTCTGAATGACTTGGATTGAAAATATAAGGTGGCCACAATTTACTTATGGAAAATTATCTTTTCAATAGTCAACTAGAAATGTCTTCTTAACCTGAACATCTAAATTTCAGAGCTACTGTATATTAAGACTCTGAAATTTGGTAAGATAAAATATTTCGCATTTCCCATAAGTGGGCAAAGCTTTATTTTTAAATGCTAAGAACATTTCCTTCTGTAAGAAAGTCAAAGCAAACAAAGTGAAAACTCTAATCAAATCATGTGCACTTGGAAAGATTTCTGAACTATTAAACTTTTGAAGGAACTGTGAACAACAAAAACACTTTCTTGTGCAAACGGAATGTTGCTTTTGCAAAGAGAAATCAGGCAGCCTAAACAACACGGTGATACTACCAAAAACTGAATTTACATCTGAGCTCCTCCAGTTGTCATCTGCACAGTAGAGTTTAACAAACCATTTACTCCTCTTCACAGTGGATTTACAATACTAAATCAGAATCTGCCTTTCAGCAGATAACCATTATTAAATCTGGTTTGCAGCGGAAGCATTAACAGAGTTGGGAGTAAGTCTTACAGAAACTGTGTCGGTCAAGGGGCTCTGTGGTTTTGTTTTTTTAATTGCCTTCCTGTTATAACCTACAACACATCAAATGTAGACTATTAGTTTAAAAGAAAACTATGATAAAAAAATAGTTATTCCACAGAGAAATACGTAGTTTGCTAATTCTTTCCTTGAAACATTCAGTCCCTTTGTAATTTTACTTTCGTAATTTTAGTTGTTTGATCTAACATGTTAATTTGTTGTACTCAATAAAGGCATCTAAATACATACAAGCAAGGATATACAAGTCCATACACACTAACCATATTTGCAGACAACATACAGCAATAAGCTACTTCCAATTTTTTAGCAAAAAATCATTTTCTAAAAATAACTACATAGAAACAAGTGGGAAAAAAGGCACAATTGCCCTGTGTTTCGTTTACACTTGATATAATTACTGCAAGCACATAAAGCTGTTACAATCGTATTATCTTAAGTTTCTCAGTCAATGTTAACTGTTAGTATACTAAAGTGAAGATGTAATTAAATCTCCAGGTGTTACACGTGTATGAAGAAAGTAAATTCTCATGTTCTTTGGGGACGGTCTGTTTTGGAAGCTTTGAAATTTTTTCTGAACTTGCTAAGCATATATCTACCTACACTGTCAAAAACCCCCCAAACTGCTACTATTCAAACATAATCACCACAAACCATGAACAGTCCCCTTTCATAGTCACAGAACGATTCTGTTTAGAAGAGACCACAAAGCCCACCTCCTCCCACCTCTTGCCACCGCACGGACACCTCCACTGTCCCAGGCTGCTCCAGCCCCAGTGTCCAGCCTGGCCTCGGGCACTGCCAGGGAGCCAGGGGCAGCCACAGCCGCTCTGGGAATTCCAGCCCAGCCAGGAATTCCTTCTCAGTCTCCCACGCAGCCCTGCCCTGCGGCAGTGGGAAGCCGTTCCCCGTGTCCTGGCCCTGCAGCCCTTGTCCCCAGTCCCTCGGCAGCTCTCCCGGAGCCCTCCCTTCTCCAGGTGAGCAGCCCCAGCTCTCCCAGCCCGGCTCCAGAGCAAAGCAGCTGCAGCCCTCCGATCACTGCTGTGGCCTCCTCTAGGCCTGCTCTGGCAGCTCCACACCTTCCTTGCACTGTAGGCACAGCACTGTTTGGCGGGGGGAGGGGGGGCATAAAACAGAGATACCTTTTCCATAACCAAATGCACATTTCCAGGAATTCGCTGCATCTTTTAGAGTGGTTACATGATGTAAAAAGGCAAATACAGCTATGTATCTAGATACTTAAGCTAACTTTTGATGAGGAGGGGAACAGCTGTGGAGAGGGAGCTACCAATACGCTCAAATTGCCATAAAACTACTTTTGTTAACCCTAGTTCACCAAATTTTCTTCTTTCTTTCCTCCTTACTTCTCTGTAAAGTGTATTCCAACTTGTCATCAACAGCTTCTCATTAGCTGCTGAGACTTATCAAATTTCACTTCCGGTTCAATAATCCCATTTTTTGTTAATTTTCTTTTATTCTGCAATATAGAAGCTGCAAGTGATAAAGCAGATGGTTTTATAAAAATAGAATAAAAACTGTTTGCCTTACCTGCTTGTTTCTGCAAGTCTTCTGGTTTTTTATTTAGCTGCAAACAGGCTATTATCTATCTACATTTAAATTTCAAGTAAGAAAATGGTTTTTCTTGGCAATTTGCTTTCATGTTTTAGAACCAAAACACATGAAATCTTTCATGGGTTTGACTCACACTCATTTTTTGTTGCTGTTTGCTTTCACACTCCTAGCCACCAATTCCAAGTAGGCCACTGAATACTTTGTTACTGTGAAAAGAAATTGGGTAGTTTTCAAAACCTGTTAAATCCCTACTTAAACTTACTGTAGAATGGTTGATTTCTGAATCTTCTAACATCTTGCTCTTCTTTGCTTTTCTTTTTCCCCCCTCCACCCTCCCCTCCCAAAAAATGGGGAAAAAATCCTTAAGTGTAGATCTCACCGAGGAAGATGCTTCTGCTCATCGCTATACTCACCCAACCCCAGTATTCCTGTAAAGGCAGCATCTCTCAAAACTTTGCCTTGTCATCACAATTTTTGTCAGAGGCCTCTCTTCTCAATTTCCTAGCTTTACTCCAGAAAATTTTGTTCAGCCTTCTGCTGAGCTGATCTTTTACTTTGAACTCTTTTTTTTTTACTATTACAGCCATGAATAACTTGTTTAGTTACAACCATATAGAAAAATTTTTAGAAGTATTATCTGCATAACTTTCAAGTACTGTGTCAACACTCAAAATGAGCTGTTTTCACAAATAAATTGGGACTGTTAGAATTTTGTAACAAATAAAAAGCGCCACAATCAGGAATTAAAAGAATTTTGTATTTGGGGAGTAGAAATTAGTATCTGGAGGAAGTTCCTATCTAAAATGGCGTCACTGTAACATGAAAAATAAAAGACATGCCACCAAACAAACAGACCAACCACCAACACCACAACTGACCCCAGAGATGGAATTATTACTCGCCATTTTTCGCAATCTTTTCAAGTTCTCCCTTCATCAAGCTATTTGCTACAACCCCAGGCACACCGGAGAGCCATTTATTTGTTTGGATGCAAGGGTTATTATTGCTTCATAGCAAAGAGTATGTTCTGTATGCTAAAGAATTGGCCATACTCACAGAAATGGTAGAGATGGTTAAGGATACAATTTTTATTATTATTCAGAGATTTGGTCTTTTTTATCTCTCAGAAAAGCATCAAGTATGGTTGGACAAACACACAAAGAAACTAAACTGGCACACTAAGCCAGTACTAGCAGCCAGCATCAAAACTAAGTTTGTTGAAAGGAAGAGCTACACCCAGCTATTGTTTCTCTCATTTTTTTAATGCCTACAAGAAAACTCATCAAAAAGCATATATCTTCCTATAAATTCCTCGTTCTTCTCCAGTGGCATTCCTAAAGAGAGGAAATTCATGTATGTCAACTTGACTCTTTATGGAGCATTCTTCTCACCTTCCTGAGTAAGGCGCTCTTTTCTGCAGCATTCATCCTGATGGCTCCACAGAGCAAGAGTGGTCAGCTGCCACCAGCAGCAGCTTTTGTTCCACGACTGTAGGCCCAGGAAAATCTGCCCCACAGAGTAGGACTTGTTTGTAGATGATAACTCCCAAAGCATTGGGGACAAAGGAGCTCTTTTAACACCTGAGTGTTCAGAAGTCAAGAAGTTACAAGTTACCAACTTGTAACTCAAGCAATGCACCTGTATTCTTAGTGGAATTGTATCTCCTTCCCAAGGGAAAGGACTTTTTTAAAAACAAGATTTCCCAAGTCAGAAAGTTAGCCAAACATACACGTAATGTTTAACACCAATTACATATTTCATCTCCTTATCCCCTGCAAAACTGAAAGCTTCTTCTTGAAAGTTTCTACGTCCTTCCAGTCACTGGAGGCTGGGAAAGTAGCACTCTCAGTACATCCCAGCAAAAAACATTACCTCATTAACAAAACACCAACAGCGTTAAGCTTTCATTAAATGAAGACTTTTTCACTAAAACCAGCTCAGGTTACAGAAGCTGGCAGTACACTACCGCATTACAGGAAATTTCACAATAGCTGATTCTGCACTAAATATTAAATACTAGATAAAGCCTTCCCATTTCCATCTGTTATTGCAAATTACTTAATGACTTTCCTAGTTCTGCTTTTTAATTTTTTAACGGTTCAGAATGCTGCTCATGATTTTGAAATAGCAGGCTATCATACCTCCCACCCTCACCTGCTCTCCTATCACTGCCTGCTAAGCAATATGGTCACTAGAAAACTGGTTTTTTGAACTTTATTACACATGATCCCTCCTGTTTATTAGATCTCTCTTCCTATTAACCTGTTCATTCTTTGAATTTAGCAGCTGCTGGTGGTGCTCTTGCCATTCCCATAAACACTGTACTAAGACACACGTAGCGGCTGTCACAGCTTCCTCCACACTGAACAGAAAGCACATCGGAAACCTGAGCCTTTTAAATTTAATCTTACAATTTTTTTTTTAACCAGCATGCAAAAATTATTGATTTAGGCTTCCCTACTGTCAGTGCAAATTTCACCTCTACTGACTGAAAAGTTACACCTGGGCTGAGGGCCAGAAGGTCGCTATTGAGACATAGGACTCCCCTGTACCACCCAGTCTAGTAAAACAAGAACACTCATGCTCAACATCTAGCAAGATATCACCTATTCTCTGACTGTGCAAAATGCCTTCCAAAGGTGCTAAAACCGAGTTTGGAATTAACCTGCCAGCACACACTCTCAATTATCTGCAAACTGTACAACAGACATCAAAACTACTAAAGGTATAAACTAAAATTACACGCTATCAAATTTAAATTTCAAGCCTACGTACAAAGTAATCCAGAGAGAAAGGTAGCAGTATTACGGTAATTGCTAAAGACCTTCTCAACAGCTTAACCCGAAGTCACAAAAATAACTGCACCCATGGACTAAGAATCCATTAAGTTTTAGCTGAGGCTGTACTTAACGTCTGCCTGAAATCACGACCAGGATGAAGAATTTAGCACTAAGCCATTCGGTAAATAATATTTTCCTTTTCCCCGTATGAGTCACGCTTCTCAGAGAACTATCAGAATGCTTACTGCTACAGCTTACTTACTATGACCAAGGTGGCCAGTTCTGTGACATTGCTGCTCAGCCACCTGAAAACAGAAAACAACTGATGATCAACTGAGTCACCAAGTACCTTTTACAAGGACATGGACACATCAAACAGAACACTAAAATTTATTAAAAAAAAAAAAAAAGTGAGGCATTTCCAGCACACTGAATGCACTGTTTCCCACTGCCAGATATGAAGCCATTACAAGAGGAACAGCTGAAGATAAATGTTATATAGTAACACTTGATTCGTTTGCAACCATCTGTTTAAATACACATACCCCTTTATACCATAATGAAATTGTGAATGATACAGTACAACATGTATCCCCCCTTGATAAACACAGTAAGCCAGAGGAATCTGTCAACATGTAAAATAATTCCCAAAAAATAATGCAAAATCTCTTTTTTTAAATAATGGAATCAGAATTTCATTCCATTAGTGATGCTCTCTAGCACACAGATTTCAAATTCTCCTCATGATATGAGAATTCAGAAGCATCTGTGTGTCAGTACACAATCGACACATATTGCACTGAAAATTTAAAATTCAAAATAATTTTCAGCACTTGTTTGGACTGTTTACTTTCCAGATTTTTTTTTTCCTCTGGGTAGATCTAGTTTTTCTAAACACCTAGTTCACACACAGTGTACAGGACACCGAAAACAGCGCAACAGATGCAACATTTCCATTTCAGAAAAATGTTTCTTGCTATAGAAGTAGAAATCCAATACTGTTGGGGTTTCCAGAGATGTATTTTTTCACTGAAGACATGTAAAGATTCAGTGAAATTTTACAGCCTGGTACTTTAAAAATATCTTCTGTAAGATTAAACATGGCCTTGCTTTACAAAGCTTACAGGTGCTCTCTTCAGCTACACTGACAGACAATTTAAACCAAGCAAATTGGCATAATTTGCCTAGGTATCAAAATCTTACAGTAAAATGGCATTTCAGGATTTTTCTTTGGGTTTCCCTTGATTGGGGCTTTTAGGCTGAACACTTTTTAGAAAACAAATGCATAGAGAAACAGGTATTTTTACTCCAGATCCTTTTCTACAGCATCACACTGCTGGGAGCATAAAGCCCACCTATCTCAGTGGCATAGACAAGAAAGCACACTAATAAGTTCACAAAACAAAACTTCAGTCATCTACGTGAGCAAGAACTTCTTTAAGAGTTTGGCAAGCTAGCTAATTTATATCTAGGCAGGCAATTGCATCAACAGCAGCCGTATTTTTTTTAACGTAATCTTAAATTACAACCTGTAAATGTGCGGGCATTAACTGCAACTGCTTTTTCTGTTTGTTCTGGCCACCGATGTCAAGCTACACTCCCAGGCCTGCCAGGAAAGCAATAGGTATTTTTCCTCCTTGACAAAGGACAGCCAGGAACAAAACATTCCTCACAACAGTCAGTGGCAACATCATGAACCTATAAAGGAAAGGTATCATGTTCATTCTCCCAAGGGGAAATCCAAACACTGATATTCTCCTTGTCTACCCTACTGCCATGCTTTGACACGCCAAAAAACCCCAGCCTACAGGAACCAAAACATGGCTGGAGATAGAAGATACCAAACGGTAATCACACCATTTAAACAACGGGAGCAAAACATTTCAGAGAGGGGAAACTTTCAAAAGTATGCATTTTGCTACACTCTCAATCATCCTACCGGCTCACTAGAGTCCTGAATTGTCTTCCAGAAAGCAGAACACAAGGTGATATTTCTTTTCTTAAGCTGGAAATGCGGCACTTCTGTCATTAACTGAAGCTCAAAGCTCAAGTACTTGCTCCCAGCTAGTATTCTGCACAAATGTCCTACTTCTGACTACACACATTTCTGTGGCACTGCTAATTTGGGGGCTGGGATCAGACCTGAAGGCACTGAAGAGTCCCGCAAAACCTGAACTTCGGGACAAAGGTTAGAGGTTCAGCAGAGGGCAGTGAAAAAAGTTCTTCAGGTTCCTGCCTGCCACCTGCCAAGAATGATAACCAGCTACTGAAGCACCCGGCAGGCAGGGATGCTGCACTGTCACAGCTTCCTCAGCCTTGAATCAAGTCATGAAATAGTTTCAAAAACAGGCTTTACTACGGCTCTCTGACTAAAAGCACTCGGACTGCTTTTGGCCCCAGTGTCCAATGCACACGGTAAACAGATGCCATAAATGGAAAACCAAGGTCAAACTCAATAGCAAAGATACGATTTGGCGTGAACAGAAGGAAATAATACACCAACAACTTCTTCACACACTAAAAGAAAGAACTACTCTAAAGGACCAAAGAACATTGCTTCAGACTAAATATTCTCTTTCTTGACATAATTGCACACACACGAACATGAAAAGCTCCGGATCTACCATTTAACTGTGCAATACTGGATGTCCTTGAAACTACTTTCTTCTTCCTTTCGGTACTCCCAGTTACTCTATTAAAGCCCTACAGAGAAGCATTTTTTGTGGTTTATTTTTTAGATTTGGTTTTAGAACGAATTACTAGGAAGTGTAAAACAAATTATCCTCAGACACAAACCAAATCCTAATGCAGTTTAAGAATAAAAGGCCAGAAACCGCCAACATTCCACACTCAATAGCAATGGAGAGAGGTGGAAGTTGAGTACTTAAGCAAAAAACAAAAACAAACAACAAAAAACAACCTGAGAGTGGTCAATGGAGAACGGGACACTTAACATTGACAAGAGGGATTTTATTCTTTAGTTTCAAATTTCAATATTGACTATGCAACATTAATGTAATCTACTCAGGCCGCATTATTTCCTTACTGGGTAAAAGGTAAAGACAAAGGAGGCTTCCTGTGCTTAATATTAGCATATAAATGGAGCTAATTAAGGTTAGACTTCAGTGGGAAGAGCGGATGAGGTGAATTCCCACCTTTGTTACTCTTATCACTTCCCAAGGTGGGTTTTTAAGCAGGACTGGAATAACTGGTTTACATTCTGGCACTGGCATCTTCTCATTTAAATAGAAACTTAGTATCTGACAGCACCGCAGAATGCAGCAAAATAAAACAACGTTTTCATAAAGCCGTGAGGGAAGACATTTTCTATCTATCTCGGTGGCAATTTGCTTATTTCTCCAATGCAAACATACTACAAAAGATATGCCTGTCTTCTAAAAACCGAGTGCCCTTTTTAATCATATTGCAAACAAAGACTGAAAGAACACTGCTTTCAGGTTGCATTCTTCCTGGATTTCATTAGTAATTCAGGACTTGTCTGCTCTGAAAGTTTACTGTGAGGGGAAAGCTAACAAAGTTGTAGCATTTATGAAAGACTGAGAAGTGAGAATAGGGAACCTTATCAATCTGTTTCATACTTCCATTAATATTTGTAACCGGTAGTTCTTAAAAACGCTACTGAAAGAACAGTTGATAAAATGGGGAGCCCTTATTCCCATAAACTTACCTTAACATTTGAAAAAAACTGAAGCGAGTTTCTCTGTGTAAGACAAGATACACCATTTTTGGTTGTTTTAAAAGGCTTAGCAGAAAAGTCATCAATACCAACGAAAGACTAGTAGATGACAATGTACTTATTGAAAACTCCTTCCACTGGAAGAGTCAAAATGAAGACCGAAGGCATGGGCCTATAATACAGCTCTAGAAAAGTACTCTGATTTAAAAAAAACACACTTTTTTTTATAGTTTTCTAAAGACTTGTCTCCTGTGGTGAACTAATGTTGGAGAACCAATCACTCAAAAACATGGATTTTGAACAAAAGATCAACCAAAAAAAAATCTCAGAAAATGTTGAATCTGCCAAAGCAAAATTATCCCTTATGATTTTGAAAACTGGTAATTCAACAGGAGTTCACTATTGGATCACCATATTTATGTATCAGCTGGAATGAAGAACATTTAAGGAACATAAATCAATCGCTTTCTCTAAGACTTTGGGTTCCGGGTTTAATTTAGTTTAAAAGATTTATGTAGGTGGCTTTATCTGCTTGTAGTTCTCCCCCTGCCCCCTTCTACAAACCACTGAACCAGGATGGAAAGAGCACAGAACTGAAAATGACTTCTGGATCAAATTTACTTCCTTCCTATCCCACATCACACAATTCTTGTCATAATGGATCAAATACCACCTTCGGATTTGATTTCCTTTGCCAATCTTTACATTCTTCAGGTTTTCAGCCTAAAATTGTTCTTCATCAGCTTGACCCCATTTGCTTGAATCCTGAAATTTCTATGTTCCTTACACTTATTTCTTGGGAGCTTGTGGACCATGGGGCAGGAGGATGCAAGGAGGACGCAAGATATACATTCTGCTAAACTAAAGCAGTTTAAATTCCTTCAAATCCTTGTAAAAGTCTCCACATTACCTCAGAACCCCGGTGTATGTTCCTTCCATCTATTTCAAAAATATGCTTCTTGAATATGAATAATCCTTCTGGAACAAAACAGAAATAAACTGTATTCCAGATGAGGCCTTACCAGGAGATTCCCAATGCAACAATCGCGTCAGAGAATCACTAAAGTCACTGCACAAACGCCTCCCATCTAGAGACACATTTCCCTCAGCGACTCAGTCAAGCACTGGCCCGTGGAGTCTCAGTTGGCATACTCTTCCCTGCTGTGCAGAACCCCTCCGTGGATAAGCTCCCTGCAGCTCTTGCTGCACCTTCTAAACAGAAACAATGCAACTGAGGGGGCGGGAAGTGGGGACCCGCCTAAAAAACCCCCCCACACAACCCTCTTCAATATGATCTAGTTACACTCGGTCTCATTTCTTCAAGACCTTCTTGTTTCTTCCAGACACTTGCAATTGCACTTTCCCCAGATTATTAAGTATTTGAAAGGAGAAACACAAGCGTAACTTCTACTCCCCCCAAATTCTGTTTTCTCACACTATTATTTTATCAGTCCTCAAAAAACTACCCACTCTTCACCTACATTAGACAAAATTCTAGAAGTGGCAGGAAAACTAAGGCCTCTACCCACTTTTTAACTTTGTACAAACAGAATGGAGATACGAAATGCTAATTCAGTTTCACTGTACTAAGAAATCATGTTTCCAGCAGCAAATAGGAATTGTCCATTTCTATGACAAATATCCTAAGCTCAAGAAGCCAGATTTTTACAGTGAGTATGGGAGCACTGCTTTATCAAAGTAGAAGCCACACAGACCCTCACATAAGTACCAGATTCTGCAGTGGGCAGACTGCACCTCTTTGTTGGAGAGGAAATACGGAAGCTAGTTGCTAGAACGGTGCACACAGGAACGCTGAATTGGCCCCGAAATGCCTGACTGAGGCTCACGCATAGTTCCACTGTATTTTTTTATCCAAGTAATTTCATCTGTGCACCTGGAGACATCTCATATTCAATCCCTGTGCACAGAGATCCACTTACACAGAATTGCTCAGGTTGGGAAAGCCCTCCAAGACCACTGGGTCCAACTGTTCCCCATCACTGCCAAGGCCACTGCTAACCCAGGTCCCCAGGTGCCACGCCCACATGGCTTTTAAATGCCCCCAGGGACAGGGACTCCATTACTGCCCTGAGTAGCCTGTGGCCAAGGTTTGACAACCCTTTACAGGGAAAAAATTGCTCCTAATATCCAATCTAAGCCTTCCCTGGCACTACAATCATATCAAAGTAAATACCTTCTAGACAGAGTCCCTATTATCCTCTGAACTGTCCTATTTCTTTAAGTCTCCGTTAACTTAAACTTGCTTGTTTGACCATTTTCAGACACTTTATAAATATTACTAATTCTCATTCTAAAGCAATTGTTCATTACTTAACCTCCAAATGCTGAAAAATCTCTGTATACACTGCGTGAAGAACAAAGACAATCCTCCTTTGAGCTTATTCCTGTATCAGTGCAACAGACCACAAAAGCGTAACAATCAACTGGAGGCATTATTTAGTTCAGTTATATTAAAAAACAAATTCAACTTTTAAGTCCTTTTTGCATTTTTCAAGTAAAGCGTGTCTGCAAAACATGCCTCTCTAAAACAGATCAAGCTAAAAAGCAAGAAAGTTCAGAAAGCTGAGCTATGGGGGTTTATTCGCATTGCTGACAATTTTTGCAGCTTGGCAAGGAGAGATTCCGACATTTGGCTACTCAGAAAAAAAGTCACCGCGGAAGAAATAAAAGCTGTATGGACTGTCAAGGCTCCGACAGCACATCATTCACACTTACACCACGAACCTTTACACATCAGGACCTTTCACTGTTATGATGGCTGAAAGCAATGATGTCAGCTATGACATAGTCTACATCATAATTAGGTGTTTTCATCAAGATTCAAGACTTGTGAAAAAATGATCTTTCAGCAAAGCTTGCCCAGAAGTGCTGAAAGGCTTCTGCATTGCATTAATTAGTTTTCATCGACTCCCACATTCTACAGACATGACAGAATTTTTCTCTGACTCAGCACCTACAGGGATCAGCAAGCACACTCAGGACTGAAAAGCATGGCCATTCTATCTAACCTCCCTGTGGGTCACTTCTGTATGTATGAGGAACAAAAATCGTGTCAAGGCTATTCTCTAACAAGTGAGGACATGTTGGTTAACGACTCTATCATGCCAGTAACAAAGTGAAGAAAGGAACATTGTCAGTCATGTAGAAGATTAAAAAAAAGAATTTTTTTTCTCCTAGCAAAGTACCATTTCAGCCTTTAACATCCATTCCGAGCTAAAGAACAAGAGAAAGTCTGCGAATTAGTGCACCGGCAGGAGCTGACCCTCGTTCTGAAGACTGACCGCTACCTTGAGACCGCGTATTTGCTCTGCAAGGTTGGAAGCTCTTGCAAACCAGAGGGGAGCAGCAAGACACGGCTTCAGCATTGACACAGCTAGCTGCTTCAGTCTGCCTGAAAGACACAGTAACTGTTTCGCACAGTGCCCCAGTCACAGACAAAGCCTCGCTGCACTGTACATTCAGAGACTCCTAGACAGTATTATAAAATCGCACAGAAACAAACATAGCTCAGGACAAGACAGAGAAAGTAGGAACGAAAAAATCAAAGGAAGAAAAAACCAAAGTTATTAGAAAGTTTTAAAAAAAACCCTTTTGAAACTAGTAGTTTAAGTTATTTCAAACAAAAATGCAATGCAACTGTGAAGTCTCACAGGAATTGAGACTATTAGGATGAAGATGACGATGAAGAGTACAAAAAACTTTGAATTCTTTGATATTTTGGAAATTCTCACCAGTGATACAGGTACCTTTATTAAACATGTGTTTATAGTCACACAGGCAGTTGAGACATACCGAAAACATGAGTAAGCCACTTCTATTAAGTCTCCCAGCACTGAAGTCTGGTAATAAATGGTTAGAAACGGCGTGAAACATAGGTTTGATTCACAATTAGATTATTTCATGTACACAAGTTAATATAAGAGTCCTACTCTGGAAACTGTAACAAGAAGATAACTCTTTCTATGTAAAGATATTATTTCCAGGTCCTTAAAAAACAGTTTGATCTCCAAAACTTTGAGACACTCTGATGTGACAAACAATAAACATCTTGTATCTTCTCCAATAAAAGCAATTACCAGCTGCAAGCTAAAGCATTTCAACCAAAAGAAACTGGAAATTAATTGGTTACCAAGCACAGCTACATCCTTTAAACATCCTTTGTATCCGATCTTATGTCTGTATACTTCGACATCGGTCGCAGAAACATGGCCGTGCCTGCCTACAAAACCAATTAATTCAACTCGTAAAAATAAATTTTCAAAAATGCATGTGTATATATACGTCTGCATATACAGGGACACCTTCCACTATCCCAAGTTGGTGCGAGCCCTGTCCAACCTGGCCTGGGACACGTCCAGGGACAAGGCAGCCACAGCTTCGCTGGGCAAACAGTGCCAGGGCCTCAGCATCCTCACAGGGAAGAATTCCTTCCCAGTATCTGGTCTAAACCTGCCCTACCAATTACGTGGCGTTTAGAGCCCAAGGTCCATGAGAGAAAAATACCCCCCATATTGTGTGACACTGAAGAGTTAATTTAAACCTTAAGCAGAAGCAGCATCTTTGGGGCAGAAACACAGGTACTATTTAAAGTTACTTGTAATTATTCTCTTGATTGACTATATATACACAAAGATTTTTTCGAAGTAAGTACACAAGAAACCACATAACCTGAAGCAGGTATGACCTAATGTCCTTTTCTTTCATAAAGCAGAACTCACAATTAAAATCTGAAAAAAAAATAATCCTAAGTAATGTATTGGAAGGCTTATTAGGCAGAGAACTCCTGGAAAGCCAAGAACAAATCCATTTCCAGAAAACGTAACGTAGATAATGCCAGGATGAAACCATTAACTACATATCATTACTTTTATTTTAGAAGTGCATCAGACAAAAAAATGAACAGATTTAACAAATAAGAGCATTTTAGCAAGAGAGACAGCTTTTACCCGTAAACACACGTTAAGGAAAAACAAAAATTACTGCAATTCTAATTCGCTCCTACCCAAGATAGCAGTACCCTTCTTATGCACATATGTGACACTTTCAGGCACTGGAATATTCTCACAGGGACCTACAGTTTCCATCTATCCATAAACCAAGTCACCATAATACAATATTCAAACACACACACCACTCCCTCTCGGCAGGGCAAACCCCTACAATTTTAGGCTCTCGCTCTTTCTTCCAAGACAACAATCCTGCATTGGCAGCTGTCATACAAAACAATCAGAGTAACACTTGTTTCACATAGTCCTTAGACAGTAATACCACATTCCCTCTTCTGCACTTCCCAATGCATACTCTACCATTCTGCTCTTGAGAACCAGAGTCTGATTTCATGCTCTGACAGAAGAGGCACATATTCAAATCTGACTGGCGTAGCCTTGCACTGAAAGATGCCAATAACAAATATCTAGTAATATAACTAGCACAATACATAAGGAAAATAGATCAGGATTCAAATAAGCTGGGATAATCAAGTACCTCATATCGCATTCAATTATTGTATCTTCATTTTACAGTGTTTAGTAAAATATTTAATTTACATTAAAAATCTTGTAGTCATCTTTATCAGTTTACAGAACCACTACATTTAGATCAGAACACTTCTCTTACTAATCACAATAAAAATTACAAGCTAATGAATCACACAGCATGTTTTCTAGTTACATGTCTAGTAGTAGGCAGCATTACTTTTCAAAACAACCACTAAAAATGAAAAAGTGTGTGGGGGTGGTTATTACAAACAGGGGTTTGTTGGGGGTTTTCTGGTTTTTTTTTTAACATTCATTAAATTTAAGTTTACTGCCTTACAAAAAATGACTCTGCAGTATCCCCAAGGGCGAAGACTTTGCAGCCTCTCAGAACAACCCATCTCAGTGCGCAGCCAACCCCACAAAGAAAGAGTTTCCTGATGTTTGGGGGGAACCTCACAGAACGGGTCAGTTTGAAAGGGACAGCAGCGGGTCATGCAGTCCTGCCTCCCTGCTCAAGCAGGGTCATCCCAGAGCACACGGCACGGAACCTCCTGTGTTTCAGTCTGTGCCCATCTTTACTCTGACCCACTGGAAAAAGCCTGGTTCTGTCCTTCTTGCACCTTTCAGACAGGTATTTATGAACACTGATGCTATTCCCCTGAACCTTTTCTCTGGGCTGAGGAGTTTGAGCTCTCTCAGCCTTTCCTTGCAGGTAAGATGCTCCAGTCCCTTAAACTCCTTAATCAGATGCACTTCACTAGTCCCATGTTGAGGAGCTCAGAACTACACACACAACTCTACAAATCTCACCTCTGTCCTTCGGCATTTATTTAGCCGCATTTTAACAGTGAAATGCCATAAAGAATTATGGTATCAACTTATGAACTGCAGTAATTCTTCTGGCAAAAAGATTTATGGTAACAACTAGTTCAAAGAACTCGCATACCAGTTCAACCGTACGAATGAACAAAAAACATCGAGACAGTGTTGTGCCACCAAAGCAACAGACTACAAGGCATCACTGGAAGTTGCAAGTGTAAAGCAAGCTAGCAATCTTACCTAGTTTAAAATGAAATTGATAATTAGGTGTGAGTGATGGGCTCTGCTGTCAGGATTCTCCACTCCTATTCCCTCAGTCTTGCTGAAGCACTGGTGTGAATCTTGGCCACATATGCAAGGGGGGGAAAAAATAACCCTGTGAATTATACTCAGAAAATATAGTCTAAAAATAAGGAATTACTGGTAGTCATATTTTTTTATTTCAAACCATTCACATGTATTACATCCATTATACTAGCATCATTCTAATACAAAAGCAATGTACTAGACATCCTACCAGGTTTCTGCAAGATGGGAAGCTAACAGCAGCATGGATTACAGCAAGCCTGCAGACACTATAATGGGTACCTATTTGAAAATCCAAAACTTGTGTTTCAGACCATTTTTCTTCTGCTTCCCTACTCTTTCTGGGCAAAAATAAGCTTGCAAGTATTTTCTCCTGCTCTGTGAGCTTTCAAGTTCAGGATAAGAACACAGTTTTGACAGGATAACTTAGGAATCCGTAAAAGGAAGCTGACTGTCTACTGATTAAAAGAGAAAATACTGTAAAAAACCAGCCTTAAACCTGAGTGGAAAGGACCACTACAGGGTATGACACGACAAGAGGTCACAAGCTAGCACGGCTGAATTAATGAAGTGTTTCCTAATAGAATATCCCTGACTTTTCAGCTCCTAAAAGCTGGAGCTTGAGCTCAAAAATGAAACCTCCACCACTGCTTAGCACTAATTTAACTCTGCTAGTAATGGAATTCAAAGTACATCTAAGAAGAACATCAAGAGAAATGCTATGCATCTTTTAAATATTGCCCTAAGTATCAACCAGTATCTGAGTTTCTCAGACAAGAAACATTGAATCAGATTAGTAAAAATCTACCACAGAACTCTTTTGCTTTTAACAAACCACATTTATTTAGAAGAAAAGCTGGTCAAGATATGAGTTTGATCTAAAACTCACTTTTGGTTTGATATCTACAGACTGCTGATCATTTGACCTCTGACTCTTTATGGCTCATTAAAAAAAAAACAAACCACCAAAAAAACAAACAAAAAAAAAAAACCCAAACACAAACAAAAAAACCACAGAACAGGAAAGCAAGCAACAGGCAAGTTGAAAATTAATCATCCTGAGGCCATACACTTTTAAAAATGCAACTTCTGATTATTTCATTGATTTTTATATGTAAAATAGTCTGTCTACAAGAAAAAAAGACAATAAAAAAAGAACTTAAATGTCCTGCTTAAGAAACTAAGCTCCTCTTCAAGTCCTGTAGAAATTGTAGTCTTACACTTTTACTGTTCCAAAGTAGTGTAATTTATACTGATCTAATGGCACCTGACTTCTGTTCAATGAGTGAAAACATACTGAAACCTGTTTATCAGCAATTCTATGACAACTTATTTTCTAGCATCCACAGAAGGTAATTACTGCTACATGCATGGACCAGTATGATTTCTACTACAACAAAAGTAGCTATCTATGCAGGCTCTTTAATAACTGGCAAACAAGTCTGCCTCTTGTTAGTCTAGTTTACAATTTACAGGATGGCAGTGAATCTTCTTTATCACTGAAATCCAGTCCACAATATATGGCAGGGGGCTGGGGGTAGAGGAGGGCAGACAGACACCTCGCTTGCCTCACACAGATAGCTATGACTATCTTTTAAAACCTTGTATTTTTCACTTACATTCGACTATATAAAATAGCACAGCCTGCTTTTATTAATGAAACAGCAATCAGCTGTCTGTAAGCCATCCCTGTGACAAATGCACACAATCCATTTCACAGGGCACCGGTAAGAACACAGACTTCGGTTCCGAGAACACCTTCAACTAAAATGAAAGCTCTGGAAAACTGCGTATTACTCTGTGCATGCATTCCATAAATGCAAATGTTTGTTCGCTCATATAACACTGGACTGGAAAGATAACAAGTCTAGTGAACACAAGACTTGTGCTAGACTATCTGTGTGCCCTCAATAAGAAATAATGCGCGCATGGGAATGATTCTAAGGTATTTTCACCAAGAGAAATTACTGGATTACTTACTGCTTGCAGTTACAGACGTAAACATCATTCTAGTCATTTTACTTTTAAAAGTCGGCAACATTTTTTCACTGAAGTCATATTGAATTTAATCTGAGAACAAAATTTTGATCCAAAAAAAGTAAGATTTAGTATCCACTATCCGTATTCTACTGTGCGCAAAACCCATGCGCATGCTACCATGCAAAAGCTTTTTACTCCAGGTCTCCTGATGTGCTACTTCTGAGGTGGCTGAAAAAATTCTCCTGTGAGCAGCGTACCTGTGATGGTTCTTTGCATTCTCCTATCGCCATAAAGCAGACCGCATGAGGAAATGCAGGTCCACTTCAACAGTCCACTTTGCAAGGACAGTGCTGACAGCATATACACTTGTTGGCACACACTGAGGAATCAGAGAACTGCTTGGGGCATTGGTGAAGCAATACTAATACTGGCCTACCACTTCCTCAGCTGGCAGGTCTGATCTGTGCATCTTCTTCAATACAGCGATTAGTTTCCAGAAAACTGTAGAACTTTACTGCTGAAAGTCTAGCCTACTTTAAGTTATGGCTGAGAAAAAATGACAAACAAAAGTTATGGCATGGAATGGACAGGCATATGGTCAAACAGGTGAGCACAAGGCACGGTCATAAAATTTTACATGTTGACAACAGGTACTTCAAGGGAAAGAGGCACATGAAGCAAAAGTAGTAACTCAGCTTTACAAAGAGATCCCACTTACATGCATTTCAAATGTCTCCTAGAACATATAACACAGATCCCTCCTTAAGACGATTGCTTATCTATTTATTTTAAACAAATTGCAAGGTATAAAAATTACCACAGTTATAAAAATTAAGCATTTAGGGGCCTAGACATCTTTTAAAAGTGATTGTCCGTGCTTGTTTTAACATTAAGTCTTTATACTATTCACAGATCTCTCAGAACTCGTAATTCATTTCCATGACCGCAAAAAAAGACTGCAGGCTACATTTGAACACTGCTCTGTATAAACCACTTACATCAACACAATAAACTTTGCAATATGCTGTATATCTATAACATCTTGACTGCTAACACTGAAAATTTACTGGCATCTGCAAGAGTCAAAAGATTATAAATTTACCTCAATGATCATCAGAAACAGGCTGACATAGAAAAACATCTCCCAAAAAACAGGCAAGTATTTCAAGCTGCTCTGTATCTTTCTCACATATAAATAAAAGGAAAATGACATAGCATAATCTGTTCCTTTCAGTTCCTAATACCAGGCGAAAAAGGGCACTTCACAACTGACTGCACTTACTGGTGCACTTCACATTAGTTTTAACCTAAAGTAAGTGAGAGCGAGTTCTTTCCTTCCCCGCACGCCCTTTGACTGTTTCTTTGTACAGAGAACATGCTACTCTTTACAAATCATAAAAAACCAGTTCAAAACTAACCCGCTGGATAAGGCTCAGCCATGGATTCAGTACTTCCCACTCTGATTCAAAAATACATTTGGTTTCATGAGGACAACTTGCTATACCCTCTAAGCCTTGAAGGGGGAAAATCAGGCCTGAAAAGCACTTCTAGAAAAGAAAAGAGAACTGCAGAAAAATACAGTGCTAATACCACAGTTAAAGGCCAAACAATAAAGGACCCTTACTAAGCTGTTATCATTTTAGCAATATATTCTTTCCATATGCATTTTTCTCTTTTCTGAAATATAATGCTCTGAACACTTTCACATGCATTAGGTGGCGAGTATATAACTATATAAACCCTTTAGATATTTTTTATTTGGCAAGTTGTTAGCAAGGTAAAATAAACAAAAAAGACATGAAAAACACCAAACAGAAGGACTTCAGTATGTCATCAAAATGGGGGATACCTGCTTTGTGTTCAAATACACACCCATTCTAAAACCCTATCCTCCAAATCCTTCTCCGTTACATTTCTGGTATGACTAAATCCAAGCGCACTGTCTACTAGGCTGCCAGAAAAGTAATAATTATTGGAATGTCTTGCTCTGATTCTTTTCAGTAATCCACAGTATTTCACTCCCTTTAGTCAAGACTTGGGATCTCAACTGTCTTCCCATTTCTTTGGGACAGTCGCTCTTTACCATGGTCTCGGCTGACAACGCAGCGAAAAAAATTTAATCACTGTCTGCTGTTAACCAAGTGTCAGCGATCACTAAGAGGAGGGTGGATGTGTAATCACCTAAAATCAGAATATCCTGTGTTGGAGGAGACCCACAAGGATCAGTAAATTCAAGCCCTGGCCCCGCCCAGGATACCCCAACAATCCCACCCGGTCCCTGAGAGCACTGTCCAAACACTCCTGGAGCTCTGGCAGCCTTGGGGCCGTGACCATTCCCTGCGGAGCCTGTCCAGCGCCCACCAACCCTCTGAGGACAGAACCTTTTCCTGATATCCAGCCTAAACCCACCCCTGACACAGCTACAGCCATTCCCTCAGGTCCTGTCATTGATCACAGACAGCAGAAACCAGAGCTACCCCTTCACTTCCCCTGCTGAGGAAGCTGTAGACCCCAGTGCAGTCTGACCCCAGTCTCCTTTTCTCCAGACAGAACAAACCAAGAGACCTCAGGCATTCTTCAGATGGCTTCCCCTCCAGACTCTTAACAATTCACTTCTTTAGACTCCTCTGTAAGGTAATTTCACTGTAAGAGCCAAAATGGGAGCGTCTATTGCTTCTAACATTAGACTTGGTAACTAAGAGCACCCCAAAAACCCAAATAGGAAATCTCCTTGCTGCTTTGAAAACTCCTGCAATCGTGCTACGAAGAAATTGTGTCTGGCATTACAACTGTTGTAGAGGTTGGGTCCCCCCAGGGACCTATTGAGCACTCTTCCACCTCACTTCTCTCCTGAACCACACAGTTGTAGCCTGAGTTGTCTCTGATCTAGCTCTTTCTTCAACATTGAAATGAAGCAGTGAAGTGCTATGGGTAACTCCAAGGAAGATAAATGTCAGAAATGCAATGGAAAAATACTGGCTTGCATTTCTCACAGTTTATCCATTTTTTTCAATTGCTGTAACTACTCAGACAAGACCAAAGCTGTAAGGAGCGATAACATCTTTTATTAAATCAACTGATACAGCTTGAAAAACTAGACTTTTTCAGACACGTATGTTTGATATTTTTATCCCACCTGAAGGTTTTGTAAGAAACCTCCCTTAATGGCTTCCCATTTTCCTGGACCCATACATACGAAGTAAGAATTTATTCACAACTTTCTTCAGCAATACTTTCTATTTACATGCCAGGTTATAAATTAGTAACAAGTTAATAATTTACAACATACGGGATCAAAAGATGTATGGAGAGCAGGAATTTTGGGCTCTCTTTTACTCCCACAAGAACCAATGATGTTCGTTTTCGGAAAACTGACTTTTATTGTTGAAAATATATTACTCCTTATAAAAGTTCTAGTCACTAGGGCGAACAAAAATACAGAAAAGTTATCACACTTTTCTGTATATGCTTGATTTCTAACTGAAAAGCAAAACTGAATGCAGGGAGATAAACTTTACATCACGGCTTATGTATACTAGTAACTAATATTTCTAAGTAGGTACTTTTCACATTATAATGATAGATAAGCATACCTTTACAAAAGTACAGTCATTCCTAATACATCCATTATTTTCTCCATGGGATACTCAACAGGACTACTTACTTGTATTTTACTACACCTTCACTTTGTGTAATGCAATCACATTTTATACTTCTTGGCTTTCCCCCTAAAGCACTGGGTATACAATGCATGAAAAAGAAAATCCGCAGCTACAGTGTTAGCAAGGTAACATTGGGTAAATCTAACAAGGTGTTCTTATTCAGAACAACAAATGTTACAAAAGGACTACAAAGCTTGGCTGATGTCAGTTTTTTAATCTTTACTTAACAAGATTTCATGTTTAAGATGTATGTCACTGCTCACTCTTACACCTTGTTTCTTCAAAGCTCAGAGTTTAACATTTTATTCAGCATTTAGTTAAAAATAAATATTTAATACTGAGGTTGTTCTATGATGCGAGCACAGCTACAATGAAGTCCCTCTGTGACTGCAGTAACCAGATTTCAAATGCAGGTAGATCAATAAAAAACAAAAGCTCAAGCACAGTCTCCATGTGTGAGAAGAATGGTTTATAATAGCTTGAAAATGACTATGCACTTGCTGTAACCAGCTGTTCTTAAATAATGAACATGCAACTCATTCATGTTAAAGCCAAATCCCAGCACCGTTTAACAAGGAAATCCTAGTAGTTTTTGGTTTGTTCCACGTTAGTTCTGTTAAGGCCACATACAAACAGCAGCAACTTTGGAACAAACAGGACCAAACTATTTGCATTTCATTACAATGTCCATTAGCACAGCAAGGGTTGTCAGTTTTGAGAACTCACCTACAACAGCGCAGGCAATACAACAATGATCTCCAAGTCAAAAAAAAAAACCCGAAACCCCTCCACAGCAGACACACAAGCCCCTCTGCCAAGCTTCTGCTTCAGCCAATCAGCCTGTCTGCCCTGACCTGCTTGAAGGCTTGCATCAAGCTTCAAACACTTAAAAACATCCATCATAAAAACAAAGACAGGACACTGAATTATACAGTATTAACCTCCAGGGTTTGCATACAAAGACATAAGATTTATTTATGTCCTAGCACGTTAAGAGCTTCAGCACACTGTTCTTTACACCAAACTAGCTGCCAATTTGATGAACCTCTTTGCCCTCAGCAGTACAGTGCCTTTGATTAATGAGTGCATGCTTGTGGAAAAGTGCAAGAACAAAAAATGGGGCAAAATCCACACAATTATGTCCCCGTGCACCGACGGACCACTGCAATAATTTCTGTCCAACTGGCTTCCTGTTGTAGAACGACTGAGGGCTGAGGAGGGGGTTGTGGGACTATTTTGTTCATTATACTTGGATATTACATAATACTCTTCTAAAATAGGCATCTGGTAAAATGCACTGAATTGTTTACTAAAGAATCTTTCAGCATTAGAAAAGCATTAGCTCATTAACACAAATCGATTAAGAAACAGGGTCACAATCCAAAAACATTATCTATATCCTCAATGAAGAAAAAAACACTCTCTAGAAGATTTCAAGGTTTTAGCTCCTAATCTGACAGACTCATGACTGAGGTTCAAGTTCAAGAACAGCTAGGCAGATTATTTTGTGCCTGTAAATTACTGTATTAAATAGTCAAAAGAAAATCTACCTTACACTTCCTGTAATTTACAGGAATAGGCATACACTGGTAGGGTTGATCGCTACTCAAAAAATGAAAATTCTTCATTATCCTTTCCAACAATTCCAGAGCAGAATTCCCTAAGTTCTGTGTGAGGCTCCAAAAAGACAACAGCATTATCAGAGTCGCCGTATTATTTTTAGGTCTACCTTCCTTCCCAAGGATTTATACTGTAAACATTACCACTGACAAGTACTTAAATTTAGCAGTCCCATTAATTACTAATGTAGAGTCCACCAGGTAGAACAATTTTTCAGGTAGTTTTTCTTTACATTTTTAGTAGTTTGAATTTTAAGGTTTTGGATGATTCCTCCCTCAGCAGCTAGAAAAATCTCTGCAATCTCTTTTTGCAAAGTACCAAGGCTTAACCCATTCAGCTCTTTACAATGCCTGACCTACATCAAGTGAAAAGAGTCTTATGTCCTTTACACACAAAAAACAAGACATTCAGGAGGCCCTGAAGGGCATGAGGAGGAAGGTACAGGGAGAGAATTCACATCAAAGGCCACAGGCATCATACAGACACTGACAAGCCCAGCACATCTTTTCCTAAGTCCCTACCTTCAGAGACTATGTTTGAAAGACCATCTGTCACTAAGCAAGGTTTTAAAATGTATACTTGTTTTGATATTGCTCATTTTTCCGATGATCTGAAAGATATTCTACAAAAAGAGAAGGAACTGGTATCAGGAATTGTGTCAAATGCATAGATTAATTCTGTTAAACTAAGCTGAAAAAACCCTTGTATCTTTTGTTCCTTGTTGCTACATTAAAAAAAATTGAAACAAGCGCTAAGACTTCCTCACAATCCAAGAGTTTGTTTCACCTAGCGTCTCATGAAATGCTAACACCACAATAAAACAAATCACAATTTCTCCTCCCCCAAAAAGAATTACTTACAAAAACATTACTACTTTTACTTTTATTATTTATTTCCATTTAAATCTCAAAGGAATTTCTGTATTGGACTTTAACAAAGTATATTCGTTCTTCTCTTTTTAAGGAATGGCTCAAGACCATGGTAGTTTAAGAGAGTAAATTCAGGACAGTAAAGAGCTTAAACACTAAAGAACTTGGACAAGAACTTAACACAGCTAACAGGTGAAACTGTGTGCTAACTGGATTTTATGTTCTACATACTTCTTTTCCACTTAAGACTGTATGATTATGACACAAAATAATGGCAAAATACTGCATCTTACCTGGCCCTTCTGCAGAGGCTGAACGAATACATGGCCCCAGTTTTGTTTAATGACTACGTGCTGCATTCTGCTTACCTACCCGCAGCAATTACTCGACAGACTAACAAACCACGCATTTCCGTTTTCAAGGGAACTACCCAGCACACCACAAATTAAAGACAGTGAAGACAGCTTTTTTTCATCCTCTACCACCAACTACTTGTGATGTTGGTAAAAGACTAAACTCTTCCAGAGTCCTTATCTCTGTAACAGTGAAACTAATATTGCCTCGCCTTCATAAAGTCCTAAGAAAGACAAACTAAAAAATTAATGAGAACCTACTGTTTTCCTCACACAAATCTTCTGGAGATTCCTTGTTGGTTTGTCTGTTGTTATGTACAGTAAAAATATTGTAGTATAACCAAAAAAATCTTTAAAAGCATAGATGTCAGTTTAAAAAAGTTTAAAATGTTTCATTTCCTTCTGTGATGCAGTGGGGAAAATCATCTGTACCAAGATTTCAAATACTGCACTATGTTCTCCAATGCAAACTTCCCATTTCTATAAAATACGTTAGCCAACACATACTTATTACATTTTGTCTACATTCAGAATGTTGTAAACTATCAAACTATCACAAAAATCACTGTGAACCTTGAAAACTGTTTCAGTGTTCCTTGTGGGGGCAATTAACAATCACAAGCTAGTTTATAATGTAGTATAATTCACTGAATATACTGTAGTAAAACTAGATTATTAACTCAGAAGTTGAACCACACTTGGGAAAAAACTGGTAGACTATGGGAATCTTCCCTGGGCTAAATTATTTAAGTGACAAACACCCTAAGTATCACTCTTAGTACTCTATTAGAATAGACCGATTATTTAAAAAAACTTTATAAAAAATTTCACCATTATTTACACTATTAAGTTCTATTTAAAGATACCTACACATTAGAGTCTGGGAGACAGATCACAGAGAAGGGATTTGAACGCAGAGTGTTCATACAGTGAAACCTTTAATGTGCCAGAGGGAGAGGGGGAAGGGCGGGCGTAGGAAACTACATTGTTGGTTATACCTCCCAACAGCCAAGATCTCCTATTCTCAAATATGCCATTATAAGAAAATTATAGAACTAACAGCAGTGAGACATTCCTTCCCCTCATTCTGGGATATGAGACCGGGTGCACAAGTTTCATTTTATTTGCAACTCTGAAATTTCACGTCCTGCACAGAAACAGAAAAGTAGCAACAGAGACCTTAACAATTGCAGTTCAGGCTGGGAGGGACTGTTCCATTTGAATTCAATGACACCACTAATGGCTTCTTAGCAGTTTCATGAAATCAACCAGCTGTCAAATCGATGCATCAGAAGGAACAGCTATGCACTCCCATATGAAAAAGCAACACATCAGGATGTTTTGCAAAACATCTGCTCCTTTACAACGCAGTTCTACAATAAACGTGCAAACAAAGAAAACATGAAAAGGGGCAACAGGACCTACAAGGAAAGGCTTCCACTACCTTCTTATTTGCATTTTAAGTGTCTCTCCAAAAAAGACAAAAAAAGCCAGTCTTGAAGAACTTTCTTCTTAACAGAAAGTCAATATAAAGATTAAACAAATATACTAAAGCGGTCAACTAATGCTCTTTCCCTCCAGGATATAAAGATATTGCTAGTTCATCCTTTGAAAATGCAAAACATTTTACTACATGTGCAAGACAATCAAGTATTTTTCACCAAAAGGTACAAAGTATGTATTTAGGTTTTCTGTCTCTCACACTTCTCAAAAAATTTTACAATGGCATTGACAACCCACAAGAATCTTTAAAACAATTACCTTTTTGTGCGAACACAGACCTATAAGGAACCCAGCACAGGGGAATTTAGTTAAAGAAAATAATTTTGATGAGAAATACCTGTATATCATGGTTTAGGAATGGTATTCTCCAAATCAGTGCTCCACTGAAACCATGTGCTGCCCATTCACTCCCTGTCCTTCTTCATGATGGAGAGGAGAATTGGAGGCACAAAAGGTAAAGGTCATGGGCTGAGATAAGAACAATTTACTGGAAACAGCAATGAGATAAGAAAACGAACAGTAATAGCAACAATACCAGTGACAGAGGGAAACAACAATGCCCTAGGGTCACTTGGAAGAGAGAACCTAGGGTATTGTTGGTGGTATTGTTGTTTCCATGTCCCCAAAAGGAATAGAGTGCCTTGCCTGCCTTTCCCACCCCTAACTAACAGAGGTAAGGTGGTCAGAACTACTGGGTCCTAGGTCCCAGCCCCTCCTGGCTATTGCAAAGATGAACCCTGTCAGGGCTGGAACTTGAACACGGCATCACAATTCCAGTTTATTTTGAATACACAATAGTCCCAAAACCTTGCACAGTGCCATCCAGAACACACTTTGGATCAGGAATGAAAAGGAAACAATATCTGATCCTCTGAAGAAATATTTTTTACTTTTCAGAGAGTGCTGTTTATGAACAACTTCATCACAACCTGATATGAATGCTCCCTGTGCTTACAGGAATTGGTACGACCTATCATTAAACCAGCATCACTTGCTGGAAGCGAACATAGAATTTCTTGAACACTGAAGATTCCTCAACAATTCCTAGTGCTTTCTCTACATAAACTTTACAAGAATCACCTTGGCTACCATTTTCTTAACATTATGCAGCTTACTGATTTTGCAGCATTTTGACAAAAACATGCATGTAGTTTATTATGAGATATCAAAGCTATACTGCCATTTTCGGAAACTACTCATCCTCTGTTGCTCACAATTTATAACCTATCCAATCTTCTAGACCTTAATCACATTTATAATTTAGAATCGCCTGCTGTACACGCTTTCAACTGTTTTCATGTTTTCACTTTCCTTCAGATGGGAAATAGCAAATCCAACCACAATTTCTGATGCATTTAGGAAAGAAAAATAAAAGTAAGCATCTGACATTTGTTCTAACATAACCTTAAGGCTGCTTTAAGTACAGTATTCAATACTGACTTGGACAGAAAGAAAGTCTTGATGGACAAACAGCTATCCCTACTACTTCCTATGTTAACTGTTGTCAGTATTTTTCCCAGTCCCGAAGACAAAGAAAATGTGAATTAAACGCAAGTAGTTCTATGTTCCCCATAGTGTGACTTTAAATATGCAGCAAGTCAAATAAGCTTGGAAAGAAGAATAGAAAAACAAAACTTTACCTACAACAATTATTCCCTACCAATTACATGTTCCATTAAGTCATGTGACCAGAAAAACTTTCATGAGATTTTAAAAAAAAAATCAATTGAGAACCAAATTAACAGAACAGTACCGTTTATTGTTTTCCCTTTCACAATAGCTGATGCAAAACTTGTAATCAGAGGAAAAGAGATTTGGTTTTGGATTTTGGGTAAGGAGTTGTTGTAGGCTGGTTATTTCAATGAGTTTAGCACAGTTACTACGTTTAGCCACACATTATTTAGCACCTGGAACGTAACCCAAACTACATGTAATATTTATATGTACTTTCCAGACGGAACCTTTTAATAATATACCTTAGTAAGTTTGTTGCTTCCAAACATACCTCCAGGTCTGTCTCTTAAAAATGGAGGTCTGTATTGCCATGTTCCTCACGCCAAGAAGACACTTTATTTCTCAGCAAAGATCCTGTACCAAGTATCTCACGTGAACTTCACATCAGATTAATACTTGCCATAAACAAAACCAATGCAGATCTCCAGATAATTTGTTATTTAACACAGTAACTTCAGAACGATTTTCAAAATAATCTGAGAGTTCAGCATTGCACAATAAATACTAAGGCCGGGGCAGTAAAAAAAAAGGGGGGGGGAGGGGGGGGTGCGCACGATTGTTTTCCTGATATGAAACCAGACACCAGATAAAGAAGCATATTCACAGTGTCCCCTGTACGTGCACGCTCAACTAGGAATCTTTCTCTTCAAAGTGCAGTTTACAGCACGTTAGAGCAGGAATTCCAGGGGAAAGCACAGAGTCTTGGAGAAAAATCCCCTTAAACTTTACATGACGTCACTATCTGTCCCTGTAACATTCCCTAAACTTTGATGCTTATCCAGAAGCGCTTTCAGGTTTTCTACTCATTCCCTTCTAAAAGAGACGGTCAGACCTAGGAATAAAAATTTGCCCAAGATGGCGAAAGGCTTGTTGTTTAGAGGGCAGAAAAATGGAGGATATTGTAATATACACAAAGGGATAAATTTCAACAACTCGGCCCAGCACCGCAGCTGCTTGTTTCTCTTTACAAGGACAGGACACGCACAAAGCCGCGGACAGAGGGGCCCGCAGCGAGCCGGGTGTGCGGAGCGGAGCGGCGCCCGCTCCCGGCCCGCGCCGCGCCCCGCGGAAGGGAGGGAGGAGGCAGGAGGGAGGGAGCGCCGACTCACCGCGCGGGAGCGGGGGCTGCGCGGGGCCGGCCCGCCGAGGGGCAGCGCGACCCGGAGCCGCTGCCCGCGGCCGCTCCGCGCCGCCCCGCCTCGCGCACGCCCTGACAGCCCCGACCGAGGGGAGCGGGGCAGCGCCCGCCGCGAGAGGGGAGCGGGGCGGGAGGGCCGCCGGGAGCGGAGCGTTCCGCACAGCGCCACACAAAAGAGCCGCCCGGCGGCCGCCGGCAGCCTCCGCGCCGCCCCGGAGGCTGCGGGTGTCCGTCGGCGGAGACGTGACCGGCGCCGCCCGGCCGAGACGCGGGCGTGCGGCCACGAGCAAAGTTTAAAATCGCTCGGAACGCGGCCGTCCCGTCTGCAGACAGACACCCCGGCCCGGGCTCTTCCGCGGGACTCACCTCCACGCAGCCACTCCGCCTCCCGGCCGCAGCCCTGCCCGGGCAGGGCCCCGCAGCGGGACTCGCGCTCGGCCCACACAACAAAGGGGCGATACGCACCGGCGGGGACGCGGCGGGCGAGGCGGGCGCTACCCGGGTTCGGGAGCCCCGGCGCGGCAGAACGCCGTCACACCCCGGCCGCTCACCTGGGAGAAGCTCCGCCGCTCGGTGCGCGGGGTGCGCGGCTCCCGCTCTCCCGCTCCGTCCCCTCCGCGGTGCGGGCGGCGCGCGCCGGGCCGGCCCTTCCCGGCGCTCCCCGGAGCCGGGCGGGGGCGCGCGCGGGCGGCGGCGCGCGCGGCGGCCGCCCCCAGCCGGCGGGACCCTGGAGGGGGTCGCGGACCCCGCGCCCCCGGTGACGTCACCGCCGGCGCTCCCCGCGGGGCGGGCGGCGGGGCCGCGCCGGGCGCGCGCGGCGGGAGCGCGCGAGTCTCGCCGCGGGACCCGCGCCCGCCCCGGGCTGGGAAAAGTTGTGAGCTGCCCGCGGTCTTCAGCAGCGACAGAAAGTTCCAGGCCGCCTCCTGGGGTCAGTCTTTAATGAAGACTTGATCGGTCGGCGGAGAAACAAAGCTGCCCACCTTAAGAACCTACAGATTAGGTTCAGGTTAAAAAAATAAATAAAGCAACAATAGAATCTGTGGTGTAAACAACTGCCGTCTACAAAAAAAAAAAAAAAAAGCGATCCACTTCTAAAAGGGGAGACATTTTAAAGAAGCAACGTTCGACTTTTAAGTTCTTCAAGTACTCGATAAATTCAAGTAAAGCAGGCAACAAGGGTGGCGGAATTAAATTAAAATGAAGGGGAAGTATTAACACTCACCAGGTACTGACACAAGAATTAAAATTTAAAAATACATCTTTTAAATACAAATCTTCTCGTCTTGCCTGAAACAACCCACAGAGGTTATTTGCAGAAAATTAAAAGCTGTGCTTCCCTACACCAGCCCTTCACACTACACACATGGTATCCTCCTTTTTTTTCCCTCTTCTTTCCTTGGCATAGTCTCAAACTCAAGCAGGGTTAAAGTACACTGCAAGAGCCCAAGGACTTCTCCCTACAAACCATAACACCATAAAGTTAACCCACAGTGCAATGAAAGCTTAGTGATTTCAGTATGAGTTGGTAAAAACTTATTAAATACTAAAACACTAAATACTTATTAAATACTAAATACTTATTAAACCTTATTAAAGCATACAAGCATTCTAAGAATCAACAATATTTCTAAATAAAGTCGATCTATGCATAAAGAAATATGCACATGTAGAAAGATGCCATTGTCTTCTGTTTCCTCTTCAGCCACTGGCTTCGATTTTAATTGTGCTGGAGGATCTTCATTAGTATTAACACATGGGGAGATTTCACAAAGCTGCTTCATTAGGAAAAAAAAAAAAAAAAGCCTGGCAGACTAGCTCTTTTTGCATGCAACGAGAATGTCAGCCTTACCTCGGTCATTTGTAACATAATAAGTGCAAGCACAATGATTGCAGTGCAGGAGCATTGGGGGAAGGGCAAAAACACTGCCTAATACGGATATGAGAAAAGAAAGCTTCTCATTACACAGTAAAATTTATGCTAAAAATTAGTGAAGATGATGTCTCGTGAGACTCATGCTAAATACATTAATGTACTGATATGTTTTTAAGTATTATTTTTGTACCAGGCTATTTCATTCCAAGGATTCACATCCAGCAGCAAAGGTTTCCTAGCATTTATTGATTTTTTTTTTGTCCACCACATTCTCGGAATACAGATTTTAATCATTTCACTACACCACACTCAGTAATTTCATTAAAAAGTGGAAGCATCCATCCCCAGAAAGGCATTTAATTTCAATGACACGCAATTTCTTTTAGCAGCAAACTGTCTCAACAGTAAAAGCTGGCCTAAGGTTCAAATGCATAATTTAGTCCCAAATTCTCCATGCTCTGCATTCCTTTGAAGCTATAATTTGACTAACTACCTAATAACTGTAATAAGGACAATGATTTCCTTATAATATGGTATTAACCCACATTTAATTAACTCAGAGGCTGAGCTCTGTACATGTTTGATTGGGTCAGTACCTCTCTAACCTCAAAATTTACTAATAATGGTCTAAAAAAAGTGTGAGGTAAGAACTAGTATTGATACAATAAACAGCTGCTTTGCTCAGAATGTTATCCATCAAAAGCTCACACATTTTACAATACAACAACACTGCCACTCATGAAATAACAGAATTTTGTAAGGGGAAACAAACAATGGATTTGGATAACTCACTATCAAATTTACTGGATGTTTGGTGCATATTTAATATTGCTGCTTGTAACATTTAAAAGAAATTCTAGTTATAATAGAAATTTTATTATTACAACCTCTCTAAATAACCATTGCAAATACTTTTTTGTTGTTGTTAGTAAGAGCAATTATAGTATCTTGCGACAAATGTGTCTATGTTTGGACAATGTTATGTAATCCTTGTTTTCTGAAATGCTCAGCAGGCCAGAATTTAATCAACGTGAGCACAAAACCACAGGTTCCAACACGTGTTTCTCTTCACAAAGTTTAGTCAACTAGCCAAGTTTACATCGCTGGGTTATATTTGTCATCAAAATATGGACAGTATCTTTCTCATTGTCTTGAATATTAATTTGAATTTTGGTCAACTATTAATACAGACTTGGGTAGCTGTATAGTATTTTATAGTCTACACCAAAATATGTTTAAAAAGTTACAGTTTTTGCACTAGTCACAAACAAATCAGTTTTACTACTGCAAAACTTACTTAGGTTTTAAAAACATATTACAATTCCTTTGTCTTAATATGCTCACTGAACAGAAGCTGTTGTTACTGGACGTTACTGATGCATTCAAAGTGATTAACTATTACATCAGAAAGGTCCCTAGCTTTCAAATTTGGCTGTTCTCCCTCAGGCAGTATGAAAGCTGTAATTTTCAATTTTAAAAAATGCAAATTCAAACTGCAGCACATATACCACAACAACCGGATTCTTTTTTCTTTTGCTTCCTTTTCATGATGCATTAATTACAAATACAGTTAGCCTTAACATTCTTTTCAGGCTTCCAGTGTAAATACCATTAAAAAAAACACACCATGGCAGAGTCTTGTAGTTCCCTTAGTATTTTCTGCCATGCTTTTTGACCCTATCATTATATTTTTTAACTAGCTGCATGCACCAATGCATTCATAATCTTAACTGCTGAATATGGAGAAAAAAAGAATAAAATAAGCACCGTATTTACAGACACATAACCTCACATTTGAATAATAACACTGATGTCACAAGGGTCATTTACATACCGTACATAGATGTCTGCAAGGTCAAATCCAAAATTCCTGTGGGACCACAGAGGTAGCATTCACTGCAATGATCTCTCCAGAGGCCCAGACAGTTTAAGAGGTTTCTCCCTTCTGCACCTCTACTCACAGGCTAGCAGCACAGGTTTACAGCCTTTCGTTTGTAGCAGCCCAGCTGTTTGTGATGCTACACTAAAGTTAAAATTCACACAACATTTCCAAACTCTGATCCTGTAACAGGATCTGTTCTAGACAGACCTTCTTATACACCTAAACAAACAAAAGGTCTTTGAAAGTGTTTTAAAAGGCTATGCAGTATTCACTAGGGACTAGAAACTATATTATATACATCTGCTAACAGGTGTCTTGTGCACTGTTTGCAAAGCATGCATTTTATTATCATAAAATATATTAAAACAGATTTGCCACACTTTAAGGACCAGCAGGAAGTTACCATCAATCAAAAATAACAAAATTTTTATAACGTTAGTAGGGTTAGTCCATCCCCTGATGGAGGGTTGAGATAGTTATCATTTAATGAATACTATTAATAAAAAAATAAAAGGTTGATTTTCATAAAAACCTGAATATATCATTCAATTTTGACGTGCAATCTGTTTTTTAACACCTTACATTCAAAAATACTGCAAAGCCGTTTTGCTGAATTTGCTCTGTGTTTAGGAGGCTTATTGTCATCACAGGTACTTGTCGGCATTTGCAGAGGTTACGCTACCGCTCTCTGGCAGCTCCTTATACAATTTAACATGTCTAAGTACCCCTGGCTTTATGCTCTTATACATGTGGTTTTGTTATGCCATCCTGGAGTGGTCAAATGAGTATCTACTTCACTACAATGAATGAGGGTCAAGGTGCAAAAGGCCAAGGAATCTTTAAAAGCATAAATGAGTTTATAAAAAAATATAAAACTAATCAATACATTCCCCACTAAGTTGCTTTCATTAAGAAATGCTTTGTAATTGTTGCAATTCAGTATGTATGTAAATTTTGTTTTCAAGTTTTGCAAAGGTGCTGAACTAAATTAATCCACAGAGCAGCCATACCTGGTTTGTAGAAAACACAGGTTTGAAGAACCAAAATAAGAACTTCTGAAGGATGGGAAAGAACCCAGACTGCAAGAATCTAGACTTTACATGTTCTATAAAAACCTGGAAATCTTCCCTAAGGAGTTTCTGCATCAGCCTATGGTACAGACAACTTACCAAATACAGTTTGTAGAAAGTGCACTCTTCTTACAACACATCTCACCGTGAGAGAGGTGAAAGCAGCTATGCATTATTTCCTTTCACTCATAAATTGTTAAAGGATACTTCTGCTCATCTTAAAAGATAGAGAAACCTATGATTTGTTCTGCCAATCCCATTTCAGCAGTATCTCATACCCCAACCTTGCCTTCCATAGCTTCTGCAGCATCTCTTTCATGCCTGTGATCAAAAATAGTCCTTTCATTAACCAATCAAATCTCTAAAAGTGAGAAATGCCAGTTCAATCGAAACAATCAAAATATTAACCTTTTGAAATTAGAGAGGTAAAAAACCGTTCTTCACTAGGTCCCTTCTGTACTGATACTCCTGTTAAATTTTACAGTTAAAATATCTGGCTCTGTCCTGTACTCAGAACCAACGTTGGATTTTAAGGACTAGGGTGCTTTCGACTGCAAGTTGTTTGGGACGTACATCCAGGATGTTATATTTACCCTTGGAATTAATTAAAACCAAGGTCATTTTAAATGTTACAGTCAGGCAATAAATTACCTCTACATTAGAAAAGAATTAGGTAACATTTTTCTGTTTGACTGGAAAAGTACCAACCTCGCCGATAGCAATGTTAGCAAATAAAGTACTGAAAAACTTTGATTACCATGACAGCTCACAGTTCTATCAAAAACTCTGCAAATTAAAGTGACTTAAAGACATACATAAAAAACAAAAGAATCAGGGATTACTTTTGTATCATTTTTTCACTAGGTGTTTTAGAAGAACTAAAGCAAGGAAACACTAACTTGCAATTTCAGTTAATTTTTACCTTCTAAAAATGGATGCTTTTTGCTATTTAGGCATATTTTGCATTTTCCCTTCCCTATATAGGTCTACAAAATACTTTACGTGATAACTCGGATAGTTTTCTCATGCCTACAAAGCTCTCATTTTCTTGACCAAATCTGCAGTTAGCTTTCTCTGATCAAATGATGTTGTGTGGCGAGGTTTTTTCCTGTTGCTTCTTTAACCACAAGGATGCAAAAAGGCCTACCTCAAAATTTAGTGTAGATCTATAGTAACTGCATCATTAAGTGAAAAGAAGCTCTGTCAGGGTGGAACACAACAGCTGTTACATAGCTGACAAGAGTATACAGTAGTTTAGGACAGGAAGTGACGGAATCTCTTATTAAACTATATTTAAGCAGGAAGTAATCTTATGTAATCAGCCAACTTGGAATCTGGCCAGGTCACAAGGATTAAGAACTCTTGCAAAAATTTCAGCACAGTCTTAGTTAATTGTCCATGAACCTAATTTAAAATACAGCATATTACTACTGCATATATAGTGCTGTGTGCACCAAAAAGAGGTGTGGCAAATTATTTTGTCCATATATGCATTTTCAAGTTGCACTTAGGCTATTAATGGTGTTGCCTTTAGTGTACTTTTAATAATTTTCTCCATAAAACACCATCCAGTTGCCTACCTTTAAAACTATGTCAAATTTATGCATATTGTCTGGATGATTTTTATATCTTAAAACAGAATAATGCAGATCACCAATACTGCAACAGAACCAAGATTTTTTGGTTGGTTGGGTGGCTGGGTTTCTGGCTTTTCTTTTTTTTTTTTTTTTAAGGGACGCATGTTGTTCAAGTTTTATTTAATTAAGGTGTCTCGTGCCTGCAAAACCTCTAGTTTCAAGGCAGAACCTAGCTTTGCTTGCACAGTTCAGATCCTTCAGCTTATAGCTCTTCTCTTACTCTATCCCTATTGTGTTTGCCATTTTGCTAAAGACATTATAAACACATTTCTATATTGTAAGACCTTGGTGATGCATCCGTAAATCAGAAAATATGTAAAACAGAGAAAGAATTACTGCAAAAAAGCTAGGATGGAGGATAAATGCACTGACACCTCCCTTCGGCCATTGAGATAATGACTTTCACAGCAATACCGCTCACTGAGGGAAATACTGAGGACACGGGTCTAATGTCCAAGAATGCCCTCGGCGTAACACAGTCAACCCCTTGGTCTATTTAATTTCCCCCTCCAACACTGTAAATGCTATTCTAGATGACAGCTATATTGAAAGGTAAAAGACACAAAGGCCCTTAAAAGTTACATTCCCTTGCTCTTTCTTCATTTTCTTACAAAGAGTAACTATTACATTTAAAGAATACTAATGATTATGTTCTTTTTATAGACAAGGATTGAGGTAGACAGAACTAAGAGCTGAAATCATAAGCTTGTGATTTCATGTATCCTGTAAAGCTCCACGTTCCAAATATTAGAAAAAAGTTTCTTCGAAATAGTTTTGTACCAAGATTAGTTGTATATGTTGATAAAGAAATACACATTCCATGAACTGATAGTTTGCTAGGAATTCATAATAATACAATTTGTCAAAGTGTTCAGTAATAATAGTCCTGAGTACAATACTATTGCCATTTAAAAAAAAAAAAAAGTGTTTATCCTATCGCCATGTCTTCAGAATCTCTTGCTAATCTGTTATTTCTCAATCCGAGCACATTTTCTGCATCATCCGTTTGATGTCACATCTACTGGCACTATCTTAGAACCCTCAGAACATTATCACCACATGTGTCACGAGATAACCCAAATCAAGATCAGGCTTCTTTCAGAACTACAGGGAGCTGAACTATGGATCTAGAGATAATTATTGCAACTATCAGAACCTGAATATTTTAAAAAGTGTTTCTGAAAAGACTGCAACAAATAGTATGGAAATTTCATACTGTTTTGTACAAAAGTAACCAACATTTTCTTACAGGGAAGCAAGGAAGAAAAGGACCTTTTCCACACTACTGAAAATTCTAAACTCCCTACATTTATTGTTATATATCTGGGGAAATCTTAGGCCAGGAAAAAAAAAAAGGTAACAAAAAGCTACTTAATGTAACTAGAATAGTAAAAAGCTGGCATATGTGTATTGGTAGGACAAAACTTCCAGTCTTGGCCTTTCCTGTACCTTTTCCCTTCTCTCCCTCCAGATTATATTAACTTTCTTTGTTGAAAGTTAAAAATGCATAAATCTATTGCTATCCACTATAGACATCTCTATGCTATATCACTTCCTGGCCTGGTAAAATGACTAATTTGTGCTTCTGTGAAAGCTGGTAAGAATTATCCTAAGTGGGAAAGGTGTATCGTGTTTGAACTTTTCATTACTATAATAGGTAGTATTCTCAAATCAAGCATGTCATTCCAAATTTTAGCTTCTAAAAATTCAGGGTTTTCATCACATTTTCATCATAGAAATCAATAAAGATTGCTTTGATGCCTCTTCTGTCATTATGTTTTAACATAAACAGAGAAATAATAAAAATAAAGCCCAAAACATTCCAAGTGTCTAGTCTTGAATGTCTGCATTAACTCATACTCAGCAGTTATAAATACAGCTGCATTTTATGCATCTCATAAAAGATTGCGTATGTTCATGAAGTGCAAGAGTTAAAAATAACCTCGATGCTTTTCCCAGTATTTTTAGCTGGTTATATATACTTAATTCAATCTCATTTTCCGTAGTACTTTAGCAGTTTAGGAAAAACTTAAAACAGCTATTAAAAAAAAAGGGGGGGGGGCAAATAGTGGAATACGTCTAGAGTTAATGACAAGGCCCTACCTGCATCCTTTCTCTGTCTTTACGGTATTAGTGACCCTCGGCCCACGCTCAGCTGTGGCTGTAGTTTCCTTCTGTTGAAAACTGCACACCCTGGAGCGGCCCTGGGCGCTGACGGTGGCAATTTCACCTCAGGGGAGAAGCGGCAGGAGCGCCTCCGAGGCTCCAGCCCGCCGAGGCCGGGGGCCTCCAGCCCCGTCCCCTCACATGCCGGCTCTGAGGGCTGCGAGGGGCCGCGGCACCGCCCGGCGCCCTCAGGGGCCCCCGGAGCCGGCCCGGCACCTCGGCTCCTCGGCTCCCCGGCACCTCGGCTCCCCGGCACCTCGGCTCCCCGGCTCCTCGGCTCCCCATCTCCCCGGCTCCCCATCTCCCCGGCTCCCCATCTCCCCGGCTCCCCGGCACCTCGGCTCCCCGGCTCCCCGGCACCTCGGCTCCCCGGCTCCCCGGCGCCTCGGCTCCCCGGCTCCCCGGCACCTCGGCTCCCCGGCTCCCCGGCTCCCCATCTCCCCGGCGCCTCGGCTCCCCGGCTCCCCGGCTCCCCGGCACCTCGGCTCCCCGGCTCCCCGGCTCCCCGGCTCCCCGGCTCCTCGGCACCTCATCTCCCCGGCGCCTCGGCTCCCCATCTCCCCGGCTCCCCATCTCCCCGGCTCCCCATCTCCCCGGCTCCCCGGCACCTCGGCTCCCCGGCTCCCCGGCACCTCGGCTCCCCGGCTCCCCGGCGCCTCGGCTCCCCGGCTCCCCGGCTCCCCGGCACCTCGGCGCCTCGGCTCCCCGGCACCTCGGCTCCCCGGCTCCCCGGCTCCCCGGCACCTCGGCTCCCCGGCTCCCCGGCTCCCCGGCTCCCCGGCTCCTCGGCACCTCATCTCCCCGGCGCCTCGGCTCCCCATCTCCCCGGCTCCCCGGCTCCCCGGCTCCCCATCTCCCCGGCTCCCCGGCTCCCCGGCTCCCCGGCTCCCCATCTCCCCGGCTCCCTGGCTCCCCGGCTCCTCGGCTCCCCATCTCCCCGGCGCCTCGGCTCCCCATCTCCCCGGCTCCCCATCTCCCCGGCTCCTCAGCTCCCCATCTCCCCGGCGCCTCGGCTCCCCAACTGCCCGGCTCCCCATCTCCCCGGCTCCCCATCTCCACGGCGCCTCGGCTCCCCAACTGCCCGGCTCCCCATCTTCCCGGCTCCGTTCCGCACGGCCTCGGGCGGCCGGGGCCCGCTGCGGGCCCGTGAGGGGAGCGCCCACGGCCTGCTCGGGGCCCGGCCTGCAGGTGAGCAGAAACGGCCCGCGCTGCGGCCCGGCCGGGAGGGCGGCCGTGGCCTCACAGCCCGCTTGCACAGCAAGGCAACTTGGCCTCAGACCGGGCAGACCCTGCCTTTTGGAGTTTGTGCTCCCTCTGCCAGACTAGCTGCAGAGAGACTGAAGCACCTGAGTCCGAGTCCTATCTTGGTGATTAAACTCTATCTCTGCGTGAAGTTGGGTTTTGCTCGTACAAGTTTGACTGGAGGTGACCTCATACTCAACTAGAGTGGTTTATTGCACAATTAAATTTTCTCACCTACGTCACTAGCAAGGATTCTTCTTCAAAGAAGGCAAATAGGTGCACTTGCTTCTTAAAAGGCCGTGTTTTGTGAAAGCGCTATGAAAAAGCTGGAGTAATGGCAAAGAATTACTAAAAAGGCTTGATCACTACTTGATGTTCTATCTGCTCTCAAAAATCGGTGTTGGTCGAGGCAGTTCAACAAGATTGTCCAGCATTGAACATTGTTTAAGAGTGAGAACTAACTGCCAACAATAGGCAATTTTCCATTGCGGGCTAACCTGAAATGATCTCATTCTGTACACTTCAGTGCACATAGAAGGCAGAGACAAATTCTATAGATGCTGATAACGCAAGAGAGAAGATCAAGGTAAGTCTCAGACAACTTTTAAGAGGTAACTAAATAGTATCATTATAGTTCTTCAGTCAAGAGATCTAGACGATGTCAAGGAAACTGCTAGCAAAGAATTCCCATAGTTGTATTTGAAACCTTTCATTAAGCAAGTCCTCAATAGCCTGTCTTTTCCTTCATGGGCATTTATTAAGACAAGGTGTTTACTAAGGGTCTGCCAAACTTTGTGGACTCATTCTTACTAAGCATTAATTTTCTGTCACAGAAAGTACAAAAGTATGTGCTTCTGCTGTTAGACCTTGAGCTGTGCATTATTTTTTACTGATGTTTTTCCATTCAGTCTACCAAGGAGTTCAGTTAAAAGTATGGGGTTTTATTTTCGCCAACATCAAATATACTAGTTCCATTCTCTGTGCCACCCTAACTTCCACCAATTTGTTTCAAGCCAAATGAATTGACAAAAGTAATCCAAGTTTTGATTTCTTTGCCCTACTTCTGCTGAATAGTATTCATTTTATTGACTGATACTAGGTCTTTTCATTGAAGTGTGAGTTTTAGAGGCACACCAGAGGTATTTAGTATTACCTATTAAGTTACTTCCTATGGTTGTCTGAGACTTGCCCTGATCTCCTCTCTCGTGGTCATCAACATCTGTAGATTTCTTGGCTGTCTTCTATGTGCACTGAAGTTCATGGAACCAAAATAAGTTGGCAGGGGGGAGGTGGTGTGCAGGTTCCTTGGTCTAGCCAGCCTAAGCTTCCTACACAATTTGTGGAAGGTGAGAAGTAAGGCTTTTTCTTCTCAAGTCCAAATATTAGTTGTATTTCAACTAGGGCTAGGTTGAAAAACCAGCACAACTGGTGCACTAAACAGCGTAGGTCTTTTAAGTTTGGCTTGATGCAGTCAGCCCTGGAAATTACATCTGCCTCACCTGCCCACATGTTCTTAATTTGAGTGAACATGAATTGGTGCTCATGAGATCCCCTTTAACCTGATCTGTGTGAACTGCCATGACATTCTGTCGTTTCAGTTATACGGAATCATAGAATGGTTTGAATGAAAGATCATCTCATTCCTGTGAATATTAAGATGTATGCAGAATAGTAACTGCAGCCACTCGAAATTCCAGATATCCCTCTTTTGTGAATGTTTGAAAATCCACACCAGAGGACAGTACTGGGGTTGCCTATATGCACAAGAGCTTCGTCACAAAAGACAACTACATATTGATGCATTCGTCTAATAACACTCCAGGGCAGTGGAGATTTGGACGGCCAAAAAAAAGGTGTCTGGCCTCCTAAATTCTGGGTGGCAGCTATAAAACAAGAAAGAAAGAACAGACTTTTGGAGGGGAGGAGGAGAAATTGACAACGTTGATTCGTATTCTATTGGTTTAAATTTTTCAGAAAACTGAATACATAAAAATCTAAGATTCATCTTTCTGAAAGGGACTACAAAGTTGACAGCTAATTAAATGTCAGTCATCCATTAAGCTGAGCAGTCCTAAGGACTGAAAATTAACATATTATAGAAATAATCCTGTACTACTTTATGGGCCTTACATTTTACTATTATAACAAAAAAATATTTTCAAGACTGCACAGACAAGTTCTCTGAGCTGAGAATAAACAGGGCTAAAGCTCCTGTGACATCAGTTTGGCCTCTTTGTTCTCATGAGCTTATTATTCTAGTGTAGTTTGGTGGAGCATTAGGGCACTAGACAAAGGAGGCAGTTGTCTATTCAATTCCTTAGGCAGTTACTGCATAAGTTGGACCACTGAATGAATGAAATACTGAGTTGTTGGTCTTTAAGTTAAGGAAAATGAAAACCACACAGAAAAACAGGCTTTCTGTCTCAACCTCTGACATGAAGTGTTTTTTATTAAATTGAAGGTTCAGTAATTAATCTTTATTACCTGAATATGCAGTTTGACTACCTGTTTTCTAAAAGTATAGGGTATTCACCAACTTCCATGCACAGAAATTTAGAGCTGTTTTCTGAGCAAAGATCTTCACCAAACATAGGTGCTTGACCTGAACATCTGAACTAGTCAAGCAAAGTTGGCAAATACATGTTTTAATATGCCACATATGAAAACTGATAAAAGCATTCCTTACAGATAAACTGGCATGCCAAATCAGGACTACTTATTCCAGAATCAACTGTCACATAAACATGGTCTCATATATGGCCTAATGACCATATTGTAAAGAACTGATTTAAATTCATATCTGCTCTGGTTCCAGATTAATTTTGACCAGTAAAAAAAGTCATTACTCAGAGCTTCGTTCTTGTCTCTGAGTTGATAAATTCCTCATGTGCCTTAATAGTGTGTATGTTGCTACCATACATGAAGTAGAAGCTTGATGTCCTTCTTCATTTTGCACACACAAGCAACCATCACTATCAGGCTTTGTATTTTGACTACAGTTGCTTTCCTACAGTGCAATAACAAACACATGAAGACTTATTTAAAATATCTCCTTGTAATCTGATCTGTATTGCCATTGCACAATTGCACAGCAGCAATTTGAGACCCATGACCAGAGAGGTGTTTCATTAAAGATTCCTGTTCTCAGAGTGCTGGCATTTTTGACAGAATGATTTTACTTACGCATCTCAATCCAAAGATAATTTTCATTGCTGTTTCTTTGTAAGCATGGCAATTAAAAAAAAAAAATTCTCTAAGTCCTCAGTCTGTGAAAAGGTAGTGAATCTATTTTATTTTGTCACTACTTTCAGGAGTACTTTTGTCTCTATAAATTAAACATTTGATCTTTCATAAGCTTAGTTCTTATTTAAAAATCCAACTTGTTCAAGGAAATTGAATTAGAAAATAGATATTTTAGTCTAAAAACTATGTAATAACCCATGCATTGATTCTCTGCCCTATCTCCTATTAACCTTCTGTTAACTACAGCGAAAGCTGTAATGTGGCCTTCTGGAGAGGGAAAAGAAACTAGGCCTTGCTAGTCCCACTAGCCATAGAGTTATTTCAATTTGTGTTTATTGATGTTGTTAAAAGAAATCAGAATATTTATGCTTGCACAAAATGCAAGTTTTCAGTGAAAAGAGCAGTCGGGAAGACATTATTTCCATGGGGTTTTGTCCTTTGACTCCTCTTCTGTCACAGTAGTCCTGTTTATCCCATGATCCCCTCGGTATCCTTTCCAGGAGTGGAGACAATGTACGTTATCTTAATGTAAATCTGTGAGAGTTGGCTGGCCAGGAGGTTTGTTCCAACCAGAATATACAGCATATGCATTCTCTTCTTCACTCAAAGTATTAATTCTTATTACTCTCCTTCATGCCTGGAAAGATACAGCCACCAAACGAGACCTCCGACAAGTTTTCTTGCTGTCTGCTTTTACTGCTCACTCAGGATCTCCAGTTACCATCTCTGTTGCAACAAGCAGCTTCTCTCTGTTTGTTCAGGCTCGGAACTAGTCATCTCCACTCTTACACACTCTGGGCTTGTCCCTCAAATGGCTACTGTTATTTTGTCATTCACTTTTGCACAGTCACTGATTTTCAGAAAACGTGCAGGAAAGATTTCTATCCATCTTTCAAAACGGGTTGAAATTGGTCAAGACAGTAAACAGTGGGACTGGCAGGGCATTTGCATGAGCCTCGTTTCCTCGGGAATGCATGATTGAATTATGTCTCTCAACCGTGCTGGTGCCAGTACTGTCACCTCTGCAGGGGCCAGTGGCTCCAGATGCAGGTAAGCAGAGATAAACTGGCCCCCTTTCGGAACACACCCCCATCAAAGTCTCTCTGTCCATCAGACCTGGGCACATCCACTGATAGGATCTCACAAGAAGTCTGTAACAGAACTCTGGAATTTACGTATGCTGTTAACCTTCGACATGTAAGTGTGAAAGAAAAGCTAATTGGTGAATGGCTTACATAATTATTCCTGTCTTTTTCAAGTCAAAAGACGGGTGACAACCAGGAGTGGCAGAGGCTGAAAATGAACCTTACTGGAATGGCAGCAGGAGGCAGATGTGTGCAAGGACAAATGAAGAAGGCAGCAAAACCACACAGGTATTTTAGAGAGCTATGAGTTTCCAATATCTGCAAAATATCATTCCAAATATAAACAGAGGCATGTTGTGGGGGAAAAATTACTTAGGGCTATGAAAAAACATATTTTGCCAGAATTTGTTTCAAAAAATTTTTAAAATATTTACTCTGATCTTCACTTGAAGTTAATTTCCTCGGCAGGAGCAGAAACTCATCAAGGTGTACTTTAACACAATGCGCTCAAACTGACAGACTGGCCTACTGCTTAAAACTAGGCAGGTAAATTGACTTTATACAAGACTCAGGTGTAAAACTCTTTTAGCAATCATCTAGACAAAGGAAACAATTGCCACAGGCCAGAGATAGTTTTGGAAAGGTTTCATTTTAAGTAGGTAATTGGTAAGAAGGCTGCTGACTCCTGGCATTTGCATGTTTCCCAGCAGCATGGTACTAGCTTCTTTGCTGTCCTTAATGGATGCAAGCATATAATTGCACACTCCTCCAAGAATGTGTACATGTTGCTGGTTTTTTATTGCAGATGATTGGATAAGATGCGGACATACATCTGATTTTTAATGCAATATTTTTAGTACAAAATGGAGGTAATTTCCTCAAAATAATCAGACTCTTTTTTCCATTTTTTTGGCATTATTCCTATGCTTTCCTCCATTGCCTGTGTTTCCATGTGATAAAGACACAAGTTTCTCATGTTTATTCTTTTTTACTTTGACAATTCTGATGGTTTCTCCTGAGTCTTGATTTTTCGGCTCTAACAGGATACTCCTTTTCCTCATTGTAAAGTACCAGTGGAAAGAAGCACTTATTTGGCAAAAGTAGGGAAAAAGTAAAATAAATATTTTGTCTAGTAAAGTGTTAAATAGCCTACCCTACTTTGTATTTGGAGGACTCCTAAATCACTCAATATATATATATACAACACAGAGGAAACGAAGAACACAGAAAACAGTTTTACTAACTTCAGAAAGAGATGTGCAATGGAAGTTGGATGGAATAAGCAGACTGTGATTAAATGAACTATGGAATTAGTGGTTATTTTTTCCCCTTGTCCTAATGTCATTTTTTCTGTGGGCAATGGACTTAGCTCACAGTGCAGGACTTTTTTCCAAATGCTGTATCAACAATACTGCCATGTCTTAGCACGTGAGTGAAGGTGAGCACAGAAAGCCCCCCTAATGTCATCAATATCTCAGGCCAGGATAATGACTACCCATCTGATGAAAACTCACTGCAGAAAGCACCAAACTTACTAGTAAACAAATCTTTGGAGAGGCACAATTTAACCTTTATTTTAGTCTGAGGACAAACCCAGCAATTTGGATCCTTATAAAGCACTTAATATTATGCCAGGTAAATAGGGACCAGTGAGCCCAAGGCTCTGAACATTGATTTTATCCAGACTTTATAAATCCTGTGTGAATCTTCAGATAACAACCAGACTTTTGAAAGTCTAGAACTGTTGTCTAAATGAGTTGTGGCAGAAATTCTGAGAAGGTGTAATATGTAGACTCAGTTCTAGTGTCCTTCCTTCCTTCCTTCCTTCCTTCCTTCCTTCCTTCCTTCCTTCCTTCCTTCCTTCCTTCCTTCCTTCCTTCCTTCCTTCCTTCCTTCCTTCCTTCCTTCCTTCCTTCCTTCCTTCCTTCCTTCCTTCCTGCTACTATTTGGATTCATGAACATAATCAATGTCAATTGCATATATTTGTTTTGCATAATTGTTTGAATTACTCTTTATCATAAAATAATCATTACCTGTAATCACTTATGTTAGAAGTGGCAATGAGGAATGCGGACTGATGATTTTAAAGGAGTACACTGCATTTGTTTTTCCCTTTCACTTGCAACTCATAGAACTTGGTTATGGAGCTAAAATTATCTGTTTGCTTTTCTCTACATTATTTCCTAATATGAAACTGGCAGTTCTGCTTATTTATTAAGGTAAACAGAAGAACCTACAGTTTTGATAGCTAAGATACTAAGTTATTTACCTAATGCCATGAATGTGCCTTAAATTGTGAGATATTACAAGTGTTTTTTACTGTATTTGCTTTTTATTTTATGAAGTGACAATAATGCAGAGGCAATAGGTACGACACCTTCCAAACAAAACACACTCTAAATTTAATTGCGTGAAGTGTAATCACAGGAATCTAAATATATTAGCATAAGAAATTTTAATTCTGTGGAATAAATAGAAGCGGGCCGAGTTATGTTACAAAAATTTAAGCTATAAGCTTTCTTTTTGTGAGACCTTTATTTTGCTCTCCAGAGCTAGAGTCAAAATCTGGGATTGTAACTTCACGGATAAGCAATAATCCATAATTCAATGCACTTTTCCTCAAATGTAAATATTTTTCTTACTGAATCTACATTATTTAAATTCCAGACAATATTACTTGTTCAGCAAAATGCTAAATTCTTTCTATAGTCTGAGATTAGAAGACAGATGATCTTGAAGAAGAAGCAGGAGGCAGTTAAAAAAATCCGTTACTGTTTTCAAAGCTGACCAATTCTTAATTGATTGAGACTCAGAAGGCATAAAGTGACATCAGCCTTTATGACTGTAACTGAATAGAAAGTCTCTGATAGTTTTTGAAAAGAATCTTTAACATTGATAATGAGATATAAGCAAGGCGGATCTGTTTATTGCAGTTTTGCAGTCTGGTGAAATTGCATGCGAGCCTTATTAGCAAGGGATACAAAGAAAAGTAGGAAATTTATTAGAAGGTGCAGATGCCATGGATATTTTCAAAAATTAAAGACGTTAACTTATCCCCAGTATATACACTCAGTTATTTCAGTGATGTTATAAGTGACCTCGTCCTTCTCATATAACTACCAAAAAATACGCAGAAATTGCATAACAAAGCAGCATAATGGCTTGCAACAAAGCAATTTCTCAGAGGGTATTTAAAAGCAGTTTGAGAGTATTAAGATTGGGGTGATACAGTTTGTCTTGCAGTGTGGTCTTTCCCCTCTTTGTACATCACTGGGAACCAGTTAAACAATAATAATGAAGTTATAAAATTGCTTCAATATGTAGCCTTCCAGAGCAAGATGTTCTCGTGAACAGCTGTCCTCACGAGAGAGTGGAGAAATAGCGTCGCGGGACACATCAAAATCAGTGTTTACCCCAACCCCGGGTGTGTGATCTCACCGGCCAGGGCTGCTGTGTCAAGTGGCGCTAATAAACGCTTACGGCAAGGGGAAAAGAAACCGCACTGCATCAGTGAGGAAAATGAGTGCTGAGAAAAAGGGAAAAAACCTCACACGATGTTGTGTGGTTACACAACGGAGGAATTGAGCCGGAATATGTTTCAGAAACCTCTTTCTACTTACAAATGGGTATTTTAAAGTAAATAAAATATTGTGAAGGCCTTTTTTCTGTTTTGTTGGTGTACTGTTGCTTTCTTTAGGTTTTGTACATGGTATCTTGGCCGTGTGTGGTTTCAGTGGTTAAGTGATAAATGCCACCCCACAGGATCGTTTCCATCTCCACCTGCTGGTCTGAAACTCACCATTTCCAGCGAGTTCTGGAGTTGGCTCTGTATTTGGTTCTGGCTGAATTCTTCTTATTTTGAGGCTTGAAAATTCAGACAAAGGCTAAATGCGTTTTATTTAACGAGGATTTTCAGTATTTCTATTAAAGCAGTATATATTTGACAGGTATTGAGCAATTTTCATCCCGAAGAGTCGAAATATTTCCTAACTGCGACACGCGGGCCGGGGCGCTGCGGGGGGACGGGCGCCACCGGGTGGACTGCTCTGTTACTGCCGCGATTTGTCTGCCAGCGTGCGTCTTGCCCTGAATCACCGAACCGCACTGTCCTGAGTTGGCAGCGGCCCGCAAGGATCATCGAAACCTTACGCACTTGCGTCTCAATAATCTTTACATTGGCCTCCTGTACCTAAGGATTGGAATTCGGCCTTTAAAGACATGAGACCACCGTCCATCCAATGGAGAAATAGGCTTTCATTGTCTCCTGTGCTGGTTACTCACTACTGGGCCTGATATTGGGGTTTAGGACTGTCTTTGATTTTCCTTCTATGTTAGAGCAGCAGTTAGCTCAAAAAATATCCAATGGGTCATTATAGTTTACGTGTGCTTCATGCTACAGATAACACGAAAGAAAGTATTATGAAGGCATTGTCTGGAACATGATGGATCACATAAGCAGCATCAATTAGGCAAGAGAAATATGTTCAGCAGAAAACTATATGTCTCAGGGAAGAAAATATAATAGATCAGCAAAAGAACAGTGTGATTTCAAACAATTTTTGTTATCTGGATTTTGGATGAGACCTTCATTTATGCTTATTAACATTCCAATAGATCCTTGATTTTTAAATCATGTTTTGAATGTGAAAATCTATATGTAAAAGTTATCTTTTCATCCAGAAGGGCAGTTTATTTATGTGAAAACAGACTAATTTTTCATGTGTGAATATGTCTGATTATTAGTAGTAAAGGCAATGATATTTTGGAAGAAATAATCCTATTTCCTGGTTACATGAATATTGAATTATTTTCAACCTTTTTCTACGTAACAGCTTGCAATGACAGGACCCACCCTCCTTATTTTGTCATATACACATCCTAGCCAATAGTGTAATGTAAGGACATTTCATAAAAGATAGGGAGAGTTTTCCTAGAAGGAGACTGAACTTGATTTTTCCCTCTCCTAGGCAAGGATCAGTTGACCACAAAGAGATGCAGTTCTTGTATTACGTAGCAAATTCCTCTTACAGATCCAATTATTGAAGAATGATCTGGCAGTCCCGTGTTTAGCCTAATGATCTGCTTCCTGAGTCTCCGACTGAGTATTTCCATCTGTTTTCTTCATGTACTTCTTGTATAGAAGCATCAATTGCTGTTATACTTTCAATTCTCAGCCCGGGGTGCTGGCTGGCAGCACTCAGCAGGAACCAGATGATGACAAAAGGAGATGGTGGTCCCTCTGAGCTCAGCATCCGTGTGGCCTCACCATGAGACGCACTGAGCACTGGGCCCCAGTGCTGGAGGATGACGTGCTGGAGGATGACGTGCTGGAGGAGGCAGCCGAGCTGGTGGGGGGCTGGGAGGCATGTCCTGGAGGAGCAGCTGAGGGCTCTGGGCCTGTCTGGTCAGGAAAGAAAGCAGCTGAGGGACCACCTCTGGGCTTTTTACCAGGTCCTGAGCAGCGGACATGGAGAGGGAGGTGCTGCACTCCTCTCTGGATCCAGGGACAGGATGTGTGGGAATGGCTCGAAGCTGCACCAGGGGAGGTTCAGACTAGACATGAGGGAACATTTCTTTACCAGGAGGGTGGTCATATGCTGGAACAGGTGTCCTGGAGAGGGAGTTGATGTCCCAAGTATAGAAGAGACATTTGGGCGGTGACCTGAATTACAAACTTTGACTTTTGGTCAGCCCTTGAGAAGTCAGGCAGCTGTACTAGATGATTGTTGTTGGTTTCTTCCAACAGAAACAGTCCATTCCATTTGAAACCTTTTGGCTGAGTACAATATCCTTGTTTTAAAATGTCCATCCATTCTTTTTGTTTTTCATAAGTAAATTAGTTGGCTATTAATTAGAACTCAGATTTGGTGCGTTTATACAAAAGCATTAGGACTATGTACATTTAAATAAAGGAAACTAAATTGCTTTCTAGTTTTTCACACGTCTCACTGGGAACGAGAAATGTTACATACATTATACAAGAAGCCTGACTGTAGGCTTCTCAGTATTTGCAGAAGAAAAAAAATACTGTAGTTAGTTCAGAAGAGTGGCACATCTCATGGTAATCAACAAGTAAAAACAAAGCTACATTTCCAAACCAGTGAAAACAGATATCCCCAAATCGTTTCCAGAGAAAACTGTATGTTTTCAATAAATTATAAAACATACATTTTAATGTGTTGTCAGTGGTGTCCAAGCTCAAGTTCTTATTGCAGACTTGGGAACACAGTGTTGATGCAGCCAGTATCTTCATATCAATTTTATTTTTTTCTTCTTCTAACACCTTTTATTAGAAAGATTTATGAGCATGCTAACAATTATAGTTTGTGAGAAGGTCCATAAGCCCCGTAGCATATCAAGGCTGTTGCTTGATAATCAGTCTAGTGAGCTAAGAAAGAGTGTCACAAGATGTCAGTAATATTTGTAAGTATAAGTTTAATATTAGTCAGTTACATATACAAAGCTTATTTACTTGAGTGAAATCTGCAGAACTGTGTCCAAGATATCAGTACTCGCTACACTAGCAGATGCAATATTAGTTTTCACTAGAATCTGAGGAGATGCCAGTGTCTGCACAGGTGTTCTGGTTTAAACTGGACAGAGTTCATTTTCTTCTCAGTAGCTGGTCCAGCGACTGCTGTGTTTTGGATTCAGTATGAGAATAATATTGATATTCTGATGCTTTTGGTTGTTGCTCAGCAGTGCTCCTCCTAAGTCAAGGACTTTTCAGCTTCCTGTGCTCTGTCAGCAAGGAGGTGCACAAGAAGCTGGGGAGAAGCACGTCCAGGACGGCAGATCTGAACTGGCTGAAGGGATACTCCATTCCAGAGAGCATCACAGGACATGACATGTGATGTTAATAGGTATGAACTACAGGTGCTGTAAATGCTTATAACTAAAAATCAAATCTACAGATTCTAACTGTGAACTCATATGGAAGTGCTCCAGTGACAAAGGGGTAAATTCCTAGGAACAAAGTTACATTATATCCTTTCCCTACCAGCCAGCTGATGCAAGACAAATGCTTATCCTCAGTTCTTGATTCCAACAGTTGTCCGTGTCTGAATTTCAAACCCATTTGTATGCTGGTCTTTGTTAGAAGCAGTAAATTCTTCTCTGTTGCCAAGAAAACCTTATTTTGCAGTGGTTTGTCCACTTTCTTGCATTGCACATGCCTCCTGTACATAAAAGAAGTTGGAAATACTGCAAACAATTGTCTCTGGAGATCATGATCTCTGACCTTTATCTGCATTTAACAACAGCTTAAATTCCACATTTTGTTCAGCATAGGATTCACACAAAAGTCTTCTAAAGAGGCTCTACCAGCTGCTGTTCAGAGCTGCTCCCATTGTAAAAGCCTTTTCTCCCAGATTTCATTGTTTTAGAAGTAAAATATTACTGGTTGTGTTTTTAGAATTTTTTTTATCCTTTAAATCTTTAATGAGAAGTGAACATGCTAATAGTGTGCCATGCATTTTCTTTCTATGACTTTCTGCCAAACACAGCTAAATCATCAGCCAAAACACTAAAGGTTTTTATGTTAATAATAATTTGAATAGTGGTTTGAAAAATGAAGTTGTTTCATTAACGTTTTAGTTCCCACCTACTCAACAAACATACATAAAGAAAGCAGATACTTCTAGCTGTGATAATTTCTTGTTTTGACAGCTTGTGGCCAAATCTGCTTTGGCTACTCTTGGAAACAATAGATTTGTTAGTAGTCTCAAGCTCTAAGAATGAAAAGGTTAAGAAGTGCTACTTAACTGTACTAAGATTCTGATTTAAAATGTAAGATCTAAATTTTCTTATTCTGTCTTATGAATGTGATGTTATTTAGGTTGTACAGTTTGGATAAAACTAGTTTATTATTTACAAAATTCAAAAATTGTGTGAAGCATCTAGATGAAAGCCTTTTATATTGTATTTGATATTTTAAAAAAAGAAAAAGAGAAAAAAAAGCCAAACCAGAAATAAAGGACTTGATGCTGTGGGACACAAAGCCATTCTTGTTTCCCTAAAATGCAAACTCACCCAGAGTTATAAAGTTAAGATTCATGTGAAACAGGAGAAGCCTGCATTTAATTATTCCTGAATCTTAGATCCTGATTTCCAAGATGAAGAGCAGAGCCCTCTGAGTCACTGGGGTATGACCCCTAAATGGAACACAAAAAGGGAATAGGCCCTGTGTTCTGTAAGGACTGTGTATTTCTCCTAAGGCTCTGGCCAAAAACCCCCAAGCAAATGGTATCTGCAGGGTGGGAACATGCTACCTCACTTGCAACGCTCACAACTCAAAATCCCATCCTGGGTAACCCTCCCATCCTCCTCCCCTGTGCACAACTTCTCAGGCACTGGGTCAAGGCTTTTAGAACCTTTCTGGATCACACATCCATCCTGGCATGTGGGAGAGCACAAAAAATGACCTTTGAGGCTGCAGATAAAAAGAAAGAAGTGAAAGTTATTAACAGCTGTCACTTCCTTTATGCATCTTGAGAAGATAGCTTCGCTAGCCGGAACACAAAGTAACACATAAAAATTCCCCCTTTTCCAGATCGAAGTAATATGATCAAAAACGAACCCCTTTTTATGTAAGGTGCTGCGTATGAGACACCCAGTGGGTTTGGGCACAATATTAGAAAGGAAATAATCTAATTAATTTGTTCCAGACTTGCCAAATTTCACCCAAGCTTGCCTCAAACGAAAAAGCCGTATGTCACTAACCAGAGGTTCAGATTTCAGGTTCAGTCCTTCCAGGCAGGAAGATTTAGATTTATTTAGAGGTATGTGCATAGCAGTAATACAACCATCTTCCTAACAGAGCTATCAAATTCACTTGTGAGAAAGGAAAAAGTCTGTAAAAGTTGACAGAGATTTAGTTTGATACATTTCCTACTTATGGAACATTCAAGGAATAAACAGACAAGTCTCCCTGTACCAGATCAGAAAATGAGCATCCACTACAGTATTTCGTTTCCAACAGTGTCTGTGTGGTGGGTTCACCTTGGCCGGCTGCCAGATGCCCACTAGGCCACTCTCCCCCTCCACCTCTTCTTGTTATTTGCAGTCCTCTCTGTGTGAGGCAAAGGTGAAGATACGCTGTCTCACCCTCATGTGAGCCTCCTTGATGAAAGCCTTCTGCCAAATGCAGAACTGTGACCTCATCTAGCTTCTCCTCCCTTCCCATCTCTGCTGGCTGGTGGTTCTCTATCCTTGGGCAAGACAAAATCCTTTTATTTTCTCCTTCAATTTCTTCATCTTAAGCTGGTTTAAAATGGGCACAGTGGAGCATATAGGGGCTTTCTCGTGTAAGTCACTTCTCAGGTAAATTCTAGCTAGGCCTTTGTTACATTTATGTACACACCCTTTAGTTTTAAATAGATGATTATATATTTTAAATGCACCACTGTATCTACCACATCTGCTCTGTAAAGTAAAATCGAGCAGACGGGAAGCTGAGCAGCTTTTCCACAGGTGAAATACACTTGTAGTACATACAACAGTAGAAACAAGGCCTATATTCCTAATCCTACGCATGATTTATCAAGTCAAAGCTACTTGATATTTATTTTCTTGTTTGTGTAAGGCACAAGACAAAGAGATTTACTCTGGTCCTGGTAAGTGCCCAGCAAAACACAGATGTTCATTTTCATTTTTTCCTACTGGAACCTTAAGAATGGGATATTATTCTGTTCGATCATAAAACAAGAGCAAGAGAGAGGCATAATTTCAGCAACAGTTGCAAATGCTTTCTGGTTTTAATTATGTTTCAATCACAGTCATTTGTTCCTACCCATAAAAATGTTTGACATAATAAAACTTAAGGTAAATAAATAAATTCGAGACAACTTTTGAGACAACTCCACTGCCAATTACAGGAAAAGCAGAATGAATTCCTCGTACATACTGTAACCAATAATTCCGGATGTTTTGCTGCTCCCACTTCCTTCTCTGCTTTAACACTGAATTAGTCACCATGTTACAAAAACGATAATTACGTTGTATCTGGACTGCAGTCCATTCTCATCAACACGGAAGTAAAACATATTGCACTCCCCACCCTACTTACACACTATCCTCAGTAGCAGAGCTCAGATAGATTTCAGTAAAATCTTACACTGCTATTATTCTTGTTCAAAAACTCTTTTAATCCCATCTAATAGGTATATAGAAAGATAGTTTGAGGCTATCCAAGTTTTTGGTAGCTAAAATTTCTTACTAAAGGACAATAAACAAAGACATTTTCACCTCCAGTGGAGTAATTTCCACTGCTCTAGCCCGAGTTGAATACATCATCCTGGATAGGAAGATGGAAGAAAATACTCCTGTCTAAATACTCTCTTTTCTCGAAAATGTGTTGTGACTTTTCCCTAGTAGCTTCTTCTATTGCAAAAATGAGAAGCAATTGACATATGTGATTTAAGGTGAGGAATTCTTCTTATTTATTAAGATATTTGTTCACAAGGTATACAAACATTTAGATTTTTCTTTTTAAATATAAAAGCTGTTGGAAAGGGAAAAGGTAGCTGTTTCAGATGTTTTCTGAAGCTCTCAGTATTTGTTTTGTTTTAACTTTATGTATCTCTAGTTAGAAGACTGGTTATTCCTCAGAAATGAATGAAAGAGCATGTAGATATCCTGAGAAAACAAACCAACAGAAGCATTTTGATCAGGGTTATTTAAAATGAGCAGTAAGAGCTCCCTGGTGAATAAAACAGCACTAGAAGTATAATTTTGTGCTCCATAGAGCTTTATTCTTCCTGACTTGGAACATGGGAAGAAGAAAAGAAGTAAAGAAGGATTTTTAAACATTGACACTTTTTATAGTATGAGAATTCCAGAAATAGTAATCATAGGAAAAAACCCAAATGAACTCATCACCTTTATAAAACATAACTGAATATTTTTTTAACAATTCTAATGATTTCTGTAATTTTAAACACACATGCTTTTAGCTTACAAAATACAAGTTTAGCCAAAACCTAAAATTTCAAAAGAAGATACAGGTACACTTGGTCCACCTACCCAAGGTATAAGTAATACTTACAAAATTAATCTGTTAGTGTGGTTTAGTTGCTTTTTACTTTACACTGTTTGAAAGTAAGAACAGATGTGATTCAAAAGGCACATAGAAGCTTCTTGATTAAAATAAACTGGTAACAGGATAAATATATTTATGCTTAAAAAACCTCTCAGGAACACTGGACAATGATTTTAGATGGATATTAAAAAAGAAGTAGAGATTTATAAGGTAAAACAACTAGAGGGAAACCTCTTTAGGATGGGTGTGCCCCACAGTGTTTTATCTCATAAAACTGGGATCCATATGGGCCAAAATTATTTCAGTTTGATTTTGATGAAATTAAAGTCTTTTAGTTTCAAAGCTTCCCATATCAAAATTAGGTTTTAAGGTAATTTCCCATATAAAAACATTTAAAAGCAGGTATTTTAACCTTGCCTTAAAAAAAATTTACTATGGTCAAAGTGCCTTGTAAAGCCTACATATGTATTTTGATAAATTATTTACTTCTGTAAGAGTTATGCCGTGTTTCTCACTGTCAGTATTACAGTAGTTTCTTTAGGGCTTAATCTGTTCTAAACTCTCTTGTCTCTGCAATTTTTTTTTTTTTTTTTCCAGAATCACTGCAGTTTATCTTACAGTTTGGATAGAGACCACCAGCCTTTTACAGGTACCACATCTACCAATTTGTTTAAGCTATGAACTGTGATTTGGATTTATTTTTTGAGGATAACTTTCTGGTTTACTGTCCACTTTCAGGAATCTTCCTTGTGTATGTTTACCACAGACAGTTGAACATGAACTCTGCTTTTCTTCACATCCCAGTTTTCCTTCCTCTGTAAAAGTTATATGGTGCAGACCTACCGTTTAGCAAGTGAACCAGGAGCAACGCCACAACCCCAGCTGGCAGTCCAGAAACCAGGGACCCTCTAATACATTTAGTGTCATGCTCAGTAGCTCTAGTGCACACAGAATCACAGAATCTCCTGAGCTGGGAGGGACCCGTCGGGATCATCGATCCAACTCCTGGCCCTGCCCAGACACCCCAACAGTCCCCCCCGTGCCTGGGAGCATTGTCCAAACGCTCCTGGAGCTCTGGCAGCCTCGGGGCCGTGACCGCTGCTCTGGGGAGCCTGCACAGTGCCCGACACAACAGCCTGCAGAAGGAAGAAAAGGGTTAAATTCGTTAAAGACAGCCCCAGGGATGTGTATAGTGTCAACCGTGGGGACTATCCTCTTAGTACTTGTTCTAGCTGACACAGTAAAAAGAACAAGTCCATGGATAACCCTAATAACACTTCAGTGCAGAAAAAAAACGCATTAGAAGGATGACTTGAGATTGCCTTGGTTTTCATCCTGTCTGCAAGTTCTTCAACCTATTCCATTTTGGCTGTGTAAGCCACACACCCACAGCAGGTGGTGTATTTCAAAACCTGTATTTCATAGCGAATGTGGAATAAATGGACTTTTGTCCCGAGGATGCATTTTCCTTTTTCTAGGACTGCTGTCCATGGAGGTCTTCTTCCCGCCTCTGTCACCTTCAGAAATGGTTACTGTAATATTTGGGATCATCTGTGTGATAACATGCCATATCAAAACCCATTTTCTAGATTTGAGACCTTTTTGCTGCCTTTTCTCTTTGAAAGAAGAGGGTTAAGGTTCTTAGGATGTTGCCTGAAATCCTTCATAACAAATGAATAGTCAAGATGTAGTCTAAATTGCATTTTAAAAAAATGTGCTCTCAAACAAGATTCTAGCAGTTTGGTCAGAAATTTAACAAAAAGTCTTTGGAAACTTCCTATCTCCAAATGGTTATTAAAAGTGAATTTTACTGAAGAACGACTTACTAATAGGGATAAGTATAAACTATTCAGCTAGAGAACACCAATTTCTGATAATCTTAAAATTTCAGACTATGACCTATTGAAGTTAAGGACAGACACTACAAAAAGTTAAGCCATTTGTGGAAAAAACAGCCTTTGTGAATCCCTTTCTGTGAAGAGGTGTAAGAATGGACAGTTAAGGATAGTTACTGTTAATAATTATGTGATTTAAATCTGCCCGTTTCCATATCATTGATATGGTTAAAGAATGTGATAAAACCTACTGCTTTGCCATTTACAAAGAGGACACTCTTACTCAGGATTTGTGGCTTCAGCCACTAACACCCAAGATTAGATATTTTCCTTGAGACAAAACCCAAATCATATCCACGTTAATTAGATAGTGCCATTTTAGCCATGGTTCGGAATGTAGACAAGTCTTTGTGCAACGTGGTAGTATTGAACACTATGTCTTAACCTTCCCTGATTTTGTATATTTGTAATTAAACTAGTTGTTACAGGGTAAATCTTTGATCCATTATGCAGATTAAAGCAACAACAACAACAAAAAAGCTCATGAACTCGGGTGATAATCCAATTTCTTTTTTTCTATTAGCTAGCACATGGCTGATAGAGCTCATCGATGGTTAATAAAAGGTTATTGCATCAACCCTCCAGTAATACAATTTGTGAATTGCATTGGACAGGGCTAACGTAGTGAATGGTATAACATCCTAGCATTCCCAGTAAATCCTCTTCTGATGATAGCAAGACTGAGTTGAAGACCTCTGAAATTTTGTACTGGATGGGGCTTTCCCCACTTACCTTCTAACTTGCTTTTAAAAGACAAGCATAGTGCCCTTGATTAGTGGTGGCTGTGATCTGTTCTGGCTGCAGGGAAGGCCATACGCTTCATCCTCCACATCTACACAGGCATTTCACTAGATCTGTGAATAACACTTGATTTGTGCAATACTAAAACACAGAATGACTCCTTTAAGGATTGCATTTATTGCAGATCTAAGTGCTCTTTGTACAAGTGCTCTTGTTTGCTAGCCAGGAGAAAGAGCAGCTGCTACTCCTGGAATCATTCATGAACCCATTCTAGCTGTCCTCTTCCCCTGGAGACAGTTGTGCCAAGTAAATGGTATTGTCTGGGGCAGTAGGCCTGCTTCTGGGTGCTATAGACAAGATTTTCCCAAGTCCAATAGGCATTTTTCTAGGCATGATGGTGAAAGACAACATGCCCATCAGCAAAAAAACCCAACAGCCTTTCTCTTCCTATCAGTTTTTATTCAATTGTTCCTCTCTCTGTTTACAGCTGTCCCTAGCTCTTCATCTTTGTCTCCAATAATATAGTACTTTACCCACTATTTCTCTGTGGGAGGAAGTGAATAAAATGCAATACAATCCAACCATATTAATAAGCATGAGTGGAAACTGAATCAAGGGTATTACTAAACATAGCAATAGGACAGTCTATAATTTAGCTGCCACCTGTCTAGTTTCTAACCAGTCTGGCTGGTCTTACATGTGTCCCAGATCTGTCAGACCTATTAGGCATGGACACATTGAATTTGTATGTGTTGCAGCCCCATGCCAGGGTGGCTGGTTGTGTTTTCTTCCCTCTTTAGATTTTCTTTTTTTTTTTTTTCCCTTTTTTCATCCCTTAAAGAATAGCCAGCTTGCTACTGTTGCACACCCCCCTTATCTGACTTGCAAAGTGTGATCTATGGCACTCACTTTGGTGCTGGGATTCAGGAGAGCCCTGCTGCAGACTGATGGCAGATGGGCGTCGGATCAGTAAAGTACAGAGACTCACGTCTGCTCTGATACAAGTCTAGACTCCTTAGTAATAACATAACCAGTCTTCTTCAGGGCCTGGCTCAGAAACACAGCGTGAAGTCTCTGCCGTGTTCTGTAGTGGCCAGAGACGCTGGAAATCATCATTTGTTTAGGATTGCTAATCTAAAATCTCTGATTACGCGAAGACTTGGCATTTTAAGAATTTGGGAAGATTACCTCCTGATTTCCTACATCATGCAACATCTTCCCCTCAAGTAAAAATGCCTGCCAATGTCTGTTACTTTCAAGAAGACAAAACTGAGGCCTCAATGCGATTAAAATGAATGGCAATTCAGCTGCTTTGCCGTTGAGGGGGCTGTGTCCAACATCCCCATCCCGCCGCGTCCTTCAGGGACAGCCTGCTGTACCTGGTCACGAGAGACGGGGGAATTCATTTACAGGGTTCAGGCAAGGAAGAGAACGTGACATCGACAGAAAACTCAAAGACCGCGTTGTAGTTCTCAGGCTGAACGTGGAAGACGATTCGGATGTCTCTGGGGATGCTGCTCCGCGCACAGAAAGGAATGCTGTCCGTCCCCGCGAGGATGCGCAGCTCCCGCCCGCGCTCCGCGGCGCCGCGGCTCCGCCGCCCGCAGCCCTCAGGCTCCGCTCCGGGCTCCGCCCCCGCCGCGCGCCCTCAGCGGGGCGGGCCCGCGCGGCCGCAGCTCTCGCGAGAGCTGGGAGCGGCCGCGCCTGGCGGGCGGGCGGTCTCGCTCCGCCGCCATTGTGTTGCGGGAGCGGCGCGAGCGGGCGGCCCGGCCCGGCCCGCGAGGAGGCCCGGCCGTGACGGTGAGTACGGGCCGCCCGCCGCGGCCCCTGCGGCTCGGGCCGCGCCCGCCCCGGCGGCCTCCCGCCAGGGCCGGGAGAACCATTTTGTGCCGTGCCGGGGCCGGCCCACCCGCCCTTCTATCCGCCATCGCCCCCGACGGCCGCTCGGCTCCGCGCCCGCTCCCGCAGCGAGCCCGTGGGACACTCGGGGCCCGCTGCACCTCCGTGCCTGCCTCGCGGCCTCTGCCCGGCCGGGGGGGCCGGATGCTGCCCGGGCTGCGGGGTCGGGTGCGGCCGCGGGCCCGAGCCGTGCCAGCGGCTCCCCGGGGCCGGGCAGGGGCGGTGCGGTGCCCTCGGCCGCTCTGCGGAGCACCCGCTGCCTGCGGGAACGGCGCGGCCTTAGGCCACCAGCCGCGGCGGCCGTCGGCATTTGTAAATATTCTTGCTCCTCATTGGGCTCCTGAGAGGCTCCTGAGTTATTTGTCAATTTCACTGCGTTGAAGGTTGAGAAAATACCCGTGACGAAGAATTGCACAGTCTGAGAGAAAGACTCGTGAGCACTGTCTTGTTTGTCCTAAAAACATGAGAGTGAGTAAGCCCCGAGGAAGAAACGTGAGCTCAGGTTGGTCTGGAGAAAATCTTATGAATAGTTTTATGTTAAACCCCAGAAAAACACGTAAACATGAGACCTCGAGTCTTAGGTAGAAGTGTCAGTGCATAGTTCCAAGCTAGAAGAATTAATTTAGGAGCAGGCGGTGAAGCTTACGCTACCCTCTGACGGAGAGTTCAAGATTGCTTAAATCTGGTAGTAATCATGGAAGCTGGCAAAGGCTTTACTACTTGTAGACGTGACTCACCTGAAATTGCTCCTCTTTTATCGATAGAGAGGGTCAAGGCAGAAGGTAAATATTCGCTCTGTATGTTTTGTGAATCCCTTTTTGTGAAGGGGTGTAAAAATGGACAGTTAAGGATAGTAACTATTTTTGTCTTTTGAGATTGCATCGCTTTCCCTCAAAAACCTCCTGGATTTTTTATTACTTTGTTATCTCTACCCATGGCTGTGTTGCGCCTAGTTCATCTTTTATAATGCTGTTGGAGGGATGACAGGTCAGGAAAGGCAGGACATTTGATCTATGTGCTCAAAATAGGCTGTACAGCTCTACCTCCTTTTTCAAGTTGGTCATCTGTTTCTCAGGTGTGACTTTAAAGTTTTATTTCAGAACTTGGTTTCTGACGAAGTCTTGAGAAGTATTGCGTATGTCCCTTTTTTCAGGAGTCTCTAGAATTGGTTCCAGATATTTTTCATGAGGTTTTGATTGCTAAGCAGTGTAACGTGGCATAAGCTGATGAAATACGCTGCTTTGATAAGAAGAGTGCTGCTCATCCTGCTGTGCACATTTCTCTGTTGTTGGGTATGAGCATGAGTAGTGTTAAAATAATGGAGAAGCCAGAAGTGTGTTTTCACTGGTTAATGTGTTGAGGGTTCTCAATGAAAGACACATCAGGTGTGATATTTGAGTAAGGTGTTACTTTACTTTTTGGCAACAACAGGCTTTTTAATCAGTTCAGACTACAACCCAATTTCTGTTTCTATGATTATTGTTGTTATTTCCTCAGAGAAGTAATTTAAGTATTTTTTGGTCTCACTACCTTCTATGTAAATTGAAATGTCTACTTTGTCATTATAAAACTCAGTACATCATGTTAACTACTGCTTGGGGTTTGTTGAATTCCTGTGTGTGTGTGTGAACAAAATGCTTGAGGTTTTGAGTGTTTTTCTTCAGGAAAACTCTTAGGATGATGATACTGTAAAAAGGAACCATTCTCATTCTGAAATATTATTTACAAGCACAGTTTTCCCCTTGCAGGCAAATATTGTTATGGCTTTAATAATGTGGTTTTTATTTTAGCATGAGACCATTGTGTGGCTCTCTCCTGTGCTCTGTGATAGCTTAGCATGCTCACCTTATTTATAACCACCTCATTGTGTTACCATGATCAGTATAAGCCCTTGTATGTGTTTTGTTTGTATTCAAGCCACCTATGAAGACGGTTACAACTCAGCCTTTCAAGGTACAGTGCTTAAAATGGTTTTCAGAGAACTCTGGGGGAAAAAACCTCCAAAACCCAGAAGACATCTTACTAGTGTTGATCACCAGAGGTGAAATGCCTAAATCCAGTTTTGTCTGTCTAGTAAATGGACATCATGGCTGCATTGACTTCAGCTGCATTTTTGTCCATCTGGGTAAGACTGTGAGGAAAAGCTGAAAGAATTCGGGTTGTTTGGCCTGTAGGGAAACAGGGTTTCCCCTCCAGAGAAACCTCATTGCAACCTTTGAGCACTTGAAAAGGGTCCATAAGAAAGATGGGGACAGACATTTAGTAGAGCCTGTTCTGGTAGGAGAAGGAGTAAATTTAAGGAAGGCATTCTTTATGATGAGCGTAGGGAACCATGGGCACAGAGAGGTGGTGGATGCTCTGTTCCTGGAAACACACAAGGGCAGCTGGGGTGGGACTCTGAGCCATCTGATCTCGTTGAAGAAGTCCCTGCTCCTTGCAGGGCAGTTGGACTAGATGGCCTTTAAAGATCCTTTCAAGTTCAAACTATTCTATGATTTCTGCTAGTTGGCTTGCAAGTAAATTTTATAATGGATGGCCAGAAATTGAAGAGGTCTTGGGCAGCAGATTTTTAAAAATGATTCATCTTAATGATCTGCTTTGTGTCACTGAATCTTTATTGAAAGATAAAAGTAAAATCCAATTTCCTTGATCAGAATTTCTTTGCCTAGCTCATAAGGCCTTTTATTCAGCTTCTTTTCACTTCTGCATCAGACATGACAGATGTCAAATGCCTATTCTTATGTGACTCTGATTGATATTTATAGAAGATCCTTTTCATTTGTGGCTGAAGCGAAGACTGCAGAAAAAAAAGGTTTAAGGTTCTATGCAGGAAATTAATTATAGTGTGTATACATAAACTGACACATTAAATTTTGCCATTTCTACTGTGCTGCCTTAACTTGGTTTTAACACCTTTTTTTGGGGTAGAGTTTCTGCAAGATTTCTTCACTTGTAGAAAGAAAATATTCTATAGATAGTATTATCCTGACATACTTGAATTGAAATCACGACCTGTGCTAATTTACAAGATTAGGCTGATGGGTAACTTTGTCTGTCCTCTTGGGGCTACCACTGAAGGAGAAAATTAGTCTTGTGCCTATTTATGTGTATCTGTAGAAGGAATTTGCTAATTTTGGACTCCATTTCATCCTCTGCGGGTAGTTGGCTCTGGTGTCCAGTCTTCCACCCTGTCCTGTTCTGTGCGAATGCTGTTATTATTTTCTGTTCTGTGGATGGTGCATAAGCAACTTTATTAGTATTAGATGATTTTTAATTTAGTCTTTGAAGTTGTCTTACACTTCTGTCTCCTCCGCTGATTCATCTGGATATTAATTCCTTCTAGAAGGACCTTCCATCTCTTCTTGAACCTTTGCATTTTCTATGTGTGTGCATGTCTGACTGTTATCTATGCTACTGAATTCATCTGGTTCCACACCTATCTGAAACAAAGTGATTCAGAAACAGAATGATCCATGACAGAGGAGATAATGCTGACACTTTTGTCAAGTACTTAATAGTACAAAATTGGATCCATTATTCTGTGTTGTTTGTTCCTTGTATTTTATATCAGGGTAAAACACAGACAAACAGTCTTTGAGTATCAGATCTCATCAAGACATACAGCTGTTCTGTGCAGCCTACACTCTAGTCTGTATTATTTTGATATCATTTTAGCTTCACAGTTTGCAACTTTGATAGTTACTTTTTACACTCATTGCAGCTTCATACAAGTACGAAAGTTGTAGAGCACATTATGGCAGATTATTCTGAAGATTAAATTAACTATCATTACAGTTTAGGAATAAATATGATTGTTATATTTTATTGAGCTAATGATCCACTTGAAGTGGTGTAGTTTAGATAATTAGGCTTGTCCTCAGTTTCTTTTAAATTCCTCAATTAACTGTTCTTTTGAATTCTGGACTGCTGCTTCGCACATTCTTACTGATACAGATGTGCTTACAACTGAGAATTGCATCAAGTGCTGAATATTTACCTAAGGTTTTAAATGTGATCCAGGAAATTAAATTATTTCATTATTTCAGTGTATTAATGCAAAGTTGGGCAAGTGAGCATTCCAGATTCCTCACCGGATCTTGTTTACCTGGTGATGGCTCTGGCAAACATGAACGGGTTACTTAGTTTTGGAGGTGTGGTCTAGAAGCAGGTGTCCTCTGTAATACCGGCCAGTAGTTCTTTTGTACACAAAGGTAAACAGTCACTTCAGCTTGGTGTACTATAGAGTCCTGCTTGCGAGGTTAAGCATTTTGGCTGTTTGTGTTTCGGCTGCTGTTGTAAAGCTAGCTAACAACTGAACGTGCGTGAGAGCAGTGGTTAAGGAAACTAACCTCAGCCATCCCAGCTGTTGGGTCAGTGGAGTTCTGTACAAACTAACTGGCTTTTACCAGGTAGAATATTTAATTCGGCATGACTTGAGCAAAGATTAAAAGTCTTGAGTATGTGGACTCACCTTGAAACTGCAGCCAGACGTGAAGTGTGTCAGGACTGATGTAGCAGCTTTTTGCAGAGTGTGATACTGATGAGCATGACTGAACTGTGGAAAAAACGTGCTTCGTTGATGGATAGGGGTTTTTTTTAAATCAATAGTTTACTTCTGTTCTCAAAAGGTTAGGCCAGAATTAGAAATGGTTAAATAGACTGTACCACTTTGGCAAATCACCCTGTGTCCGTAGGGTGCTAAGCCACCTGTTTGAGTTGTTAGGTGTCATGCTACTCTTCATGTACTGCACCACTGAGGATACTGCAGTTTCCTTAGTGTTTTTTTTAAGAGCTGCCGTTTGTGGTCTGCTTCTGTCTGTACTATCCTGAGGAGCAGGAATCTAGCTGTCTGGCGTTTTAGGTAAACGTTAAGTCAGATACCATTTCAAGGACAGGGATGAGTATAGGAACACATCTCATGTGGCAAAGGCACTAGCATTTCTTTTGAAATGCTTAGAAGTAGCAAAAGGCAGATGAACACTCAGCAAGTGGGAAGTGAATTTATGAATACACTTGAGAGATAGCCTGTGCTCCTTTGCATATGTTAGCTTTCATTGGAGTTGTCTGTGGAGAAGTTGAAGGCAGATAGACTGCAGATGTGTTTTTTCACAGGAGGGTGAAGTTTCACAATTTCAGTCCTGAGGAAGAAGTCTGAATATAATTTCTGTAAGTGTTGAGATGCAGTTCATTAGCAGAAAGGTAATATATGACTTTAAGAAATCTGAGTAATCTGTTCCTGACTCATTTTGGATTAATATGAGTACTGTGTGGTGCTTTAGGGAGTACCTCTTATATTTATAATTGCAATAATATATCATAACAAAATCATAAAAGAGACTTCGTTTTCTAATGAGGGATGGGAGGAGATGTAAAGAAGAGGTTACAAAAACTAGGATAAGAACTTGTTTCCCCATTTTGCTGATGCACAGTCAGACCAAAGCACTGTGCAAATTATTGTATGTGTGAATCATGTTTATGTTACACCTGGAATGACCTGTGCCTGTTTTGCGTGAGTTCCCTGCTTCTATGAGAAAAAATGATCAGTATGTCCTTGTACAGGGTACAAAGAATGGAGTCAAAACCCTCAAGAATTCCTCGCAGGATATCTGTTCAGGCTTCCAGCTCTCCTCTAGGATCTAGAACTGGAAACAGTTTATCTGGTGCATATAATACAAGAGAATCTTCGTGGAGATTAGAATCTGGACACCAGGTAATGTATGTTTTTTTTCTTTTTATGAAGTATAGATGATTTTTAAAGTGTCTTTTTTACCAAGAAAAGCCCCAAAACTCAAACAAAATTTCTAAAATGCAAGAATTTACTAACCAGGCCAATGACAGTAATCTGTGAACTGGTAGTTCTAGATTTTCTGGTTTTACCTGCTCTTGTTTGTAGCTGCACCTTAAGAAATCAGATTTAATGAATGAGAGGGCATACTGATAATATGGATCTATTTTCTTATGAGTCACTGCCATTGTAAACCTGGGTAGGTAGAGTTTTCTGTTGAGGGAGAGGTGAGGGTTTTGTTTGAACTTTGATTTGTGTAGGACATTACACTTGATGTATTGGTGATGCAAAAAGTACAGGACTATGTTGTCAGTACACGAGGCTCTACTGTTCTGCAGCACCTCCTATGCTTATATTTTGAAAAGGTAAGAAGAGGAGCTTTAGATTCTGTCGTGGTTTGACACTGGCCAAATGCCAGTTGCCACCCGCAACAGTCACTCACTCACCCTGCCGCAGCGAGCTTAATGAAGGCTTCATGAGTTGAGATATGGACTGGGAGAAAACACTCCAAGGGCAAAGCAGGCTTAAATTAAAGGTACAAAGAGAATTTATTACTAACAAAGTCAGGGGAGGATAATGAGAAGTAAAATAAGCCCTGAAAAACACCTTCTCCTAACCCCTCCCTCCTTCCCACTGATAGTGCAGGGAGAGAGGGCGTGGTGTTATGGTCAGTTCGTCAACCGAGGTTTTCTTCCGCTTGGCTCAGGGTCTGGAGTCCTTCCCTTGTGGGGCCATGGGGGCCCTCCCATGGGAGTCAGTTCTCCATGAACTTCTCCAGTGTGGGTCCACTCTCACGAGCAGCAGTCCTCCCAAAACTGCTGTGGTGTGAGTCTCTCTTCCACAGGGTGAAGTCCTCCAAGGACAGGCTGCATGAGCCTGGACCAGGGGCCCTCTCTCTCCATCGGGTCTCCCACTGCATCACAGCCTCCTCCAGGAATTCACCTGCTCCAGTGTGAGCACCTCCCCCACGGGCTGTGGGTGGATCTGTGCATCCCCCGTAGGCCCACGGGCTGCAGGGGCACAGCTGCTTCACCACGGTCTTCACCACATCCTGCAGAGGAATCTCAGCTCCGGCACCTGGAACACCTCCTGCCTCTCCTTCTCCACTCACCTTGGTGTCGCTGTGTTGTTCTCCCTCATGTGTTCTCACCTCCTACTCTGTTGTGGCTGGAATTAAAACTGCATCCCTACTTCTGTTTTGATTTCTTCTGAAATCGGTTATCACAGAGGTGTTGCCACCGACTCTAGTTGTCCCAGCCTTGGCTGGCAGCATGTCCATCTTCAGAGACATCAGGGATTGGCTCTGCTAAACGTGGTGGAGGCTTATCACAGCAGCTAATCATAGGAGCCACCTCTGTGGCCTCCTAGCTACCAAAAAGCAGGCCGTACAAAACCGACACAGAGTCACATTAGCCTGTCATGTCACTATGTTAGTCCAGCTGGGCTTTGTGTGCACTACATGGGACTGAAAAAAAGGCTTTTTGCTGTTTCACAAGCAGCATTTTACACTAACCAAACTAATTCTGTGGGGAAGGGGAGCTGTGCTCAAGAGGAAGTATTCACACTGTTCCGGTACTTGCAGTTTGGGAGAGTATTATGGGAAGCAGAGATGAAACTACTGTAGAAATTATTTTTGACACTTGGAAGGATCAGATAGCAGTTTGGCTCAATTATCTTAGTACTTTTTTTTTCTGCTCCTGTCAGCAATTCTTACCTCAATTTTGGGCCCAGAAATGTAAGCCCAGTTTGGTCTTTGAAATTGCAGAAACTTAACTCTGTGATTAAATGTTCCTATTTTTTAAAAAATGGTTAGGAGTTTGGTCCCTGCTGACAAGCTATCTGGGACGTTGTATTATATGGCACCTTTTTGAGAAATGGTTTAACAAGTAATAGAGCATTATTTTTAGTACAATTAAATGTACATGTGTTACATTTTTGTTATCTCTAGCATGCATGTGCTTGTTATTATGTAGGCTATAGGGAATGTAGAAGGGGAAGCAGTTGTGAGTCGTATTTGCATTTTGGAGTCCTAAATGTTTTTCACTGTCTGGCTGCTCAGCAGAAGCAGATCGAACCGTCTTACTCTTTTGTAGAGATTTATGGACACAGTCCACGCACAATGGACGTATAGTGAAAGCTACTGATCTGGAGTCTTCAGCTGAAGTGGTGCTGTGAAGTTCCATGTGTTACCGCTGTTCAAAGATTTTGACACAGTTTACCTCTCATTACTTCATTTATTACATGAACTGCAGTGTGTTCACTGCAGTGTGCATTCTTTTGACTATTTCCTGTTGAGAAAAGCGATTCTGAGCTGAGGAATGGTCTCATAACACTTGCCAGTTAAAACAGAAGGGGAAGTATTTGGATAGAAGATAATGTTGTATCCCTTTTTTCCACTCCCAGTTCGTAGAAGGTAGTCTGAGAGCTCCTCACACAAGATTGGTGCTTAATGATAAAACCATAGGGAAGCTCTCTCTCTTGACTAACTCTTGGTACTTACAGAACTGGTGGTAGGAGCAAATTGCTTTATTGCTTGCCGATTAAGATTACAGAGACTGGAGCAAGAAGATTTCAGTCCAGTTAGATAGGAGTGCAAAGGACAGGCATTTTCACTTTGTTAATCCATTCAGAAACTGACCTTAAAGTATTTAAGATCTAGTTCAGTTGCAAATGATTTAAAAGTTGTTTAGAAGTAAAACTTTGAGTATCAGTAATTCTTCAGGTATAAAGAGGACTTGGATTCTTAATACAGAATCAGTCAAATTTGTATTTGGTGTTGATTGGGGCTAACAGATAGGGTTTCCATTGGCTGGGTTTGTGTTTTGATTTTTTTTCGTACAGATACGGAATTCTTGTATCTCATGCACTTTTGAGATCACTCTGGGTACTAGCCCCTGCTTATCTGAGGAGGCATAACAGAGAGCTTAACTGGAAACTAATCATGTGTATGGGATATAGTGTTGTTGCTAGGTAACTTTAAAGTACAAAAATTGAACTAGTGTCATTGTATGCGAAAAAAATTCCTATCCTTTATGTTACAACGTAGTAAACATTTTATGACAAATGAATTATAAGGTTTTTTTGTTTTCATTGGAGGCACAGGGTCAAGAGTAGTTTATAAAATTGTTTTGAATGTTTTCCTGATCACATTTTTCAGCTACTGAAAATGGTCACCATAACGAAAATACCTTTTGTAGGGCTTTAATTGTTAAGTTCTGACAAGGGATGTTAAATAGTCTTAAGCTGAACTGAAGAAAACAAGCTGAGCTTTTTATATTTTGGTTTAGTTTTGAATGCTTTGTTGTTGCTTTTAAGAAACGGTGACAGCAACTACTGTGTTTGTTGTACTGATAGTTCATAGAAAAAGAATGGACAAATAGTCACTTAAATGCTGCTTAGTGTTACTGAAATGGTTGCATTTCTGTTATTTCTATTAATTTTGCTAATCTCCATCACTATTCTATGGAACAAATTAAATTGCAGTCTCTTTGCTCAATTATAATCTATTCATTGAAATTCAGCTTGTTTTAGTGGCCCAAGAGATGCTTTTATTGTCAGGGAGACCCTTTCCACACCTGTGGGATTTTTTGCATGGCACTTGAAAATGAGGCCCTTAATTCAGCCCTATAGCTGCAGTATCTAAGGGTACGGCCTCAAAAGCATTGCACTTCAACTTTTTGTTGTCCTGGGTCAATACAGAGGGCAGATGAACGAGCTGCTGTAAAGTACTTAGAAGAAACCAAACAACAAAACTTCACTTTTGCCCGTGGTTCTCTCTAAGCCGGTTTCATTTCTTGGCTATCCCTCAAAGTTTCTTATTAAATGTTTCCAGATTTGTTACCGCTTCCACTTCCCCGTGTTTTCAATATTCAGATCAGATACTGAGTTATTTTCGAGTTACAGGATGCATATGATGATCATGTTGTTCTTCAGGAATCCAGTGTGTTGAATAGTTCCACTAGAGACTGGAGAATTGGAGAAAGGGATACCCGTGAAACTCCTTGGAAGCTTACAGCGTCGTCTCCAACTCGCTACTCAGGGACACTTGATCACCCTCATTCTGGAAGATTTTTGGGAAGCAGAAGCAGATTGGTGAGAACTGTTAATGTGCAATACTTGGAAAAAAATATTGAAACCCCAGGGTTTTACTTTAGTCTTCCCAATCTCAAAAGCTGCCAGCAGGGGCTCTCTGTAATGTTTCTAAGAAAAGTAAATCTTACTAATTCAAGATGGAGCAAAAGCTAGAAGATAGCAGTGTTAATAACATTCAGAGGATAAAAACAGTCACGTATATTAGTTTTACTAAGAGTTAAGAAATACATTTGAAGTCAGTAGCTCTGACTGAACTCTGAAAAAGAAAAAAGAAAGGGTGATTGGAATCTCAGATACATTGTAGTCATGTGGATGGCATAGTTGATATTTATACTTTTTCACTGGGGTATTTCTGCAGGGGTGTTCTTTGGATGGTACTAACTTTGTGAGTTAACACCAAGTTCATGGGTTTGGAGATCTGCTTTAGGAAATTTAATTGTAAGGTGCAGCTCGTAGTCTGATTGTTCTTCCATGCTGCTCACCTCATACAGCGAGAGAATGGTTACCTGCGTTTCAAGACTCAGACCCTAATAGTTTGTCTTAACTGGGTTCTAGAATGTGCCTTTGTAACTCCAAGAATAAAGTCGTTTGCTTGTGACATGCTAGTGCACTGTAGAGGGACAGTTAAACACTTTGAAGTGCAGTAGAAAGATTAAGATAGGAAAAGCAGGAAACTGTGAACAAGTTTGGTGGGACGATAGTGAAATAAAAATCCTACTCACTTTCAGAGTGAAAGATATTTGGGTTCATAAGATTGCTTGTATCGTTAAAGAGTTGTGGTTTTCTTAGGTGACTTGAAGGTGAAGACACTGATATATTGGGGGGTGAGGAGGGAGGAACTATTGTGCACGTGTTGGCCTTCAGGGGAAGTCATGGCAGATGTCTACAAATAGTTTAAATGCAAATGGAATCTGTGGTTCTAAGTGGTCCTACATATTTAGTTAAATTAGTGCTAGGGTGTTCAAGGTGGACCCCCCTTTTTTTCCCATTAAGGTTAATTATTCTCTTAAAGTGAATTCTAATTAAAGTGAATCCTGAACCTTGCAGATGGCACTGAAAATTTCACATATCAAATAATGACTGATTAAAACATAAGTGATATGTTAAATAGAAGCTTATTAAGGGAGAGTAGTCTGGCTTTGTACTTGGTTTCTGATGTTAGTTTGTCTCCCTACCTATTTTTTTATGATGGGATGAGGGAAATCCTTAAGAGACCTCTTAGTCTGAAAGAGTAAGAAGTTGTTGCTTAAACTTAGTAAAAACCATAACTGACTAGAGATAAAATAGAGATGTAACATACTCTAATTTGTTTGATCTTTAAAGGATCTTGGTTGTAGATAGTTTCTGGGAAGACAAACAGCCCAATTCAGCTTTTTGATTGAGCTCAACTTTTTCTTTTTTTATATGAAAAAATAAACCCAAAGTATTTCAAATAGAAAATGAATGCCTTGATTGTAAGTAACCAGCTTTGTAGGCTATTCTGAATTTTTTTCTAAGTCCTATAGTGCTGGTTTCTGAAAACTGTTTTATTTCACTGCCGTACTCTGCAAAATGTTTTGTACCTGTTCTTTACTCTGAACTCCTTCAGCTGCGCTTATTGTAATCAAAATATACTTGTTTCAATCAGTTTTCCTTCAGTTCACTCCTTAGCTAATTATATTTTAGGTTGATAAAAAGTAAGTTGGATTAGTTAAACTGTTAAATAAAATAATGCAGCTCTTCAGTTTTGGCCATTTCTGGACAGCAAAATATGTTCCCCTGGAGATCTGTAAAGCTGAATTTGATTGTGTTTATAGCATCTTACAGGCCAGGAATATAATTTTTTCCCCCTTTTTACAAGAATTTTTCTGTTGTAAGCCACGTCGTCTGTAAAGGAAATATCATGTTGAATGTTATAGAAACTGACTTTTGTTGGTAGGACTGTATTGAGTAAACCCGGAAATACGAATCAAGAGCACAAACATAATTCCTGTGGTATTTTAAAAGGAAAGGTTTTGTATCTAAAGTTATTCTCTACAATTTTTGTGAGTTTTACATTATGTACACTTCTGTGCAGTGTAAGTGCATCTGATATACTATGTAATTTATTTTTTAATGTTATTTCAGTCTACATCTTCTTCCTCTCATTTCACATCTGGGTGTTATGGTGAGTCTGAGAGAACTCAGGGAGCATATTCAAGACTGCATAGCCAGCAGCAAGATAGTGATTCAAAGAGACCTAAACTATCTTGTACATCTACCTCTTCTGTGAGAAGTAATGGCTTGACTGCCTTTTCAGGTGAGAGGTCGATTACTGGAGCTGAGTTACGTCAAAATTATCTGAGTAGTAAGTTCAGGTTTTACCAAGTTTTAAAAGACTTGCTTCAAATATTATGCTTATATCTTTTTTTAAATAAGAAAAATTTATGCCTGTCTGAAGAGTATGTCCACAATGTGTCCAGAGTTCCGAGTATGCTGTTAACATGGTCTTTTGAAAATCCAGTTGTACTCATGTCATTTCAGAATTATTACCTGTACCTGTTCCATTTGTGGTCAAGCTGAACTTCATGGCTCAAGCATACTTTAATTGGTTAAGATTTCAAGAAAAGAATGAGTGCAGCTGCTCTTATTTCATGAGTCAAATGGTGTTGATGCATCAATGTGTGCCAGGGACAGCAGAAAGGAAATCTTTACCATACTCAGCAATAAGATCAAGCACTGTGTCGTGGCTGGTTAGAGCACTGTTGTTAGGGGTCCGGGAAGAAAGTGTTCCTTTTCTAGCAGGGCCAGAACTCATTCTCTCGGTCCTGCCTAAAGAAACATTCTACGCTAAGTGCTCTTTCAGGAAAACCTGTGATTTTCTTTGAATCTGTGAATAAGTTCATGAAACTTGGATAGACAGTATTTATGCAATATGCCAATAGAAGTCTAAAGCTCAGGAAGTAACAGTCAAAACCTTACACTGAAAATACTTCTAAACCATTTTTGTACAGATCATTAGATTAATTCAGATTACCCTTGTGAGTATGGATTAATGGGTTTTTTAATATCCCTTTATGGAATTGCACAGCCATCCAAATAAAAATCAATAAATTCTTGCTCAAACTTCAGTATTATTGATACTCTCTTACTCTGTTAATAAAATTACAACCGTTAGCATTTCTCATTATAGTGTAGGACTGTTCATCTTTCTGTTTCTACATTGGTTGGTCATCACACTGCTGACCAATGAGTGCTAAAGTTTGGTTTTCTAAGTTAGCAATGAAGCGATATGAAGGTGAATTTCTCAGAGCCAGTGAAGAAGACTTTTGGAACAAGAGTTTTGTCCACAGCTGATGTATATACAGTTTGCTATGCAGTTGTCTGTGCTGTTAACAAAAAAACAAGATCCCTTTTTACACTGAAGTGTTTTGCTCTGTAATGTGAACAAGGACAGCATCAGTCATTGTTCTTAGAGTTGTGTCTAAACTACATTTAAGCCTCATCAGCTGTTTTTATGAGAAATTAAATTTCTTTTAGGTAGTGTCAAGTAGAATGGCAGCATTTACTAAGTCTCAAGCTGCTGTTTTCCTGTTTTGTGAAACCTTTTAAAAAACCGGCTACCATTAGGAGGCAAGATGCTACTTCTCTTCCTCTTCTGTCCTGTAGGAGTGTTAATGGATCTGACTCTTCTCAAAAGTATTATTACTTTTTGTTTGATTTAGCTTTCAGAACTAACTTGCTGCAAGATGAAGCAAGTGCCAGCATCAGCAGAGTGCACTTAGCTTTATGTTGGCAGCTGGGTCCTTGGTCAGCCTAGTGGTAATGTTAAACTTGTCCTTGATATGAATAACGAAAATGTCTGCGTAAGTGCCAGTTTTAATGGATTTTTAGATGATTACAAAAACGGGGGATTTATTGACTTTTTCTTTCTAGATTCCTCATGGAGATGCAGTAGGATTCCTAGATCTTCATCAGTAATGCTTGGCTCCCTTGGAAGTGATCTGGTCAGAGAGCGAACACAGTTAGAAAGAAGAACAGATCTGTCTGTTAATAACCTGGTGGATCCCAGCTACAGAAACAGTGACTTTTCACCTTCAACATGTATGTTTCGTGTAACTGCAAGCTCATAAACTTACAGTTTGTATGGATTTTAGTTTCTTAATGTGTTCGTAGGATCACAGAATGGTTTGGTTTGGAAGGGACCTTTTGTTCCACCCCCTGCCACGGGCAGGGACGCCTTCCACTATCCCAGGTTGCTCCAAGCCCCATCCAACGTGCCCTTGAACACTTCCAGGAGCGGAGCCTCCAAAACTTCACTGGGCATGTTCTTTTAATATTTTATTCAAAACACGAACACAAAATATATTTTGAAGTATTCTTTTAAATAAAGTTGGTCAGCCACTTTCCGCGCATTGACCAAACCATCAAAGGATATATGAATGGTCTAGCTTATAGATGCATTCAGTCACGTGAAAGTGGTGGTGGTGGTCACCACTGCAACTCTGTGATTACTCAGTAATGCTTTTTTCTTGTCTTAAAATCTCTTTATATTTAGGTATGGGAAGAGAAATAATGTTAATTTGACCTAGGAAAGCTTTTTCTTAAAGGTGCATATTATCTCTTCTTATTTGGGTTCTCAAATGGTTATTAGGCAAAACTGCTAGACCACTGAAAATAGAAACGAATGAAAACACACTTTACATGAGGTGAGAGGTTTGTCTCATGGCAACTGCTAGGACTAGTAAGGACTTCTGCATTGTAATTTTCACTTTTTGTTCAGAGTGCTGTGACGTTCCAGAGCTGTCTCAGGGGAAGCTCACCATTAGTCTTGATCTGCAACCTTTTGCAGTGGTATTTTGTAATGCAGAAGTTTAAAAAAAAAAGCCACCTTTCTAAGTGTAGAAGATAAGCAAAAAAGGTAAAAACTACTTTCAGAATTCATCCTGTAGGCTTGCCTCGACAGAAGAGTATATTTTAATGTCATCATACTCTTAGCACTTTTTAGTAAGTGGACAGTTTGACTACCCTACCTGGTGGAGCCTAATGGGAGAAGTGGATTGGTGAGCAGCCTTGCTTTGTACTGTCTGTGCTGCATTTCTAGCAGTAGTGCTGCTATTAAGTGCTATAGAATAACTCCCAAATGTGTTCCGTGATGTGTAATAAAAAGCATATTGTAGATAATTGACATCTGTGCAGATGTTTCATTAGCCGGAATCTGTCAGATAAATAATGCTCTTCTTCAGCAGTAAATGGTGATTGCAATGCAGAACCCATTAAAAGAGTCACCTAAATTACAAAGATGAAAATTCTTAATTTGAGAATACATAGAAAGCTTCTCTTTCCTACCTTCATCTGTCCATGCACGTTCCTCCTTCCCCCTTCTACCCACAACACTCAGTGCAGCCGTTTGAGGAAGGAGACTAGACACCTCAGCTGCTTCATGTGAACTACAGTTCATATACAGTGGAATTCTCAGTGTGTTGAGATACTCAGACATCATTTACAGAAGATAAGCTTGTAAGAATGATAGGTTTGGGTTGGAAGGGACCTTTAAAGTGCCCGTGTCCAATCCCCCTGCAGTGAGCAGGGACATCTTCAGCTACGACAGGTTACCTAGAGCCCTGGTGAACCTGACCTTGAATGTTTCCTGATGTGTTTGAGCACATCTTGTCATAGTATTTTGTTTTGCTTTTCTGCAACAGATCTTCAAGACAGGCCTGCCTCTTCGTATGCAGAGGGAGCAAGACCAAAAGAAAACTCGTTAAGCACTTTGAGGCTGAATGCACCGATGAACCGCCAGTTGCCTTCTGATCCTCAGCCATCTTTTTTCAACAGAGACTCTAACATGAGCTCTTCAAGATCCAGCTATTCTTCAAGACAAAGGAGAAATGAATTGGAATCTCCCCAGAGGAGTGTGCAGCCAGCATTTTCTCTTACTGCCATTAGAGATGAAACCCCTTCCTCAAGTGGTTCCGAGAGGTTTTTATCTTCTCAGAGGTCACTGAATGAGTCTGCAACTGACAGCGAGGGGAGGCGCACAACGAGACAGCTGCTGTCTCGTTTAGCATCTAGTATGTCATCTACATTTTTCTCCCGAAGGTCTAGCCAAGACCCATTGCATACAAGATCATTGAGCTCTGAGGAGTCAACGGTGGTCCCAAGAGTTCAAGCTACTACTCTGTCAAGTAGTAATGGAGCTGCAACTCCGGAAGTTACAGGACTTCAGTCATCCGAAGCTTCTCAGGGGTTTAGTTTTCTTGGACGAAGATGGGGTTTATCTGGAGTTTCACAGAATCGCAACTCTGATTCTGATGGGGAAAGTTACAGACCAGACACTGAAAGTAGGAGCACAGGATCCTGGTTGTCATCCTCTTTGAGGAACAGATGTACACCTCTCTTTTCCAGAAGAAGAAGAGAAGGAAGAGATGAATCCGCAAGGATCTCTACCTCTGATACAACTGCTAGATCACAACATGTCTTTAGAAGGAGAGAGTCGGGCGAGGAGAACTCTCTTGAAGCATCAGATAGTCCTCCACGTGTTTCTGTTAGCAGACCAACACCTGCAGTATCTGTTATTTCTACAGCTACTGCCTCCCCACCAGATTCAGCCCCCGGTGGAAGAAGTTCGGGAATTCTGCCTGGTTCTCTCTTTCGCTTTGCAGTGCCTCCAGCATTAGGAAGCAGTCTGTCTGACAATCTTATGATAACTGTAGATTTTATTCCCTCTGGCTGGAATCAGTCTGATGGACAAGAAAGTGGCAAGTCTAAAATACCGCCTTCAAGAGATCCGGAAAGACTCCAGAAAATTAAAGAAAGGTAAGTTAGTATGTTCTTTCGCAATAGTAAAATGTAGGTGTTTTAACTTGAGAGGGCTTTCCGCCAACATGATTTTAAAAGAAAACTTTCCTTTAGAGGAGGTGGCAACTCAGTCCCCTGTCACCCATATTCTCACTTTTGTCTTTAAAGAAAACTGTTTGAATTCTCATAGGTTTGAGAACAGTTTGATAAGTGGAATTTTCATTGTAAAAAGTCCTACATGAAATATCACATCATTTGTTGGTATTCCATCCTATTCAGCCTGCTTTTAGAAGATTCTGAAGATGAAGAGGGTGACTTATGCAGAATCTGTCAGATGTCCTCTGCAAGTTCTGACAACCTTTTAATAGAGCCATGCAAATGCACTGGAAGTCTGCAGTATGTTCACCAGGAGTGCATGAAAAAATGGCTGCAGTCGAAGATAAATTCAGGTAAAGCAAACTCTAGACCAAGATAGACTTCCAGTTATACAGGGAGGCTGATCAGAAGGATTGCACTTACTCCGGTATTTAGTTGAAAATTGGCGACAAACAGTAGTATGGCACTTTGAGGCTTTTTGTGTCTGTGCAGCTTCTCGTGTGAGTAGTTCCAAGAGCTGTATTTCTTGTTTAGAGAACTATGCTTTTTGGGGTTGTCTACTAAGATGTTAGACAAAAGATAACATTGCAGAAGTGTAGCTTTAGAATAACTCTGCCACTTCAGTGGTACCACTTTGGGTGGCGTTCCGCCCTTGCAGAAATGGTTGTGCTTTTTTTCAAGACTTTTATAGCCGAGCTAACTCCTAGCAGTGATGGGAATTTGAAAATTGAAAAATTATTTTCAACTGCAACTAGACTTAAGTATGTTAATTTTTTTTTAAAGATACTAATTCCTGTTCAAGGCGCTTTAGAATTGCTTGTTCAAAAATTACTTCAAAGTGCATATAATAATTCTTGAAGAAACACTTCAGATATTGGGTGCTGTAGGAATAGTTTTGTAACAGATTGATTGACCAGTTTGTAACTGTTATCTGCAGTATTTTTAAGACTTAGAAATAGGTGGCTTGCTAGAAGCCATGAAATACTTTGTACCAAAGGAAGGTACAAAAAGTAAAAAAGAGACTTTTTTGCTCAGCCCCAGAGGGTACACATCACAGAGGGATGTTTTAGAAGCCTCAGCCTGTAGAAGAAATTTATTTGAAGTCTTTAACTAAAGTCATAAGTCCGCTATCAACTTGCTTTGTTCGCTTTGTTGCTTATGAAGGAGTCTGTTTTAAAACTGGTACAAGACAAAATGTTACTTAGCAATAACTTTATTCTGGTATATGTATTCTTCTGTGTATTTGGATTACACGATAAAATTCAGAAAGCTCAAGAAGTGATTTTATGCCAGACTTGCAGGAGGAGGCATCTTATGTCCAGAGTGAGTGTGAGGCAAAATAGGTGCAGCTGGATAGAGAATAAACATTCTGACAGTGTTTAAATTCTGACAGTATTTAAATTCTGACAGTAAAAGTTAAATTCTGGCAGTAGCAGATGTCACTATATTCCTGTTAGAGGCTTTCTTTCCTTCTAACCTTGCTCTGCAAAATAAAGCCAAAAATTATGTAGAATTTCTAACGTTTATGTGAGTGTGTCGTATGTCGCTGATTCTTGAAACTTGACACTGAGTTTTCCCCTTGCCTGCCTCCCCACCAGGTTCTTCTTTGGAAGCAGTGACAACTTGTGAATTGTGCAAGGAGAAGTTGCATCTTAATCTGGAAGACTTTGACATTCATGAACTCTATAGGGCACATGCAAATGAACAAGTTAGTATATTTTACCTTATTTGGTAAGTGTTGCTTTAGTGCTGGGAGGGCAGTCTTTAGAGAAGCCAAATGCATCTCCCATTTCAGAAGGACTGTTACGCATATAAAGTAATTCTAATGTGAAACAGATTTTTCTCCTCAATATTCTGACTACCACTACCTTCTGCAACGCTTCCTAGAGCTGAGCTTTCAGTCGGTGTAATATATCTCTTTTCTTAGTTGTGTATCTGTCACCTAGCTTTGTAATCCAGCGTCTCTGCCACATAGGTGCAGTGTGAATTCTAGCACGATTAGATTGAATTTCACATTAAGTCAGGAGTTGTCGGCATTTCTGGCTGGTTTTGAACACAGATTAGCAGTTGTTTTAAACGTACAATTACAAACTTCTCTTGTTTCATTAGAGTGGTAGAAACTAACCTCTGTTCTAGCAGCTTCTAAGTGCTCCTTCAAATAATTTCCTAACTTAAAACCTTAACCAAGGGCCCATTGGTATTACTCTTATTACTTAAAATTGAATACTTTAGAACTACTGGATTGTGTAGTATTTAAAAATGAGTAAACAACGCAAAGCTGGTGTTTTTAATCAACTTTATTCTGAGGGTTTTTCCCTATTCTTTGGGTTGTATTCTGACGATATACAAAGATTAATGATACTAGAAATACCAAGTGACATCAGTTTTGGGGCAAAAATCAGCCTCTTAATTTTTTTTATTATTGAAAGTAAGTTCTTACCCTAGTACAATTGATAGGAATTCTAGGGTAAGTATTAGGGTACTTACCCTAGAATTCCTGTCAACTGGGGCAGCCTCTGAAAAGTCTTTCTCAAGAGTGCCATCATCTTGTTTTAATACTAGTGCTTATCGGTTGCTGTCACTGCATTTTACAGAGATAAGAACTTTGAATTTTTTTTTCCTAAAAAATTGACTGAATTATCTGTTCAGCACTAGCATTTTCAATGTTTTCCTCTTACATTAGCAGGTAAAGGAATTTCTCAAATGTTTGTAACATCATGACATTCTTAAAATATATTCCTTTATTTTGGCTTTCTGTAAAACCTTGGGACCACAGAGAAGAAACCAGCAATATTGGTTTTATTTCCCCAAGTGATGTAATAACTCTGATTCACACATTCTTTCCTCTGAACTAGTCATGACTGAGATTTAATTTGTAGAACTCTATTTATCTTCAAGGATAACATGTTGGATTTGGGGTGGATGGGATGGACCAGAAGTATAAATAGCTTTTCAGCAACTTAAATTTTTTAGTATTACATGTTCCTCATTCTTTTGGAACAACTAGAGATAAATCTGTAATGATTCCATTAAAATCTAATTGTTGTTCTACTTGAATCATATATGCAGATGTATTACTGACATTCTCAATGTTTCTTTTGATCTCCTTTAAGGCAGACTATGAATTTATCAGCTCTGGTCTCTACCTTGTAGTGTTGTTACACTTATGCGAGCAGCGCTTTTCTGATATGTTAGGAACTGAGGCCAGCACACGTGTCAGAGTAAGTATGCAGTGATTTTTCGGGCAGGAATTGCTCATACAGAGAACTTGGAAGGAGATCGTTGCCTTGAGTGACCTAGGAGCTAGATAACCCAAGAAACACACTTTTAAAACAAATCTAGGTCTAAAATGGGCTGTGCTTGTCAGTGCACTGTGTTTGATTGGAAACTGAAGGTACTGCATAATTGCTGGTACTCTGCTACAGAATGCTTTTTGTCAAGGTTGTTGGTAATTCATTAGTTAGCATGCATGTTGTCATGATTATTGTGAATTTATGCAAAACTGGAAGGTTAACCTCTGTGCCAAACATGCAGTTAAGAATGCTGGACTGCCTGATTTGTTTAATTTTCCTCATTACGTGAGTCTGTATTGTAAAGGTCTAGAACTTGCAGTGCTTGTCTGCTGAAGTACACATAAACATGTATTTGAGTATTAACATTCTGCAACGGCCTATAGCTGTAATATGATTTCTCTGGCATCAGTCCAAACTCTCCTTAGTTGCTTTTGTCTGCGTTCTCGTCACTTGAAAGGATTTGCTTAGGAACGTGTGAAGTACACCTTTATTAACCAGTAAGAGATCAGCATACGGAGTTCTTTCTGCACAGTGATTCCCTCGTAAATCCAGTATTCTACATGTTTATTTGATACTAAATAATTGATCGGTTCTCTTAGTCAACTGAGCTCCTGAAAAGCCGGTTATTTTTAGGTTTTTTGCTTACGTGCAAAGAAGTGACAGTATTCAGCTTATCCAATGCATATGGGAATGGCTGAAAGCCAGCAGGTACCAGATCTTTAGGAAGAGACAGGCCTGTGCTCTATCTGATCTCCTAATGTATTAGAACAGTGGCCTCTTTTCTGTACACGTCTAATGTGGGGCTTATGGTCCATGGTCCGGTCTCTCTGCTACAAGTGTAGAGGTATAAAAGATGCATCATCTAATCATAGCCAGCATCCAGCGCAGGTTGTTAGCTTGAGTGTATTGAAGAAGATGTTTTTACTGGTTTCCCATCAGAGGAGGCATTACTTATTTTTGTGTGTGACGCTGCATTTTAAACCAGTGAGAGCACCGAGGCTGGTGTTTGATATCAAGCATGTGAGTAAGCTGTGGAAGCTCATTTTATCTGCTGTGTCTCAGTATCTGGACTTTTAACTGAAACAGTGATGCAGATTGGCAATGACAAAAGAAAACCGCTTGGCTGAGGCTTTTTATTCGTAGGAATTTTCTTTGGGTTTTCATACCACATACTTCTAATCAACATCAAACTGCCACTGTTGCCTAATAGTAATCCTGGTCCTAAGATTTTAATTGTAAACAAAAACTTTTGTATTTATGCATTTTTTGTGAACCACATTCATTCAGAGGGTCTGTTTTGTCATATTAGTAGTGAATTAAATGAAATGAATTTAACTAATGCAAGGCCTTACTGTGATTATGTTTTTCTGCATTGCAGATTTTAGGAATGGTTTTCATTAAACTGACACTTGTTTATGTTTGCTGCTTTCAAAATTGATATGTTTTATAGACTGTAGAACATGAAGATGATGTCACAAGTTGCTACCACAAACATTTCACAGCTGAAATAACTGTGCAATAGCAATTTCAAATCAATTGTGTGGGGATTTATATTAAATTTTGCATTGTTTTTTGTGTTGGGCAAATGGGTTAGGATAACCAAGATCTGTCGTGAAGCTTTGGGTTGTAAAAAGTGAAGAAAACTGTGCTAACTTGTTGCAAATTTCTGCAGATAACTTTGCAACTTTTAAACTACTTTCTCTCTGCCTTGTTTCTAGTTTATTAACCTTGCAAGAACTCTTCAGGCACATATGGAAGATATTGAAAGTAGGTGCTTCCCCTCTTTCCCTCCCCTCCCATTAGATCAACTCAAAGCTAATGACTACAATCCTCCTTGCCAAGATTCATAGTACTGAACATAATTACCAAAAACCGTACTCAGCAGTGCTTTTTTCATCATCAGTAGAACTGTTCTGAGGGGGAACCAATTTTAATTCTCCATGATTCATTTCCCAACAGCACAGAGTTGTTTAGACCACAGGAGTGTTATCTGCAGTCAATAACAAAATTCCTTACTAGTTACAGTTTGGTTATTGTGCTTCTGGTAATTTGTAATTACAGGATAAGTGGTGACCTTCAGGTTGTTGCCTTTTACAAGAGTCTTAGTAGGAAAGAAACATTGAGAATTGAATTTTACATTTAAATTAGACGCTTGTATTGCCATTTTTCTTCCCTTTCTTTTTCTTGCCCTCTTCTCCCCTTTGTTTTTTCCATTTATTTTTTCCATTTACACTCACTTTTCGGTTGTGTGGGTTCCTTGACCAGACCTCGTGAATGAAGTCTAAAAATTGCCAATTTTGCAAAGGATTAGCCTTCTTTTCATCTAGTGGCTTCTCTAGTGTGTTTAAATTCAAAACTGTATGCTGATACATCTAAATTACTAGTAAATATACCCTGGATCTATTTCTGGGCATGTCAGATAGGCAGTAGAAGGGTTGTTGGTCTACAGGTTTTTTTCCTAGTTTGCATGTGAGTGTCTGTCAACTGTATATGGGTTTTCAGTACACAGGGTGCATTTGGAATACTATGAAGAATGGGTGTGGGGAGGGGCGGAAAGAGGGAGTTGTGGTTCAAGACAGTTATTTCTGCAATCAGAGCGGACAAAGATGGACTTGAGATCTGAATTCATTCCTAAGTTATGTGCATCCTTACTAGAGGAAAAATGAATGAGTGTCATTTTACCCCTTAATTCAATCTATATTTGATTCAGCCTTTAACTTACAGGTAAGGAATACTAAGTTCTAGTTTTATTATTGATGTGCTTCAGTTACATTTTTCTTCTGAGAACTGAAGAAGCAAGGAGTCAGACTTACCTTCTTTCTGTGTTCAGGGGTGGAACAAGTTACTCCGCTATAAATACTTCCTTGCCTGCAGAGCTTGCTTACGAGGACGCACTAAATTCCTGTTACAGACAAGCTAACATTTTACAAACCTAACGTAGATGTGTGTATTGACTTCTCTGTCATAGTTGACAAGTGTGTATTTGTCTTTTAACTAACCTTGAAACGACAAAACCCCGTGCCTGTGTGGGCTTTGTGTTCATCTTGCATTTGCTGAAAGGACAGGAGTGGAGAGAGGAGCTGTTTCCAAGTAGGCCCAGGTTGCATTAAGCAACAGATAGATAGATACAAATTCAAATCTAGACTGCTGAATCTTTCTAGGTATTTTAGTATCCAAATTGCTAATTTAGTGAGTAATTTTTTTCCCTTAAGTTGGGTGCTGCTGTCATGGATTGAGTATCTCCTCCTCTGACTACTGCTGGGATTAATCGCTCTAAGCACTACATAAAAGTTGAATCTCTGGCGTAATTAAGTTTTCTTCCTCTTATTTTGAGGAAGAAGAGTAGGAGGACACTGCATATTGTTTGTTCTGTTGAGTTTTGGTTTGAAAATGCTGTATTTTTCCAACATGAGATGCATTTAAGAATTAAGATATGTGATTACAGAAGGTTTGGCTGGGTATTACAGTCTGCTATTTAATATTATAAAATCACCTTTATTTCCTCTACTCATGCTAAAGTGCTTTAATTTCACACATTTTTGTCAAGGTTTCTGATTACACTGTGTTGTTCCAACAGCTTCTGAAGATGATTCTGAAGACTGAAGCTGGTAGAACATTCATACCGCGAGAAACAAACGGAATTGCTGCAGAAATGCTGAACTGGCAAGAACAATGTCAACATGCATTTGTTTTATTCCTCTCCGTAGTAAAATACGCATTGAATATTACTGTAGTTTTTGAAGCATTGTTGAATTCAAAATCAACTGCTGCACAGCGGAGCTAAGTGGACTTGAGAACTACTCAGCATGTGTGAGGATTAGATACATAGAAAGCAACTTCCCTTTTTAAATTATGAGGATGTTGTGCTTTTTTTTGGAAGACATCAGATTCTGAATATTTAAGGAAGCTCTATCTCCCTTTGTGTTTCCTTCTTAACTGTAGTCAGACTTCCGGTTTTGTCTTACTGAGTTTTGCTCCTGTACTGGCACTAAGTGGTTATAGTGGGTTTCAGGGGGAGGGTGGGGATGCCCATGTACTTAAATAGGTTTTGTTTGGGTGTTCTTAAATGCCTCTTTTGCCACATCATTTAACTGATTGCTTCCATTGTTAATGAATGAACAGGAGGATAAGCAAGATACTTTCGAGATTGTTTGGTTTTTGGCTCATTTGAAGATTATTATTTAACTCAAAAAGCAATAAGAACTTGCAGTGGTCTTTTAATACTTGGTGATGGCTTTTTTATGTACCAGTTTGGAAATCTGAGATTATATTTGATATCATGTGGCTGTTCCATTATGGAATATTGCAGGTGTAAACTCTTGCATTTCAGCATTCCTAGCAGATATGCAACTTGACAAAGACCTAAGGTTATTTAGTTTACTCAGTCTTTTTTTAGATCCCACCTTCACTGTTCAAAGCACTGGTTATCGATGTGTTTTCTAGTGTTGTCACTTCTTTATAAATAAAGACAAAAGAGGTATGCATCTCCACTGGTATTGTCCATTTTCTTCAAATGTGGATATCTACCAGAACTTACACTTGAAAACATAGGAAGTTGTAGTCTGTGGTCTATCTTTACTAATGTTTATAAACTCTTACCCAGGTGTTTAAGATAGTTCTGACCATTTTGGATTGAAATGCTTTCTATAAATGGTGGTACAATAAATTCGTACACATGTAATGGAATTGTATTTCCTACAGATACATGTTAGTTTTGTAATTACCACAGTAACAATGTCTCTGCAAAGAGTGCAGTATGTTGAAATGCCATGAGTTTAATTTATTGTTACAGTATGTAAAACTAACTTGTGCAGATGAAAGGATGTGCCTTACCAGCTGAAATGAACTCGTGGTTTGTAGAGTTAACTTTGTTAGCATGACATGAGTTGGTCTGTCATCTCTAAGACTTGAAAGAAAACGGAATGCTAAGGAAATGGCATATTTCTGTGCCCATTCTGGTAACCATAGGCATTTGGTGCCAACGCTTACAAGTATTGTTCAGTAATTAGTGTAAATGCACCTCTGGGATGTTTGTCTGAAAAGTGAAGGTTCAGGCATATGTGAAGATGTGTCTAACTCATTTCTGAAGAAGGTGAATTGAATGTTCAATCCTTGCTGAGTTAGATGGTACAGCTTAATAAAATGTCATACAGTGAAGCAGTCAGTATTTCTTATGCACTCAGTATATTTAGGGTTACAAGCATGGGTTCTGATACCCTAATAAATTGATGAGTTGAAGAATATTTTAAAAATTTTTTCTTCAGTCTTTGTAACAAACACCATTCCACAAAGGTGAGCAATGTAAGGAGCTCCACGTACAAATGTGGTTGAAATGATCTGTATGTTTGGTGTCCTGCAGCCTTGTCGAGCTTCAGTGCAAATGGAAGAGTGAAATGGGGGAATACCACAGTGGAATTGGTGAAGAGTAGAGGGTCTGAATGCACCAGTTGGGAAGAACGTTGCCTCCAAACCCAGCTGCCTTCTCAGAGGAGAGCTGCCTTGCAACCCTGATGCCCCACAGCTTTAGAGCAGCCAGACTGGTTGTCCTCTATGTAGCTGTGCTGTGAGATCTCTGTCCATGGGAGCACCTGTCTGTGCAAGCTCTTGTGGGTGCATCCAAGTACATATTTGTGAGCACACTGCACTGTGCCTGTGCAAACCAGGCATTTTGTCTTGTCCGCACATGCATGCGCCCTGTTTGTTCCCTGGGTTTCCAGACATACAGAGTAACTCTGGCTTGTTGCTGTTGTAGCAGTTCATAGGCGTACCTGATCCCCAGTGCTGGGCCCAGATCTCCCTAATGAGGCCACTGATGACAGATCCAGGCCTGAGTGGGAACAAGCTGCAGAATATAGTGCCTCATCCCATCCTGGGGCCAGTTGAGAGCCGTGAGGCGGACAGGATGCAAAACTGTTCAGTGCCATCGTGAGTCCTTAGAGCTGTGGCTCCTGCGGGGGTCCTTGGTGCTCTGCTGGATGTGCTCCAGTGTCCATCCCGGGCTCCTCTGTTGGGGGTGGGAAGGAGAGCGTGTTTTTCCATGTCACAGTTCTGACTTCTGCTACTGTGTGTGTAGTAGTCTTTTGTTGTGTGCCACGCTCATCTGCCAGGTTGTTTGCACTGCACTGAACTGCCTTGTTTCAAACGTCCATCTTGTGCATTCCTCCCAAACCCAAGCACGGGCTGGGCTCTTCTGCTCGTTTACACTGCAAATAAGAACGCTGCACAGGTGCAGCACAGAGGATCCCGCCCGTGCACACGAATTCTGCAGCGCCGTGCATACGCAGTTAAAAAGCAGTAATAAAACTCCTCGAACACAAAAACACCCAGCAAAAAAGCGCGCACTAAAGCGGCAGGACTCAAAAAAGCAAAGGGCCGAGCAAAGGCTTGGAGAGCGGCGCACGCGCAGTACGGTCACACGCGCAGTACGGGCAGGAGCTGCGCGTGCGCAGCAAGGGGGAAGGCTCCGCGTGGGGCTGCTCGCTGCCTCCCCCCGCTGGCTGGCGGGCGGCACTGCAGCCACCCGGCCACAGGCTGCGCGTGCGCAGTGCCCCGGTGACGCCGATTCGGGAAAGCCGCGCCGCGCGGGGAGGGGCCGCAGCTACGCACGCGCAATGCCTGGGGCAGGCCGCGCACGCGCCCCGCGCCTTCCGCTCGCTGCCGCCGCCTCGTGCCGTACCGTCCCGTGCCGCAGCCGGGCCCTCGCGCCTTCCGCTCGCTGCCGCCGCCTCGTGCCGCACCGTCCCGTGCCGCAGCCGGGCCCTCGCGCCTTCCCCGGCGCCGCCGCCTCATGCCGCACCGTCCCGTGCCGCAGCCGGGCCCTCGCGCCTTCCCCGGCACCGCCGCCTCGTGCCGCACCGTCCCGTGCCGCAGCCAGGCCCTCGCGCCTTCCCCGGCGCCGCCGCCTTGTGCCGCACCGTCCCGTGCCGCAGCCGGGCCCTCGCGCCTTCCGCTCGCTGCCGCCGCCTCGTGCCGTACCGTCCCGTGCCGCAGCCGGGCCCTCGCGCCTTCCCCGGCGCCGCCGCCTTGTGCCGCACCGTCCCGTGCCGCAGCCGGGCCCTCGCGCCTTCCCCGGCGCCGCCGCCTCGTGCCGTACCGTCCCGTGCCGCAGCCAGGCCCTCGCGCCTTCCCCGGCGCCGCCGCCTTGTGCCGCACCGTCCCGTGCCGCAGCCGGGCCCTCGCGCCTTCCGCTCGCTGCCGCCGCCTCGTGCCGTACCGTCCCGTGCCGCAGCCGGGCCCTCGCGCCTTCCCCGGCGCCGCCGCCTCGTGCCGTACCGTCCCGTGCCGCAGCCGGGCCCTCGCGCCTTCCCCGGCGCCGCCGCCTCGTGCCTGTCGTGCCTTGGTGGGCCACGGTGCCCAGGGGGCAAATCGCGCAGTTGTGGCGCTGCTGCCGCCGGGCATTCGTGGTCTGCTGTTGCTCCTGGGCCCTGAATTGCCTCCTGTCAGCAAGGGTTGTTCCCAAATGACATCCCCTGGCCCTGGAACTTCAGAAAGTTGTGCTCCCCGAAGCCCAGCTGCTGCCTCTTGGTGCTGTGTGCACGTCTTGCCTTGGCCTTGTGAGCAGCTTTGTGTTGCAGCTCAGTGATGTCCAGTTCAGTGGTTTCTATACCAAAAACCCCTGTAGTGTGCAGTCAAAAGGGACGTGTGAAAACCTGGGTCCTTTGACTTCCACAGCGGGTTTAATTTTTTTTTTTCCTCCTTCAGGACAGGAAAAACCATTTAAGTGGGCCCAGTGATGCCAGAGGCTTTGGTGTTTGAGCAGCCAAAGCCAAGAGACTGGCCCTGGGGGTCTGCACTGGAGGGCCCCTGGTCCTACCTGCTGTGTGGGGTCAGTCACAGGGGGGCAGGGTTCCTCTTTTCCTCTCTGCTGGGCTAAACTGCCTAGGGATTGCCATTTCTGACAGCCCAGTCCTACCTGTGTCTGCTGGAAAAGGGCAGAGGTGAAGGGGTGAGTGCCAGAGGTCCGGGGGAGCACTTGGATGCAGAGCATTGCTTAAAGGAGGTGCCGAGGGACAAACATTTGTGCTGGGCAGCAGCAGCAGGTGACCCAGTCTGGATTTGTGGGGTAGAGTTTTCTCCTTTCCCTTTTCAATTTCATCTTGCCAATCCCTCCCCAGTGCCCCCAGAAAACAAAAATGGAGTTATGAGGACAAAAGGAGTTTAAATTGAGGGAAGAAACTCCTCTTCCATTATTGTCTGTGTTTAAATGGGGGGGGAATTCACCTGGGATTTTCGTAAATAGTGGTATTTATGTGTGGTACTTATTTAATATTACATTCTTTGGTGGTATATAGTGTTTTGTTTTATTTTTTGGTATTACTTATTTTGTGTAAAATGGTTTTTGAGTGAAGATAACTTTTGGATGGGTTTGTTTGTATTTGAGGTAGAATTAATTTAAGTAGCTTTTTAAAATAGGCTTCTGATATGTGTTTTTGGGGTTTTGTTTTTGTTTATCGTATGTAGGGATTCAGATTGGGTGGGGCCAGCCTGGCTGGTGGAAGTTTGGGTGTTTTGTTACGTGCAGTTTTTAACGTTTTAAAGTTTTTTCTGTGTAGTGGTTTTTGATAATTTACTGTGTAGTTTTATTTTGTCTGTAGATGGTGTATGCTAAGGGATATGGTCTATTTATTTCATGTTAGGTTTCTTAGTTTACATGTTGATCAGATTGGTTTTGAATTGAGTTGTGTCGTTGAACTTTTTTTTGGTGGGGTATTATATTTTTAAAGGATATGTTTTCTAAGGTTTACAGTGGTGAAATGGGCTGTGGTGTGAGGTGTAGGAGAGGTTTTTAATTTTTAGCGGTGTTTTTTATTATGGGGAGTGTGTAGTGTTTTGGTGGGTTGAGGTAGTGTGATGTAGTTAATTTGTTGGGGTTTTTAATATTTAAAATTGTATCATTGTTTATTGTATGATAGGGGTTTATTTATTTGGCTTGTTTGCAGTAGATGTTTTATTTTGATATTGTTTATGGTTACATTGATCTTTTGGTTTTGTGTGTATTCATAGGTGGCATTTTTTTGATGGTTTGAGGAATTATGGGTTTGTTGAGTTAGGAATACTTTGTTGTTAAGTTTATTTGTGATATTGCTATTTTTGTAGTTTGATTTATTTGTTGTTTTGCTGGTTATTGTTAGTTTTATTTTTGTGAACGTGGGTATTGATATGGTGGATTTTTTAGGTAGTTTTTTGGGGGTAGTGATGTTTATTGTTTAGTAGTTTAGATTTTTTATGTTGTCAATTAGTTTGGGGGTTTTAGTTAATTTTATAGAGTATTGGTTATTTTTTTGAGCTAGTGTAGAGGTAGAGTTGGTTGTTTTTTAAAGTCATGTTTAGGGTCAATTGCGCAGTTTTGAGTTTAGTAAGTTGGTTTGATTAATCTTTTTTACTACTATTTCTGATTTTTTGTGTGGGATTCTATATGGTTGTTTTTTATTTTTGTTCCGTTTTTATGATGTGATAAGAATTGTTAGTGAAAAGAGTGTAGTGTGGTTTGTTGGCTGGTAGTTGGTCATATGGTGGAGTTTTTTTAGTTTGTGTTTGTTTTTGGGTTTTTTGTTATATGAGACTAAAGTTTTTATTGGGTTAATTTCTCATTTTAAAGATTTTAGGGAGATTTAGATTTTTATATGGGTGCACTGTATGAAGAGAGTGATTTATTTGTTTTATGTGATATTGGTGGTGTGGTGGGTAGAGGGCATTTTTGTAGTAGTTATTTTAAATGTTTGAGGGTTTTTGGCACTTAAAATATTTGTTTTGGAGGAAGTTTGGTTGGAATATTTGCGGTTTTGGGTTAGTTATAATGGGATTTTTACATTTTATTTTTAATTAGGTATTTTTAGGTTTTATTACAGTTAAATTTGTGACTTTTTTGTTATGTTAGGAATAGAAATAGGTTTTGATTTTGTATGTAGTGATGGGATTAGCGTATATGGCATACTAGTGTTGACTAAGGATTTAAAATTTTGTGGTTTTGATGTGTTAGGTTAATGAATTTATATAGTTCAAAAGACACGGGTTTTTGCTTCTTGTTTGATTAGAGGCAAGTCTTTAAATTGGGGGGGGGGTCCTGGGTATATATTCTGGAGGTTTTTTGAGGGCATGGGACAAGGGGCTATTTATATTATATTTGGTAGTTCAACTATGGGTAATAAGTGTTGGCTTTTTTTTGGTGGGCTTTTGTTTGTGTTTTCTAAAATTCCTGTATTTGTGTGGTCAGGGTAGTGGTGTTTCTGGTGCAGCTGTAAGCCTCCATTACTGTTTGTGTGTTTCAGGTGGTCCACTGGTATTACAGGGAGACCCCCTCACTGACCGGCCAACAGATCTGCTGAGATTGTACATCAGCATTTGGTTTTCTCTATGGTACCTGACTAAGAGACAGCAGTCTGGTGACAGCAAGGAATTCCCAGAGGTGGAGCTGGCCTTCTTTGGCACCCGACATGGATTCGAGAGATCAGTGGAGGGCTACGGCTCGCAGATGGAATGACAGAGGGGTACGAGGTCAGGGAGGGGTTTGTGAGTCAGGTTTGGAGGTGGGGATGTCCAAGATGTGACACCTTAGGCTACATCAAGGGAAAGTCTTACAGTGCTGAGGTGTACAGGGCAGAGCAGTCCCAGGGCATGTTGTGTCACTTGTCTGTTGTGCACTCCGTGTCTTTTGGGTGTCTCGTGTGGTGTGTCTTTTGCCTTAGCCCTTTGAGGGGCCTGTTGGAAATGCCAGGCGTCGTTCTTAACATCTCCCTATTCCTTGGCCAGGTGCCGATGCCGTTGAACCTTTGACTCGTGTGCTCAGACGCACATCAGAATCCATCTCTCTTCACAAGCATCCGGTCCGATGCCTTTTCAGGTCTTGTTCTGAGCTGTATTGACAGCCGTGCACCGCCCTGATCCATTCCGGCTGGTTAGGTCTTGTGAGAATGCAAAGACAGGTGGAGGATTCTGACCGTAGGATTCTCGGGCATCCGTCTCTGCGTCTCTTGGGATAAGTCATCCCGATGGCATCTTGTTCCTGCAGGGTTCTCTGAGCCTGGCCAGCTCACCTTCCATCTTACCTCGGTCATCTCATTCCGAGTTCTCTGGACCCTCAGGGTCATTCTTCTTGCCAGAGTTTTCTGTCCCTGTTGTGTCCCCTCGTTTGTCCTGTGCTGTGTCACGGGTGTTGGTGTGTGTTTGGCCCGGAGCTGCTCTGCCTTGCTGCTCAGTCTGGGTGTAGGGGTACGAGGGTAATAGTGCCGGGGGCTTGAAATTTGTGATGTGGGGTGTGGTTAGACTGTAGAGGGTATTCCTAGATTGCCACAAGATGTGTGGAGCTGTCAAGGTATCCTGCAGCACTCTGACTGTTGTCCTGACTTTGTTTCAGATGCGGAGGGATGAAATCCGTGGCAGAGCCCCCCATCCTGGGTGAGGGGCTCCCCTGAGAAGATCGATCGCTATTCAAGGTGAGAGTCACACATTTCACATTTATTGGCACTCCAGTGCAGGCCACCTGCGTTTACAGCTTCAAACAGGTGAGTCCCTTGGTAACCCCCCTGGGCAGCAGCTGGAGCCTGCTCCGGGCTGGGCTGCGGGAGCAAACACTTGTGGTTGACACAGCTCCACACTGGGGGTACTTGGGAAAACACCTGCCTTGTCCTGGATTGGTTTTTTTTTTGAGCTTTTGGCAAGGTTTTAGTCATCACCTTGGTAAAAATAAATGGTAAGGGCTGAAAACATGAGAGGCTGGCAGGTTATACGCACGAAAGACAACTTTTTTTTTCTTAAATATTTGTGCAGCCTATATCTTAATTTTGAGACTCTTTTTTGGTCAACTTTATTGTAAAAACCCCTTATTTTCAAGTTAGCTGCTTCAATAATGAATTTGTTTTACAAATAGCCGCTAATGTCCGAAGGTTAAAGCACTAACGCCAACATCCCACCTCTTTTATTTTTGCAGCAAAATTTTATCTTTACTAAACTTGAAACTTGATGTTTTTGCAGGTAGTAAGTTAAAGAAGGTGTTTATCTGCCCATCACTGATAGTCAGGGTCATGAAGAAATTGCTCTAGTGTTCTAAAATAAATGCAGATTTTTAGGCCTCTCCCATTCTCTCTGACTAGCAACATGTGAATTGATTTTTGATCTCCTTTCTGTTGGTGTCTGTGGGTTTTAAGCGGCATGGAGAAGGTGTCTGTGGACATGGCACCCAGGGAATGGTGCTGGGAAGGGCAGGATGGAAAGGAGCTGCTCAGGAATCCAGAGCAGCAGGGGAGTGGGAGCTGGTGCTGCTGCCTCAGTCACACCCTCCTGGACAGTCTGTGCAGTGATAATATTCCTACTTTCCTTCCTGAACCTGGGGTTGGAGGAGAACACGAGTCTTGGCATTGATGGAAAGGGGAACTCGAGGGAAAAACTGCTGTTTGTGTCCTTAGAGAGCAGTGGGAAGAGCCTGGGAGAAATCCTGGCTGGCTGAGGGATCCTTGTGTCCCCTCGGGAATAAATCCCTGCGTCTCCTCAGCCCTGCTGGTTTGCAGTAGCGTTTGTACACCTTTCGCTGCAGCTGTGGTTCTTAATAACTGGAAGTCCAGGGATTCTGGGCGATTCCCATAAGTTCTCCTGTTTTGTAGGAGCTGCACGGTGAGGTCAGCATTCTGAGGGAGGCCCTGGCACAGCTGCCAAGGGCAAGGAACGTGGAGCATCCCGGGGCTTCTCCCACCCGAGTTTCTCCCGGAGCGTGCTGCGTGTCGTGCCGGATGTTTAACCCGGGTTTGGGGTGTTCTCCTGCAGTCCCAGCTCTGACTGCTGCCCCCGAGCCCCGGCCTTGCTCTGTCCCAGCACTGAACCTGGCAGGTGGGTGTGCTTTTCCAGCCCTTGAATCCCACGGGCAATCCCAGATTCCCGGAGCTCCCCGAGGCACAGCCTGGCCTCCCTCCCTGGGAGCTGCACCTCAGTCTGCCTGGACCAAGGCCATCCTGTTTGAGACTTTATTCCTGTTGCTTTTCCTCTTGCAGGTAGTTGGCGAAAAGGAGAGAGCCAGTAGGAAGTGAAGCCACTGGAAGGCCTTATCCCAGTCCAAGGTTGGATGGGAGTAACTGGACCTGTTGAATTCCCACTTCCCTTTAAATCAGAGCAGAGGAAGCAGATTTTAAATCATCATTCCATGAACTTTCACCAACTTCATGACTCTTGCAAAAGTTTTCAATGTTAGAAATTCCTGAGCTTGTTTTCCAGGCAGGCTTGGATTTGGATGTTATTCCTTCCTTTTAATTGAAGGAATAACTCTGATTTTCTCTCTGATTTTAGTAAGGGAATATTTATTTATTCCAATTTTCCATCCTAATTGGAATTTTTGTACCTTGTAGAGCACATTTCCAAGGAAATTTACCCAATTAATGTTGGTAAATCAGCAATTGTCCAGCACCATCTCCACAAAATTCTGTGAATTCCCAAGAAAACTTTGAAGTATTTATTTGCCACGATTCGTCTCTTTGTAAAGTTCAATTTACTGCATTTTTAATTACATAAATGCCATTAAAACCTGAATCCAGGCCTAGCTGCTGTTCCTTGGACACAAGGGGCTGGTTCTTTCCTACCTTGGCACATTTGGATGTTTGTCCAAAATGAGCTTCCCACTAAAATAGAATTTGTTTCCAAGCAAAAGTGGGAATTGTCTAGAAAACCTTCTGTTCTGGGGGGCACTGGGTTTGTTTCCCTTATTGCTGCATAATTGAGGAAAGCCATGGCGCTTTTTTAGGCAGTGGCAGGAGGTGAGAGCTGCGTTTATTTAATTTTGTATTTTATTTTTTGTTATTTTTGTATTTTTGTGCTCTTTTGTTGTGGTTTTTCATGTTGCGTTTTGTGGTTTTTCAAAGACTTTTTCTTCAGTTTTTTAATTTTTATTTTTTTTCTTTAGCTATTTATTTACTTGTTAAAACTACTTTTCGTTTTTTATTTTAATTTTTTGTTTAAATTTTTTTTCCACTTTTTTGTTACTTTGAAATTTTTTTCTTTTGGTATTTTAATTTTATTTATTATTTTCTATAGTTTTGGTTTATTTTTTCATGTTTTCTTTGTTCCTTTTTTTTTTTCTCCCCATACTCTTTCTTCCCCCGGGCGCCTGGGGGTTTGGCTGTTGGCAAGAAAGATGAGAAATGACCTCGGTGCCCGCTGGACGTCGGGATGTCATAGAGAGCGCAGTTGGCAAAAGCTCTGTATTTTCTGCTCCATAAAACTCCTGAAGGGAGAAAGCTGTGACCACCGTGGTGCCCTTTTTTTCTTCCCAGCCCCGACCAGGTCTCCTCCTACCCGTGCACAGTGTTACCAGCAGCAGCCTGCTGTCCAGGCTGTCGAGGCGTATTTCAGAGGGAGCAATAAAAACAAAGTAGACGTTTTATTTTGAACTCTCCGACCCTGCTTGTTTATTAGCAAAGAACTCCAAAACAAAGCGAACAAAAAAAGAAAACCCCCAAAATAAAATCCCCCGCAACCCACCAAAAAAACCCCATACAGATAGAGAAAATATGCCCATATTATTTAAATAAAGATTAAAACTTTACCCCTTAGAAAACCAGGCTCATTTAATTCAAATTAATTGTGTTTCTGATGTGTTAGGTTAATGAATTCATCTAGTGTAAAATATCGTTTAAAATATAAACAAACGAATTTAAAAAATAATGAAAAAGAAAAATAACAAAAAGTATAGGATATGAAAAATAATATCAATAAAAAATACACAATATATTATTACATACTACACGTTTTATAAATATATTTAATATACATAATATAAACATCTATAATGTACATAGTCATATTTAAATGAAATGTATTATTATTTATAACATTACATAATAAATAATAAATTATTTTATATATAACTTTCTATATTTAATATCTATAATAAATATAATAGTATAATAAACATAATACATGATGTATAATGTACATAATATAAAAGATGAATTGTAATGATGAATGTGAATATCAGAATCACAAAGATAAAAAATATTGAAATAGAGCCTGAACGAAAGGCTTTTTTGTTTCGGTCTGGTTGCTGGCAGGGCTCTCGCAGGTGTGCTCGGGGGTCTTTTGGGCCATTTATTCCGGAGGCTGTTCGCCAGGGCATTCCTGGGCACGTTCGTTTATGGCTCCGCTCCGCGCCGCCGCGCGGCAGTGCTGCCACCCTGTGGGCAGAGAGCGGTAGTGCAGCTGTCCCTCCCGCCCGTCCCGCCTGATCTGTGAGACAATGCTGCCACCCTGTGGGCAAAGAGCGGCAGTGCAGCTGTCCCCCGTGCCCGTCCCGCCGGAGCCGTGCGGCAGTGCTGCCACCATGTGGGCAGAGAGCGGTAGTGCAGCTGTCCCCCTCCGCCCGTCCCGCCTGATCTGTGCGGCAATGCTGCCACCGTGTGGGCAAAGAGCGGTAGTGCAGCTCCCCCCCCGTGCCCGTCCCGCCTGATCTCTGCGGCAATGCTGCCACCCGGTGGGCAAAGAGCGGTAGTGCACCTGTCCCCCGTGCCCGTCCCTCATGATCTGTGAGGCAATGCTGCCACCGTGTGGGCAAACAGCGGTACTGCAGCTGTCCCCCCCCCCCCCCGCCCGTACCTCATGATCTGTGAGGCAATGCTGCCACCGTGTGGGCAAAGAGCGGTACTGCAGCTGTCCCCCCCGTGCCCGTCCCTCATGATCTGTGAGGCAATGCTGCCACCGTGTGGGCAAACAGCGGTAGTACAGCTGTCCCCCGTGCCCGTCCCTCATGATCTGTGAGGCAATGCTGCCACCGTGTGGGCAAACAGCGGTACTGCAGCTGCCCCCCCCGCCCGTCCCGCCTGATCTGTGTGGCAATGCTGCCACCCTGTGGGCAAAGAGCGGTAGTGCAGCTGTCCCCCCCGCCCGTCCCCGACGCGCGTGGAAGCCCCGCATTGTGAGCTCGGGGGCGGCGCTGCCGCCCGCCCGCCCGCAGCTCGGGGCCGAAAGGGAGGGAAAAAGGCAAGGAGCCCGGGCGCGTGGCAGCCGGCTGCCTGCGCGCGCCACCCGGAGCCGTCCAGGCGCGATTTTCCGCGGCGTTTGCGGGTGTGCGGACACGGGATCGGGGCGCAGCGGCGCCGCGGGCGACAGTCCATTCAGTCAGGCGCTTGTCCGAGCAGCCGAGGGGGCCTATTAGTGGGTTCCACTATCAAGATGGCGGCGAGACACGAGGCGCCCGACCTTCTAAATAAGGCGGCATAAAAAGGCGGGAAAAAATAAGGACCCTATAGGCGTTTAGCCAGATGCCTGCACGAAACCCCGACTACGGCGCCGCCGGGGCGCAATTTTCAGCGGCGTCTCCAGGTGTAGGGACACCGGCCATGTGCTCAGCCGCGCCGCGCTTGCGTTCGGATTCGCGGATTTAGTCAGGCGTCTGTGTAAACACCTGCCGGGGGCCTATGCCGAGGCGCCAAGAACATGGCGGCCGGGACGGAAGTGGCCTCAGCCGCAGCCAAGATGGCGGCGAGCAAAAGCGGAAGTCACGCGACGCCCTCACAAAATGGCGCCCAGGCGCGAGGCGCCCGACCTTCCAAAAAGGGCGGCCAAAAGGGCGCGAAAAAATAAGGACCCTATAGGCGTTTAGCCAGATGCCTGCACGAAACCCCGACTACGGCGCCGCCGGGACGCAATTTTCCGCGGCGTCTCCAGGTGTGCCGACACGGGCCGTGTGCTCAGCCGCGCCGTGCTCGCTTTTAAATTCGCGGATTTAGTCAGGCGTCTGTGTAAACACCTGCCGGGGGCCTATGCCGAGCCGCAAAGAACATGGCGGCCGGGACGGAAGTGGCCTCAGCCGCAGCCAAGATGGCGGCGAGGAAAAGCGGAAGTCACGCGACGCCCCTCACAACATGGCGCCGAGGCGCGAGGCACCCGACCTTCCAAAAAGGGCGGCCAAAAGGGCGCGAAAAAATAAGGCCCCTATAGGCGTTTAGCCAGATGCCTGCACAAAACCCCGACTACGGCGCCGCCGGGGCGCAATTTTCCGCGGCGTCTCCAGGTGTGGGGACACCGGCCGTGTGCTCAGCCGCGCCGCGTTTGCTTTTAAATTCGTGGATTTAGTCAGGCGTCTGTGTAAACACCTGCCGGGGGCCTTAGCGGTGCCGCAAAAAAGATGCCGGCGGGACCGGAAGTGGCCTCAGACGCAACCATGATGGCGGCAAGGAAGGGCGGAAGGCTCGTGGGGCTCGTCGCGGCCGAAAATCGCCGAGTGCAGCTCACACCCTGCAATGGCAAAAGCTGTTTTATTAAAACTCAGCCGAGAATTTTCCTCTTATTTCCAGGTCACAGGATATACTGAGGCTGAGAGGGATCCTAAAATCTGACTCTCAAGCGGACGGACCGTTTGAGAATCGAACTCAGCACCTTGGCATTACCCGGACTCTGCTCCAAGCAGCTGAACCAATCTCTGCATTATGGGGATGGACCTCCATAGGATGGCAACGCTTGGCCCCACTAAGGTAAGTGCAGTGCCGCCTTCTCTGCCAAAGCTGCTTCACACACCAGCCCCTGGAATGGCTCGAGGGCAGAAGTGGCTGGCAGCTCACGACAGCACAAAGCTCTTCCAGTGACGCTGATTTCCTGTCCTTTCCAGGATTTACCCAACAGCTGCCGTAAAAGTACTCACACAAAGTCTCTTTCCGGGCGGAAAGGAGCAGGACAAGTCCTGAGGCTTCCCTTCTTCCACGGCCAAAGCTCTGCAGAGAGGCAGGGCCGGTCCCACCCGCACAGGGGCGTTTCCTGCAGGTGAGTGTTGCCGGGCCAAAATGATGGCAGCTGCTGAGGCCGGGGCTGCTTTTCTGGCCGGAGGCCTCGGTGCCCCCCCGTGCCGCCTGCAGTGTCCCTCGGGGTTTCCTGCAGGTGTCCCGGGTGCCCGGAGGCGCAGGGAGGAAGGAGGCCGGCAGCCCCAGCGGGGCCAGCAGCCCTGGGATGATGTGCAGGGAGGAGCTGTGCCTGCGGGGCCCCGCCCGTGGCAGCGGCGGCCAAACGCAGGGCCCGGGGCCGGGCTCGGGGCTGGCACGGACACGGCCCCGGGGCTGCCGCGGCTCCTCGGCCAGGGGCTGCTCCCGCCTGGCACGGGGAGATGCTGCAGCCCGGACAGAGGCACCCACAGCCCAAGAGCTCCCCGGGGAACAGCTGGCATTGCCTGGGAACGGCGGCTCGGGCTGTCTGCAGAGGGGCTCAGACAGCAATTCCCACCTCCCGGAGCTCCCACACAGTTGCCAGGGATGTCCTGGCCACCCCAAATCCCCTCCCTTTCAGCCTGAGGGCATCACCCGTCGGCAGCATTAAAGCCAAGGCGCTCCTCCCTCACAGAAATTAAATCCAGAGCAACGGCCCTCGGAGATGCCTCAAAATCAAAGGTTTGAGTGGGATGGAGTTTCGTTTGGATGAAGTCTGGACTTTTCCAGGGAGCCGGCCGGAGTGCAGAAGTGATGGAAAGCTTTTGCAGGTGGGTCCCACTGGAGGTGTGCTGAAGGCAGGGATGGGCGTCCCTTGCCTGAGGGAAAGGCACTTGCAGAGGCCACTGCTGGGGCTCGGAAAGGAGCTGAGCTCCTGCAGGGAGCTGTGTCCTCCCGAGGGCACAGGGGCTGCCTCAGCACAGGCCGGCCAGTGCCTTCTCCTGCTCTGAAACATCACCTGGAGCCCGAGCTCAGGGGGGTGGCTGAATTCCAGGGAAATCTGACAGGTGACCCCCAGGGGGTGAGGGTTATAATTAACCAAATCTATGGAATAGAAACCTATCCTGTCCCCATCCTGCTGAGCTTCCTTGGAAGCTCTGCTGGTTCCTGACACGTCTGGCATTCAAGCAGCAGCTCTGCGTGGGAATATCCGTGCTCCGTGAGGCACTGTGAGGTTATTGCAGCGGGAACTGAGCAGGGAATTCGGGGCCGTGGGTATAATTCATCTAAACTAGCAAAGGTGACAGTGAACCCCAAATCTGGGCACCACACAGAGAACAATCTTTGTGCTGCCCTGTCAGCTCAAGCCCCTGGGCTGGGAAGTTTTGGGAGTCAAACATATGGAATGATAGAAGTCACAGCAACTGGTGTCACCCCGAGGGACAGTCCAAGTTCCAGACAATTCCTCTGCAATCCCCTCGGGGGGAAAACACCCTCTGTCTGCCAGGAGCCCTGGCTCTGTTTCTCCTATCAGCTGTGTTGGGCTTTAAGAACTTGAAATAACTTTGAAGCCAAAGAAATCACCTTTTCCTACTGGTTTGATTGTTGTGTTTGGTTTTTTTTTTTTTTTTCTTTCAGATGCTGGACTTGCTTCTGTGGATGTGTGCTGAGCTCTGGCTGCAGGGGACTGTCAGGCCTGAATGGCTGTGAGTCTGTGTTCTTCTCGCTGGGGAAGCGGAAATAATTATTAATTAGACTGCAGAAATGTTTTCAGAAACCTTTCCCCTTTCCTGCCCTTTGCTGGTGGATCTTCTCTTTCTGCCTTTGACTTTACAAAGCTGTTCCCTGATGTCATTTCCCCTGCCTGAATTCCTTGCAGCTCCTAGCTGGGAAAAACTGGGATGATGTCCTGGGGATGTCCTTAGTGGAGGACAGAGGTGAGATTTTTGCCTGTATTTTTCTAATATTTTCTAAAATTTCAGGGAGCTGCTGCTGCTGCTGCTCCTGCTCCTGCTGCTGCTGCACAAGTGGAGCCTTGTCAGCGAAGACCTGCATCTGCAGGAGGCCCCGCAGGCCCTGGCTGGGAAGTGCCAAAACAAAGGAGTGATCAGTAAGTGCTGAACTGCTTCCAGGAGGGCGTATTTTGTTGCAGCCGTTACAGACCAACAGTCCAAGTGAGGCCAACTGCTCTGGAAACAGTACTAATGCCTTCTGCCAGCCTGATGGGGCTTGGGGGAGGAGGAAAGGAAATGGCAAGGCATTTTTCAGGTCTTCCTTGGGGTGAATTCTAAGCTTAGCACAATTGGGAAGCTTTGAGGAAACACAGTTTAAAAAGGGGAAGAGCTGTAAAATGAAACTTAGTTGCCAATCTCATGTCAGGCTCTGAAAAATGGTCTTCTTGAATCAAATCTCAGAAGAAATAGGCGGTGCCTGGAGGCTCTGTGCTCAAAGGTTTGAATGATTCTGAGTGTGGATGGGGATCTGAAAGTCACGTGTAAGTAAAACCAAAAAACACATCAAGCAAGCAAAACTGCAATAGTTGACTTTTCTTGTTGTCATCGTTTTGGAAGAAAGGAAAAATATGGGGCGAGAGGTGAGAGCAGGATCTGCAAAATCTCGGAGTTCTCCGCGTCTCCCTGAGGCTGAAGCCGTGTTTGCTGTCAACGATGGCAGAGTGGAAGATGCTAAAGACTGAAAACTTGGAGTTTTCCCCCCTGAATCCCAAGGCTCTGTCAGCAGCTGTGCCCTGTCTATCTCTTCAAAGAGTTTCCGGGTTTAGGAAGGCTTTTCCGTTCTTCCGTATTTCTCTAGAACTCCACTCCAAAAGAACGGTGCTGTGTCCGTGTGGTGTTGGTGGCTCTGTGTGAGTTGCTTTATTAAAGCCAATCGTTGGTAAGGGTTCTGAGCCTGCCTTGGAGAGCCCTTGGAGGTGGCAGCTCTTCTTTAATTTCCCTTTGTTCCTTTCACGCCTTTCAGTGATTCCTGCGAGGTGCACTGCAGTCTGCCTGAAGCCAGCACATCCTGTCTGTGTTTGAACTTGACTCCTGTTGTTTTTCCTCTTGCAGGTAGTTGGCAAAAAGAGGAGAGAGCCAGTAGGAAGTGAAGCCCCTGGAAGGCCTCATCCCAGTCCAAGGTTCCCACTTTTCTCTCTGACTCCTGGGTAATTACCTGGCCAGAACTGGACACAGACTGTCCCTTTGATTTCCTGCCTTTTCCAAGAAATCCTTGCTGTCAGCCGGAGTGTGTTCCTGGTCTCCTCCTCCTCCTCCTCCTCCTCCTCCTCCTGCTCCTCCTCCTCCTCCTGCTCCTCCTCCTCCTCCTCCTCCTCCTCCTCCTCCGCCTCCTCTGTTTGCCAAGGTGAATTTTGGTTATTGCAGGAATTCTGCCCAGAAATCCTGGCTGGCTGAGGGATCCTTGTGTCCCCTCTGGAATAAATTCCTGCGTCTCCTCAGCCCTGCTGGTTTGCAGTAGAGTTTGGGCACCTTTCGCTGCAGCTGTGGTTCTTAATAACTGGAAGTCCATGGATTGCTGGGTGATTTCCATAAGTTCTCCTATTTTGTAGGAGCTGCACGGTGAGGTCAGCATTCTGAGGGAGGCCCTGGCACAGCTGCCAAGGGCAAGGAACGTGGAGCATCCCGGGGCTTCTCCCACCCGAGTTTCTCCCGGAGCGTGCTGCGCGTCGTGCCGGATGTTTAACCCGGGTTTGGGGTGTTCTCCTGCAGTCCCAGCTCTAACTGCTGCCCCCGAGCCCCGGCCTTGCTCTGTCCCAGCACTGAACCTGGCAGGTGGGTGTGCTTTTCCAGCCCTTGAATCCCACGGGCAATCCCAGATTCCCGGAGCTCCCCGAGGCACAGCCTGGCCTCCCTCGCTGGGAGCTGCATTTCAGTCTGCCTGGACCAAGGCCATCCTGTTTGAGACTTTATTCCTGTTGCTTTTCCTCTTGCAGGTAGTTGGCGAAAAGGAGAGAGCCAGTAGGAAGTGAAGCCACTGGAAGGCCTTATCCCAGTCCAAGGTTCCCACTTTTCTCTCTGACTCCTAGATAATTGCCTGGCCATGACTGGGCAGAGACTGTCAGTTTGATTTCCTGCCTTTTCCAATAAATCCTTGCTGTCAGCCGGAGTGTGTTCCTGGTGTCCTCCTCCTCCTCCTCCTCCTCCTCCTCCTCCTCCTCCTCCTCCTGTTTTGCCAAGGTGAATTTTGGTTATTACAGGAATTGTGGCTCTTTTGTTCCACTGAAACTTGCCAACTCTGCTGAGAGTTTCAGATGTCAAATCCAAGTAAGATTGGAGTTTCTTTGCATTGTTACTCCCACAAAACACAGATCATTCTTGGATAGGAGTAACTGGACCTGTTGAATTCCCACTTCCCTTTAAATCAGAGCAGAGGAAGCAGATTTTTAATCATCATTCCATGAACTTTCACCAACTTCATGACTCTTGCAAAAGTTTTCAATGTTAGAAATTCCTGAGCTTGTTTTCCAGGCAGGCTTGGATTTAGATGTTATTCCTTCCTTTTAATTGAAGGAATAACTGTGATTTTCTCTCTGATTTTAGTAAGGGAATATTTATTTATTCCAATTTTCCATCCTAATTGGAATTTTTGTACCTTGTAGAGCACATTTCCAAGGAAATTTACCCAATTAATGTTGGTAAATCAGCAATTGTCCAGCACCATCTCCACAAAATTCTGTGAATTCCCAAGAAAACTTTGAAGTATTTATTTGCCACGATTCATCTCTTTGTAAAGTTCAATTTACTGCATTTTTAATTACATAAATGCCATTAAAACCTGAATCCAGGCCTAGCTGCTGTTCCTTGGACACAAGGGGCTGGTTCTTTCCTACCTTGGCACATTTGGATGTTTGTCCAAAATGAGCTTCCCACTAAAATAGAATTTGTTTCCAAGCAAAAGTGGGAATTGTCTAGAAAACCTTCTGTTCTGGGGGGCACTGGGTTTGTTTCCCTTATTGCTGCATAATTGAGGAAAGCCATGGTGCTTTTTTAGGCAGTGGCAGGAGGTGAGAGCTGCGTTTATTTAATTTTGTATTTTATTTTTTGTTATTTTTGTATTTTTGTGCTCTTTTGTTGTGGTTTTTCATGTTGCGTTTTGTGGTTTTTCAAAGACTTTTTCTTCAGTTTTTTAATTTTTATTTTTTTTCTTTAGCTATTTATTTACTTGTTAAAACTACTTTTCGTTTTTTATTTTAATTTTTTGTTTAAATTTTTTTTCCACTTTTTTGTTACTTTGAATTTTTTTTCTTTTGGTATTTTAATTTTATTTATTATTTTCTATAGTTTTGGTTTATTTTTTCATGTTTTCTTTGTTCCTTTTTTTTTTTTCCCCCATACTCTTTCTTCCCCCGGGCGCCTGGGGGTTTGGCTGAAAGATGAGAAATGACCTCGGTGCCCGCTGGACGTCGGGATGTAATAGAGAGCGCAGTTGGCAAAAGCTCTGTATTTTCTGCTCCATAAAACTCCTGAAGGGAGAAAGCTGTGACCACCGTGGTGCCGTTTTTTCCTTCCCAGCCCCAACCAGGTCTCCTCCTACCCATGCACAGTGTTACCAGCAGCAGCCTGCTGTCCAGGCTGTCGAGGCGTATTTCAGAGGGAGCAATAAAAACAAAGTAGACGTTTTATTTTGAACTCTCCGACCCTGCTTGTTTATTAGCAAAGAAATCCAAAACAAAGCGAACAAAAAAAGAAAACCCCCAAAATAAACTCCCCCGCAACCCACCAAAAAAAAACCATACAGAAAGAGAAAATATGCCCATGTTATTTAAATAAAGATTAAAACTTTACCCCTTAGAAAACCAGGCTCATTTAATTCAAATTAATTGTGTTTCTGATGTGTTAGGTTCATGAATTCATCTAGTGTAAAATATCGTTTAAAATATAAACAAACGAATTTAAAAAATAATGAAAAAGAAAAATAACAAAAAGTATAGGATATGAAAAATAATATCAATAATAAATACACAATATACTATTACATACTACACGTTTTATAAATATATGTAATATACATAATATAAACATCTATAATGTACATAGTCATATTTAAATGAAATGTATTATTTATAACATTACATAATAAATAATAAATTATTTTTATATAACTTTCTATATTTAATATATATAATAAATATAATGGTATAATAAACATAATACATGATGTATAATGTACATAATATAAAAGATGAATTGTAATGATGAATGTAAATATCAGAATCACAAAGATAAAAAATATTGAAATAGAGCCTGAACGAAAGGCTTTTTTGTTTCGGTCTGGTTGCTGGCAGGGTTCTCGCAGGTGTGCTCGGGGGTCTTTTGGGCCATTTATTCCGGAGGCTGTTCGCCAGGGCATTCCTGGGCACGTTCGTTTATGGCTCCGCTCCGCGCCGCCGCGCGGCAGTGCTGCCACCCTGTGGGCAGAGAGCGGTAGTGCAGCTGTCCCTCCCGCCCGTCCCGCCTGATCTGTGCGGCAATGCTGCCACCCTGTGGGCAAAGAGCGGTAGTGCAGCTGTCCCCCGTGCCCGTCCCGCCGGAGCCGTGCGGCAATGCTGCCACCCTGTGGCCAAAGAGCGGCAGTGCAGCTGTCCCCCCCGCCCGTCCCCGACGCGCGTGGCAGCCCCGCATTGTGAGCTCGGGGGCGGCGCTGCCGCCCGCCCGCCCGCAGCTCGGGGCCGAAAGGGAGGGAAAAAGGCAAGGAGCCCGGGCGCGTGGCAGCCGACTGCCTGCGCGCGCCACCCGGAGCCGTCCGGGCGCGATTTTCCGCGGCGTTTGCGGGTGTGCGGACACGGGATGGGGGCTCAACCGCGCCGCTGCCGGCGGTCCATTGAGCCAGGCGCCTGTGCCAGCAGCGGGGGGGCACCCCAGCGAGTGCCCGCACTGAAGATGACGGTTCGACCGGAAGTGGCTTCAGCCTCAACCAGTATGGCGGCGAGGAAGGGCGGAAGTCCTGGCACGCTGCTCGCAACCTATTGTAACCGAGTGCAGCCGAAAATAGCCGAGGCTTGACGAAAATCGCCGACTTTCGGCCAGCAGCCGGACTCAGCCGAGGGCAGTTCGGGGTGATCCCGGACCGGTGCCCGCCCTCCCTGTCGCTTCCTCGGCCGGCGGTTCGAAGGCGATGTCGGGGGCCGCTGTGCCCGGAGCGGGAGCACTCGTTGTCGCTGCTGGAGCCGGGCGGCGGCCGGCCCGACCAGCAGCAGCGGCTGCTTTCTGTTCACACCCAGAAAGTCATTCCTCACCCCAGTTATGCTATCACAATTACTTCATTTTTGATCTGCAGTTACAGCCACATTTCTTGAAAGCTGCCCGGAAAACTTGGCTGGGACTCAGGTAAAGAAAGGGAGACTGACCGGTAACACCCCGCGGGGCCGCCGGCAGCGGCTCCGGAGCGCCGGGCGCGGGTCCCGGCTGCGGCAGTGGCGGCCGTGAGGGCTGTGCTGACAATGGAGGAGGGCGGGAGCTGCCGCAGCGCGGTTGAAGCGGAGCGGAGAACGGCCGGTCCCGGGAGAAGCCCTGAGGACGGCGGTGGCAGCCGCGGGGGGCGGCCCCGAGCGGAGCCGGGCCGGGAGCGGGCGGCCGGGGCTGCGTGGGGCGAAGGCGGTCCCGACGCGGGCACGGAGCCGGGGAGGAGCAGCGGGGCCGGCTGGGGCCGCCCGGCGGAGCCTTTCCTGGGAAACAAAACCTGCGGTTTCTCCCACCTCGGCCCCGTGGCGAGGGGCAGCGCAGCAGAAGGGAGCAGCACCTGAGCGGGTGGGGCAGTGCTGGGGCGCAGGGAAGATGCGGCTGGGGCAGAGCTTGCAGGCTTCTTACATTTAAATGAACGTGGAAAGCTGAGAGAGAGGTAGTATAAAAGCTCTGTGGGTGCTCGGACAGGTGAGACGTGACTCAGGGGAGGGAGTCGCTTTCCTGAGCTCCTGAAGTTCCATTTGTCTCTCTCAGGAGCAGATGTGAGAAGTTTCCTGTTTGGAATTGGGCTCCAAAAGGAAGGAACCTGAAGCTGCTTCTTTTGATAAATCCATAAGCATGGGAGGCTGTATGAAGCACACTGTTTTAAGTAGCCAGTAACTTCCATGGATATTTTAACTTTTAAAAATGGTGACTTTTAATTCCTCTGCACACTGATGATTTGGCTGTCCCACACAGGTTTCACTGAGGCTGTGAATTGCAATCCCGACCATCTTCCGGTTTCTGGTGCTTAGGGCTGTGGCATTTGGTGTGCAGAAAACATCCCAGGCTGTCCACCTAGGAACTGTATGGGCATTTCCACAGGTCCTCAGAGTGGGAAAAGGCCAAGAGGGTCGTAGTGGGACCTCTCTTTCTCCCAGGCCTGGCCATCCTCAAGACACCTCTAGATTGGTTTTTAAGTGTTTGTTGTTTTTTGTTTTCCAGCCCAGGACTAAGCTGGAGAAAAGGTGGAGAGTAGCAAGTGGGACTGCCATGTTAAGATCCATCCTTGGATTCCAGGTTCTCCCAATGGGTTTGTCCAAAGAAAGGAGGTGTTTGCGGTACCTGTTTGTTCACCTGTTGAGCTTGGAAGAGATGCTGAGCATGAAATTCCAGGGAAGCTGCACTTGTGTAGTGGCTGGAGTGAGAAGCATCTTGCCTGTCTTTCCCCACTGGTGTGCTGTGGTCATTTCCTCTCTGGGTCCTTGTTTCCCTCTTTGTCTCTGTATCCCTCTGTCCTTGCCATGTGTTTGGCACTCTCTCTTTTTCTCCATCTTTCTCCACGCCTCGTGTTCATGCTTATTCTCTGTGGCTTTGTGGTGCTCCCCGTGCCACTGTTTCCCATGGGATCCTTGTGTCCTGTTTGCTGTCCCTGTTCTTTTTTAATCCCTCTCCGTCGTGCTGCCCATCAGTGTACAGAGGCTGACTGGAGGGAGGTTCTTGTGCTGCAGGTTCCGTTCAGGAGGCTGGTGTGATTCAGCAAGCCCACAGTTTGAATTGCCCCCTCCATGTGGTCCAGCCAGCTGTGCCCAGTGCCCATCCTGGAGTGCCTTTTCTGTCAGCTCACGCGCCATCGTGCTGGAGACTGTCAGGCAGGTGCTGGGGTGGACGAGGGGAGGGCAGGGGGCTGAGGTGCTGTTGTTGGGCAGGGCTTGCTCTTTCACCCACACCGAGTGGTGGCCAGGCTCAGCTGAGCACAGCAACTGGTGTTGGAGAGGTGATGCCTGTCTCGTCTGTCTGAGCTGCCCCAAAGGCCGAGGACAGGGCTGAGGCTCTGGTGGTTTGGCTGTACGAGGCCCATGGCAGCACAGTCACCGCCCGGCTCCAGGCCTCCCTCCCCGTTACGGAGGCGATGCTGTGAGTCCCTGCAGAAGGGCTGGGGCATGTGGCGATGGAGATCAGTCCCTTCAGCCCTGTGCTTTGTCCCCCAGCTGTGACCTCCTGTAGCATCTGGCTGTGTGGGGCCACCTGCTGCTGGAGCCACAGGGCCTGAGGCTTTCCTTTGCAGCCTTCGTGTGCTCTCTGACCTCCTGGTCCTCCTGCAGCCACCCAGGCCAACACTGTGAGCTCAAATCACAGACTGAGCTGTTCCCCATCCCGAGCGTTGTGCAAGGCAGCAGTTCCAGGGAACAGCAGTGTCCCCATGTCCTGCACCCAAGTGTTGCAGAGACGCGCTTGAACAACCCTGCTCCTCAGGGAAGGAGGACAGCTGCCCACTGCCCAGCCAGGGTAGGTGGTCTTGAGCGAGTTCTGAGTTCTTTAAGTGTGGACAAAGGTGCAGAAAGGCTGGTGTGCACAAGTTCTGCTCCAGCCATAGAGGTGTGGGGAGCAGCAGCTTCCACAGTGACTCCTGTGTTGCAGCCTTCATCTTGCCTAGCAGTGAGTGTAGAAACACACTCTACTCCCTTCCTTCTCCCTCTGCCTGTCCCTTGCACCACCCTTGCAGAAGAGGAAACACAAAAAAATCAAGAGGATTATGTAAAAACAAGCTGGAGCCTGTTTTTTTAACTTGTTTCCAGGTAACTGCACTGACCTTCCTCCTCCCAGGGGCTTTGTTGTAGTTGCTCTTTTAGTGTCTGCCTCTGAGCAGTATCTCACTCCTGGGACTGGGGAGGCTGAGCTTACCTTTATTTTTTGGGGATGAGGTGGAGGGGAAGTCTGCTTCAGCCCCTGTGGGGAAGAGACTGGGCACAGGGATTTATCCTTCCCATGAAAAGGCACGCACGGTGATTTCTACGCAAAATACTTTATTAGTCAACTAAAAGCAGTGGATCCGCAGCCGGAAAGGGAAGAGGGAGAGGAAAGAGTCAGAGTCCAGCACAGCATGTGGTTTTCACCCTTTTCCCCTGAAATGCCTGTGGCCGGCCATAAAAAGCCCCACCACCAGGCTCAGCTTCTCCCTCCCACACTGGCAGGGTGCAACAGTAGCAAAGAAGCGTGAGGACAGGTACAGGGCAGCTCTGTCTGTGGCCAGGCCCTGCCTGAGCTCCTCTTGGCCCCTTAAATGTCCCTCAGGAGGTGGCAGCAGGTGACACTCACATGGCAGGGGCTGCACCTGGAGAAGGAAGAGGGAAATGAGGAGTCAGAGGGCATATCTGGCTCTGCCCCATGGGCTGTGGGAGAGCTCCCCACAGCCCCCACAGGGACTGCCAGTCTCACCTTTGGCCCTGCGAGCAGATGTCCAGCAGCTTCTTCTGACACTTGGAGGCACCTCAGGCAAGGCTGGAGCAGCAGTCACTTTCCTCCTCCCACGAGCACGTCCCTTCCTTGGCCCTTCAGCTACTGGCGATTGAAGGAGACACAGGAAGACTGATTCAGTGATCAGAATTTGATTTCACTGAGGTTTTCCAAAAGCTTGTATACCATTTCAGGAAGGTTAATAGTTTCTACTACAATAATTAGGTTAAAAGATCATACAAACAGCTCATGCATTTTACAGCATCTTTTTCGTAGGGGGTTGATTGAATCTCTCCTCTTCCCATAAACAGGTTTAATCCCATCTTCTGTAATCTCAAAGTTCTGTTTGTTCCTGCCATGGCATCCTGGTTATCAAACCAAGCCTGCAAATGAATGGTGAGCGGTCTGGGGCAGATGGAGGGAATGGCAGGGCTGTTTCAGAACTGCAGAGAGAGGACGGAGATGTGGGGGAGCTGCTGGTATTGCAGCATCCCTTCCAGCATCCCCTTCCCAGCGTGCCTCCCACAGCACCTTCCCCTGCAGAATCCTCCCTGCTGCCACCCCTCCGGGCGCCTCACCTGCCAGCAGCACCTGGAACTTGTTGGCCGAGAGCATTGCAGGGACAGCTGTCATTTTCTCACACTCTGTCCCGCACACTGAAGGTCAGGTGCACCACGGGCTCATTGACCTCCTGCAAGTCGCTGGAGCTGAGGGTGTAATCCACGTGCCAGCACACTGAGCCCAGCTGGGTCAGTACGGTGGGGAGTGGGATGGTGTCAGCACCCCGGTTCACTCCAGCATGGTGATTTACACTGACCCCCACACTCCTGTTAAGACCCAACACCCCGCTCACACCTCAGGCTGCAGGCACTGAGCCAGTCCTGGAGGGGGCTCTGCTTCTCCTCAAAGGAATGGCACAAGGCGCTGGCATGCTCTGCTCTTGAGGGGAGACAAGAGAAGAACCCCTCTGCTCACACCAGACCTGAAGCTGCCAAACTCCACCAAAGCACCTGGGGAGGCCCCAGGGACTGATGGACAGAAGGGAGGTGACAGAGGACAGCACAGCAGCCAGCCTGCCCTCCATCTGGATGTGAAGGCAAGGCTGGGAACTGTCAGCAACATCCCAGCACGCCTGAGGAACCTTTGGGCAGCCCCAGCTGCTGCAGGTCACCTGACAGAGACTCACCATCTACCCAGTGCTTGGCCGCGCTGGAGAGGATGAAGCCGAGGACAGCAATGGTCGCCTTCAAATCCCCCGACTCTGCAGACGGGAGGGGGGGTGAGCTCTGTCACCTTGGAAAGGCATCCCCAGACACACTGCTGCCCATGCCTGGAGCATGGCTCCATCAGGGGATCGTGGTAAGGACAGCAGTGCTCACCTAACTTTGCATCTAAGGGCAGCTTCGGGATCTTGTCATACTGTGGGAGAGCAGAGCACCACGGTAAACACCAGCTAACACACTCACTATCAGTGTTAACACTAACAATTCTTACCTAAATATTAATACTAATAACATATGCATAATATACGCATATTATTACTACTAGAAGAGGCCGGTAGTGTTCTTAACGCTGAGGCTTGCATGAAGAACACGAGATTAAATAATGTTGCTGATTATGCCATTGTAGTGTTGAAGCGCTTGACCCCCCCTGCGGTGAGCAGCGGGCCCGCAGCAGGCGGGGGGCGGGCACTTGAGTATCTTGGCCAGGGTGCTGATCCTCCCAGCGCTGATCTCGGCCAGCACCCAGTCGGGGCGGCCCAAGTCCCCGCAGAAGCGGAACCGCTGCGGGGAAAGAGGCGCCCACAGCCGGCAGCGGGCTCTGCACGCGCCCCCGCTCCCCGCCGCCGACCCCCCTCCCCCCCACGTCGCCGCCGCTCCCTGGCCCGCGCTGCTACCGCAGAGTCCGCCTTGGCGACTCGGAACCGCTCCCGGCCGGGCTGCCGGCTACGCCCCTCCCTGCCCCGAGTGCCGACGGGCGCTCCGGTGGGGGCTCTGCAGGGGCCTTTCAGCCGGGACCGGGGCACAGGGAGGGTCGGAGAAGGGGACGGGGGTCTCGGGAGCGGGACCCCGGGCGACCGCGGACCCCCGAGCGCCCCTGGCTCCGCCCGCCTGAGCGCTCGCGCTCCCATTGGCTGCAGCCTCAGCTGCCAAGCCCCGCCAATCCCGGCCCGCCTTTCTCCGCCCCGTCCAATCACAGCCGCCCTTTCAATCCGGGCGCGGTCCCGCCCAGATCCGCCCGCTCAGTCGCGGCCCGGCCCCTCAGCCCGGTCCCGGTCCCCCGTTCGCCTGAGGCGTCCCTCCCGCCGCCCCGGCTTTGGGAACGAGCGGAGCCGTGCCTCCGCTGCCGCAGCCTCGGCAGGTGCTGCCGGGACCCGGGAAGGGCGGCGGGAGCTCCCCGTTGAGGTCCCGGCCGGGAGTTCTCCCAGGGAAACGGGGAGACGGCGGGGAGCGGGCGGAATGGCGGGAGCGGGGCGTGAGGGGACAGCGGGGGGTCGCGGAGCCGAGGGGGGCGGGAACGGGCGGGCCGGGATTGGCGGGCCGACACTGCGCTGTGATAGGTTGGGCTGGCCCGGCCGCCGCTGCCTCAGGTTGTGATTGGCTGGGGTGGCCCGGCCCTGGGGGATAAATAGCGTGCCCTGAGGGGTCTCGGCGCTAGTTCGGCGGCGGCGCGGAGAGCGACGGGTGGGACTGGGCGGTCGGAGGAGCGCGGCCGGAGGAGCGCGGCTGCGCCAGGACGGGATGTTTGCGGCTTCCGGTCAGGGGAGCGCCGGTGAGCCCGCACGCGACTCCCGCGTCTGTCTGTGCTAGCGTGTGGGGACTGGCGGTGTCCTGGGGCAGCGCTGCCGGCCGTGCCCGGTTCTTTCCGCCGCGCCCTGCGTGACTCGGACGGCCGGAGGCTGGTGCGGGGCTTGGTGCGGCGCGGGGAGACCGGCTGGGGCTACCAGGGGAGAAGTGCTTCCGTGGTTTCTGGATACAAAGTAACGCTTAAGATATCAAAAATAAAGCTGCATTTTTTTCAGTTTTAATGTTTTATTTTGTTTTATTCGAAATAATTATGGTTTTTTTTCTTTATTACTCCGTTTCATTAATTTCGTCGCTTTATTACATTATTTTGGTTTATTTTTGTTTTCTTTTGCTAGATAGTTGTTGTTACTTCAGTAAAGGTTGTAGGGCTAGGGCTGAAACACCGGTTGCGAGGCCAGTGGAGGCATAAAGCCCCAGGGTGTGGAATAAGGATCTTGGCACTAGAGGCCGGCCCAAAACAATGAGGAGCAATGGGAATGCTGGGGCTGGAGTGGATAAATGCCACGGGAGAAGGGGATGGAGCTGCAGCTCAGGGCCTGCAGGAGATGCCTGGGGGGTTGCCAGCCCTTGCCCTGTGGTACCAAGCAGAGGCTGAGGGTGTGGGGGTTCGGAGGGCACCAGGGCCCGAGAACCAACACAAGGGCACTTTTTGGGATGGGGGAGCAGGGGCCCAGTGGCTCTTCCCAGCCCCCGGTGCTGCCTGGGGGAGGTGAGGGGGGCCTTGGGGCAAGTGCTGGGCTGAGACCCAGCGAGAGGGGGAAGACAGATGTTGGGCTTCAGGTGCCAAGTGTTCCCAGGGCTGGGAACCCAGGAGGATGGGTGGTAGAGCTCCTAAGGACATTGAAGCGATGATAATAACTGACTTGTGGCCTTATCAACAGTCCTGAGCTGCAGGGAGAAGCAGTAGCGGCTTTTAGCGGCAAGCAGCGGGACGCTGAGGAGCTGGAGCTGAGACAGCAGAGCTGGAGGAGACACAAAGATGGTAGGGTTTGGGGTGAAACCCCTGTGGGGCTGGTCTAGGGAATATGGAGCCGGGACGGGAACTGCGTGACTGGAGCTGAAATCACTGTAAGGGGGGGATAGGGATGGTAGAGCTGTTGCTGCAGTAAGGATTAGTAGGTTGGGGCTGGAATGTGGGTACAAGAGCTGTGCTGAAACAACACAGAGTTAGACCTAAAACAACAACCATACTCTGAGAACCAAAAGCAACGTTATTATGTGCCAGTGCTGGGAAGACATGGAGACAAAAGTGAAACAAGAGCTGGCAGTGAAATAAAGCCTGTGGGTCAAGAGCTGAAATCACTGGGGCAGGGAAGGGGACTCTCCAGGGCTCGAGCTCAAATCACTTTTAGAGTAACATAGGAACTTTAGGGCTGACGAACTGACTGTGAGATTGGTGCGCTGAAATGACTGTAGGCCTGTGATACTGATGTTGTAGCTGGGTACTGAGCCCAGAAATGGGAGAGAGGGTGGAGAGCTGAAAAGGGATTGCTGTAAGATTGCTCCTGAAATGCTGGTGCTGCTGGGATATTGCCCGTGTCAGGGATACCCACTGTAGGGCTGGGGCTGGGATGTTGACTGCGGGGTGGGCATAGACACGGTGGGGTCAGGGCTCAATGGCTGCTCAGCTGGGGCCAAGATGAAGACCCTGCCCCGTGGACGGTGGAGAATTTTCAGCTGCCAGAGTCGGAGAAATGCGCTCGTGGAGCTGGAAGAAGCGAGCTGGCCGTGAAATAAAGCTTGTGGGTCAAGAGCTGAAATCACTGGGCCTGGGAAGGGGATGCTCCAGGGCTCGAGCTCAAATCACTTTTAGCGTGACAGAGAAATTCTAGGGCTGATGTACAGACTGTAGGATTCAGCCCGGCCCCACTCCCCTGGCCCGGGCTCTGCCCCAGTTCCCCAGCATCGGCACCGGCCCGGGCTCTGCCTGTGCGCGGCGTGGGCGCTGCCCCGCATCCCCGTCCCTCGTGGTGCGGGAGAGGGCGGCTCGGGGCGGGCGGCAGCCCCGCCGCCTCACATGGTGCGGCCGGTCCCGGCTGGCGCGCTCGGGGCTGCCCTTGCCCCGCGGGCGGAGGAGGAGAAGGGGCAGAGGGAGGGCGAGGGCGGAGCAGCCCTGCCAGCGGCCGCGGCGGGAGCGGGTCCGGCGGGCGCGGGCGCTCGGGACGCGGGGGCGGCGGGGAGGGGACGGGAAGGGACGCGGGCTCCCGGCGGCGCCGTGCCGGGCGCTGCTCTCCGCGCACATCGCGCGGCCGGGCTGACTCAGAGCCGGCTGCACCTCGCCCGCCCTCCCCGGCTCTCCCCACCCCTCTCCGAGCAGTTCGCGCCTCCCTCTGCTCTAGAGGCTCCATCTCACCGTCTCCCCCATCGTTCTCGCCTGGCAATGGTTGGAGGACTGTCACGGACTTGCACGCACCGCGACTCGTGACCGCGTTTCCCCGCCTGTGTTTTTCCCGAGGCAGGTGCGAGGTGCTCCCCACCACTCCCCGTCCCCCGCAGCCCAACTTCCCTGCCTTGCCTGCTCCAGGCGCCCTCGGCCCTCGTGCCCGACCCTGCCAAGTCTGCCGCTGCAGCCCTTACACCTCGGCTCACGGGTCTCTGAGGGGACCCAGCTGGGACCTACGCCTGGCAGGATCTCTGGGTGGGGGATTTCAGTGGGCAAACAGCACTGACTCTTCCAGGCTGCAAAAGGACCTTCTCTCTTTCCTCACACCGGTGGCACCTCCTTGCCTCATCCCCGCAGCGTTCCGACTCCAGCGGGTCTTGAGTTTGAAGTGTGTAGGCTTGGCTTAAAACCTTCACTGCAAAGTGGGGAAACATCTTGAAGTTACTTTGAGAGAGTTCAAGTTGTTCCCTGTAATCTTTTGTGATACAGAAAAGTGAACCGGTGAGAAGTTCCAACAAATTGTCATTACTACCTGCTAAACTACCTTCAAATGTCATTTGGTGCTTCTTTTAAGGTATGAGGGACTCAAGGGGATAAATCAGGACACTCATTTCCCAGTTCCTGTAAGAGCTGTCCTCAGGAAAGAGAGCTTAGAACCAACTCTGGAAATGGGGAATGAAAGCATCTTTTCTTCCTGGGGCTGTGCTGGGGTGTAAAGTGGGTAAACATGAATATCCAAATGTTTACATCCTGCTATGCATGTTCACACTGATCTTTCTCCTGAAAAAAAAAAAATCAACAAAACCCCATGAGTGAGTAGGTGAAAGATGATGGAACTGTGAAAAACGAGATTTTTTTAAAATGTAAAATTTAAAAATAAATTTAATAAAGTTATAAGGGAGATTAAAAAAGCAAAATAGGGTTGGTTGGGTGACTTGGCACTCAGCTAAGTCTACACTTTGCTATATTAAAGTTATACTTTAGATACTTTTTTATTGCATTAGTTTGTTGAATATTCATTTTTTTATAAATTAGTTTTTATATTTTAGGAATTGTTTTGTATGGCTTTTTTGGGGGGTTGCTTTTTTAGAGTATGTGGTTTTTGTTTGTGTTTTTGTTATTACTTTTAATTTGGGCTTTGGTTTGTGCTTTTTTTAGATGGTAGATGTTTGATAGTTGGTATATTAATAGTAGAGGGGTTTTTTTGTATGTTTACTGGATGTTGTTTTGACCAAACAGACAGTTTAAGCAAATAGCAGAGTCTTTTTTATATGTTTATTGGATGTTATTTTGGCTAAATAGACAGTTTAAGCATACTATATTAGCGAATATTAATATGCTTAGTTTTCTTTACTAATAGAAGAAATAAAAGAAAAACTTATATTTTTACTACAACATTATTACTTATATAACATACATTTTGCGGAAAGCCAACCCTATAATATAGATTTCTAACAGGACCAAACTAATTGTGTTAAAACTATTCCTCTCCTCCTGTTCCAACTGAAGTTGGAATGCATCCAGATTTGAATTTCCAAAGTCTGGCCCCTCTTTTCAGAGGTTACACTGAACTTTGACCAACTTGGTCTTCGTGTTTGAATCTGAATCCACTTTTATTCCTCACCTTGTCCCTTTTAACACCCAGAAAAACAACGGGGTATCACATATATCAGACTATGCCTCCGTAGTCTTGGGCAGCTGGTTTGATAACCAGGATGCCATGGCAGGGACAAACAGAATTTTGAGATTATGAGAAGATGGGATTAAACCTGTTTAGGGGAAGAGGACGTGCTGTGTCACATCTCAGCATCCCACATGACAACACAAAGTGACTCTGCAAGGCAAAAACTTAATTTTAACAGGTCTCATTGATACTAGGCAAGCCTGATTGTTATCTCAAAAAGCCATTGCCTAATGATTGGCCGTTAATGCCCGTCTCCCAGGCTCTTTCAGGGGTGGGTGGAAATAGTCAAAGCCTGCAAAGGACACTTAATGCAAATTGCTGCAGTCAAACCTTTTCTACTGTCTGTCCCCCGGTTTTGTGGGGGAAGATTCTCTTAACACAGCGGGGTTTTAAAATTCAAACAAATTTTGTGGGGGGTCATTGAAGCGCAATCAATGCAGAAGAATATAGACAGCATCCAAAATCACTGGCAAGTATCCCATTCTTGTGCTTGAAAGGCTTTGAATCAGAAGGTCTGCCAGGGCTGTTGCCTGATGAGTATTTGTGAATCTTCCCAGTGAGATAACGTAACTTTTTCTAGCCTGGTGATGCTGTAAGCAAAAGACCATCCCAAAGCGCAGGAATGAGCCTGGCATTCTTTTGGCAGTGTGCAAGTATAACCCGAAGGCAAAGGCAGTTTCCAAGTGGAATGACTGAACTGGGAGAGGTTTGAAATGCAGGTAACCTCCAGGGAGGTGAAGCGGGGAGGGCTGAAAGACAGCACAGCGCAAGAGGCAGCTGGGTGCTCCGGCTTGTACACATCTTCCAGGGAAGCCTTCCTGTGGAGAAGGAAAACTCACGGACACTGTGGCTGACAGGAACTGAAGACATGCTTTCAGTAGAATGGCACTGAGATATATGTATACACTTTCTTTTTCTTTTCCCGCTGAATGGGGGCTACTTTGCTATTCAACATTAACCTAAAAACCAAGTACCCTAAAATATAAAAAGTATTTTTGCGAATCTCTGCTATCCCCCGTGATGGGTAGTGTGTGAATAGAAAACTTGGAGACAGTAGCATAAAACACAAAGGCAGGAAGGGAGTAAGTGTTTATCACGATGTGCAGAATGCACCTCTCTGCTACAGCCTTGAAAGCTGCTTCTACAAGCTGGCAACATTCAGTTGCTGGAAGACAATATAACTAATCCAGACATGTTCAGCATGTAGAATTCCAGAATCTCAGCCTTGTCCTTCCCTCACAAGCAACAGGAATTGGATTCATTTTTTCCCCAAAGAAAAAAATCACTTGAAAGTCTAGAAGTTAGAATCCAAGAAAGATATCACATCTGCTTCAGTGAGTTTCTCTCTTTTGAACTTGGGGAGGAATGATTTTACTGTGCCAGAAATGCAGGAATTGTGTTGTTACATGGAAGCTTTAAAAAAGCAAAGACAAAATTTGAGCACTTCACTTCTTTTTCTCCTTGATATTCATTTTCCCCTGAATTTCAGCCAAACTGCCAATTCAAAACTCATATCATTGCTTAGTGTATGGAAATTCCGATAAAATTAGTGTGTCAGTTAAGAAGAAAACAATGTGAAATAAAGAAAGTGAATGTGAAAATAGTAATTTGAAATAAAATAGTTCAGTTAGATGGTCTAAAATCTTCTATTAGTGAAAAAAAATCACTAGATCTAATGTAGAATAACAAGAGTTGTCAGAAAAATATCTCAGAAATACTTTTACACACACACACACACACACATTCCTCTGTGTGTGTGTGTACACTTCTCCCCATCCTACTGCTTTTTCTTCCTGCTTTCTCCCCTGTAATTTTTTAAGAGCTGGTATTTGTCATTTTCATTCTATTCGCCCAGAATAAAATTTCCAAGAAGTTCCCTAATGTTCTTTTTGGCTTTTGAGAATTAAAACAAAGAAAAAAAAAAAAAAAAAAAAAAAAAAAAAAAAACACCCCCATAATTAAGAACAAAACCCCAGGCCTTTCCCACATTTTTAAAAGCTTTATATTCCTGCATTCTGACACAGACAGAATCCACAGGACAGTTCAAACAAGTGGGCTGTTATCCTCTCTCTGTTTCTATGGAAATGAGTGTCAGACCACTTAAAACAAAGCACATACCTTACAGTAATCACTACATTTTGATTATTTAAAATAACAGAGCGCAGTTTTCCCAATCCAACCTCTATTTCTATGGATACAAGCTGAAAATCGTTGTAGAGAAGCCTGTTCCATAGTTTTTTCCAATTCTGAATTTGTTTTGGATGCTGTAAGTTCTCACAAGGCGCTATGGATGATACGATCTAACAAGAGCTTCAAGTGTGCTGTAATTTGAACTGGAGAGGACCAATTCTGTGAGCCAGAGTTAGGAAACATTCTTGTGTGTGTAAATAGAAATTGGAATGAATACTGAGTGAAGTACTCCACCCAGCAGGTTTAGAAGGAGGGGAATGATTTGCTGTTTTCTGCTATTTTTTGACTTGCTTCAGAGAGAGTGAGCTGAGCTAAGCAAGTTCTGAGTTTGGTGATCATGAGCTGCTCCTTGGCCAAACTAGTCAAAACACCATAGAGACCCCCACCACTTCACGAGACAGAAGATGTGACCCATGAAGTTTGCAAAGCCAGTCTCCTCACGTTTCATTTGGAATGAAACCTCACTCCATTTCCTCAGGAGAGGCAGCAGAAGGTCCCCGCTCCCCACCCCCCTGAATGCTGCCAGTCTTGCTGGCACTTCTCCTGTACGCAGATTGTTTTTTCTAGCAGTGCACCTGGCACTTGTATAGACATGAAGTGAGAGGCATGTCCCATCTCAGAGAGCTTACTGCTGCAAACAAGAGAATGTCCCTGGTCACTTCCCGACATGATGTTTCAAAGACACAGTGGGAAAGACTGTGTGTCCTGCCCCTCAGTTAGGAAGGACATTAGGCCACAGTTACTGGGTGGAGCACGGTCAGGGAAATCACCCTCTTTGTCAAAGTGCTTTACTACGGTTTTATGAGCCTGCCTCTGATGGGTCGTTATCATGACACTGTTCCCCTTCCGTAAGTATTTAAGACAAGATTTTCCAAAATGACCAATGACTACGTACTTGAAATTCAAGACAGAAGCTTTTCAAAGCCACAGAATCAATGTCAAAACACTGAAAAAACTGTGGCTTTTCCAAGAGCCTTGAAAAAATCGGGCTTCCAGATGTCTCAAGTTAGGTATGCAAAGGCATGCAAAACTGATGGTGTTTCAGAAAAGAATAGCCCGTATCAATATCTAATCAGTGAGAGTTAATAGTTTTGAGATCCAGACCTCAGGCTAATTCGACCTGAGCACAGTGAAATTAGAAGCATATAACAAAAATTTAAAATGATATTGCAGTGCTTATAAGTGCCTGCTTTTCCCATCAAGACTGTAAGGGCTCCCTGGTAAATTCTGTGACTCAGTGACTTTGTCAAACTCAGACTGGATGATGCTTGAAGATTATTCCATGTGTATAAGGTGGGAAGGATTTCAGTACACAGAAATACCCGAGAATCGCAGTAGATACTCAGAGGTGCTCTCAGCAAATGCCTCCTCTGGCTATGCACAGCCTGCTCATTGACACTTTTCTGTCCTCTTCCCTCTTTTTCTGGTCTTTCCACCCATCTTCAGCACCTGGGCATGCGGCCCAGTTCCAGAGTCTCACCATGCTCTGACTCAAACCCCTGATGCTCATAATGCCTGGTCGGCAGATCCTCCCATATCGACAGGCTCTAATATTCCTCGTGGGAGGAAGATAAATTGCCATTAGTCAGGCTTAAAATGCACTCCTTGCACTCCAGCTGAAATAACTACGGGATTGGAGGAGGAGGAAGAAGAGGAGGAGAGATGATTTTGTTTTACAGCATCTAGAGTAAAAAAAGTTGTGGTTTTACCTCAGCCTTGCCAGCCCACTCATCTCCTGGGTCCATACACGGACCTTGCACATACCCTGGACTCCTCGATGCCGAACTCCTGGAATTCAAGCTCTGCAATGACTGTGTCCAAGTGTGTGAGCTGGCACTGGGCTGATCCCAGCAAGGATCATGGAGGTGCAGGGCACAGGGCATTTGGACATGTGATGACAAAGAAGAGATAGTGTTGGGAGCATTCCCTTCTTGGGAGGCTGTGCCGAGGAGGTGGTCCTGTCAGCCCATCCCTGGGCAGCGTCACCCTCTCTCCTTCTGTCATCCCATGCCTCAGGGTGCCAAAGGCTGGAAAGCAGGAAGATTTGACAAAGAGCTCTATATCACACATGAAATTTGGGGAAAAACTGAAGGAAACTTTTCTGTGTAATAGTTGTGTAAACTGAGAGCGAACACTGAGAGCTACAGTTTTAAGGTGCGATTTTGGATTAAATGTATTCCCTCTGAATGCTTTCTATACTTAATTTATACATAAAAAGAAACATTTATTTTAAGACACTAATGCGTTTCTTACCAAAGGAGTGAAGGGTGGGAGATTGCAACTCACAGATGAAGTGAAGTGAAACCACCACAGGGGTTACTGTAACTGTAAGTGGGGTATCCCAACAGCAGGACAGGTTTGGGCTGGGATTAGCATGGGCTGTATAGCTGGGGTCATGCAAAGGTCTGTCTGCAGCCCTTCTCATAGTCCCTCATCTGCAGGGAGAGGCTGTAGGCCTGGAGATCAGGCTGAGTTTGGGAAGGGTCAGGAGGACACGGTTACGGAGTGATGTAAATGCGTATCAAGAGACTTGAGGGGTGGCAATGTCAGCTATAGAACAGCAAGGATCCATGGCTAACGGCTGGAGATAGGGGCTGCCTGAGAAGGACAGGAGTGCTTAAGGCTGAAATCAGAAGAGAAACCTCGGTGAAGATTTTGTGTTAGAAATGGTCTCATCTGCCAAATCAGATATTTGTCTTCAGGATTGCACGAGTAAGGAATCCCACAGCAAAGAAAAAGGTTCAGGTTTGGGAGCAAAGGCAAGTTGGGCAGGACTGCGGGGCTGGGGCTTGGCTGTTTACCTTCTGTTCAGGACAGTAAAGGCCTCAGAGGTCGTAACTGAGGCAGGAAAGGGTCGCTTGGCTCAGTTAGTCTTGTATCTAGAACTGTTCCTTGAACAAGGGGGGGAGCTGAGGTTCATGCAAGGGACCAGGAATTGCTTTTTAGCCTTGAAAATGCCAGAGTGGTGTGTGTAGCTTGGATATGATGATAAGTTCATCTGGCAAGAATCACAGAATATTTTGATTTACTGAAAAACCGGGCAGCTCAGAAGTTACTACTCGACTCATTGCTGCTCCCATCTGTTGCACACGTAAGCACAGCAGAACAGATGATTTTTTTCTGAGCCTGAGGTCTTCGACTGACCCTCCGTAAATGCGTCTTGCCAAAAAGCAGACTCGGGGGAGGAAAGTTGTCAGATATAATAGAGAAAGAAAAGGACACAGGCTTCAAAGTCCACTCCAGCAGAACATGGAAGTGACCTGGCTGGAAATGAAACCCGTAGTCTGCTTCCCCAGCCTCCTGGAAGCCTCTAACAGCTCCACAGGCAGTGAGGGGAGAGAATAATTGAACTTCAAGTTGAAATAAAAATAATTTTCAGTAGCATTCTGCAGTACTTTTAAAATACTAGAACCATGAAATATGGTGTGATGATAACTATCAGGCTTGTAAGCCTGGTAACTAGGACTTTTACCTTGAAGATCTCAGTATGGGTACTTTAAGCCTTTTAAAACAGAGTTAAATCAATTTTTTTTTTTCCCTAGTTCTGCTAGCACTAGCCTTTCTTTTCACCCCCTCAAAAACAGAGCAACTCCCTCTTGAGGATGTTATTTACTTTCCATATTATGTGCTTACCGATTTCTGGAATTGCCAATGTATTTGGATACCTGCATAAATTTAAGTTTCAAGAAAACTGTAAGGCTGAAACAAAAGAGAGAGACCGCTGCAGATGGGATACTGGGAAGGAATTCTCGTCTGTGAGGGTGCTGAGGCCCTGGCACAGGGCCCAGAGAAGCTGTGGCTGCCCCGGATCCCTGTGGCCTGACTGAACTAGAGGTAAAGCCGCCTGGGTGTCCTGCCCACGGCAGGGGGTGGGAAGGGATGGTGGAACGAGATTGAGGTGAATGTTTTGAGATTAATTCGTGGGTTTTTTAATAATATACTTTATAAGCCTGTGTAGTAGATATTTTAGAGTTAGTTTGTGTTTTACTGGATAACATCACTTTCTTAAGCGTAAAGGAATGCGGGGTTCCTGGAAGACATTCCTCTGCCGAGAGGGAAGATAATCACCCATCGCGGAGAGAAAGGAGGGTGTGACCCCTGGCTGATGGAGCTGAGCACCGCCATCAGCCACCGTCAGCCGAGTGCTCAGCGCCCCACAGCCATCATCCCGACTGTCGTCAAGGACATACATCTCAATACCCGGTTCCAGCAAACCCGGACAAAAGCTTCTGTCTCCCCGGAAAAAACTATTCACCTGACTTGCAACCGTAAAAGACCCTAGATGAATATGAATCAAGAATCATACACACAAAGAACCCATGACGTAATCGGTTGCCCAAGCCCAAAAACTGTATAAAAACGGGCTCTGCACACTCTGAATTTGTGAACCGGAGGGGGACTCTGTGCCGTTCCATGGTAACTATTTTTAACTCTTTTTGCTCACCTGAGCACCGGTCGCTGGGCAGGCCCGACAACTCGGCCGGGGCGGGACCGCGGGAGCACCACCCTGCCCGGGCCGCGATATCTCCGGGCCGCTGCCGCTCCCGCTCCGCCCGCCCCTGCCTGCGGGAGCAGCGGCGATTCCGGGGTGCCGCCGTGCCGGCTCCGAACCGGGCATGGCCGGGAAGCGGAGCGGGGCGCCTGCGGCCCGCGGGACGAGGAGTTCGATGGCGCCCGCCTCACGGCGCTGCTGCGGGACCCCGCGGCCGCCGCCAAAGGTGAGGGGCTCTGCGTGGCGGGAAAGGCGCGTCCTGAGGCGGCCGCGCTGGACAAAGGCGGCCGCGCCGTCCCGGGCTGAGGCGGCCGCGCCGTCCCGGGCTGAGGCGGCCGCGCCGTCCCGGGCTGAGGCGGCCGCGCCGTCCCGGGCGGAGCCGGCCGCGCCGTCCCGGGCGGAGCCGGCCGCGCCGTCCCGGGCTGAGGCGGCCGCGCCGTCCCGGGCGGAGGGGGCCGCGCTGGACAAAGGCGGCCGCGCCGTCCCGGGCTGAGGCGGCCGCGCCGTCCCGGGCTGAGGCGGCCGCGCCGTCCCGGGCTGAGGCGGCCGCGCTGGACAAAGGCGGCCGCGCCGTCCCGGGCTGAGGCGGCCGCGCCGCGCCGTCCCGGGCTGAGGCGGCCGCGCCGCGCCGTCCCGGGCGGAGGCGGCCGCGCCGCGCCGCGCCGTCCCGGGCGGAGGCGGCCGCGCCGCGCCGCGCCGTCCCGGGCGGAGGCGTCCCGGGCGGAGGCGGCTGCGCTGGGCTGAGGCGGCCGCGCCGCGCCGTCCCGGGCTGAGGCGGCCGCGCCGCGCCGTCCCGGGCGGAGGCGGCCGCGCCGCGCCGCGCCGTCCCGGGCGGAGGCGGCCGCGCCGCGCCGCGCCGTCCCGGGCGGAGGCGGCTGCGCTGGGCAGAGGCGGCCGCGCCGTCCCGGGCGGAGGCGGCCGCGCCGTCCCGGGCGGAGGCGGCTGTCCCGGGGCACGTCGCAGGGGGTGGGTGGCACCGGTGCTGCTGCTGGCGGGGCTGGCGCACGTGGCACCGCTCGGCCCCTCAGGGTCGCGGCCGGGCCGGAGCGGGCCCTGCACGGGGCGCCGGTGCCCCGGGTTGACGCTGCTCCTTTGCAGGGCTGGAGACGTTCGTGTTCGTCGCCAGGACGCTGCCATCGGCCCAAGTGTACGATGTCGTGGAGGGATACGTGAAAATTTCCATGGAGTGTGCTGAGATATTCAAGCTTCTCGATGGAGAAAGGAAGCCTGAAAGTGAAGTAAGTTGGACAGGGGGTTTGTAATTCAGGGACTGGCGGCTGCAGTCCCAACAATCCCACCCTGGAGAAGAAGCGACAAAAGGTTGCCAGAAAATGGTCACAGTGGCCAAGGCTGCCAGAGCTCCAGGAAGGTTTGGGCAGCGCTGTCAGGCGTGGGTCTGTTGGGGTGGCTGTGCAGGACCAGGAGTTGGACTGGATGATCCTTGTGGGTCCAGCTCAAGATACTCTGTGGTTCTGTGAATAAATGCTTTGTGGTGTAGATAACTCTGATAATTGATTATGGCTTTGGTTTGGTTTTTTTCTTTTTTTTCTGGAAGTAGCAGTGGCAGAAGCACCTACCGAGTGGGAGATGCTCTTTTCAGTTCATAGATGTTCCTGGATTTAATGACACACACAGCCAATCGTCCCGTCCAAATCAAGCTGTTAAGGTTCTTTAAATGTTATCAAAAGATCTTTTAGGAAATAAGGGGATCAATAAAAGCAGTTAAGTAAGCAAAACAATAGTCTGGTGAAAGTAAATGTTCTTAGGTATCTCCCTGATATATCAGTATTTCTAGGAAGCCGCTGGTAAAGTTGACCTCATTTTTCTTATTTTAGCTGGACACAATTTATCCTCATCAGAATATGACGAATGAACACAGAGTTCAATAATTTTTCACTCTGAATGCTGGTGCAGCATTGCTGACTGCTTACAACATAGTACTGTATTGTGTGGCTTTTTAACCATCGCCTGCTATTCTTTGTCTTCCAGTATCATTTTTATCTGTGTCGTGTTCAGTGACAGCCTTCCCTCAATATCCCATTGCTCACAGGGGCTGGTGTTTGTAATGGGCGCAGCCCAGTGCTGTGTGGTTTCTGGATTCCTCTGCAGGGAAATAATTGCAAGACCGGAACAGCCCCAGTGTTTTTCTCGGGGACATTTTGTTTTTCGTCGTCCACTTAGGAGCAGCCGTCTCTTAAAGCAATGATTCCTTGAAACTACATGCTCTCCAAAGTGATCTTTTCCGAGAGGAAGCATTAATTTGGGAGAGAATCTAGAAGTTAATGTCACTTTCGTGTGTGGAAGCTTTCCTCTTGGGGTGGAGTTACCCTTTATCGATGGTGGTTATTACTATTTGCTCAGCTAATAATTTCAAGTCTTACCTGATATTGTCAGATACTAACATACTTTTTTATCCGGCAGATGCTGTTAGTCTTTCAAGCCCTAGAAGCCATTTTACTGAGGACAGCCAGCGACCGCTCACATTTGTGGGAATGAACATCGTCAGAAAGTTGATTCATTCCTATATGAGACTGGTCTATGCTGCTTTGTATTCTGAAAATCACAAGTAAGTCTTCTTGGTGCTCTGCTGGAGAATCTCTGTCAGTTGATCTGGAGGGACTGTACGGGACGTTTCAAAATTCATCTTGAGTTATTGCTAATAATCCACCTTTATTTAATAATCCTTTTCCACTTGTCATAAAATAATTGCCTGTGGAAGTCTTTGCAAAGTGAAAGCTCTGATGCATCATACAATCCAGTGCTGTAGGATAATTTCCTGAAGGTGTAGTTTTCATCGGTTGGGCCTGCCCTGGTGAGAGCTAACACTGGTGGTACCTTGAGTCCTCTTACTTTATTGCTGCTTGATTTGTGGGGTGGAATGTACTGCGTGGAACAGGGCTGGGCAGTCTTCCTGTGACAGCAAAAAGAGCTGCTCTTGAGTTCTTTGTTTTCCTGTATTTTTTTTGGAGTCAGGTTGCCATGTTTATAATAGATTTTTCTCTTTCAGACTGGCTTTTTCTGTAATTTTTTCAGTCTCCTAAAACTGAGGTCATTTTAGGTTGCTCAATAACTGTTGTTATTTAGTCCAGACCAAACAATTTCTCATGCTCCTGTGGATGGGGAAAAAAGTTGCAAATGCCAGAGACATTTCAGTACAGACCTGGGAGGAAGAGGGAAGCAGAGAAAAAATCAGACTGAAATTGACTTGGCCGAGGCAAATGACTCATCTTTCAGTCTTTGAGCAGAACTGGAAAACCTTTTCTCTGCTTGCCTAGTTCATAGGCACAGCTGTGCTTCCTGAGCTGTGCAGTTGATCTTATTGCAGCAGGCTTTTTAACCTGACAAAGAATCTCAAATGTGTAAACTGGAAACAAATTTTGAGGCTGTGCAAGATGTGCACTTCTGATGAAATGTTTAAAGATTGCAGGTTCTGGAGGAATCCTTCTAGAACCTGCACAGAGGGGGCTGCAGATTTCTGGTGGGAGATGCTCTGCATTTTCTGTGCAACCTCTTTGCTGTGCAGAGGGATTTTCTTTATTGCATGTCTAGATGGGATCTCTGCTTGAACCGCACGGCTTTTTACAGATTGTCCATGACAGATGCACGATGGACAGGTTACAAATGTGTTCATGGTAGTGGCTGTTCAGATGATGGAGGTCTGCTGTCCTCTTATGTATTCCTGTTGAAATAAATGGCAGACCTCTATGAATTTAGGAGTTCATAGAATCATAATTAAGGCTTGCGTAGTCCAGCCCCACTGCCATGAACAGGTCATCTTAGAGTTGTTCGTTTTGGCACTTTCACCCTTTTAAACTACTTGATAAAGGGAACATCCCGCCTCACCTTATGGCCTAATTTTGGGGAAGAATATGAAAAGGCATTTCCTTCTCCCTTCCTCCCTCACCCCTCTTTCCCAGCTGCTGTTATTACTACCTAAAATAATTGCTTTGATTATTTAACTTCCCTTCTATTTTCTCTTGAAGTTTTAATCTGTTGGTTTGGTGATTAGTATAACCATGATCCTGGAAATAACCTGCAGGTTTTCCCTCTGCTTTGTCTTTTTAGGATGAGCCAGGGGTGCCTTACACTGCTGTCAGCAATGGTGGCTCAGGGCCCGGGTTCAGCAAGGGATCTATATAGTCATTTCGATTTCAATGAAATACCTGCCTGGATTGTTGGAAAGAAGATGCAAGAAGGTAAATTAAGGTCCTGCATGCAATGAAATGCTATGCCATGGCTCCACCAGCATTTTTAGCTAACTGTTGGGAACAAACTGTTGCCAATGTTTGTTGTATTTTCATCTGCAAGAGCTTAACTCTCCCTTCCTGTCCTGTGTCAGGCTGAAGTCCTTGACTGTGCCTAACTGGACACATGAAAATGCCTTACGTGTTGCCAACGAGCTGTGGAGAAACATAAATGTACAGTTTCTGTGAACTGTCCTTCTGGTGTCTAAAACAGAGTGAAAGCGATAGTACACTCCTGGAAACTAGTCAGTCATTTTGTGGTTTGGTCCCACTGAAATAAATGGAAGTTGGAGAGGGGATATTGCTCAGTACTAATACAGGGTAATTGTGTTTGAAAGCATAAACAGAATAATCCAAATTATCTCTAACTGGAAATCCTTAAGAGGAATATGTGAGTGAGGGGAAGAAGTCACTCCTCTTTTTCCTGAAGAAACTATCTCTTGTTTCCTCCCTGTTTGCTAAAAATAGTCAGGATTGACACAAACCAGAACAAGAATATCTAAGTGTCATTCCAAATGCAAGTATAAAATTAATCCAGTATTGTTTGCAATGTTGACATATTGTTTCTAGATTTTAAAGATTACTTGCAGAGTGAATGTGTAAGTTTGTGTTAGGTTTGTGCCATGTGAGGTGAAAATTCAGACGTTTTCTTTATTAAGCAGTCAAATGGAAGGCAAAAAACCAAACATCCCTTTTTCCCTGGAACCACCTTTTATAGTTCTGGAACTGTCAGATTCCTCGAGTTTTGACCTCACTGCAGGAGTTGTCTGCAGGAGTACCTCCACCCTTAATTTTGAGTGCTTGGGTGTAGTCTTTTGACCACAAGCTGCTCAAGTGCTCCAGTAAGGTACAAGGAAACAAGCATCCAAAAGGTCTTAATCTTGTACAGCTTTCCATGAAATTGTGTCACAGCTGGTTATCAGAGGTGAGTTTTTAACACAAAAATACCAGGCCCAAAGCTTCCAGCAAAATTTTGTTTGTTTCTATATTTCTTCTTTCAGCCTTTTCATGAGTCCCTGCTGCCTTATCTTTTGCATACACAGAATCATCTTTACATGCAGATTATTTTGCACAGCAGGTTTATAAAAAATTGTAAACCATGGGGGGACTCTGTCAGGGAGTGTAGTGATAGGATGAGGGATGAGGTTTTTTTTAAAAGAGGGTGTATTTACATAGGATATTGGGGGGAGATTCTTGGCCATGAGGGTGGTGAGACGCTGTCCAGCACAGGTTGCCCAGAGAAGCTGTCACTGCCCTGTCCCTGGAAGTGTCCAAGGTCAGGTTGGACAGGGCTTGGAGCACCCTGGGATAGTGGAAGCCATCTCTGCCCATGGCAGGAGGTGAATGAGGTGATCCTTAGGATCCTTTCCAACTCGAACCATTCCGTGATCCGTTGTTCATATCCTGTGGTGCTGTTACAGGTCAGGGTGTCGCTGCTTCCACTGTGCCTGAGTTGGTAGTTTTATACTTGCCCCTTTTAATGGGCATTTTTGTGACCTGACCAAGCAGGGCACAAGTGAGGAGGTTCAGTGACGCAGGGTTTGGCATGAAACTGCTCTTAATGTTTCCTTTTTCTTTAGATCTGTGGCCTGGTCTCATATCTCTGGAATTGAAGAGCACGTGAACTAGCACATTTTCCTTTTTAGGTAAAAGTGATCTGCTTCATGCCAGAAGCGTTTTAGCTGAATACACTGTGGATGTATTGCATGTAAATGTGGGTCTGTGGCTGCATGCAGCATGTTTACAGAAGTTGTTTCATTTACCCATTTGTGGCGCTGGTACAGGTAATCAGCAGTTGCAGTATTGATTCTGCAGTTGGGTACCGCCTGTGTGCTGACAGCTTTTTTTTTAATTTTATATTTACATTTTTATGTTTCCAGGGGAGAACAGATGCCCGCATGGCCTGTATTCAGTTTGCTCTCTCCTTTCTCATTGCTGGTGGCAATGCAGTCTTGGCACAGGTGCTGGAATTAAAAGGTACTTCATAATTGCATTTGGGTTTTTGTTTTCTAAGGCACGGTCATTTACATGACCTAATTAAAATGCAAACCAGGTAGAGAGCACTAATGGGGCAGCAAAATGTCAGCACTGACAGTCCAAGGCTTGGAAACCAGTGGGGCAGCTAGGTTCTGTAGGACTGCAGCTGTAGTTCCTCAGCATTCTGTGGTCATCATGCTGTCACTTACTCCCAGTTCACCTTTAACAGCTTTATTTGCATTGTGGCCTCTAGAGAATTCCTTTCTAATGGGAGCTGAGACTCAGGCAAACAAAGTTTATTTGTGGCATTCATCCAGTTCTTTCTAGCTCCCTGAGGGAGATGAAGTTAACAGGGAAGAGTTAGGTGCTGATTGTTTTGGTCCATGTGCTTTGCTTGCTTTCATTAATGGCTGGATAACAAGTAGCTTTTATGCCTCCTCCTGTTACAACTGAAACCTGAGATGGCTTTTCCTAGGAAGTGAACAGTTGCATTAAGTGCTACTGCTGTTTCTCTCAGACAGGTATTTGTTGTCTGCCTCTTGCCAAAAGCTTACGCTCACAAGTCTTATTTTGAAAGGGGAAAGGGAAAGAGAGAAATTTTTAACTGAAAGAATAAATTTTTCACAAACTGTAGTGTACTGTCTCGTGCACTTCCCCAGCCAAACCTACCTGACATTAGCTAAAAGTAGCGCGCCCAGAAATCGGCAGCATGACCATATCCTTTCCTTCGCTTTTTCCTGTTGTTCAGCCCTGCACTGAACAGCAGTGGGACTGGCGGGGTTCTTACAGGGAGTATTCAGATGCTCAGGTTGTGCTTTATATGTGTGAGCGCTTGTGAGTCAAATTAGAAACGGCAGCTCTCGATCTAAGCACCGAATAAGTGGATTTAGTTTTGAAAGTATTCATACAGGAAGGTGTGGGGAAGGAAACTGGGGATTCCGTGGGTGTTTTTCTCATTCCTGTTGGGAAGACGGCAGGTCATTTCCTAGGCAAGCGTGCTGGAAATAAAGTTGCTAATGCTTGTGCTGGGTAATGGAGGTGCGACACTCCACTCTTGCTGTGAAGGAAGGAGAAGCCAATTATGGAAATATTTTGTTTAGGTTCAGATGATGCTGAGATGCTGCTTCTGAAAGCTGCACTGCTTCAGGTCATGTCTTTATCAGAAGGTTGTGCCCCACTTGGTAGCACAAAGCAACTTTGATTTTAGCAAGCTGCTAAAAGGTATGTGATGGGGGTTTGTATTTCCTCCAGTGTTTTCTCTGGCTGTTTACAAAGTCCACAGCAGAAGGGAAGGTTTGCTTTTCTGTGGAGATAAAGGAACTGTTTTCTAAAAGTAGCCCATTTTAGTTTCTCTGTTCTGTTTTTATTATTTATTAAGTTTTTGTTGTTTGGTCTTACTGTTGGATTGCCTGGGTGGTGACTTTTTAAAATGTGGTGTTGTTTCTCGAATGAGGGCCACAAAGACCCTACCCAGGCTCCGAGAGGCTCAGACACCAGTGCTTTGTGCTGCTGATGTCAGGTCAGATGGGGGCAGCTCAGGTTCTGATTGCACTGCGAGAGCTCCCTGACCTGTCACAAGAATAAGTGAGGTTATTCATGAGCTGGTGATAGCAGGGATGCAGGGAGAGACATGAGTGTGAAGTTCCATTGTCTGGAGCAAGTATTGTCGTGGTATAAGCATTTGTTGAGTTAAATTCTGTATTTTGCTCTCCAGTTTGTCCTTTGTCCTGCCTGTAGGTCACAGCTTTTCAAGGTTGCTGAGACTGATAGAAGAGATTTTATATTTCCATGCACGACCAGTGCTTTGTGCTGGGGTTAGGTGATGAAATCTCCCTCTGAGGGCTGGATTCCCGCCTTGGGTTGGCCAGCCTTCGCTGCAGTGTGTCTGGGGATCCCATGACATGAAGATCTGTGAATTGCCAGCTTGTCTCACAGTTGTGTTCTAAACCCTAAAACAGGAATGTTCTGAAGTCTCAGGCAGATGGACCGATGTGAAGTTTGTTTCTTGCGTTCGCACCTCAGGTATCGTCACTGGAAAGGGCCTGCGGGAGGAGGTCCCTCCTCTTCTGCAGCACCAGATCCTGAAAGTGGCTTTGGAACTTCCTGCCAACAAGTTTGCCTGGTTCAGAGTACAGGTAAGAGGCTGGTGCAAAGTTATGTTTGCTTGCTCTGTTGTCCTCAAATGTTTACCTCTGGCATTGCCTTGTTTTAAATTAGTCCAGACATTTTAGGGGTGACCCTTTTGTAAAGCAGCAGGAATTACAGTCTTAGCAGTAGTGAAAACTCCCTTCTGAGCTGGAAGGTTTTTTACAGGGAAAACATTTTTTGCCTCCCTGATGAACGGAGGAGGATGTTGCTGTAGCTCTTTGTGTCTCTGGAGATGTTCCCTCACAAGAAAGAGTGTGCTGGATTCCACTTGTCTGGAAAGCCTGAGCTGCAGACCAGGGAAATGAGCTACTGATGGGAGCCGTCCCACCCCTTCCCAAGGAGGATTCCAACATTTTTTAATGCTCTCCATAATTGGTGGAAGCCATCAGGGCCCCAACTCTATTTTACTGCAGGCTTGTCAAATAAGAACTCTGTCAAGACTTGGCTTGTCATGTCAGGAGAAAAGAGTGGACCTGGCTTTGAGGAGGTAGCAGGGATAGACATGGAATGATTAGGGAATGAAATATGATTGATGAGGGAAGTTGCTTTGTCTCGGGCCCTTTCAATAGTTGGGGGTTTCTGTTACTACGGTCTTCTTCCGCTTTTCGGGCAAACATTTTGCAAATAAATGCAACGATGCTGGCTCATTGACTGCAAAGTAGTGTGAATGATCCCACTGGTTTCTGGCCTTGGGACTTTTGGGCAGGTCTATAAAGTAACACGCTTACCTTGCGTATCATTGTCAGTGCAACATAGTCCTATACAGTGTTGCTGTAGCAGAGGAATTCTAATACATTTTTCTTGTAGGACATCTCTGAAACAGAGAAGCTATCTGGTGAAAAATCAGTCTTCTATTTACTGATGAAAATGTTTGTTACAAGTACCCACTCTCATCTGAAAACTTCCAGCAAACAATTAATCTTCAGGGTACGTATTTGAATTGAAATATCGGGATATTCACTATATCCCACAGGTCTGAAATGCCAGGATGGTAAAATTTGTTCTTGAAGCAGCAGATACCTTTACTGCATGATTGTGTGGTCGACACCGGATTCAGGTTTAATTTAGCGATGATTTTCTTTGTTAGATCAGTAGTTTTCTAAACTGTCCTACAGGCTATTTGTAAGGCGCACTTTTTTTCTGCCTGTGATGACATGAAGATGTACAACCCTCTGAAAGCAGTATAACCTGCTTTCCAGAAATTATAGAGGTAAGGTTTTTATTGTCCACTATGCAGTTGACAAGTCCCACTAGTGAGTGGAAAGAAAAGGCCTCTTGAGTTGAGGGGGTGAGGAGAGTGGCAGGTACTTCTTTTCATCGACCTGCGCTTCCTCTTTCCTTTCCCAAAAGAAGGGATCATGAAGTTACTGTACAAAAAGATCTGCATCTCTTGGAGTTTTGTATTTGAGGTGTTTTGAGGTTTATTTACACACCTCCCCCTTTGTTTCCTGGACAGGTTTTACGTGACAGTGGCGTGTTTGAGTACACATGGAAGGGAACTTTCAGTTTGGCTGGAACATTTGGATAATGCAAAAGAAGACCAGAAGGAAGCAGTGATTCAGTTTTTGGAAAGGGTAACAGTGTTCAAATTAGCTGGATGAACAATGCAAAGAATAATGTTGGTGGGAACTAGAGATCTTGTTCTGTTGTTGAGAAACCTGTCAAAGACCAGTGAATGGATTCTCAGAAAAGCATTGTTTGGGGTTCTTTATACAGAGGTGGCATCATTCTTGTCTCAAATGGGAGGACAGGAAAATTATTTGCAGGAAAATGCAATCCAAAAGGATCAGTTCTTATTACAGCATTGTTGGTATAAGTGTAGAGAGCCGTATGTGTGGTACCTTTTATCTCCTCTTTAGGTGCCAAAATTATCAGACCTCAGTGAATTGTGGTCTTTTACAAGGAAAGCTGACACTTGCTGTTACTCTTCAGGATGTTGAATGCCCAGTGCTTCATTTCCAGTGCGGTCTCCCCAGGGACTCAGTCTGTGGTAGCAATCTGGATGCCAAATTGCAGTGGACCTTTCTTTTTTCCACTCCCATGCAGAGAAGGAACCGTAGACAGAATGCTGCAGAAGTGATATGGAAGTTGTCCTCCTAAAACCTGCCCATCTTCCAACACCTTTTTGCACACGGTCTTTCTTAGCAGCATATGCTTCCCCTGCGCTTGACAGCCAGCGCACTTACCTTCCTCTCCACCTTTGCTGGCAGATCCTGCTGAAGCTGGTGCCAGAGCCCTGCCCCTGCACAGACAAGGCAGCAGACCTGGTTCAGGAAGCCAGCATGCTCCAGGTCACCGTGTTTAATTAAACAGGACTCTGATAACATCAGCATCCCCGTCTCTCACATTGCTGGTATGTGGTGACTCCTCAAACACAATTTCACGACTTGGGGCTACATTTTCTATCCCCAGTAAGCAAACTGGGGATGGATAACTATAGAAATCCTGTTAAGTAAGGACCTCCAGGACTCAGCCCTCCATGTGAACTTGGTATCAGAAGTAGAAGTTGGAGTTGCAGTTACCACTTTAACCCCCAAAAGTAATTTCTGATGTGGTTGTGCCACTTTAACAGTATTTGAAGTCTCTATTCATGCTCTTGCAGCAGCATTTTTGAACTCAAATGGAAATTTAGTCCTTCTGCCTGGGGCTGTTCATAGAATTGTGGAATCCCAGAATGGTTTGGATGGGGAGGCCCCTTAAAGCTTGTCAGTTCCACCCCCTGCTATGGACAGGGAGACCTTTCAGTAGCCCAGGGTGCTCCAAGCCCCATCCAGCCTGGCTTTGGGCACTGCCGGGGATCCGGGGGCAGCGACAGCTTCTCTGGGCAGCCTGTGCTGGACAGCAGCATTGACAGGCAGAGTGAAGTTCAGCTGTGATTTTTGTGTTGCACTTAACAATGTATTGCGTGACAAATGGGGCTTTCATCCTTTCTTTGGTTTTTTTTTTTTTTTTTTTTTTTGGAGGGATTGAATTTAAAAAAAATGCCTTATATTCCTGGAGTGTTGCGTTCTGCCTCTGTTGTTTTCCCAGTTAGTCTAGATCCTCTGCTTAGATTTTTTTCTTCATTTATTAGATGTCCTGATTATATGGTGGATGTCCTGAGCGAGGGCAGTGATGGCTTAGATGAAGAAATTGGGCTCTCTTTAAATGAAGATGTGATTGTCCAAACATTTCCCTTCAGTGCTGTTGTTTCTGCTGCGTTGGAAGCCAGGAATATGCTGTTGCTTCAGTCTGAAACTGGAACAGGTACAGATTTTTTGGTTTAATGTGTCATTTCTACCAGTGGAGTGAGAAGTGGCATCATTTTTACCCATTTTTAATAATTTTTTTACCATTTATCGTTTTTTAGCTTAAGACATGACATTATCTTCCCTGCAAGCAGAAGGAGATTCAAATCCATGGTGTTTCTTGCTCAAGAGAGGCATTGAAGCTCTGTAGGTGCCTCTGCCACTTTTCCCTGACCTTGAAGAGAAGAGACACTGTCCCTGCATGGACAGTCTGGGTCTGGAGGTAGTTGGCTTCAGTAACACAGTGTTTTAAAGGACAGAGTGTGGAGACCAGGAGAGGAAAGTGGTTTCCATGGCTGTAGGCAGCTCTTCCGAGATCAGGGAGAGAGGACTGCGCTGTTAAATAGGAAATGGATGCATTTTCCAAAGAAAACTATTTCAGAAATGAAGCTCTGGTGGCAAAGTTCTGCCACCTCCTTGAAGAAAGCGCTGGAGTCCCAGGGGCATCAGGCGGGCTTGGAGCAGGACTTGCCAACTCCACAGCACCTCACTGCGTTCTCTGGGTGTATTTGGCGATCGAGTAGCACCGGGGGTGGACTGGAAGTCCCAATTCTGAAAGAAAATTCTATTTAACTTGCACACGTTCACTGGGGTGCGTGCCCCCGGTGCAAATCAGCTCTTCGCTGAGGTGGGGCTTGGCAGGGGTGTTTTGCTGTTGAAATACAGGCATATTTAGCACAACACAGTGAGGGTGGATTATTTACTTCAGCAAGTACTGATGTGTGGAGGATTTTTCAGGTATCTCAGTGGTCAGGAACATTTGTCTAGGTCACTACAAACACTTCTTGATCTTATTCAATACTTTTCTGAGTGATGCTTTGTGGGCTGCTGCCGAGGCCCAAAGGAATGAGGGTTGCCCCAGTGTCTGTGCTCATGTTAATAGTTTAATTTATTTTTACTTTTCTAGGAGCACGCATCGTGGAGTACCTTGTTGCTGTTTTCACTGACCTCCTGCCCTCTCAGAGAGAACCACTTGCTCTCTGCTTGATGTTCCAGCCCTATGATAAAGATCTCAAGTCCCTGAAAGTTGTTAAGTATCCTCAGCTCTACCAGTTCAGCCAATACTATAAACTCTGGATGCCCAAGCAATCTCAGGATCATGTGGTATGGAATACCTGAAGTTACTGAATTCTTGAGACAGTATTCCTATAAAAACCTTGCAGTTTCTAGAGGTGACATTTCCATCAGAAAAGTGCGGTTTTATTGAGCTAATTCTGTATTTGTTGTTGATCGTGTTAGGACACAAAATTTTGTGTTGGGACACAAGGACTAAAATGAAACAAAAGGTGTAAAAAAAAAAAACCCCAAAATGATTTCAAGAGGGGAGATAGTCTGCAAAAAAATGTCCACTTAGGCCTGGATGCTGACTGCTATTGCTGGTCAATGATAGCAGCTGACAGGTCAGATTTCAAACTGTTTTGTTTAACAGGAGACTGGTTTGTTCCTTCTTGTGAGTAGGATCATTAGTTTTGCATGGGCAAAGCCACTCCAGATTTTCCATCTAGGAAAAGTAGTTAGGGAGCCATTTAAAAACATAATCCTGGAGGTGAACAGCTTGGCTTGGTATTACTGTGTGGAAAGGGAAGAATATATGTTCTGATTTTTCTCTCAACTTTCTTCCACAGCTGTTTTTGTGTTCCTGACTTCCGTTGACATCGGGGACACGTGGCTTGGAGCCCAGGAGCCGGATATGTCACTTACCCGTGTCAGATGGGTCTGCACTCGTGCAGGTTAGGAATTACAGGATCGCTCGGAAACTCAGAAACAAGGAGAGGAAACTATTGTGTCTCTTTGCAAAAGAATTTATCTCCATCAGGGCATTAATTCAGGGAACTAACATTCCATCTTTAATGTTCTGTGCTCTGCAATTATCACACTGAGCCATGAAAGCCTCCTCAGCTGTTTTCATACAGACCTAACTTGTTTGATCAAAAAAATCGGTATTTTATTTCTGTGTGCAAACTCAGGGGACAGATTTTATTCAGCGTCTCTCAGGAGGACATTAAAGCTCGAACTTCCACTTTCTTAAACAATCTGAGACACAATATTACTTACCATTTTTATTACAGGCATTATTAACTTTTTGAAGAACCGTAAAGACTGTTTGTGGACGTGTGTGTCATTAATATCCATCCTCTTTCCAATACAGAATGGCAAAGAAAGGCTGCAGAGCGTCCTACAATATGCTCTCAGTGTAAATAACGAGGAGCCAGAGGCAGCACTGGTTGGACAGTGGCCTTGGGCTCCACCCCGGCCCCCCCCCAGGCCGCGCTGTAGTAGATTTCTGTTTGGTTTGTGTCCAAAAAGTGGGATTTGTGCTGGAGAGGTGCTTTTGGGAAGAAAGGATGGAGTAAATCTGCTCCAGGGAAGTGCAAGGAAGAGCTACCTACCAGGGGAGGGCAGTATTTATAAACTGTCTCTGTATTTCCCTGTATCTCTGGGTGTTTGGATTTAGCCTGGGATTGTCAGCTAAGTTATAAACAAGCCAACCCGGCTACTGAACTCCCAATGAACGTTTGGAACCCTTGCACAGAAAGACAAGGTAGTGATGATTCCAAAGGAGAAAATGTAAATGAAGGGTAACGATTGCTGGGAAATTTCCTTAGGAATTGTGAACCTCACACAAACGGAATTTAGGAGGTGGAATCCCAGTTTCAGCCTTGGGCACGTGCAGGAGCAGAGGGATCCTTATTCACAGCAAGGAAAGCCCGGTGCCCCAGCGTGTCAGTGCACACAGTGCAATGTCCAGGAAATGAGCGGCAGGGACTGGCAGCAGCTGCAGGTGAGAGCTGTCACAGGATGATTGAGGGGACAGAGCAGCCCCAGGTGAGAGCTGTCACACTGATGAGGGGACAGGTGGAAGCTGTAAAGGATAACGAGGAGGCGGGTCCTGCCAGCACTGCTTTAAGAGGGGAGCCCGAGCTGAGTTTGGCACGGAGCTGCGGGAGGAGAGGGGTTTATGCTGGGCTCCCAGGTGAGGCTCATGGAAGGATGGTGAGTTCATCTCACAGGGGCTGGGGGAGGCCTTGGGCGTGGAACATTACTTCAGGAGGTGCTGAGGGACAAACCTTTGTGCCGAGCAGCAGCACAAAAGGTTGAAATAAGTTTTGGTTTGGCATGTAGTGATGGGATTGGCGTCTATGGTGTGCTAGTGTTGTCTAAAGGTTTAAACTTTAACGTTTATTTTTAAAGTTTTAAGTTAATGAATTAATATGGGTTGCAAGACATGGGCTTTTTCCTTTTTATTTGGCTAGGGGGAAGTCTTTAACTTTGGGGGGGCTCTGAGTATATGTTCTGGAGTATTATTAAGGGGTTTGGACATGGTGTTGTTTTTATTATATTCAGGTGTTTGACTAGGGGTGATAAGAGTTGGCTTTTTTTGCTGGAATTTTTTTGGACTTGTCTGTTTGAAAATTTATATGTTTATGCAGTTAAGTGTGGTGGTGTTTCTGATGTAACTCTTCAGCATATGTTATTGTTTGTGTGTTTTAGGTGGTCCACTTCTCTTACGCCCTGACCGATTGGCCAACAGATCTGCTGAGATCATACATCGATGTTTGTTTTATTTCTTGTAGCCGAATAAGAGACAGCAGCCTGGTGACAGCAGGAAATTCCCAGAGGGCGAGGCGGCATTCTGTGGCACCCGGCGTGGATTCTCATCCCCAGACGTCCAAGAGATAAGTGGAGGGTTCAGAGCCACAGAGGGGATGAAAGTGGAGTGCTGGGTCAGGACTTGTCAGGAGGGGTTTTTGAGTCAGGTGTGGAGATAGGGATGTCCAAGATGTGCCAATTGAGAGTACAGGTGTACCAGCCCGACCCCACCCCTACCCCAGACCCGAAGGAGTAGCCCTAAAGACATGCCCGTTTCCCTGAGTGCAGGTACAGGCAGGAGCCCTTATGCAGGACAATGCCAGAAGGCCTGGCTGCGAGGTGCAGGGCTCTAAAGAAGTTGGGTTTAGAAGGGGGGAGGTGTAGCCACACACACAGAGGCTGAGGTAAAGGACTCAAGGACTAGAGGACACACGGTGAAACTCAGGGGAGCAGGCTAGGATACAAGTCAGAGTACAGGTGTAGCGGCCCTCACAGCACTGCTACCAGCACACTTCCCCTGAGAGCAGGTGCAGGCAGCAGCCCTAGTGCAGGAACACACCAGAAGCTCTGACCTGTGCAGACACTGTCAGGCTAGGGCCAGGCAGGAAGCGATAGTGGGGAGCAGGATCCAACAGGGCTGGGGATAACGGGGGTTTCCCGCCCCACCCACCCTGGGATTCCCTGTCTCTCCGCAGCCGGTGGAAGTGCTCCTGATTCCCTCTCGAGGCGGCGGTTGGTAAGGCTTCGTGCCTTTTGCCACCGCAAAGAGTTCGGCTCTGTCAGCCTCTGCCCTGTCTCAGGGCCACGTTTCTTAGGGTAGGCAGGGAACAACTGTGGATGTACCTGTCCTGCGTGCGGGACAGCTCTTGGGACCCTAACGGTGCAGAGCGTCCCCGGCTGCAAGGTCTAGGGCTCTGAAGAAGCAGGGTTCAGAAGGGGGGAGGTTACAGTGATACACACAGAGGCTGAGGTAAAGGACTCAAGGACTAGAGAACACACAGTGAAAATCAGGGGTACAGCCTAGGATACAAGTCAGAGTACAGGCATCCCGGCCCTCACAGCGCTGCTGCCAACACCGTTTCCCTGAGAGCAGGTGCCGGCAGCAATCCTAACGCAAGACAAGGCCAGAAGTCCTGAGAGGTGCAGGCAGTAGCCCTAAGCTAGGGCCAGGCAGGAAGTGACAGTGGTGGGGCAGAGTCCACAGGGTTGAGGTTCACCGGGGATGTCCACCCTGCGTTCCTGTCCTGCTCTAACCGGGGATGCTCACAGCCCTAATGGAGGCCACGGTGGGTGGGCTCGGTGCCAGTAATGCCTCTAAGGCTTTGGCGCTGCGAGCGTCGGCCTCCGAGCTCAGCTGACGCACGCACGGGGCCCGAGGACCCGGTCCTGCTTAAGAGACGGTGAGTAGCAGAGCTGCTGGGTTTTGGCTGATGTGCAGCTAAGATTATGCTTTGATATTTGATTTTCTTTATCGTAGCTGACTAGGAGACAGCAGCCCAGTGACGGGAGGAATTTTTCTGAGGGAGAGGCAGCCTTCTTTGGCACCCGGCGTGGATTCACCTCCCCAGACATTTGAGAGATAAGTGGAGGGCTTGGAGCCACAGAGGGGATGAAAGCGGGGTACCAGGGCAGGGGTCAGCGGGAGGGATTTTTTTGAGTCGGGTTTGGAGATGGGGATGTCCCAGATGTGACCCCTTAGGCTACGTGAAGGAAAAGTCTCATTTTTCATGTCAGTGCTGAGGTGTGCAGGGCAGAGCAGTCCTGGTGTGTGTTGTGTCACTTGTCTGTTGTGCACTCTGTCTGTTTGGTGTCTTGTCTTTTCCTTTAGTCCTTTCAGGGGCCTGTCCAAACCCCTGGCATCAGTCTTAGCATTTCTGATCTCTGTGCTCCTCAGCCAGGTGCCTTTGTCTCAGCTGCTCGGACACTCATCAGAATCCATCTCTCTTCACAAGCATCCAGTCCGATGCCTTTTCAGGTCTTGTTCTGAGCTGTACTGACAGCCGTGCACCGCCCTGATCCATTCCGGCGGGTTAGGTCTTGTGAGAATGCAAAGACAGGTGGAGGATTCTGACCGTAGGATTCTCGGGCATCCGTCTCTGCGTCTCTTGGGATAAGTCATCCCGATGGCATCTTGTTCCTGCAGGGTTCTCTGAGCCTGGCCAGCTCACCTTCCATCTTACCTCGGTCATCTCATTCCGAGTTCTCTGGACCCTCAGGGTCGTTCTTCTTGCCAGAGTTTTCTGTCCCTGTTGCGTCCCCTCGTTTGTCCTGTGCTGTGTCACGGGTGTTGGTGTGTGTTTGGCCCGGAGCTGCTCTGCCTTGCTGCTCAGTCTGGGTGTAGGGGTACGAGGGTAATAGTCCTGGGGGCTTGAAATTTGTGATGTGGGGTGTGGTTAGACTGTAGAGGGTATTCCTAGATTGCCACAAGATGTGTGGAGCTGTCAAGGTATCCTGCAGCACTCTGACTGTTGTCCTGACTCTGTTTCAGATGCGGAGAGATGAAATCCGTGGCAGAGCCCCCCATCCTGGGTGAGGGGGCTCCCCTGAGAAGGTCAGTCCCTGTTTCTGTTTGCAGGGGAGGTGTAAATGATGGCTGTGTTACAGCTCTGTTCTTTGTCTTTATTTTTAGGTGGTGAAGCCGGATCTCAGCAGTCAAGCTGACGTGGGCGAGGTGAGCAGTGACGGGTGGACAGAAGCCGTTGCTATTGTTCAAGCCTCACTCGCTGGTGCAACTCTAAGCCTCCGTTATTGTGCGTTTTAGGGAGTCCACTCGCAGGAGGCCGAGCTCCCCTCTCACCAACGGGACGACAGACCCGCGTCACCTCACCCGTGAGCCCTCCGGGAGCATTCCAGGAGTCTGTGATGGAGCCTTGATCTTCTCCTTGTGAAGGCCCCATCCAGGTAGGCTTGGATAACGGCCGAGGAGTTGAGGTGAGTCAGGGAGGAGAAGGAGGAGGAGGGAGGGTCCCCTCAAGTTCCAGCGCTGCCACGTCACCTTGTCTGCTCTTTACCCAGGCAGACCCTGCGACGCCGGCGTTGGCCTCTGAGCGCAGCTGAAGCGCGGGGCCGAGGACACAGGCAAGCTTAGGAGACGGTGAGTAGCAGAATTGTCGGGTTTTGGGTGATGGGCTGCTAAGATCACGCATTCACGTTTGGTTTTCTTTGTTGTAGCTGACTAAGAGACAACAGCCCGGCGACAGCAGGAGTTTCCCTGAGGGAGAGGCGGCCTTCTTTGGCACCCGGCGTGGATTCTCATCCCCAGACGTCCAAGAGATAAGTGGAGGGTTCAGAGCCACAGAGGGGATGAAAGTGGAGTGCTGGGTCAGGACTTGTCAGGAGGGGTTTTTGAGTCAGGTGTGGAGATAGGGATGTCCAAGATGTGCCAATTGAGAGTACAGGTGTACCAGCCCGACCCCACCCCTACCCCAGACCCGAAGGAGTAGCCCTAAAGACATGCCCGTTTCCCTGAGTGCAGGTACAGGCAGGAGCCCTTATGCAGGACAATGCCAGAAGGCCTGGCTGCGAGGTGCAGGGCTCTAAAGAAGTTGGGTTTAGAAGGGGGGAGGTGTAGCCACACACACAGAGGCTGAGGTAAAGGACTCAAGGACTAGAGGACACACGGTGAAACTCAGGGGAGCAGGCTAGGATACAAGTCAGAGTACAGGTGTAGCGGCCCTCACAGCACTGCTACCAGCACACTTCCCCTGAGAGCAGGTGCAGGCAGCAGCCCTAGTGCAGGAACACACCAGAAGCTCTGACCTGTGCAGACACTGTCAGGCTAGGGCCAGGCAGGAAGCGATAGTGGGGAGCAGGATCCAACAGGGCTGGGGATAACGGGGGTTTCCCGCCCCACCCACCCTGGGATTCCCTGTCTCTCCGCAGCCGGTGGAAGTGCTCCTGATTCCCTCTCGAGGCGGCGGTTGGTAAGGCTTCGTGCCTTTTGCCACCGCAAAGAGTTCGGCTCTGTCAGCCTCTGCCCTGTCTCAGGGCCACGTTTCTTAGGGTAGGCAGGGAACAACTGTGGATGTACCTGTCCTGCGTGCGGGACAGCTCTTGGGACCCTAACGGTGCAGAGCGTCCCCGGCTGCAAGGTCTAGGGCTCTGAAGAAGCAGGGTTCAGAAGGGGGGAGGTTACAGTGATACACACAGAGGCTGAGGTAAAGGACTCAAGGACTAGAGAACACACAGTGAAAATCAGGGGTACAGCCTAGGATACAAGTCAGAGTACAGGCATCCCGGCCCTCACAGCGCTGCTGCCAACACCGTTTCCCTGAGAGCAGGTGCCGGCAGCAATCCTAACGCAAGACAAGGCCAGAAGTCCTGAGAGGTGCAGGCAGTAGCCCTAAGCTAGGGCCAGGCAGGAAGTGACAGTGGTGGGGCAGAGTCCACAGGGTTGAGGTTCACCGGGGATGTCCACCCTGCGTTCCTGTCCTGCTCTAACCGGGGATGCTCACAGCCCTAATGGAGGCCACGGTGGGTGGGCTCGGTGCCAGTAATGCCTCTAAGGCTTTGGCGCTGCGAGCGTCAGCCTCCGAGCTCAGCTGACGCACGCACGGGGCCCGAGGACCCGGTCCTGCTTAAGAGACGGTGAGTAGCAGAGCTGCTGGGTTTTGGCTGATGTGCAGCTAAGATTATGCTTTGATATTTGATTTTCTTTATCGTAGCTGACTAGGAGACAGCAGCCCAGTGACGGGAGGAATTTTTCTGAGGGAGAGGCAGCCTTCTTTGGCACCCGGCGTGGATTCACCTCCCCAGACATTTGAGAGATAAGTGGAGGGCTTGGAGCCACAGAGGGGATGAAAGCGGGGTACCAGGGCAGGGGTCAGCGGGAGGGATTTTTTTGAGTCGGGTTTGGAGATGGGGATGTCCCAGATGTGACCCCTTAGGCTACGTGAAGGAAAAGTCTCATTTTTCATGTCAGTGCTGAGGTGTGCAGGGCAGAGCAGTCCTGGTGTGTGTTGTGTCACTTGTCTGTTGTGCACTCTGTCTGTTTGGTGTCTTGTCTTTTCCTTTAGTCCTTTCAGGGGCCTGTCCAAACCCCTGGCATCAGTCTTAGCATTTCTGATCTCTGTGCTCCTCAGCCAGGTGCCTTTGTCTCAGCTGCTCGGACACTCATCAGAATCCATCTCTCTTCACAAGCATCCAGTCCGATGCCTTTTCAGGTCTTGTTCTGAGCTGTACTGACAGCCGTGCACCGCCCTGATCCATTCCGGCGGGTTAGGTCTTGTGAGAATGCAAAGACAGGTGGAGGATTCTGACCGTAGGATTCTCGGGCATCCGTCTCTGCGTCTCTTGGGATAAGTCATCCCGATGGCATCTTGTTCCTGCAGGGTTCTCTGAGCCTGGCCAGCTCACCTTCCATCTTACCTCGGTCATCTCATTCCGAGTTCTCTGGACCCTCAGGGTCGTTCTTCTTGCCAGAGTTTTCTGTCCCTGTTGCGTCCCCTCGTTTGTCCTGTGCTGTGTCACGGGTGTTGGTGTGTGTTTGGCCCGGAGCTGCTCTGCCTTGCTGCTCAGTCTGGGTGTAGGGGTACGAGGGTAATAGTCCTGGGGGCTTGAAATTTGTGATGTGGGGTGTGGTTAGACTGTAGAGGGTATTCCTAGATTGCCACAAGATGTGTGGAGCTGTCAAGGTATCCTGCAGCACTCTGACTGTTGTCCTGACTCTGTTTCAGATGCGGAGAGATGAAATCCGTGGCAGAGCCCCCCATCCTGGGTGAGGGGGCTCCCCTGAGAAGGTCAGTCCCTGTTTCTGTTTGCAGGGGAGGTGTAAATGATGGCTGTGTTACAGCTCTGTTCTTTGTCTTTATTTTTAGGTGGTGAAGCCGGATCTCAGCAGTCAAGCTGACGTGGGCGAGGTGAGCAGTGACGGGTGGACAGAAGCCGTTGCTATTGTTCAAGCCTCACTCGCTGGTGCAACTCTAAGCCTCCGTTATTGTGCGTTTTAGGGAGTCCACTCGCAGGAGGCCGAGCTCCCCTCTCACCAACGGGACGACAGACCCGCGTCACCTCACCCGTGAGCCCTCCGGGAGCATTCCAGGAGTCTGTGATGGAGCCTTGATCTTCTCCTTGTGAAGGCCCCATCCAGGTAGGCTTGGATAACGGCCGAGGAGTTGAGGTGAGTCAGGGAGGAGAAGGAGGAGGAGGGAGGGTCCCCTCAAGTTCCAGCGCTGCCACGTCACCTTGTCTGCTCTTTACCCAGGCAGACCCTGCGACGCCGGCGTTGGCCTCTGAGCGCAGCTGAAGCGCGGGGCCGAGGACACAGGCAAGCTTAGGAGACGGTGAGTAGCAGAATTGTCGGGTTTTGGGTGATGGGCTGCTAAGATCACGCATTCACGTTTGGTTTTCTTTGTTGTAGCTGACTAAGAGACAACAGCCCGGCGACAGCAGGAGTTTCCCTGAGGGAGAGGCGGCCTTCTTTGGCACCCGGCGTGGATTCTCATCCCCAGACGTCCAAGAGATAAGTGGAGGGTTCAGAGCCACAGAGGGGATGAAAGTGGAGTGCTGGGTCAGGACTTGTCAGGAGGGGTTTTTGAGTCAGGTGTGGAGATAGGGATGTCCAAGATGTGCCAATTGAGAGTACAGGTGTACCAGCCCGACCCCACCCCTACCCCAGACCCGAAGGAGTAGCCCTAAAGACATGCCCGTTTCCCTGAGTGCAGGTACAGGCAGGAGCCCTTATGCAGGACAATGCCAGAAGGCCTGGCTGCGAGGTGCAGGGCTCTAAAGAAGTTGGGTTTAGAAGGGGGGAGGTGTAGCCACACACACAGAGGCTGAGGTAAAGGACTCAAGGACTAGAGGACACACGGTGAAACTCAGGGGAGCAGGCTAGGATACAAGTCAGAGTACAGGTGTAGCGGCCCTCACAGCACTGCTACCAGCACACTTCCCCTGAGAGCAGGTGCAGGCAGCAGCCCTAGTGCAGGAACACACCAGAAGCTCTGACCTGTGCAGACACTGTCAGGCTAGGGCCAGGCAGGAAGCGATAGTGGGGAGCAGGATCCAACAGGGCTGGGGATAACGGGGGTTTCCCGCCCCACCCACCCTGGGATTCCCTGTCTCTCCGCAGCCGGTGGAAGTGCTCCTGATTCCCTCTCGAGGCGGCGGTTGGTAAGGCTTCGTGCCTTTTGCCACCGCAAAGAGTTCGGCTCTGTCAGCCTCTGCCCTGTCTCAGGGCCACGTTTCTTAGGGTAGGCAGGGAACAACTGTGGATGTACCTGTCCTGCGTGCGGGACAGCTCTTGGGACCCTAACGGTGCAGAGCGTCCCCGGCTGCAAGGTCTAGGGCTCTGAAGAAGCAGGGTTCAGAAGGGGGGAGGTTACAGTGATACACACAGAGGCTGAGGTAAAGGACTCAAGGACTAGAGAACACACAGTGAAAATCAGGGGTACAGCCTAGGATACAAGTCAGAGTACAGGCATCCCGGCCCTCACAGCGCTGCTGCCAACACCGTTTCCCTGAGAGCAGGTGCCGGCAGCAATCCTAACGCAAGACAAGGCCAGAAGTCCTGAGAGGTGCAGGCAGTAGCCCTAAGCTAGGGCCAGGCAGGAAGTGACAGTGGTGGGGCAGAGTCCACAGGGTTGAGGTTCACCGGGGATGTCCACCCTGCGTTCCTGTCCTGCTCTAACCGGGGATGCTCACAGCCCTAATGGAGGCCACGGTGGGTGGGCTCGGTGCCAGTAATGCCTCTAAGGCTTTGGCGCTGCGAGCGTCAGCCTCCGAGCTCAGCTGACGCACGCACGGGGCCCGAGGACCCGGTCCTGCTTAAGAGACGGTGAGTAGCAGAGCTGCTGGGTTTTGGCTGATGTGCAGCTAAGATTATGCTTTGATATTTGATTTTCTTTATCGTAGCTGACTAGGAGACAGCAGCCCAGTGACGGGAGGAATTTTTCTGAGGGAGAGGCAGCCTTCTTTGGCACCCGGCGTGGATTCACCTCCCCAGACATTTGAGAGATAAGTGGAGGGCTTGGAGCCACAGAGGGGATGAAAGCGGGGTACCAGGGCAGGGGTCAGCGGGAGGGATTTTTTTGAGTCGGGTTTGGAGATGGGGATGTCCCAGATGTGACCCCTTAGGCTACGTGAAGGAAAAGTCTCATTTTTCATGTCAGTGCTGAGGTGTGCAGGGCAGAGCAGTCCTGGTGTGTGTTGTGTCACTTGTCTGTTGTGCACTCTGTCTGTTTGGTGTCTTGTCTTTTCCTTTAGTCCTTTCAGGGGCCTGTCCAAACCCCTGGCATCAGTCTTAGCATTTCTGATCTCTGTGCTCCTCAGCCAGGTGCCTTTGTCTCAGCTGCTCGGACACTCATCAGAATCCATCTCTCTTCACAAGCATCCAGTCCGATGCCTTTTCAGGTCTTGTTCTGAGCTGTACTGACAGCCGTGCACCGCCCTGATCCATTCCGGCGGGTTAGGTCTTGTGAGAATGCAAAGACAGGTGGAGGATTCTGACCGTAGGATTCTCGGGCATCCGTCTCTGCGTCTCTTGGGATAAGTCATCCCGATGGCATCTTGTTCCTGCAGGGTTCTCTGAGCCTGGCCAGCTCACCTTCCATCTTACCTCGGTCATCTCATTCCGAGTTCTCTGGACCCTCAGGGTCGTTCTTCTTGCCAGAGTTTTCTGTCCCTGTTGCGTCCCCTCGTTTGTCCTGTGCTGTGTCACGGGTGTTGGTGTGTGTTTGGCCCGGAGCTGCTCTGCCTTGCTGCTCAGTCTGGGTGTAGGGGTACGAGGGTAATAGTCCTGGGGGCTTGAAATTTGTGATGTGGGGTGTGGTTAGACTGTAGAGGGTATTCCTAGATTGCCACAAGATGTGTGGAGCTGTCAAGGTATCCTGCAGCACTCTGACTGTTGTCCTGACTCTGTTTCAGATGCGGAGAGATGAAATCCGTGGCAGAGCCCCCCATCCTGGGTGAGGGGGCTCCCCTGAGAAGGTCAGTCCCTGTTTCTGTTTGCAGGGGAGGTGTAAATGATGGCTGTGTTACAGCTCTGTTCTTTGTCTTTATTTTTAGGTGGTGAAGCCGGATCTCAGCAGTCAAGCTGACGTGGGCGAGGTGAGCAGTGACGGGTGGACAGAAGCCGTTGCTATTGTTCAAGCCTCACTCGCTGGTGCAACTCTAAGCCTCCGTTATTGTGCGTTTTAGGGAGTCCACTCGCAGGAGGCCGAGCTCCCCTCTCACCAACGGGACGACAGACCCGCGTCACCTCACCCGTGAGCCCTCCGGGAGCATTCCAGGAGTCTGTGATGGAGCCTTGATCTTCTCCTTGTGAAGGCCCCATCCAGGTAGGCTTGGATAACGGCCGAGGAGTTGAGGTGAGTCAGGGAGGAGAAGGAGGAGGAGGGAGGGTCCCCTCAAGTTCCAGCGCTGCCACGTCACCTTGTCTGCTCTTTACCCAGGCAGACCCTGCGACGCCGGCGTTGGCCTCTGAGCGCAGCTGAAGCGCGGGGCCGAGGACACAGGCAAGCTTAGGAGACGGTGAGTAGCAGAATTGTCGGGTTTTGGGTGATGGGCTGCTAAGATCACGCATTCACGTTTGGTTTTCTTTGTTGTAGCTGACTAAGAGACAACAGCCCGGCGACAGCAGGAGTTTCCCTGAGGGAGAGGCGGCCTTCTTTGGCACCCGGCGTGGATTCTCATCCCCAGACGTCCAAGAGATAAGTGGAGGGTTCAGAGCCACAGAGGGGATGAAAGTGGAGTGCTGGGTCAGGACTTGTCAGGAGGGGTTTTTGAGTCAGGTGTGGAGATAGGGATGTCCAAGATGTGCCAATTGAGAGTACAGGTGTACCAGCCCGACCCCACCCCTACCCCAGACCCGAAGGAGTAGCCCTAAAGACATGCCCGTTTCCCTGAGTGCAGGTACAGGCAGGAGCCCTTATGCAGGACAATGCCAGAAGGCCTGGCTGCGAGGTGCAGGGCTCTAAAGAAGTTGGGTTTAGAAGGGGGGAGGTGTAGCCACACACACAGAGGCTGAGGTAAAGGACTCAAGGACTAGAGGACACACGGTGAAACTCAGGGGAGCAGGCTAGGATACAAGTCAGAGTACAGGTGTAGCGGCCCTCACAGCACTGCTACCAGCACACTTCCCCTGAGAGCAGGTGCAGGCAGCAGCCCTAGTGCAGGAACACACCAGAAGCTCTGACCTGTGCAGACACTGTCAGGCTAGGGCCAGGCAGGAAGCGATAGTGGGGAGCAGGATCCAACAGGGCTGGGGATAACGGGGGTTTCCCGCCCCACCCACCCTGGGATTCCCTGTCTCTCCGCAGCCGGTGGAAGTGCTCCTGATTCCCTCTCGAGGCGGCGGTTGGTAAGGCTTCGTGCCTTTTGCCACCGCAAAGAGTTCGGCTCTGTCAGCCTCTGCCCTGTCTCAGGGCCACGTTTCTTAGGGTAGGCAGGGAACAACTGTGGATGTACCTGTCCTGCGTGCGGGACAGCTCTTGGGACCCTAACGGTGCAGAGCGTCCCCGGCTGCAAGGTCTAGGGCTCTGAAGAAGCAGGGTTCAGAAGGGGGGAGGTTACAGTGATACACACAGAGGCTGAGGTAAAGGACTCAAGGACTAGAGAACACACAGTGAAAATCAGGGGTACAGCCTAGGATACAAGTCAGAGTACAGGCATCCCGGCCCTCACAGCGCTGCTGCCAACACCGTTTCCCTGAGAGCAGGTGCCGGCAGCAATCCTAACGCAAGACAAGGCCAGAAGTCCTGAGAGGTGCAGGCAGTAGCCCTAAGCTAGGGCCAGGCAGGAAGTGACAGTGGTGGGGCAGAGTCCACAGGGTTGAGGTTCACCGGGGATGTCCACCCTGCGTTCCTGTCCTGCTCTAACCGGGGATGCTCACAGCCCTAATGGAGGCCACGGTGGGTGGGCTCGGTGCCAGTAATGCCTCTAAGGCTTTGGCGCTGCGAGCGTCGGCCTCCGAGCTCAGCTGACGCACGCACGGGGCCCGAGGACCCGGTCCTGCTTAAGAGACGGTGAGTAGCAGAGCTGCTGGGTTTTGGCTGATGTGCAGCTAAGATTATGCTTTGATATTTGATTTTCTTTATCGTAGCTGACTAGGAGACAGCAGCCCAGTGACGGGAGGAATTTTTCTGAGGGAGAGGCAGCCTTCTTTGGCACCCGGCGTGGATTCACCTCCCCAGACATTTGAGAGATAAGTGGAGGGCTTGGAGCCACAGAGGGGATGAAAGCGGGGTACCAGGGCAGGGGTCAGCGGGAGGGATTTTTTTGAGTCGGGTTTGGAGATGGGGATGTCCCAGATGTGACCCCTTAGGCTACGTGAAGGAAAAGTCTCATTTTTCATGTCAGTGCTGAGGTGTGCAGGGCAGAGCAGTCCTGGTGTGTGTTGTGTCACTTGTCTGTTGTGCACTCTGTCTGTTTGGTGTCTTGTCTTTTCCTTTAGTCCTTTCAGGGGCCTGTCCAAACCCCTGGCATCAGTCTTAGCATTTCTGATCTCTGTGCTCCTCAGCCAGGTGCCTTTGTCTCAGCTGCTCGGACACTCATCAGAATCCATCTCTCTTCACAAGCATCCAGTCCGATGCCTTTTCAGGTCTTGTTCTGAGCTGTACTGACAGCCGTGCACCGCCCTGATCCATTCCGGCGGGTTAGGTCTTGTGAGAATGCAAAGACAGGTGGAGGATTCTGACCGTAGGATTCTCGGGCATCCGTCTCTGCGTCTCTTGGGATAAGTCATCCCGATGGCATCTTGTTCCTGCAGGGTTCTCTGAGCCTGGCCAGCTCACCTTCCATCTTACCTCGGTCATCTCATTCCGAGTTCTCTGGACCCTCAGGGTCGTTCTTCTTGCCAGAGTTTTCTGTCCCTGTTGCGTCCCCTCGTTTGTCCTGTGCTGTGTCACGGGTGTTGGTGTGTGTTTGGCCCGGAGCTGCTCTGCCTTGCTGCTCAGTCTGGGTGTAGGGGTACGAGGGTAATAGTCCTGGGGGCTTGAAATTTGTGATGTGGGGTGTGGTTAGACTGTAGAGGGTATTCCTAGATTGCCACAAGATGTGTGGAGCTGTCAAGGTATCCTGCAGCACTCTGACTGTTGTCCTGACTCTGTTTCAGATGCGGAGAGATGAAATCCGTGGCAGAGCCCCCCATCCTGGGTGAGGGGGCTCCCCTGAGAAGGTCAGTCCCTGTTTCTGTTTGCAGGGGAGGTGTAAATGATGGCTGTGTTACAGCTCTGTTCTTTGTCTTTATTTTTAGGTGGTGAAGCCGGATCTCAGCAGTCAAGCTGACGTGGGCGAGGTGAGCAGTGACGGGTGGACAGAAGCCGTTGCTATTGTTCAAGCCTCACTCGCTGGTGCAACTCTAAGCCTCCGTTATTGTGCGTTTTAGGGAGTCCACTCGCAGGAGGCCGAGCTCCCCTCTCACCAACGGGACGACAGACCCGCGTCACCTCACCCGTGAGCCCTCCGGGAGCATTCCAGGAGTCTGTGATGGAGCCTTGATCTTCTCCTTGTGAAGGCCCCATCCAGGTAGGCTTGGATAACGGCCGAGGAGTTGAGGTGAGTCAGGGAGGAGAAGGAGGAGGAGGGAGGGTCCCCTCAAGTTCCAGCGCTGCCACGTCACCTTGTCTGCTCTTTACCCAGGCAGACCCTGCGACGCCGGCGTTGGCCTCTGAGCGCAGCTGAAGCGCGGGGCCGAGGACACAGGCAAGCTTAGGAGACGGTGAGTAGCAGAATTGTCGGGTTTTGGGTGATGGGCTGCTAAGATCACGCATTCACGTTTGGTTTTCTTTGTTGTAGCTGACTAAGAGACAACAGCCCGGCGACAGCAGGAGTTTCCCTGAGGGAGAGGCGGCCTTCTTTGGCACCCGGCGTGGATTCTCATCCCCAGACGTCCAAGAGATAAGTGGAGGGTTCAGAGCCACAGAGGGGATGAAAGTGGAGTGCTGGGTCAGGACTTGTCAGGAGGGGTTTTTGAGTCAGGTGTGGAGATAGGGATGTCCAAGATGTGCCAATTGAGAGTACAGGTGTACCAGCCCGACCCCACCCCTACCCCAGACCCGAAGGAGTAGCCCTAAAGACATGCCCGTTTCCCTGAGTGCAGGTACAGGCAGGAGCCCTTATGCAGGACAATGCCAGAAGGCCTGGCTGCGAGGTGCAGGGCTCTAAAGAAGTTGGGTTTAGAAGGGGGGAGGTGTAGCCACACACACAGAGGCTGAGGTAAAGGACTCAAGGACTAGAGGACACACGGTGAAACTCAGGGGAGCAGGCTAGGATACAAGTCAGAGTACAGGTGTAGCGGCCCTCACAGCACTGCTACCAGCACACTTCCCCTGAGAGCAGGTGCAGGCAGCAGCCCTAGTGCAGGAACACACCAGAAGCTCTGACCTGTGCAGACACTGTCAGGCTAGGGCCAGGCAGGAAGCGATAGTGGGGAGCAGGATCCAACAGGGCTGGGGATAACGGGGGTTTCCCGCCCCACCCACCCTGGGATTCCCTGTCTCTCCGCAGCCGGTGGAAGTGCTCCTGATTCCCTCTCGAGGCGGCGGTTGGTAAGGCTTCGTGCCTTTTGCCACCGCAAAGAGTTCGGCTCTGTCAGCCTCTGCCCTGTCTCAGGGCCACGTTTCTTAGGGTAGGCAGGGAACAACTGTGGATGTACCTGTCCTGCGTGCGGGACAGCTCTTGGGACCCTAACGGTGCAGAGCGTCCCCGGCTGCAAGGTCTAGGGCTCTGAAGAAGCAGGGTTCAGAAGGGGGGAGGTTACAGTGATACACACAGAGGCTGAGGTAAAGGACTCAAGGACTAGAGAACACACAGTGAAAATCAGGGGTACAGCCTAGGATACAAGTCAGAGTACAGGCATCCCGGCCCTCACAGCGCTGCTGCCAACACCGTTTCCCTGAGAGCAGGTGCCGGCAGCAATCCTAACGCAAGACAAGGCCAGAAGTCCTGAGAGGTGCAGGCAGTAGCCCTAAGCTAGGGCCAGGCAGGAAGTGACAGTGGTGGGGCAGAGTCCACAGGGTTGAGGTTCACCGGGGATGTCCACCCTGCGTTCCTGTCCTGCTCTAACCGGGGATGCTCACAGCCCTAATGGAGGCCACGGTGGGTGGGCTCGGTGCCAGTAATGCCTCTAAGGCTTTGGCGCTGCGAGCGTCGGCCTCCGAGCTCAGCTGACGCACGCACGGGGCCCGAGGACCCGGTCCTGCTTAAGAGACGGTGAGTAGCAGAGCTGCTGGGTTTTGGCTGATGTGCAGCTAAGATTATGCTTTGATATTTGATTTTCTTTATCGTAGCTGACTAGGAGACAGCAGCCCAGTGACGGGAGGAATTTTTCTGAGGGAGAGGCAGCCTTCTTTGGCACCCGGCGTGGATTCACCTCCCCAGACATTTGAGAGATAAGTGGAGGGCTTGGAGCCACAGAGGGGATGAAAGCGGGGTACCAGGGCAGGGGTCAGCGGGAGGGATTTTTTTGAGTCGGGTTTGGAGATGGGGATGTCCCAGATGTGACCCCTTAGGCTACGTGAAGGGAAAGTCTCATTTTTCATGTCAGTGCTGAGGTGTGCAGGGCAGAGCAGTCCTGGTGTGTGTTGTGTCACTTGTCTGTTGTGCACTCTGTCTGTTTGGTGTCTTGTCTTTTCCTTTAGTCCTTTCAGGGGCCTGTCCAAACCCCTGGCATCAGTCTTAGCATTTCTGATCTCTGTGCTCCTCAGCCAGGTGCCTTTGTCTCAGCTGCTCGGACACTCATCAGAATCCATCTCTCTTCACAAGCATCCAGTCCGATGCCTTTTCAGGTCTTGTTCTGAGCTGTACTGACAGCCGTGCACCGCCCTGATCCATTCCGGCGGGTTAGGTCTTGTGAGAATGCAAAGACAGGTGGAGGATTCTGACCGTAGGATTCTCGGGCATCCATCTCTGCGTTTCTTGGGATAAGTCATCCCGATGGCATCTTGTTCCTGCAGGGTTCTCTGAGCCTGGCCAGCTCACCTTCCGTCTCACCTCGGTCATCTCATTCCGAGTTCTCTGGACCCTCAGGGTCATTCTTCTTGCCAGAGTTTTCTGTCCCTGTTGCGTCCCCTCGTTTGTCCTGTGCTGTGTCACGGGTGTTGGTGTGTGTTTGGCCCGGAGCTGCTCTGCCTTGCTGCTCAGTCTGGGTGTAGGGGTACGAGGGTAATAGTCCTGGGGGCTTGAAATTTGTGATGTGGGGTGTGGTTAGACTGTAGAGGGTATTCCTAGATTGCCACAAGATGTGTGGAGCTGTCAAGGTATCCTGCAGCACTCTGACTGTTGTCCTGACTCTGTTTCAGATGCGGAGAGATGAAATCCGTGGCAGAGCCCCCCATCCTGGGTGAGGGGGCTCCCCTGAGAAGGTCAGTCCCTGTTTCTGTTTGCAGGGGAGGTGTAAATGATGGCTGTGTTACAGCTCTGTTCTTTGTCTTTATTTTTAGGTGGTGAAGCCGGATCTCAGCAGTCAAGCTGACGTGGGCGAGGTGAGCAGTGACGGGTGGACAGAAGCCGTTGCTATTGTTCAAGCCTCACTCGCTGGTGCAACTCTAAGCCTCCGTTATTGTGCGTTTTAGGGAGTCCACTCGCAGGAGGCCGAGCTCCCCTCTCACCAACGGGACGACAGACCCGCGTCACCTCACCCGTGAGCCCTCCGGGAGCATTCCAGGAGTCTGTGATGGAGCCTTGATCTTCTCCTTGTGAAGGCCCCATCCAGGTAGGCTTGGATAACGGCCGAGGAGTTGAGGTGAGTCAGGGAGGAGAAGGAGGAGGAGGGAGGGTCCCCTCAAGTTCCAGCGCTGCCACGTCACCTTGTCTGCTCTTTACCCAGGCAGACCCTGCGACGCCGGCGTTGGCCTCTGAGCGCAGCTGAAGCGCGGGGCCGAGGACACAGGCAAGCTTAGGAGACGGTGAGTAGCAGAATTGTCGGGTTTTGGGTGATGGGCTGCTAAGATCACGCATTCACGTTTGGTTTTCTTTGTTGTAGCTGACTAAGAGACAACAGCCCGGCGACAGCAGGAGTTTCCCTGAGGGAGAGGCGGCCTTCTTTGGCACCCGGCGTGGATTCTCATCCCCAGACGTCCAAGAGATAAGTGGAGGGTTCAGAGCCACAGAGGGGATGAAAGTGGAGTGCTGGGTCAGGACTTGTCAGGAGGGGTTTTTGAGTCAGGTGTGGAGATAGGGATGTCCAAGATGTGCCAATTGAGAGTACAGGTGTACCAGCCCGACCCCACCCCTACCCCAGACCCGAAGGAGTAGCCCTAAAGACATGCCCGTTTCCCTGAGTGCAGGTACAGGCAGGAGCCCTTATGCAGGACAATGCCAGAAGGCCTGGCTGCGAGGTGCAGGGCTCTAAAGAAGTTGGGTTTAGAAGGGGGGAGGTGTAGCCACACACACAGAGGCTGAGGTAAAGGACTCAAGGACTAGAGGACACACGGTGAAACTCAGGGGAGCAGGCTAGGATACAAGTCAGAGTACAGGTGTAGCGGCCCTCACAGCACTGCTACCAGCACACTTCCCCTGAGAGCAGGTGCAGGCAGCAGCCCTAGTGCAGGAACACACCAGAAGCTCTGACCTGTGCAGACACTGTCAGGCTAGGGCCAGGCAGGAAGCGATAGTGGGGAGCAGGATCCAACAGGGCTGGGGATAACGGGGGTTTCCCGCCCCACCCACCCTGGGATTCCCTGTCTCTCCGCAGCCGGTGGAAGTGCTCCTGATTCCCTCTCGAGGCGGCGGTTGGTAAGGCTTCGTGCCTTTTGCCACCGCAAAGAGTTCGGCTCTGTCAGCCTCTGCCCTGTCTCAGGGCCACGTTTCTTAGGGTAGGCAGGGAACAACTGTGGATGTACCTGTCCTGCGTGCGGGACAGCTCTTGGGACCCTAACGGTGCAGAGCGTCCCCGGCTGCAAGGTCTAGGGCTCTGAAGAAGCAGGGTTCAGAAGGGGGGAGGTTACAGTGATACACACAGAGGCTGAGGTAAAGGACTCAAGGACTAGAGAACACACAGTGAAAATCAGGGGTACAGCCTAGGATACAAGTCAGAGTACAGGCATCCCGGCCCTCACAGCGCTGCTGCCAACACCGTTTCCCTGAGAGCAGGTGCCGGCAGCAATCCTAACGCAAGACAAGGCCAGAAGTCCTGAGAGGTGCAGGCAGTAACCCTAAGCTAGGGCCAGGCAGGAAGTGACAGTGGTGGGGCAGAGTCCACAGGGTTGAGGTTCACCGGGGATGTCCACCCTGCGTTCCTGTCCTGCTCTAACCGGGGATGCTCACAGCCCTAATGGAGGCCACGGTGGGTGGGCTCGGTGCCAGTAATGCCTCTAAGGCTTTGGCGCTGCGAGCGTCGGCCTCCGAGCTCAGCTGACGCACGCACGGGGCCCGAGGACCCGGTCCTGCTTAAGAGACGGTGAGTAGCAGAGCTGCTGGGTTTTGGCTGATGTGCAGCTAAGATTATGCTTTGATATTTGATTTTCTTTATCGTAGCTGACTAGGAGACAGCAGCCCAGTGACGGGAGGAATTTTTCTGAGGGAGAGGCAGCCTTCTTTGGCACCCGGCGTGGATTCACCTCCCCAGACATTTGAGAGATAAGTGGAGGGCTTGGAGCCACAGAGGGGATGAAAGCGGGGTACCAGGGCAGGGGTCAGCGGGAGGGATTTTTTTGAGTCGGGTTTGGAGATGGGGATGTCCCAGATGTGACCCCTTAGGCTACGTGAAGGAAAAGTCTCATTTTTCATGTCAGTGCTGAGGTGTGCAGGGCAGAGCAGTCCTGGTGTGTGTTGTGTCACTTGTCTGTTGTGCACTCTGTCTGTTTGGTGTCTTGTCTTTTCCTTTAGTCCTTTCAGGGGCCTGTCCAAACCCCTGGCATCAGTCTTAGCATTTCTGATCTCTGTGCTCCTCAGCCAGGTGCCTTTGTCTCAGCTGCTCGGACACTCATCAGAATCCATCTCTCTTCACAAGCATCCAGTCCGATGCCTTTTCAGGTCTTGTTCTGAGCTGTACTGACAGCCGTGCACCGCCCTGATCCATTCCGGCGGGTTAGGTCTTGTGAGAATGCAAAGACAGGTGGAGGATTCTGACCGTAGGATTCTCGGGCATCCGTCTCTGCGTCTCTTGGGATAAGTCATCCCGATGGCATCTTGTTCCTGCAGGGTTCTCTGAGCCTGGCCAGCTCACCTTCCATCTTACCTCGGTCATCTCATTCCGAGTTCTCTGGACCCTCAGGGTCGTTCTTCTTGCCAGAGTTTTCTGTCCCTGTTGCGTCCCCTCGTTTGTCCTGTGCTGTGTCACGGGTGTTGGTGTGTGTTTGGCCCGGAGCTGCTCTGCCTTGCTGCTCAGTCTGGGTGTAGGGGTACGAGGGTAATAGTCCTGGGGGCTTGAAATTTGTGATGTGGGGTGTGGTTAGACTGTAGAGGGTATTCCTAGATTGCCACAAGATGTGTGGAGCTGTCAAGGTATCCTGCAGCACTCTGACTGTTGTCCTGACTCTGTTTCAGATGCGGAGAGATGAAATCCGTGGCAGAGCCCCCCATCCTGGGTGAGGGGGCTCCCCTGAGAAGGTCAGTCCCTGTTTCTGTTTGCAGGGGAGGTGTAAATGATGGCTGTGTTACAGCTCTGTTCTTTGTCTTTATTTTTAGGTGGTGAAGCCGGATCTCAGCAGTCAAGCTGACGTGGGCGAGGTGAGCAGTGACGGGTGGACAGAAGCCGTTGCTATTGTTCAAGCCTCACTCGCTGGTGCAACTCTAAGCCTCCGTTATTGTGCGTTTTAGGGAGTCCACTCGCAGGAGGCCGAGCTCCCCTCTCACCAACGGGACGACAGACCCGCGTCACCTCACCCGTGAGCCCTCCGGGAGCATTCCAGGAGTCTGTGATGGAGCCTTGATCTTCTCCTTGTGAAGGCCCCATCCAGGTAGGCTTGGATAACGGCCGAGGAGTTGAGGTGAGTCAGGGAGGAGAAGGAGGAGGAGGGAGGGTCCCCTCAAGTTCCAGCGCTGCCACGTCACCTTGTCTGCTCTTTACCCAGGCAGACCCTGCGACGCCGGCGTTGGCCTCTGAGCGCAGCTGAAGCGCGGGGCCGAGGACACAGGCAAGCTTAGGAGACGGTGAGTAGCAGAATTGTCGGGTTTTGGGTGATGGGCTGCTAAGATCACGCATTCACGTTTGGTTTTCTTTGTTGTAGCTGACTAAGAGACAACAGCCCGGCGACAGCAGGAGTTTCCCTGAGGGAGAGGCGGCCTTCTTTGGCACCCGGCGTGGATTCTCATCCCCAGACGTCCAAGAGATAAGTGGAGGGTTCAGAGCCACAGAGGGGATGAAAGTGGAGTGCTGGGTCAGGACTTGTCAGGAGGGGTTTTTGAGTCAGGTGTGGAGATAGGGATGTCCAAGATGTGCCAATTGAGAGTACAGGTGTACCAGCCCGACCCCACCCCTACCCCAGACCCGAAGGAGTAGCCCTAAAGACATGCCCGTTTCCCTGAGTGCAGGTACAGGCAGGAGCCCTTATGCAGGACAATGCCAGAAGGCCTGGCTGCGAGGTGCAGGGCTCTAAAGAAGTTGGGTTTAGAAGGGGGGAGGTGTAGCCACACACACAGAGGCTGAGGTAAAGGACTCAAGGACTAGAGGACACACGGTGAAACTCAGGGGAGCAGGCTAGGATACAAGTCAGAGTACAGGTGTAGCGGCCCTCACAGCACTGCTACCAGCACACTTCCCCTGAGAGCAGGTGCAGGCAGCAGCCCTAGTGCAGGAACACACCAGAAGCTCTGACCTGTGCAGACACTGTCAGGCTAGGGCCAGGCAGGAAGCGATAGTGGGGAGCAGGATCCAACAGGGCTGGGGATAACGGGGGTTTCCCGCCCCACCCACCCTGGGATTCCCTGTCTCTCCGCAGCCGGTGGAAGTGCTCCTGATTCCCTCTCGAGGCGGCGGTTGGTAAGGCTTCGTGCCTTTTGCCACCGCAAAGAGTTCGGCTCTGTCAGCCTCTGCCCTGTCTCAGGGCCACGTTTCTTAGGGTAGGCAGGGAACAACTGTGGATGTACCTGTCCTGCGTGCGGGACAGCTCTTGGGACCCTAACGGTGCAGAGCGTCCCCGGCTGCAAGGTCTAGGGCTCTGAAGAAGCAGGGTTCAGAAGGGGGGAGGTTACAGTGATACACACAGAGGCTGAGGTAAAGGACTCAAGGACTAGAGAACACACAGTGAAAATCAGGGGTACAGCCTAGGATACAAGTCAGAGTACAGGCATCCCGGCCCTCACAGCGCTGCTGCCAACACCGTTTCCCTGAGAGCAGGTGCCGGCAGCAATCCTAACGCAAGACAAGGCCAGAAGTCCTGAGAGGTGCAGGCAGTAGCCCTAAGCTAGGGCCAGGCAGGAAGTGACAGTGGTGGGGCAGAGTCCACAGGGTTGAGGTTCACCGGGGATGTCCACCCTGCGTTCCTGTCCTGCTCTAACCGGGGATGCTCACAGCCCTAATGGAGGCCACGGTGGGTGGGCTCGGTGCCAGTAATGCCTCTAAGGCTTTGGCGCTGCGAGCGTCGGCCTCCGAGCTCAGCTGACGCACGCACGGGGCCCGAGGACCCGGTCCTGCTTAAGAGACGGTGAGTAGCAGAGCTGCTGGGTTTTGGCTGATGTGCAGCTAAGATTATGCTTTGATATTTGATTTTCTTTATCGTAGCTGACTAGGAGACAGCAGCCCAGTGACGGGAGGAATTTTTCTGAGGGAGAGGCAGCCTTCTTTGGCACCCGGCGTGGATTCACCTCCCCAGACATTTGAGAGATAAGTGGAGGGCTTGGAGCCACAGAGGGGATGAAAGCGGGGTACCAGGGCAGGGGTCAGCGGGAGGGATTTTTTTGAGTCGGGTTTGGAGATGGGGATGTCCCAGATGTGACCCCTTAGGCTACGTGAAGGAAAAGTCTCATTTTTCATGTCAGTGCTGAGGTGTGCAGGGCAGAGCAGTCCTGGTGTGTGTTGTGTCACTTGTCTGTTGTGCACTCTGTCTGTTTGGTGTCTTGTCTTTTCCTTTAGTCCTTTCAGGGGCCTGTCCAAACCCCTGGCATCAGTCTTAGCATTTCTGATCTCTGTGCTCCTCAGCCAGGTGCCTTTGTCTCAGCTGCTCAGACACTCATCAGAATCCATCTCTCTTCACAAGCATCCAGTCCGATGCCTTTTCAGGTCTTGTTCTGAGCTGTACTGACAGCCGTGCACCGCCCTGATCCATTCCGGCGGGTTAGGTCTTGTGAGAATGCAAAGACAGGTGGAGGATTCTGACCGTAGGATTCTCGGGCATCCATCTCTGCGTTTCTTGGGATAAGTCATCCCGATGGCATCTTGTTCCTGCAGGGTTCTCTGAGCCTGGCCAGCTCACCTTCCGTCTCACCTCGGTCATCTCATTCCGAGTTCTCTGGACCCTCAGGGTCATTCTTCTTGCCAGAGTTTTCTGTCCCTGTTGCGTCCCCTCGTTTGTCCTGTGCTGTGTCACGGGTGTTGGTGTGTGTTTGGCCCGGAGCTGCTCTGCCTTGCTGCTCAGTCTGGGTGTAGGGGTACGAGGGTAATAGTCCTGGGGGCTTGAAATTTGTGATGTGGGGTGTGGTTAGACTGTAGAGGGTATTCCTAGATTGCCACAAGATGTGTGGAGCTGTCAAGGTATCCTGCAGCACTCTGACTGTTGTCCTGACTTTGTTTCAGATGCGGAGAGATGAAATCCGTGGCAGAGCCCCCCATCCTGGGTGAGGGGCTCCCCTGAGAAGATCGATCGCTATTCAAGGTGAGAGTCACACATTTCACATTTATTGGCACTCCAGTGCAGGCCACCTGCGTTTACAGCTTCAAACAGGTGAGTCCCTTGGTAACCCCCCTGGGCAGCAGCTGGAGCCTGCTCCGGGCTGGGCTGCGGGAGCAAACACTTGTGGCTGACACAGCTCCACACTGAGGGTACTTGGGAAAACACCTGCCTTGTCCTGGAATTTTTTTTTTTGAGCTTTTGACAAGGTTTTAATCATCACCTTGGTAAAAATAAATGGTAAGGACTGAAAACATGAGAGACTGGCAGGTTATACGCACGAAAGACAACTTTTTTTTTCTTAAATATTTGTGCAGCCTATATCTTAATTTTGAGACTCTTTTTTTGGTCAACTTTATTGTAAAAACCCCTTATTTTCAAGTTAGCTGCTTCAATAATGAATTTGTTTTACAAATACCCGCTAATGTCCGAAGGTTAAAGCACTAACACCAACATCCCACCTCTTTTATTTTTGCAGCAAAATTTTATCTTTACTAAACTTGAAACTTGATGTTTTTGCAGGTAGTAAGTTAAAGAAGGTGTTTATCTGCCCATCACTGATATTCAGGGTCATGAAGAAATTGCTCTAGTGTTCTAAAATAAATGCAGATTTTTAGGCCTCTCCCATTCTCTCTGACTAGCAACATGGGAATTGATTTTTGATCTCCTTTCTGTTGGTGTCTGTGGGTTTTAAGCGGCATGGAGAAGGTGTCTGTGGACATGGCACCCAGGGAATGGTGCTGGGAAGGGCAGGATGGAAAGGAGCTGCTCAGGAATCCAGAGCAGCAGTGGAGTGGGAGCTGGTGCTGCTGCCTCAGTCACACCCTCCTGGACAGTCTGTGCAGTGCTAATATTCCTACTTTCCTTCCGGAACCTGGGGTTGGAGGAGAACACGAGTCTTGGCATTGATGGAAAGGGGAACTCGAGGGAAAAACTGCTGTTTGTGTCCTTAGAGAGCAGTGGGAAGAGCCTGGGAGAAATCCTGGCTGGCTGAGGGATCCTTGTGTCCCCTCGGGAATAAATCCCTGCGTCTCCTCAGCCCTGCTGGTTTGCAGTAGCGTTTGTACACCTTTCGCTGCAGCTGTGGTTCTTAATAACTGGAAGTCCAGGGATTCTGGGCGATTCCCATAAGTTCTCCTGTTTTGTAGGAGCTGCACGGTGAGGTCAGCATTCTGATGGAGGCCCTGGCACAGCTGCCAAGGGCAAGGAACGTGGAGCATCCCGGGGCTTCTCCCGCCCGAGTTTCTCCTGGAGCGTGCTGCGTGTCGTGCCGGATGTTTAACCCGGGTTTGGGGTGTTCTCCTGCAGTCCCAGCTCTGACTGCTGCCCCCGAGCCCCGGCCTTGCTCTGTCCCAGCACTGAACCTGGCAGGTGGGTGTGCTTTTCCAGCCCTTGAATCCCACGGGCAATCCCAGATTCCCGGAGCTCCCCGAGGCACAGCCTGGCCTCCCTCGCTGGGAGCTGCACCTCAGTCTGCCTGGACCAAGGCCATCCTGTTTGAGACTTTATTCCTGTTGCTTTTCCTCTTGCAGGTAGTTGGCGAAAAGGAGAGAGCCAGTAGGAAGTGAAGCCACTGGAAGGCCTTATCCCAGTCCAAGGTTGGATGGGAGTAACTGGACCTGTTGAATTCCCACTTCCCTTTAAATCAGTGCAGAGGAAGCAGATTTTAAATCATCATTCCATGAACTTTCACCAACTTCATGACTCTTGCAAAAGTTTTCAATGTTAGAAATTCCTGAGCTTGTTTTCCAGGCAGGCTTGGATTTGGATGTTATTCCTTCCTTTTAATTGAAGGAATAACTCTGATTTTCTCTCTGATTTTAGTAAGGGAATATTTATTTATTCCAATTTTCCATCCTAATTGGAATTTTTGTACCTTGTAGAGCACATTTCTAAGGAAATTTACCCAATTAATGTTGGTAAATCAGCAATTGTCCAGCACCATCTCCACAAAATTCTGTGATTTCCCAAGAAAACTTTGAAGTATTTATTTGCCACGATTCGTCTCTTTGTAAAGTTCAATTTACTGCATTTTTAATTACATAAATGCCATTAAAACCTGAATCCAGGCCTAGCTGCTGTTCCTTGGACACAAGGGGCTAGTTCTTTCCTACCTTGGCACATTTGGATGTTTGTCCAAAATGAGCTTCCCACTAAAATAGAATTTGTTTCCAAGCAGAAGTGGGAATTGTCTAGAAAACCTTCTGTTGTGGGGGGCACTGGGTTTGTTTCCCTTATTGCTGCATAATTGTGGAAAGCCATGGCGCTTTTTTAGGCAGTGGCAGGAGGTGAGAGCTGCGTTTATTTAATTTTGTATTTTATTTTTTGTTATTTTTGTATTTTTGTGCTCTTTTGTTGTGGTTTTTCATGTTGCGTTTTGTGGTTTTTCAAAGACTTTTTCTTCAGTTTTTTAATTTTTATTTTTTTTCTTTAGCTATTTATTTACTTGTTAAAACTACTTTTCGTTTTTTATTTTAATTTTTTGTTTAAATTTTTTTTCCACTTTTTTGTTACTTTGAAATTTTTTTCTTTTGGTATTTTAATTTTATTTATTATTTTCTATAGTTTTGGTTTATTTTTTCATGTTTTCTTTGTTCCTTTTTTTTTTTCCCCATACTCTTTCTTTCCCCGGGCGCCTGGGGGTTTGGCTGTTGGCAAGAAAGATGAGAAATGACCTCGGTGCCCGCTGGACGTCCGGATGTCATAGAGAGCGCAGTTGGCAAAAGCTCCGTATTTTCTGCTCCATAAAACTCCTGAAGGGAGAAAGCTGTGACCACCGTGGTGCCGTTTTTTCCTTCCCAGCCCCGACCAGGTCTCCTCCTACCCGTGCACAGTGTTACCAGCAGCAGCCTGCTGTCCAGGCTGTCGAGGCGTATTTCAGAGGGAGCAATAAAAACAAAGTAGACGTTTTATTTTGTAACTCTCCGACCCTGCTTGTTTATTAGCAAAGAAATCCAAAACAAAGCGAACAAAAAAAGAAAACCCCCAAAATAAAATCCCCCGCAACCCACCAAAAAAACCCCATACAGATAGAGAAAATATGCCCATATTATCTAAATAAAGATTAAAACTTTACCCCTTAGAAAACCAGGCTCATTTAATTCAAATTAATTGTGTTTCTGATGTGTTAGGTTAATGAATTCATCTAGTGTAAAATATCGTTTAAAATATAAACAAACGAATTAAAAAAATAATGAAAAAGAAAAATAACAAAAAGTATAGGATATGAAAAATAATATCAATAAAAAATACACAATATATTATTACATACTACACGTTTTATAAATATATTTAATATACATAATATAAACATCTATAATGTACATAATCATATTTAAATGAAATGTATTATTATTTATAACATTACATAATAAATAAATTATTTTATATATAACTTTCTATATTTAATATCTATAATAAATATAATAGTATAATAAACATAATACATGATGTATAATGTACATAATATAAAAGATGAATTGTAATGATGAATGTAAATATCAGAATCACAAAGATATAAAATATTGAAATAGAGCCTGAACGAAAGGCTTTTTTGTTTCGGTCTGGTTGCTGGCAGGGCTCTCGCAGGTGTGCTCGGGGGTCTTTTGGGCCATTTATTCCGGAGGCTGTTCGCCAGGGCATTCCTGGGCACGTTCGTTTATGGCTCCGCTCCGCGCCGCCGCGCGGCAGTGCTGCCACCCTGTGGGCAGAGAGCGGTAGTGCAGCTGTCCCCCGTGCCCGTCCCTCATGATCTGTGAGGCAATGCTGCCACCCTGTGGGCAAAGAGCGGTAGTGCAGCTGTCCCTCCCGCCCGTCCCGCCTGATCTGTGCGGCAATGCTGCCACCGCGTGGGCAAACAGCGGTAGTGCAGCTGTCCCCCGTGCCCGTCCCTCATGATCTGTGAGGCAATGCTGCCACCCTGTGGGCATACAGCGGTACTGCAGCTGTCCCCCCCCGCCCGTCCCGCCTGATCTGTGTGGCAATGCTGCCACCCTGTGGGCAAAGAGCGGTAGTGCAGCTGTCCCCCGTGCCCGTCCCCGACGCGCGTGGAAGCCCCGCACTGTGAGCTCGGGGGCGGCGCTGCCGCCCGCCCGCCCGCAGCTCGGGGCCGAAAGGGAGGGAAAAAGGCAAGGAGCCCGGGCGCGTGGCAGCCGGCTGCCTGCGCGCGCCACCCGGACCCCGGAGCCGTCCGGGCGCGATTTTCCGCGGCGTTTGCGGGTGTGCGGACACGGGATGGGGGCGCAGCGGCGCCGCGGGCTGCAGTCCATTCAGTCAGGCGCTTGTGGGAGGAGCCGAGGGGGCATTTTAGTGGGTTCCACTACCAAGATGGCGGCGAGACGCGAGGCGCCCGACCTTCCAAAAAGGGCGGCCAAAAGGGCGGGAAAAAATAAGGACCCTATAGGCGTTTAGCCAGACGCCTGCACAAAAACCCCGACTACGGCGCCGCCCGGGCGCAATTTTCCGCGGCGTTTCCAGGTGTAGGGACACCGGTCATGTGCTCAGCCGCGCCGCGCTTGCGTTCGGATTCGCGGATTTAGTCAGGCGTCTGTGTAAACACCTGGCGGAGGCCTATGCCGAGCCGCAAAGAACATGGCGGCCGGGACGGAAGTGGCCTCAGCCGCAACAAAGATGGCGGCAAGGAAAAGCGGAAGTCACGCGACGCCCCTCACAAAATGGCGCCCAGGCGCGAGGCGCCCGACCTTCCAAAAAGGGCGGCCAAAAGGGCGGGAAAAAATAAGGACCCTATAGTCGTTTAGCCAGACGCCTGCACGAAACCCCGACTACGGCGCCGCCCAGGCGCAATTTTCCGCGGCGTCTCCAGGTTGGGGACACGGGCCGTGTGCTCAGCCGCGCCGCGCTTGCGTTCGGATTCGCGGATTTAGTCAGGCGTCTGTGTAAACACCTGCCGGGCGCCTTAGAGGTGCCGCAAAAAAGATGCCGGCGGAACCGGAAGTGGCCTCAGACGCAACCATGATGGCGGCAAGGAAGGGCAGAAGGCTCGTGGGGCTCGTCGCGGCCGAAAATCGCCGAGTGCAGCTCACACCCTGCAATGGCAAAAGCTGTTTTATTAAAACTCAGCCGAGAATTTTCCTCTTATTTCCAGGTCACAGGATATACTGAGGCTGAGAGGGATCCTAAAATCTGACTCTCAAGCGGACGGACCGTTTGAGAATCGAACTCAGCACCTTGGCATTACCCGGACTCTGCTCCAAGCAGCTGAACCAATCTCTGCATTATGGGGATGGACCTCCATAGGATGGCAACGCTTGGCCCCACTAAGGTAAGTGCAGTGCCGCCTTCTCTGCCAAAGCTGCTTCACACACCAGCCCCTGGAATGGCTCGAGGGCAGAAGTGGCTGGCAGCTCACGACAGCACAAAGCTCTTCCAGTGACGCTGATTTCCTGTCCTTTCCAGGATTTACCCAACAGCTGCCGTAAAAGTACTCACACAAAGTCTCTTTCCGGGCGGAAAGGAGCAGGACAAGTCCTGAGGCTTCCCTTCTTCCACGGCCAAAGCTCTGCAGAGAGGCAGGGCCGGTCCCACCCGCACAGGGGCGTTTCCTGCAGGTGAGTGTTGCCGGGCCAAAATGATGGCAGCTGCTGAGGCCGGGGCTGCTTTTCTGGCCGGAGGCCTCGGTGCCCCCCCGTGCCGCCTGCAGTGTCCCTCGGGGTTTCCTGCAGGTGTCCCGGGTGCCCGGAGGCGCAGGGAGGAAGGAGGCCGGCAGCCCCAGCGGGGCCAGCAGCCCTGGGATGATGTGCAGGGAGGAGCTGTGCCTGCGGGGCCCCGCCCGTGGCAGCGGCGGCCAAACGCAGGGCCCGGGGCCGGGCTCGGGGCTGGCACGGACACGGCCCCGGGGCTGCCGCGGCTCCTCGGCCAGGGGCTGCTCCCGCCTGGCACGGGGAGATGCTGCAGCCCGGACAGAGGCACCCACAGCCCAAGAGCTCCCCGGGGAACAGCTGGCATTGCCCGGGAACGGCGGCTCGGGCTGTCTGCAGAGGGGCTCAGACAGCAATTCCCACCTCCCGGAGCTCCCACACAGTTGCCAGGGATGTCCTGGCCACCCCAAATCCCCTCCCTTTCAGCCTGAGGACATCACCCGTCGGCAGCATTAAAGCCAAGGCGCTCCTCCCTCACAGAAATTAAATCCAGAGCAACGGCCCTCGGAGATGCCTCAAAATCAAAGGTTTGAGTGGGATGGAGTTTCGTTTGGATGAGGTCTGGACTTTTCCAGGGAGCCGGCCGGAGTGCAGAAGCGATGGAAAGCTTTTGCAGGTGGGTCCCACTGGAGGTGTGCTGAAGGCAGGGATGGGCGTCCCTTGCCTGAGGGAAAGGCACTTGCAGAGGCCACTGCTGGGGCTCGGAAAGGAGCTGAGCTCCTGCAGGGAGCTGTGTCCTCCCGAGGGCACAGGGGCTGCCTCAGCACAGGCCGGCCAGTGCCTTCTCCTGCTCTGAAACATCACCTGGAGCCCGAGCTCAGGGGGTGGCTGAATTCCAGGGAAATCTGACAGGTGACCCCCAGGGGGTGAGGGTTATAATTAACCAAATCTATGGAATAGAAACCTATCCTGTCCCCATCCTGCTGAGCTTCCTTGGAAGCTCTGCTGGTTCCTGACACGTCTGGCATTCAAGCAGCAGCTCTGCGTGGGAATATCCGTGCTCCGTGAGGCACTGTGAGGTTATTGCAGCGGGAACTGAGCAGGGAATTCGGGGCCGTGGGTATAATTCATCTAAACTAGCAAAGGTGACAGTGAACCCCAAATCTGGGCACCACACAGAGAACAATCTTTGTGCTGCCCTGTCAGCTCAAGCCCCTGGGCTGGGAAGTTTTGGGAGTCAGACATATGGAATGATAGAAGTCACAGCAACTGGTGTCACCCCGAGGGACAGTCCAAGTCCCAGACAATTCCTCTGCAATCCCCTCGGGGGGAAAACACCCTCTGTCTGCCAGGAGCCCTGACTCTGTTTCTCCTAGCAGCTGTGTTGGGCTTTAAGAACTTGAAATAACTTTGAAGCCAAAGAAATCACCTTTTCCTACTGGTTTGATTGTTGTGTTTGTTTTTTGTTTTTTTTTTTTTTTTTTCTTTCAGATGCTGGACTTGCTTCTGTGGGTGTGTGCTGAGCTCTGGCTGCAGGGGACTGTCAGGCCTGAATGGCTGTGAGTCTGTGTTCTTCTCGCTGGGGAAGCGGAAATAATTATTAATTAGACTGCAGAAATGTTTTCAGAAACCTTTCCCCTTTCCTGCCCTTTGCTGGTGGATCTTCTCTTTCTGCCTTTGACTTTACAAAGCTGTTCCCTGATGTCATTTCCCCTGCCTGAATTCCTTGCAGCTCCTAGCTGGGAAAAACTGGGATGATGTCCTGGGGATGTTCTTAGGGGAGGACAGAGGTGAGATTTTTGCCTGTGTTTTTCTAATATTTTCTAAAATTTCAGGGAGCTGCTGCTGCTGCTGCTCCTGCTCCTGCTGCTGCTGCTGCACAAGTGGAGCCTTGTCAGCGAAGACCTGCATCTGCAGGAGGCCCCGCAGGCCCTGGCTGGGAAGTGCCAAAACAAAGAAGTGATCAGTAAGTGCTGAACTGCTTCCAGGAGGGCGTATTTTGTTGCAGCCGTTACAGAGCAACAAAAGAATGGTGCTGTGTCCGCGTGGTGTTGGTGACTTTGTGTGAGTTGCTTTATTAAAGCCAATCGTTGGTAAGGGTTTTGAGCATCCCTTGGATAGCCCTTGGAGCTCTGGGTGCCCTGGCTGTCTCTGCGGTGCCCTTGCCGTCCCCTGGGTGCACCTTGGGGTCCCCGGGCTGTCCCCTATGTGTCCCTGGGGTGCCCTGGCTGTCCCCTAGGTGTCCGTGGGAGTGCCCTGGCTCTCCCTGGGGTGCCCTGGCTGTCCCTTAGGTGTGCCTGGGGGTTCCCTGGCTGTCCCCTAGGTGTCCCTGGGAGTTCCATGGCTGTCCTCTAGGTGTCCCTGGGGGTGCCCTGACTGTCCCTGGGGTGCCTTGACTGTCCCCTAGGTGTCCCTGGGGGTTCCCTGGCTGTCCCTGGGGTGCCCTGACTGTCCCCTAGGCGTCCCTGGGGGTGCCCTGGCTGTCCCCTAGGTGTCCCTGGGGGTTCCCTGGCTGTCCCCTAGGTGTCCCTGGGGGTGCCCTGGCTGTCCCCTAGGTGTCCCTGGGGGTGCCCTGGCTGTCCCTTAGGTGTCCCTGAGGATGCCCTGGCTGTCCCCTAGGTGTTTCTGGGGGTTCCCTGGCTGTCCCGTGGCTGTCCCTGGGGGTGCCCTGGCTGTCCCTGGGGTGCCTTGACTGTCCCCTAGGTGTCCCTGGGGGTTCCCTGGCTGTCCCTGGGGTGCCCTGACTGTCCCCTAGGCGTCCCTGGGGGTGCCCTGGCTCTCCCTGGGGTGCCCTGGCTGTCCCTTAGGTGTCCCTGGGGTGCCCTGGGTGTCTCTTGGGGTGCCCTGACTGTCCCTGCGGTGCCCTGGCTGTCCCCTAGGTGTCCCTGGGGGTGCCTTGCTGTCCTTTAGGTGTCCCTGGAGGTTCCCTGGCTGTCCCCTAGGTGTCCCTGGGGCGCCCTGGGTGTCCCTGGGGGTGCCCTGGCTGTCCCCTAGGTGTCCCTGGGGGTTCCCTGGCTGTCCCCTAGGTGTCCCTGGGGGTGCCCTGGCTGTCCCCTAGGTGTCCCTGGGGGTTCCCTGGCTGTCCCTGGGGTGCCGACTGTCCCCTAAGCGTCCCTGGGGGTGCCCTGGCTGTCCCTTAGGTGTCCCTGGGGGTGCCCTGGCTGACCCTAGGTGTCCCTGGGAGTGCCCTGGCTGTCCCTGGGAGTGCCCTGGCTGTCCCCTAGGTGTCCCTGTGGGGGCCCTGGCTTTCCCTGGGGTGCCCTGGCTGTCCCTTAGGTGTCTCTGGGGGTTCCCTGGCTGTCCCCTAGGTGTCCCTGGGGGTGCCCTGGCTGTCCCCTACGTGTCCCTGGGAGTGCCTTGGCTGTCCTTTAGGTGTCCCTGGAGGTTCCCTGGCTGTCCCCTAGGTGTCCCTGGGGGGCCCTGGGTGTCCCTGGGGGTGCCCTGACTGTCCCTGGGGTGCCCTGGCTGTCCCGTATGTGTCCCTGGGGGGGCCCCAGCTGTCCCCTGGCTGTCCCTGGGGGTGTCCTGGCTGTCCCCGAAAGTGCCCTCCCTGTCCCCTAGGTGTCCCCAGGGGTGCCCTGGCTGTTCCTAGCTGTCCCTTGGGGTGCCCCGGCTGTCCCTTCGGGTGCCCTTGCCGTCCCCTGGGTGCACCTTGGGGTCCCCGGGCTGTCCCCTAGGTGTCTCTGGGGGTGCCCTGGCTGACCCTGGGGTCGCCCTGGCTGTCCCGTGGCTGTCCCTGGGGTGCCCTTGCTGTCCCCTAGGTGTTCGTGGTAGTGCCCTGGCTGTCCCTGGGGATGCCCTGGCTGTCCCCTAGGTGTCCCTGTGGGGGCCCTGGCTCTCCCTGGGGTGCCCTGGCTGTCCCTTAGGTGTCCCTGAGGGTTCCCTGGCTGTCCCCTAGGTGTCCCTGGGAGTGCCTTGGCTGTCCTTTAGGTGTCCCTGGAGGTTCCCTGGCTGTCCCCTAGGTGTCCCTGGGGGTTCCCTGGCTGTCCCTGGGGTGCCCTGACTGTCCCCTAGGCGTCCCTGGGGGTGCCCTGGCTGTCCCCTAGGTGTCCCTGGGGGTTCCCTGGCTGTCCCCTAGGTGTCCCTGGGGGTGCCCTGGCTGTCCCCTAGGTGTTTCTGGGCGTGCCCTGGCTGTCCCTTAGGTGTCCCTGAGGATGCCCTGGCTGTCCCCTAGGTGTTTCTGGGGGTTCCCTGGCTGTCCCGTGGCTGTCCCTGGGGGTGCCCTGGCTGTCCCTGGGGTGCCCTGGCTGTCCCTGGGGTGCCCTGGCTGTCCCCTAGGCGTCCCTGGGGGTGCCCTGGCTCTCCCTGGGGTGCCCTGGCTGTCCCTTAGGTGTCCCTGGGGTGCCCTGTCTGTCCCCTAGGTGTCCCTGGGGGTTCCCTGGCTGTCCCTGGGGTGCCCTGACTGTCCCCTAGGCGTCCCTGGGGGTGCCCTGGCTCTCCCTGGGGTGCCCTGGCTGTCCCTTAGGTGTCCCTGGGGTGCCCTGGGTGTCTCTTGGGGTGCCCTGACTGTCCCTGGGGTGCCCTGGCTGTCCCCTAGGTGTCCCTGGGGGTGCTTTGGCTGTCCTTTAGGTGTCCCTGGAGGTTCCCTGGCTGTCCCCTAGGTGTCCCTGGGGCGCCCTGGGTGTCCCTGGGGGTGCCCTGGCTGTCCCTGGGGTGCCCTGACTGTCCCCTAGGTGTCCCTGGGGGTTCCCTGGCTGTCCCTGGGGTGCCGACTGTCCCCTAAGCGTCCCTGGGGGTGCCCTGGCTGTCCCTTAGGTGTCCCTGGGGGTGCCCTGGCTGACCCTAGGTGTCCCTAGGAGTGCCCTGGCTGTCCCCTAGGTGTCCCTGGAGGTTCCCTGGCTGTCCCCTAGGTGTCCCTGGGGGGCCCTGGGTGTCCCTGGGGGTGCCCTGACTGTCCCTGGGGTGCCCTGGCTGTCCCGTATGTGTCCCTGGGGGGGCCCCAGCTGTCCCCTGGCTGTCCCTGGCGGTGTCCTGGCTCTCCCCGAAAGTGCCCTCCCTGTCCCCTAGGTGTCCCCAGGGGTGCCCTGGCTGTCCCCTAGCTGTCCCTTGGGGTGCCCCGGCTGTCCCTTGGGGTGCCCTTGCCGTCCCCTAGGTGCACCTTGGGGTCCCCGGGCTGTCCCCTAGGTGTCCCTGGGGGTGCCCTGGCTGTCCCCTATGTGTCCCTGAGGTGCCTTGGCTGTACCGAAGGTGTCCCTGGGGGTGCCTTGGCTGTCCCCTAGGTATCCCTGGGGGTGCCCTGGCTGTCCCTGGGGTGCCCTGGCTGTCCCCTAGGTGTCCCTGGGGGTGCCCTGGCTGTCCCCTAGGTGTCCCTGGGGGTGCCCTGGCTGTCCCTTAGGTGTCCCTGGGGGTTCCCTGGCTGTCCCTTAGGTGTCCCTGGGGGTTCCCTGGCTCTCCCCTAGGTGTCCCTGGGAGTGCCCTGGCTGTCCCCTAGGTGTCCCTGGGAGTGCCCTGGCTGTCCCTGGGGGGCCCTGGCTGTCCCCAAAAGTGCCCTCGCTGTCCCCTAGGTGTACCCAGGGGTACCCTCGCTGTCCCCTAGGTGTACCCAGGGGTGCCCTGGTGTCCCCTAGGTGTCCCTGGGAGTGCCCTGGCTGTCCCCTAGGTGTCCCTGCCTCGCCCGAATCCTCGACTCCGCCTCCGGCGCCATGGTGACACCCCTCCCAGTCTGGACCAGTGTGGCCACACCCCCTCCCCTGGGGCCATTAGACCCATCCCAGTATAGACCAGTTAGGCACCGTGTGCCCACCACGGACCCCCACACGCCTGCCAGTTCGTCCCAGTCCACTCCCCGTCCATCCCAGTTCTCTCTGATCACCCTCCCAGTGCTCCCAGTCCATCCCAGTCCCGCAGGTGTTGGTGCTTGTGGCTTGATCAGCTGCTACCTGTCCGCAACGTGGAGCCGGTCAAACGAGGCCTCAGGGGGACGGGGGGGCGGATTTGGGGGGTCCTGGGGGTCCCGAGTTGTCCTGGAGGGGTTTGGGGGGTTTTGGGGGGTCTGGGGGGAGTTCTGGGGGCTGCTTTGGGTGGTTTTGGGGGATCTTCGGGAGGTTTGGGCGGCCCATTTGCGGCATCAAAGGAACCTGAGGAGGGTTTTGGGGGCTCCTGGAGGTCGGGGGGGGCCCTGGGGGTGGTTTGGGGGGCACTGGGGGGTTCCAGCCCGTGACCCCCCCCGTTTTTGACCCCCCCCCCGAGCTGTTTCGGTCTCATCGACGCCCTCCTGAAGCCCAAGGGGGGGTGGGCGCTGGGCCCCCCCCGCTGCACCCTCCCCCTGCCACCCCCGCGACGCCCTGCAGGTGAGGGACCCCCAAAAACCCCTCCCCAGACCCCAGATTCACCCCTGGGACCCCAAAAAACCCCCAAAACCTCTCCCCGGACCCCAAATTCACCCCTGAGGCGCCATAAAACCCCCAAACCCCTCCCCATGAACCCCAAATCCATCCCTGGGACCCCCCAAAACCTCCCCAGGACCCCAGATCTACCCCGGGACCCTCGAATCCATCCCTTGGACCCCCAAAAACCCCAAAATCCATCCCTGGGACCCCCCAAAACCTCCCTCCAAACCCCAAATTCACCCCTCGGACCTCCAGAATCCCTCCACAGGACCCCTCGGGGATCGTTCCCCACGAAAAAGGGCGGGAAACGTGAGGGGAGAAAAAGGGCGGGAAACGTGAGGGGAGAAAAAGGGCGGGATCAAGTGGGGGGGATCAATGGAATTTTGGGGGGGTCAGCGACGCTGAGGAAGGATCAATGGAATACTGGGGGGGCATCAATGACATTGGGGGGGGTCAGTGACACTCGGGTGGGGATCAATGATGCTGTGGGGGGGTCGATATCAGCTCGGGGGGCGGCCATGGGTTTTTGGGGGGCCGCAACGCAGGCGGCCGTGCTGGGTTTGGAGCGGGGGGGCCCCAACAACCCCTGGGGGTACCCTGGCTGTCCCCTAGGTGTACCTTGGGGGCCCTGGCTGTCCCCTAAGTGTCCCTGTGGGGGCCCTGGCTCTCCCTGGGGTGCCCTGGCTGTCCCTTAGGTGTCCCTGGGGGTGCCTTGGCTGTCCTTTAGGTGTCCCTGGAAGTTCCCTGGCTGTCCCCTAGGTGTCCCTGGGGCGCCCTGGGTGTCCCTGGGGGTGCCCTGGCTGTCCCTGGGGTGCCCTGGCTGTCCCCTAGGTGTCCCTGGGGGTTCCCTGGCTGTCCCCTGGCTGTCCCTGGGGGTGCCCTGGCTGTCCCTGGGGTGCCCTGGCTGTCTCCTAGGTGTCCCTGGGGGTTCCCTGGCTGTCCCCTGGCTGTCCCTGGGGGTGTCCTGGCTGTCCCCGAAAGTGCCCTCCCTGTCTCCTAGGTGTCCCCAGGGGTGCACTGGCTGTCCCCTAGCTGTCCCTTGGGGTGCCACGGCTGTCCCTTGGGGTGCCCTTGCCGTCCCCTAGGTGCACCTTGGGGTCCCCGGGCTGTCCCCTAGGTGTCCCTGTGGGGGCCCTGGCTCTCCCTGGGGTGCCCTGGCTGTCCCTTAGGTGTCCCTGGGGGTTCCCTGGCTGTCCCCTAGGTGTCCCTGGGGGGCCCTGGGTGTCCCTGGGGTGCCCTGGCTGTCCCCTAGGTGTCCCTGGGGGTTCCCTGGCTATCCTTGGGGTGCCCTGACTGTCCCCTAAGCGTCCCTGGGGGTGCCCTGGCTGTCCCTTAGGTGTCCCTGGGGGTTCCCTGGCTGTCCCCTAGGTGTCCCTGGGGGTGCCCTGGCTGTCCCCTAGGTGTCCCTGGGGGTGCCCTGGCTGTCCCTGGGGCGGCCCTGGCTGTCCCCAAAAGTGCCCTCGCTGTCCCCTAGGTGTACCCAGGGGTGCCCTGGCTGTCCCCTAGGTGTTTCTGGGGGTTCCCTGGCTGTCCCGTGGCTGTCCCTGGGGGTGCCCTGGCTGTCCCTGGGAGTGCCCTGGCTGTCCCTGGGGTGCCCTGGCTGTCCCCTAGGTGTCCCTGTGGGGGCCCTGGCTCTCCCTGGGGTGCCCTGGCTGTCCCCTAGGTGTCCCTGGGAGTGCCTTGGCTGTCCTTTAGGTGTCCCTGGAGGTTCCCTGGCTGTCCCCTAGGTGTCCCTGGGGGTTCCCTGGCTGTCCCTGGGGTGCCCTGACTGTCCCCTAGGCGTCCCTGGGGGTGCCCTGGCTGTCCCCTAGGTGTCCCTGGGGCTTCCCTGGCTGTCCCCTAGGTGTCCCTGGGGGTGCCCTGGCTGTCCCCTAGGTGTCCCTGGGGGTGCCCTGGCTGTCCCTTAGGTGTCCCTGAGGATGCCCTGGCTGTCCCCTAGGTGTTTCTGGGGGTTCCCTGGCTGTCCCGTGGCTGTCCCTTGGGGTGCCCTGGCTCTCCCTGGGGTGCCCTGGCTGTCCCTTAGGTGTCCCTGGGGTGCCCTGGCTGTCCCCTAGGTGTCCCTGGGGGTTCCCTGGCTGTCCCTGGGGTGCCCTGGCTGTCCCTTAGGTGTCCCTGGGGTGCCCTGGCTGTCCTCTAGGCGTCCCCGGGCGTGCCCTGGCTCTCCCTGGGGTGACCTGGCTGTCCCTTAGGTGTCCCTGGGGTGCCCTGGGTGTCTCTTGGGGTGCCCTGACTGTCCCTGGGGTGCTCTGGCTGTCCCCTAGGTGTCCCTGGGGGTGCCTTGGCTGTCCTTTAGGTGTCCCTGGAGGTTCCCTGGCTGTCCCCTAGGTGTCCCTGGGGCGCCCTGGGTGTCCCTGGGGGTGCCCTGGCTGTCCCCTAGGTGTCCCTGGGGGTTCCCTGGCTGTCCCTGGGGTGCCGACTGTCCCCTAAGCGTCCCTGGGGGTGCCCTGGCTGTCCCTTAGGTGTCCCTGGGGGTGCCCTGGCTGTCCCCTAGGTGTCCCTGTGGGGGCCCTGGCTCTCCCTGGGGTGCCCTGGCTGTCCCTTAGGTGTCCCTGGGGGTTCCCTGGCTGTCCCCTAGGTGTCCCTGGGGGTGCCCTGGCTGTCCCCTACGTGTCCCTGGGAGTGCCTTGGCTGTCCTTTAGGTGTCCCTGGAGGTTCCCTGGCTGTCCCCTAGGTGTCCCTGGGGGGCCCTGGGTGTCCCTGGGGGTGCCCTGACTGTCCCTGGGGTGCCCTGGCTGTCCCGTATGTGTCCCTGGGGGGACCCCAGCTGTCCCCTGGCTGTCCCTGGGGGTGTCCTGGCTGTCCCCGAAAGTGCCCTCCCTGTCTCCTAGGTGTCCCCAGGGGTGCACTGGCTGTCCCCTAGCTGTCCCTTGGGGTGCCACGGCTGTCCCTTGGGGTGCCCTTGCCGTCCCCTAGGTGCACCTTGGGGTCCCCGGGCTGTCCCCTAGGTGTCCCTGTGGGGGCCCTGGCTCTCCCTGGGGTGCCCTGGCTGTCCCTTAGGTGTCCCTGGGGGTTCCCTGGCTGTCCCCTAGGTGTCCCTGCGGGGCCCTGGGTGTCCCTGGGGTGCCCTGGCTGTCCCCTAGGTGTCCCTGGGGGTTCCCTGGCTATCCTTGGGGTGCCCTGACTGTCCCCTAAGCGTCCCTGGGGGTGCCCTGGCTGTCCCTTAGGTGTCCCTGGGGGTTCCCTGGCTGTCCCCTAGGTGTCCCTGGGGGTGCCCTGGCTGTCCCTGGGGCGGCCCTGGCTGTCCCCAAAAGTGCCCTCGCTGTCCCCTAGGTGTACCCAGGCGTGCCCTGGCTGTCCCCTAGGTGTTTCTGGGGGTTCCCTGGCTGTCCCGTGGCTGTCCCTGGGGGTGCCCTGGCTGTCCCTGGGGTGCCCTGGCTGTCCCCTAGGTGTCCCTGGGGGTTCCCTGGCTGTCCCTGGCTGTCCCCTAGGTGTCCCTGGGAGTGCCCTGGCTGTCCCCTAGGTGTCCCTGTGGGGGCCCTGGCTCTCCCTGGGGTGCCCTGGCTGTCCCTTAGGTGTCCCTGGGGGTTCCCTGGCTGTCCCCTAGGTGTCCCTGGGGGTGCCCTGGCTGTCCCCTACGTGTCCCTGGGAGTGCCTTGGCTGTCCTTTAGGTGTCCCTGGAGGTTCCCTGGCTGTCCCCTAGGTGTCCCTGGGGGGCCCTGGGTGTCCCTGGGGGTGCCCTGACTGTCCCTGAGGTGCCCTGGCTGTCCCCTAGGTGTCCCTGGGGGTTCCCTGGCTGTCCCTGGGGTGCCCTGACTGTCCCCTAGGCGTCCCTGGGGGTGCCCTGGCTCTCCCTGGGGTGCCCTGGCTGTCCCTTAGGTGTCCCTGGGGTGCCCTGGGTGTCTCTTGGGGTGCCCTGACTGTCCCTGGGGTGCCCTGGCTGTCCCCTAGGTGTCCCTGGGGGTGCTTTGGCTGTCCTTTAGGTGTCCCTGGAGGTTCCCTGGCTGTCCCCTAGGTGTCCCTGGGGCGCCCTGGGTGTCCCTGGGGGTGCCCTGGCTGTCCCTGGGGTGCCCTGGCTGTCCCCTAGGTGTCCCTGGGGGTTCCCTGGCTGTCCCCTAGGTGTCCCTGGGGGTGCCCTGGCTGTCCCCTAGGTGTCCCTGGGGGTTCCCTGGCTGTCCCTGGGGTGCCGACTGTCCCCTAAGCGTCCCTGGGGGTGCCCTGGCTGTCCCTTAGGTGTCCCTGGGGGTGCCCTGGCTGACCCTAGGTGTCCCTAGGAGTGCCCTGGCTGTCCCCTAGGTGTCCCTGGGGGTGCCCTGGCTGTCCCCTACGTGTCCCTGGGAGTGCCTTGGCTGTCCTTTAGGTGTCCCTGGAGGTTCCCTGGCTGTCCCCTAGGTGTCCCTGGGGGGCTCTGGGTGTCCCTGGGGGTGCCCTGACTGTCCCTGGGGTGCCCTGGCTGTCCCGTATGTGTCCCTGGGGGGGCCCCAGCTGTCCCCTGGCTGTCCCTTGGGGTGCCCCGGCTGTCCCTTGGGGTGCCCTTGCCGTCCCCTAGGTGCACCTTGGGGTCCCCGGGCTGTCCCCTAGGTGTCCCTGGGGGTGCCCTGGCTGTCCCCTATGTGTCCCTGAGGTGCCTTGGCTGTACCGAAGGTGTCCCTGGGGGTGCCTTGGCTGTCCCCTAGGTGTCTCTGGGGGTGCCCTGGCTGACCCTGGGGTCGCCCTGGCTGTCCCGTGGCTGTCCCTGGGGTGCCCTTGCTGTCCCCTAGGTGTTCGTGGTAGTGCCCTGGCTGTCCCTGGGGATGCCCTGGCTGTCCCCTAGGTGTCCCTGGGAGTGCCTTGGCTGTCCTTTAGGTGTCCCTGGAGGTTCCCTGGCTGTCCCCTAGGTGTCCCTGGGGGGCCCTGGGTGTCCCTGGGGTGCCCTGGCTGTCCCCTAGGTGTCCCTGGGGGTTCCCTGGCTGTCCTTGGGGTGCCCTGACTGTCCCCTAAGCGTCCCTGGGGGTGCCCTGGCTGTCCCCTAGGTGTCCCTGGGGGTGCCCTGGCTGTCCCTGGGGGGGCCCTGGCTGTCCCCAAAAGTGCCCTCGCTGTCCCATAGGTGTACCCAGGGGTACCCTCGCTGTCCCCTAGGTGTACCCAGGGGTGCCCTGGTGTCCCCTAGGTGTCCCTGGGAGTGCCCTGGCTGTCCCCTAGGTGTCCCTGGGGGTGCCCTGGCTGTCCCTGGGGTGGCCCTGGCTGTCCCCAAAAGTGCCCTCGCTGTCCCCTAGGTGTACCCAGGGGTACCCTCGCTGTCCCCTAGGTGTACCCAGGGGTGCCCTGGTGTCCCCTAGGTGTCCCTGGGGGTGCCCTGGCTGTCCCCTAGGTGTTTCTGGGGGTTCCCTGGCTGTCCCGTGGCTGTCCCTGGGGGTGCCCTGGCTGTCCCTGGGAGTGCCCTGGCTGTCCCTGGGGTGCCCTGACTGTCCCCTAGGCGTCCCTGGGGGTGCCCTGGCTGTCCCCTAGGTGTCCCTGGGAGTGCCCTGGCTGTCCCCTAGGTGTCCCTGGGGGTGCCCTGGCTGTCCCTGGGGGTGCCCTGGCTGTCCCCTAGGTGTCCCTGCCTCGCCCGAATCCTCGACTCCGTCTCCGGCGCCATGGTGACACCCCTCCCAGTCTGGACCAGTGTGGCCACACCCCCTCCCCTGGGGCCATTAGACCCATCCCAGTATAGACCAGTTAGGCACCGTGTGCCCACCACGGACCCCCACACGCCTGCCAGTTCGTCCCAGTCCACTCCCCGTCCATCCCAGTTCTCTCTGATCACCCTCCCAGTGCTCCCAGTCCATCCCAGTCCCGCAGGTGTTGGTGCTTGTGGCTTGATCAGCTGCTGCCTGTCCGCAACGTGGAGCGGGTCAAACGAGGCCTCAGGGGGACGGGGGGGCGGATTTGGGGGGGTCCTGGGGGTCCCGAGTTGTCCTGGAGGGGTTTGGGGGGTTGTGGGGGGGGTCTGGGGGGAGTCCTGGGGGCTGCTTTTGGGTGGTTTTGGGGGATCTTCGGGAGGTTTGGGCGGCCCATTTGAGGCATCAAAGGAACCTGAGGAGGGTTTTGGGGGCTCCTGGAGGTCGGGGGGGGGCCCTGGGGGTGGTTTGGGGGGCACTAGGGGGTTCCAGCCAGTGACCCCCCCCGTTTTTGACCACCCCCCCGAGCTGTTTCCGTCTCATCGACGCCCTCCTGAAGCCCAAGGGGGGGTGGGCGCTGGGCCCCCCCCGCTGCCCCCTCCCCCTGCCACCCCCGCGACGCCCTGCAGGTGAGGGACCCCCAAAAACCCCTCCCCAGACCCCAGATTCACCCCTGGGACCCCGAAAAAACCCCCAAAACCTCTCCCCGACCCCAAATTCACCCCTGAGGCGCCATAAAACCCCCAAACCCCTCCCCCATGAACCCCAAATCCACCCCTGGGACCCCCCAAAACCTCCCCAGGACCCCAGATCCACCCCCGGGACCCTCGAATCCATCCCTTGGACCCCCAAAAACCCCAAAATCCATCCCTGGGACCCCCCAAAACCTCCCTCCAAACCCCAAATTCACCCCTCGGACCTCCAGAATCCCTCCACAGGCCCCCTCAGGGGTCGTTCCCCACGAAAAAGGGCGGGAAACGTGAGGGCGAGAAAAAGGGCGGGAAACGTGAGGGGAGAAAAAGGGCGGGAAACGTGAGGGGAGAAAAAGGGCGGGATCAAGTGGGGGGGATCAATGGAATTTTGGGGGGGGTCAGCGACGCTGAGGAAGGATCAATGGAATACTGGGGGGGCATCAATGACATTGGGGGGGTCAGTGACACTCGGGTGGGGATCAATGATGCTGTGGGGGGGTCGATATCAGCTCGGGGGGCGGCCATGGGTTTTTGGGGGCCGGCCGCCAGCAGGCGGCCGTGCTGGGTTTGGAGCGGGGGGGGCCCCAACAACCCCTGGGGGTACCCTGGCTGTCCCCTAGGTGTACCTTGGGGGCCCTGGCTGTCCCCTAAGTGTCCCTGTGGGGGCCCTGGCTCTCCCTGGGGTGCCCTGGCTGTCCCTTAGGTGTCCCTGGGGGTGCCTTGGCTGTCCTTTAGGTGTCCCTGGAAGTTCCCTGGCTGTCCCCTAGGTGTCCCTGGGGCGCCCTGGGTGTCCCTGGGGGTGCCCTGACTGTCCCTGGGGTGCCCTGGCTGTCCCCTAGGTGTCCCTGGGGGTGCCTTGGCTGTCCCCTAGGTATCCCTGGGGGTGCCCTGGCTGTCCCTGGGGTGCCCTGGCTGTCTCCTAGGTGTCCCTGGGGGTTCCCTGGCTGTCCCTGGGGTGCCGACTGTCCCCTAAGCGTCCCTGGGGGTGCCCTGGCTGTCCCCTAGGTGTCCCTGGGGGTACCCTGGCTGACCCTAGGTGTCCCTGGGAGTGCCCTGGCTGTCCCCTAGGTGTCCCTGTGGGGGCCCTGGCTCTCCCTGGGGTGCCCTGGCTGTCCCTTAGGTGTCCCTGGGGGTTCCCTGGCTGTCCCCTAGGTGTCCCTGGGGGTGCCCTGGCTGTCCCCTACGTGTCCCTGGGAGTGCCTTGGCTGTCCTTTAGGTGTCCCTGGAGGTTCCCTGGCTGTCCCCTAGGTGTCCCTGGGGGGCCCTGGGTGTCCCTGGGGGTGCCCTGACTGTCCCTGGGGTGCCCTGGCTGTCCCCTAGGTGTCCCTGGGGGTGCCTTGGCTGTCCCCTAGGTATCACTCGGGGTGCCCTGGCTCTCCCTGGGGTGCCCTGGCTGTCCCTTAGGTGTCCCTGGGGGTTCCCTGGCTGTCCCCTAGGTGTCCCTGGGGGGCCCTGGGTGTCCCTGGGGGTGCCCTGACTGTCCCTGGGGTGCCCTGGCTGTCCTCTAGGTGTCCCTGGGGGGTGCCTTGGCTGTCCCCTAGGTATCCCTGGGGGTGCCCTGGCTGTCCCTGGGGTGCCCTGGCTGTCCCCTAGGTGTCCCTGGGGGTGCCCTGGCTGTCCCCTAGGTGTCCCTGGGGGTGCCCTGGCTGTCCCTGGGGTGCCCTGGCTGTCCCCTAGGTGTCCCTGGGGGTTCCCTGGCTGTCCCCTAGGTGTCCCCTGGGGGGTGCCCTGGCTGTCCCCTAGGTGTCCCTGGGGGTTCCCTGGCTGTCCCTGGGGTGCCGACTGTCCCCTAAGCGTCCCTGGGGGTGCCCTGGCTGTCCCTTAGGTGTCCCTGGGGGTGCCCTGGCTGACCCTAGGTGTCCCTAGGAGTGCCCTGGCTGTCCCCTAGGTGTCCCTGGGGGTGCCCTGGCTGTCCCCTACGTGTCCCTGGGAGTGCCTTGGCTGTCCTTTAGGTGTCCCTGGAGGTTCCCTGGCTGTCCCCTAGGTGTCCCTGGGGGGCTCTGGGTGTCCCTGGGGGTGCCCTGACTGTCCCTGGGGTGCCCTGGCTGTCCCGTATGTGTCCCTGGGGGGGCCCCAGCTGTCCCCTGGCTGTCCCTGGGGGTGTCCTGGCTCTCCCCGAAAGTGCCCTCCCTGTCCCCTAGGTGTCCCCAGGGGTGCCCTGGCTGTCCCCTAGCTGTCCCTTGGGGTGCCCCGGCTGTCCCTTGGGGTGCCCTTGCCGTCCCCTAGGTGCACCTTGGGGTCCCCGGGCTGTCCCCTAGGTGTCCCTGGGGTGCCCTGGCTGTCCCCTATGTGTCCCTGAGGTGCCTTGGCTGTACCGAAGGTGTCCCTGGGGGTGCCTTGGCTGTCCCCTAGGTGTCTCTGGGGGTGCCCTGGCTGACCCTGGGGTCGCCCTGGCTGTCCCGTGGCTGTCCCTGGGGTGCCCTTGCTGTCCTCTAGGTGTTCGTGGTAGTGCCCTGGCTGTCCCTGGGGATGCCCTGGCTGTCCCCTAGGTGTCCCTGGAGTGCCTTGGCTGTCCTTTAGGTGTCCCTGGAGGTTCCCTGGCTGTCCCCTAGGTGTCCCTGGGGGGCCCTGGGTGTCCACTGGGGTGCCCTGGCTGTCCCCTAGGTGTCCCTGGGGGTTCCCTGGCTGTCCTTGGGGTGCCCTGACTGTCCCCTAAGCGTCCCTGGGGGTGCCCTGGCTGTCCCCTAGGTGTCCCTGGGGGTGCCCTGGCTGTCCCTGGGGGGGCCCTGGCTGTCCCCAAAAGTGCCCTCGCTGTCCCATAGGTGTACCCAGGGGTACCCTCGCTGTCCCCTAGGTGTACCCAGGGGTGCCCTGGTGTCCCCTAGGTGTCCCTGGGAGTGCCCTGGCTGTCCCCTAGGTGTCCCTGGGGGTGCCCTGGCTGTCCCTGGGGTGGCCCTGGCTGTCCCCAAAAGTGCCCTCGCTGTCCCCTAGGTGTACCCAGGGGTACCCTCGCTGTCCCCCTAGGTGTACCCAGGGGTGCCCTGGTGTCCCCTAGGTGTCCCTGGGGGTGCCCTGGCTGTCCCCTAGGTGTTTCTGGGGGTTCCCCTGGCTGTCCCGTGGCTGTCCCTGGGGGTGCCCTGGCTGTCCCTGGGAGTGCCCTGGCTGTCCCTGGGGTGCCCTGACTGTCCCCTAGGCGTCCCTGGGGGTGCCCTGGCTGTCCCCTAGGTGTCCCTGGGAGTGCCCTGGCTGTCCCCTAGGTGTCCCTGGGGGTGCCCTGGCTGTCCCTGGGGGTGCCCTGGCTGTCCCCTAGGTGTCCCTGCCTCGCCCGAATCCTCGACTCCGCCTCCGGCGCCATGGTGACACCCCTCCCAGTCTGGACCAGTGTGGCCACACCCCCTCCCCTGGGGCCATTAGACCCATCCCAGTATAGACCAGTTAGGCACCGTGTGCCCACCACGGACCCCCCACACGCCTGCCAGTTCGTCCCAGTCCACTCCCCGTCCATCCCAGTTCTCTCTGATCACCCTCCCAGTGCTCCCAGTCCATCCCAGTCCCGCAGGTGTTGGTGCTTGTGGCTTGATCAGCTGCTGCCTGTCCGCAACGTGGAGGGGGGTCAAACGAGGCCTCAGGGGGACGGATTTGGGGGGGTCCTGGGGGTCCCGAGTTGTCCTGGAGGGGTTTGGGGGGTTGTGGGGGGTCTGGGGGGAGTCCTGGGGGCTGCTTTGGGTGTTTTTGGGGGATCTTCGGGAGGTTTGGGCGGCCCATTTGAGGCATCAAAGGAACCTGAGGAGGGTTTTGGGGGCTCCTGGAGGTCGGGGGGGGCCCTGGGGGTGGTTTGGGGGGCACTAGGGGGTTCCAGCCAGTGACCCCCCCCGTTTTTGACCACCCCCCCGAGCTGTTTCCGTCTCATCGACGCCCTCCTGAAGCCCAAGGGGGCGTGGGCGCTGGGCCCCCCCCCACTGCCCCCTCCCCCTGCCACCCCCGCGACGCCCTGCAGGTGAGGGACCCCCCCCAAAAACCCCTCCCCAGACCCCAGATTCACCCCTGGGACCCCGAAAAACCCCCAAAACCTCTCCCCGGACCCCAAATTCACCCCTGAGGCGCCATAAAACCCCCAAACCCCTCCCCATGAACCCCAAATCCACCCCTGGGACCCCCCCAAAAACCTCCCCAGGACCCCAGATCCACCCCGGGACCCTCGAATCCATCCCTTGGACCCCCAAAAACCCCAAAATCCATCCCTGGGACCCCCCAAAACCTCCCTCCAAACCCCAAATTCACCCCTCGGACCTCCAGAATCCCTCCACAGGCCCCCTCAGGGGTCGTTCCCCACGAAAAAGGGCGGGAAACGTGAGGGGAGAAAAAGGGCGGGAAACGTGAGGGGAGAAAAAGGGCGGGAAACGTGAGGGGAGAAAAAGGGCGGGATCAAGTGGGGGGGATCAATGGAATTTTGGGGGGGTCAGCGACGCTGAGGAAGGATCAATGGAATACTGGGGGGGCATCAATGACATTGGGGGGGGGTCAGTGACACTCGGGTGGGGATCAATGATGCTGTGGGGGGGTCGATATCAGCTCGGGGGGCGGCCATGGGTTTTTGGGGGGCCGCAACGCAGGCGGCCGTGCTGGGTTTGGAGCGGGGGGGCCCCCAACAACCCCTGGGGGTACCCTGGCTGTCCCCTAGGTGTACCTTGGGGGCCCTGGCTGTCCCCTAAGTGTCCCTGTGGGGGCCCTGGCTCTCCCTGGGGTGCCCTGGCTGTCCCTTAGGTGTCCCTGGGGGTGCCTTGGCTGTCCTTTAGGTGTCCCTGGAAGTTCCCTGGCTGTCCCCTAGGTGTCCCTGGGGCGCCCTGGGTGTCCCTGGGGGTGCCCTGACTGTCCCTGGGGTGCCCTGGCTGTCCCCTAGGTGTCCCTGGGGGGCTGTCCCCTAGGTATCCCTGGGGGTGCCCTGGCTGTCCCTGGGGTGCCCTGGCTGTCTCCTAGGTGTCCCTGGGGGTTCCCTGGCTGTCCCTGGGGTGCCGACTGTCCCCTAAGCGTCCCTGGGGGTGCCCTGGCTGTCCCCTAGGTGTCCCTGGGGGTACCCTGGCTGACCCTAGGTGTCCCTGGGAGTGCCCTGGCTGTCCCCTAGGTGTCCCTGTGGGGGGCCCTGGCTCTCCCTGGGGTGCCCTGGCTGTCCCTTAGGTGTCCCTGGGGGTTCCCTGGCTGTCCCCTAGGTGTCCCTGGGGTGCCCCTGGCTGTCCCCTACGTGTCCCTGGGAGTGCCTTGGCTGTCCTTTAGGTGTCCCTGGAGGTTCCCTGGCTGTCCCCTAGGTGTCCCTGGGGGGCCCTGGTGTCCCTGGGGGTGCCCTGACTGTCCCTGGGGTGCCCTGGCTGTCCCCTAGGTGTCCCTGGGGGTGCCCTTGGCTGTCCCCTAGGTATCACTCGGGGTGCCCTGGCTCTCCCTGGGTGCCCTGGCTGTCCCTTAGGTGTCCCTGGGGGTTCCCTGGCTGTCCCCTAGGTGTCCCTGGGGGGCCCTGGGTGTCCCTGGGGGTGCCCTGACTGTCCCTGGGGTGCCCTGGCTGTCCTCTAGGTGTCCCTGGGGTGCCTTGGCTGTCCCCTAGGTATCCCTGGGGGTGCCCTGGCTGTCCCTGGGGTGCCCTGGCTGTCCCCTAGGTGTCCCTGGGGGTGCCCTGGCTGTCCCCTAGGTGTCCCTGGGGGTGCCCTGGCTGTCCCTGGGGTGCCCTGGCTGTCCCCTAGGTGTCCCTGGGGGTTCCCTGGCTGTCCCCTAGGTGTCCCTGGGGGTGCCCTGGCTGTCCCCTAGGTGTCCCTGGGGGTTCCCTGGCTGTCCCTGGGGTGCCGACTGTCCCCTAAGCGTCCCTGGGGGTGCCCTGGCTGTCCCTTAGGTGTCCCTGGGGGTGCCCTGGCTGACCCTAGGTGTCCCTAGGAGTGCCCTGGCTGTCCCCTAGGTGTCCCTGGGGGTGCCCTGGCTGTCCCCTACGTGTCCCTGGGAGTGCCTTGGCTGTCCTTTAGGTGTCCCTGGAGGTTCCCTGGCTGTCCCCTAGGTGTCCCTGGGGGGCTCTGGGTGTCCCTGGGGGTGCCCTGACTGTCCCTGGGGTGCCCTGGCTGTCCCGTATGTGTCCCTGGGGGGGCCCCAGCTGTCCCCTGGCTGTCCCTGGGGGTGTCCTGGCTCTCCCCGAAAGTGCCCTCCCTGTCCCCTAGGTGTCCCCAGGGGTGCCCTGGCTGTCCCCTAGCTGTCCTTGGGGTGCCCCGGCTGTCCCTTGGGGTGCCCTTGCCGTCCCCTAGGTGCACCTTGGGGTCCCCGGGCTGTCCCCTAGGTGTCCCTGGGGGTGCCCTGGCTGTCCCCTATGTGTCCCTGAGGTGCCTTGGCTGTACCGAAGGTGTCCCTGGGGGTGCCTTGGCTGGTCCCCTAGGTGTCTCTGGGGGTGCCCTGGCTGACCCTGGGGTCGCCCTGGCTGTCCCGTGGCTGTCCCTGGGGTGCCCTTGCTGTCCTCTAGGTGTTCGTGGTAGTGCCCTGGCTGTCCCTGGGGATGCCCTGGCTGTCCCCTAGGTGTCCCTGGGAGTGCCTTGGCTGTCCTTTAGGTGTCCCTGGAGGTTCCCTGGCTGTCCCCTAGGTGTCCCTGGGGGGCCCTGGGTGTCCCTGGGGTGCCCTGGCTGTCCCCTAGGTGTCCCTGGGGGTTCCCTGGCTGTCCTTGGGGTGCCCTGACTGTCCCCTAAGCGTCCCTGGGGGTGCCCTGGCTGTCCCCTAGGTGTCCCTGGGGGTGCCCTGGCTGTCCCTGGGGGGGCCCTGGCTGTCCCCAAAAGTGCCCTCGCTGTCCCATAGGTGTACCCAGGGGTACCCTCGCTGTCCCCTAGGTGTACCCAGGGGTGCCCTGGTGTCCCCTAGGTGTCCCTGGGAGTGCCCTGGCTGTCCCCTAGGTGTCCCTGGGGGTGCCCTGGCTGTCCCTGGGGTGGCCCTGGCTGTCCCCAAAAGTGCCCTCGCTGTCCCCTAGGTGTACCCAGGGGTACCCTCGCTGTCCCCTAGGTGTACCCAGGGGTGCCCTGGTGTCCCCTAGGTGTCCCTGGGGGTGCCCTGGCTGTCCCCTAGGTGTTTCTGGGGGTTCCCTGGCTGTCCCGTGGCTGTCCCTGGGGGTGCCCTGGCTGTCCCTGGGAGTGCCCTGGCTGTCCCTGGGGGTGCCCTGACTGTCCCCTAGGTGTCCCTGGGAGTGCCCTGGCTGTCCCCTAGGTGTCCCTGGGGGTGCCCTGGCTGTCCCTGGGGGTGCCCTGGCTGTCCCCTAGGTGTCCCTGCCTCGCCCGAATCCTCGACTCCGCCTCCGGCGCCATGGTGACACCCCTCCCAGTCTGGACCAGTGTGGCCACACCCCCTCCCCTGGGGCCATTAGACCCATCCCAGTATAGACCAGTTAGGCACCGTGTGCCCACCACGGACCCCCACACGCCTGCCAGTTCGTCCCAGTCCACTCCCCGTCCATCCCAGTTCTCTCTGATCACCCTCCCAGTGCTCCCAGTCCATCCCAGTCCCGCAGGTGTTGGTGCTTGTGGCTTGATCAGCTGCTGCCTGTCCGCAACGTGGAGCGGGTCAAACGAGGCCTCAGGGGACGGGGGAGCGGATTTGGGGGGTCCTGGGGGTCCCGAGTTGTCCTGGAGGGGTTTGGGGGGTTGTGGGGGGTCTGGGGGGAGTCCTGGGGGCTGCTTTGGGTGTTTTTGGGGGATCTTCGGGAGGTTTGGGCGGCCCATTTGAGGCATCAAAGGAACCTGAGGAGGGTTTTGGGGGCTCCTGGAGGTCGGGGGGGGCCCTGGGGGTGGTTTGGGGGGCACTGGGGGGTTCCAGCCAGTGACCCCCCCCGTTTTTGACCACCCCCCCGAGCTGTTTCCGTCTCATCGACGCCCTCCTGAAGCCCAAGGGGGGGTGGGCGCTGGGCCCCCCCCGCTGCCCCCCTCCCCCTGCCACCCCCGCGACGCCCTGCAGGTGAGGGACCCCCAAAAACCCCTCCCCAGACCCCAGATTCACCCCTGGGACCCCGAAAAACCCCCAAAACCTCTCCCCGGACCCCAAATTCACCCCTGAGGCGCCATAAAACCCCCAAACCCCTCCCCATGAACCCCAAATCCACCCCTGGGACCCCCCAAAACCTCCCCAGGACCCCAGATCCACCCCGGGACCCTCGAATCCATCCCTTGGACCCCCAAAAACCCCAAAATCCATCCCTGGGACCCCCCAAAACCTCCCTCCAAACCCCAAATTCACCCCTCGGACCTCCAGAATCCCTCCACAGGCCCCCTCAGGGGTCGTTCCCCACGAAAAAGGGCGGGAAACGTGAGGGGAGAAAAAGGGCGGGAAACGTGAGGGGAGAAAAAGGGCGGGAAACGTGAGGGGAGAAAAAGGGCGGGATCAAGTGGGGGGGATCAATGGAATTTTGGGGGGGTCAGCGACGCTGAGGAAGGATCAATGGAATACTGGGGGGGCATCAATGACATTGGGGGGGGTCAGTGACACTCGGGTAGGGATCAATGATGCTGTGGGGGGGTCGATATCAGCTCGGGGGGCGGCCATGGGTTTTTGGGGGGCCGCAACGCAGGCGGCCGTGCTGGGTTTGGAGCGGGGGGGCCCCAACAACCCCTGGGGGTACCCTGGCTGTCCCCTAGGTGTACCTTGGGGGCCCTGGCTGTCCCCTAAGTGTCCCTGTGGGGGCCCTGGCTCTCCCTGGGGTGCCCTGGCTGTCCCTTAGGTGTCCCTGGGGGTGCCTTGGCTGTCCTTTAGGTGTCCCTGGAAGTTCCCTGGCTGTCCCCTAGGTGTCCCTGGGGCGCCCTGGGTGTCCCTGGGGGTGCCCTGACTGTCCCTGGGGTGCCCTGGCTGTCCCCTAGGTGTCCCTGGGGGTGCCTTGGCTGTCCCCTAGGTATCCCTGGGGGTGCCCTGGCTGTCCCTGGGGTGCCCTGGCTGTCTCCTAGGTGTCCCTGGGGGTTCCCTGGCTGTCCCTGGGGTGCCGACTGTCCCCTAAGCGTCCCTGGGGGTGCCCTGGCTGTCCCCTAGGTGTCCCTGGGGGTACCCTGGCTGACCCTAGGTGTCCCTGGGAGTGCCCTGGCTGTCCCCTAGGTGTCCCTGTGGGGGCCCTGGCTCTCCCTGGGGTGCCCTGGCTGTCCCTTAGGTGTCCCTGGGGGTTCCCTGGCTGTCCCCTAGGTGTCCCTGGGGGTGCCCTGGCTGTCCCCTACGTGTCCCTGGGAGTGCCTTGGCTGTCCTTTAGGTGTCCCTGGAGGTTCCCTGGCTGTCCCCTAGGTGTCCCTGGGGGGCCCTGGGTGTCCCTGGGGGTGCCCTGACTGTCCCTGGGGTGCCCTGGCTGTCCCCTAGGTGTCCCTGGGGGTGCCTTGGCTGTCCCCTAGGTATCACTCGGGGTGCCCTGGCTCTCCCTGGGGTGCCCTGGCTGTCCCTTAGGTGTCCCTGGGGGTTCCCTGGCTGACCCCTAGGTGTCCCTGGGGGGCCCTGGGTGTCCCTGGGGGTGCCCTGACTGTCCCTGGGGTGCCCTGGCTGTCCTCTAGGTGTCCCTGGGGGTGCCTTGGCTGTCCCCTAGGTATCCCTGGGGGTGCCCTGGCTGTCCCTGGGGTGCCCTGGCTGTCCCCTAGGTGTCCCTGGGGGTGCCCTGGCTGTCCCCTAGGTGTCCCTGGGGGTGCCCTGGCTGTCCCTTAGGTGTCCCTGGGGGTTCCCTGGCTGTCCCTTAGGTGTCCCTGGGGGTTCCCTGGCTCTCCCCTAGGTGTCCCTGGGAGTGCCCTGGCTGTCCCCTAGGTGTCCCTGGGAGTGCCCTGGCTGTCCCTGGGGGGCCCTGGCTGTCCCCAAAAGTGCCCTCCCTGTCCCCTAGGTGTACCCAGGGGTGCCCTGGTGTCCCCTAGGTGTCCCTGGGAGTGCCCTGGCTGTCCCCTAGGTGTCCCTGCCTCGCCCGAATCCTCGACTCCGCCTCCGGCGCCATGGTGACACCCCTCCCAGTCTGGACCAGTGTGGCCACACCCCCTCCCCTGGGGCCATTAGACCCATCCCAGTATAGACCAGTTAGGCACCGTGTGCCCACCACGGAGCCCCACACGCCTGCCAGTTCGTCCCAGTCCACTCCCCGTCCATCCCAGTTCTCTCTGATCACCCTCCCAGTGCTCCCAGTCCATCCCAGTCCCGCAGGTGTTGGTGCTTGTGGCTTGATCAGCTGCTACCTGTCCGCAACGTGGAGCCGGTCAAACGAGGCCTCAGGGGGACGGGGGGGCGGATTTGGGGGGTCCTGGGGGTCCCGAGTTGTCCTGGAGGGGTTTGGGGGGTTTTGGGGGGTCTGGGGGGAGTTCTGGGGGCTGCTTTGGGTGGTTTTGGGGGATCTTCGGGAGGTTTGGGCGGCCCATTTGCGGCATCAAAGGAACCTGAGGAGGGTTTTGGGGGCTCCTGGAGGTCGGGGGGGGCCCTGGGGGTGGTTTGGGGGGCACTGGGGGCTTCCAGCCCGTGACCCCCCCCGTTTTTGACCCCCCCCCCGAGCTGTTTCGGTCTCATCGACGCCCTCCTGAAGCCCAAGGGGGGGTGGGCGCTGGGCCCCCCCCGCTGCCCCCTCCCCCTGCCACCCCCCGCGACGCCCTGCAGGTGAGGGACCGCCAAAAACCCCTCTCCAGACCCCAGATTCACCCCTGGGACCCCAAAAAACCCCCAAAACCTCTCCCCGAACCCCAAATTCACCCCTGAGGCGCCATAAAACCCCCAAACCCCTCCCCATGAACCCCAAATCCATCCCTGGGACCCCCCAAAACCTCCCCAGGACCCCAGATCTACCCCGGGACCCTCGAATCCATCCCTTGGACCCCCAAAAACCCCAAAATCCATCCCTGGGACCCCCCAAAACCTCCCTCCAAACCCCAAATTCACCCCTCGGACCTCCAGAATCCCTCCACAGGACCCCTCAGGGATCGTTCCCCACGAAAAAGGGCGGGAAACGTGAGGGGAGAAAAAGGGCGGGATCAAGTGGGGGGGATCACTGGAATTTTGGGGGGGTCAGCGACGCTGAGGGAAGATCAGTGGAATACTGGGGGGGCATCAATGACATTGGGGGGGGTCAGTGACACTCGGGTGGGGATCAATGATGCTGTGGGGGGGCCGATATCAGAGGTTATCAGAGGAAATCGCCGCCGCCGTCCTCCCGTGCCCAGAGCCCCGCCAGGACCCCAGCGCAGCTCCGGCTGCAGGCGGAGCAGGAGCGGCTCCTGCCGCCCGCAGCGATCCCGGTCCCGATCCCGATCGCAACGCCCCCCTGGTCCTCCGGCCCCGAGACCCATAGCCCGCCCGCCGGGGGAGGCCGCACCGCTCGGGAGCCGCAGCCGACACTGACAGGACCCGAACCAGAACGGCCGGTCCCATTCCCGGCCCCGCCTGGCTCCGCGCAGGGCCGCGAGCAACCTCGGCTCGGCTCAGCTGTGAGGGGCGGGGCGGGGCCGCGGGCGATGGTCCCGCCCCCATCCCGGGCAGCGCGGGGCGCCGGGGCGGGCTCGGGGCGGAGCCGGGGCGGGCTCGGGGCGGAGCCGAGGCGGAGCCGGGGCGGGCTCGGGGCGGAGCCGAGGCGGAGCCGGGGCGGGCTCGGGGCGGAGCCGGGGCGGAGCCGGGGCTCTGTGAGGCGGGGCCCGGAGGCAGCCGGGGCCGGGCAGTACCGGGGGCGCGGCTTCAGGGGCGCGGGGCGGGTCCCAAGTGCACGGCGCCGGGACCCCACCGGGGCGTTCCACACCGAGCCCATAGAGCAGCAGCTACTTCCGCCACCCTTTTGAATCCCCGCGATTGGCGGGCTCGCTGAGGCATCGGCAGTGCTGATTGGACAGCGGGCCGTGGGAACCGCCCCCGCCCCCCGGCCCGCGCTGAGGGCCCGGGGCCTCCGCCCTCAGACCGGCTCCGGCTCCAACCCGGCCCGGGCTCTGCTCCGGTCCCCCCGGCCCGCCCTGAGGGCCCGGGGGCTCTGCCCCGAGACCGGCCTCGCCCCTCCCCGCCTCGCCCTGTAGTAGATTTCTGTTTGGTTTGTGGGAAGAAACATGTGTGAGAAGTGAGAGTTGTGCTGGAGGGGTGCTGCTGGGATGAAAGGATGGAGTAAATCTGCTCCGAGGATGTGCGATGAAGAATTCAGGGTCAGAGGTGGGCAATATTTATAAACTGTCTCCATATTTCCCTGTATCTCTGGGTGTTTGGATTTAGCCTGGGATTGTCAGCTAAGTTATAAACAAGCCAACCCGGCTACTGAACTCCCAATGAACGTTTGGAACCCTTGCACAGAAAGACAAGGTAGTGATGATTCCAAAGGAGAAAATGTAAATGAAGGGTAACGATTGCTGGGAAATTTCCTTAGGAATTGTGAACCTCACACAAACGGAATTTAGGAGGTGGAATCCCAGTTTCAGCCTTGGGCACGTGCAGGAGCAGAGGGATCCTTATTCACAGCAAGGAAAGCCCGGTGCCCCAGCGTGTCAGTGCACACAGTGCAATGTCCAGGAAATGAGCAGCTGGGACTGGCAGCAGCTGCAGGTGAGAGCTGTCACAGGATGATTGAGGGGACAGAGCAGCCCCAGGTGAGAGCTGTCACACTGATGAGGGGACAGGTGGAAGCTGTAAAGGATAACGAGGGGGCGGGTCCTGCCAGCACTGCTTTAAGAGGGGAGCCCGAGCTGAGTTTGGCACGGAGCTGCGGGAGGAGAGGGGTTTATGCTGGGCTCCCAGGTGAGGCTCATGGAAGGATGGTGAGTTCATCTCACAGGGGCTGGGGGAGGCCTTGGGCGTGGAACATTACTTCAGGAGGTGCTGAGGGACAAACCTTTGTGCCGAGCAGCAGCAGCAGCACAAAAGGTTGAAATAAGTTTTGGTTTGGCATGTAGTGATGGGATTGGCGTCTATGGTGTGCTAGTGTTGTCTAAAGGTTTAAACTTTAACGTTTATTTTTAAAGTTTTAAGTTAATGAATTAATATGGGTTGCAAGACATGGGCTTTTTCCTTTTTATTTGGCTAGGGGGAAGTCTTTAACTTTGGGGGGGCTCTGAGTATATGTTCTGGAGTATTATTAAGGGGTTTGGACATGGTGTTGTTTTTATTATATTCAGTAGTTTGACTGGGGGTGATAAGAGTTGGCTTTTTTTGCTGGAATTTTTTTGGGGTTGTCTGTTTGAAAATTTATATATTTATGCAGTTAAGTGTGGTGGTGTTTCTGATGTAACTCTTCAGCATATGTTATTGTTTGTGTGTTTTAGGTGGTCTACTTGTCTTACGCCCTGACCGATTGGCCAACAGATCTGCTGAGATCATACATCGATGTTTGTTTTATTTCTTGTAGCCGAATAAGAGACAGCAGCCCGGTGACAGCAGGAAATTCCCAGAGAGCGAGGCGGCATTCTGTGGCACCCGGCGTGGATTCTCATCCCCAGACGTCCAAGAGATAAGTGGAGGGTTCAGAGCCACAGAGGGGATGAAAGTGGAGTGCTGGGTCAGGACTTGTCAGGAGGGGTTTTTGAGTCAGGTGTGGAGATAGGGATGTCCAAGATGTGCCAATTGAGAGTACAGGTGTACCAGCCCGACCCCACCCCTACCCCAGACCCGAAGGAGTAGCCCTAAAGACATGCCCGTTTCCCTGAGTGCAGGTACAGGCAGGAGCCCTTATGCAGGACAATGCCAGAAGGCCTGGCTGCGAGGTGCAGGGCTCTAAAGAAGTTGGGTTTAGAAGGGGGGAGGTGTAGCCACACACACAGAGGCTGAGGTAAAGGACTCGAGGACTAGAGGACACACGGTGAAACTCAGGGGAGCAGGCTAGGATACAAGTCAGAGTACAGGTGTAGCGGCCCTCACAGCACTGCTACCAGCACACTTCCCCTGAGAGCAGGTGCAGGCAGCAGCCCTAGTGCAGGAACACACCAGAAGCTCTGACCTGTGCAGACACTGTCAGGCTAGGGCCAGGCAGGAAGCGATAGTGGGGAGCAGGATCCAACAGGGCTGGGGATAACGGGGGTTTCCCGCCCCACCCACCCTGGGATTCCCTGTCTCTCCGCAGCCGGTGGAAGTGCTCCTGATTCCCTCTCGAGGCGGCGGTTGGTAAGGCTTCGTGCCTTTTGCCACCGCAAAGAGTTCGGCTCTGTCAGCCTCTGCCCTGTCTCAGGGCCACGTTTCTTAGGGTAGGCAGGGAACAACTGTGGATGTACCTGTCCTGCGTGCGGGACAGCTCTTGGGACCCTAACGGTGCAGAGCGTCCCCGGCTGCAAGGTCTAGGGCTCTGAAGAAGCAGGGTTCAGAAGGGGGGAGGTTACAGTGATACACACAGAGGCTGAGGTAAAGGACTCAAGGACTAGAGAACACACAGTGAAAATCAGGGGTACAGCCTAGGATACAAGTCAGAGTACAGGCATCCCGGCCCTCACAGCGCTGCTGCCAACACTGTTTCCCTGAGAGCAGGTGCCGGCAGCAATCCTAACGCAAGACAAGGCCAGAAGTCCTGAGAGGTGCAGGCAGTAGCCCTAAGCTAGGGCCAGGCAGGAAGTGACAGTGGTGGGGCAGAGTCCACAGGGTTGAGGTTCACCGGGGATGTCCACCCTGCGTTCCTGTCCTGCTCTAACCGGGGATGCTCACAGCCCTAATGGAGGCCACGGTGGGTGGGCTCGGTGCCAGTAATGCCTCTAAGGCTTTGGCGCTGCGAGCGTCGGCCTCCGAGCTCAGCTGAAGCACGCACGGGGCCCGAGGGCCCGGTCCTGCTTAAGAGACGGTGAGTAGCAGAGCTGCTGGGTTTTGGCTGATGTGCAGCTAAGATTATGCTTTGATATTTGGTTTTCTTTATTGTAGCTGACTAGGAGACAGCAGCCCAGTGACAGGAGGAATTTCCCAGAGGCATAGGCGGCCTTCTTTGGGGCCCAGCGTGGATTCACCTCCCCAGACATCTGAGAGATAAGTGGAGGGCTCGGAACTAGGGAGGGGATGAAAGTGGGGTACCAGGGCAGGGATCACTGGGAGGGATTTTTCGAGTCGGGTTTGGAGATGGGGATGTCCCAGATGTGACCCCTTAGGCTACATGAAGGGAAAGTCTCATTTTTCATGTCAGTGCTGAGGTGTGCAGGGCAGAGCAGTCCTGGTGTGTGTTGTGTCACTTGTCTGTTGTGCACTCTGTCTGTTTGGTGTCTTGTCTTTTCCTTTAGTCCTTTCAGGGGCCTGTCCAAACCCCTGGCATCAGTCTTAGCATTTCTGATCTCTGTGCTCCTCAGCCAGGTGCCTTTGTCTCAGCTGCTCGGACACTCATCAGAATCCATCTCTCTTCACAAGCATCCAGTCCGATGCCTTTTCAGGTCTTGTTCTGAGCTGTATTGACAGCCGTGCACCGCCCTGATCCATTCCGGCGGGTTAGGTCTTGTGAGAATGCAAAGACAGGTGGAGGATTCTGACCGTAGGATTCTCGGGCATCCATCTCTGCGTCTCTTGGGATAAGTCATCCCGATGGCATCTTGTTCCTGCAGGGTTCTCTGAGCCTGGCCAGCTCACCTTCCATCTTACCTCGGTCATCTCATTCCGAGTTCTCTGGACCCTCAGGGTCATTCTTCTTGCCCAGCGTTTTCTGTCCCTGTTGTGTCCCCTCGTTTGTCCTGTGCTGTGTCACGGGTGTTGGTGTGTGTTTGGCCCGGAGCTGCTCTGCCTTGCTGCTCAGTCTGGGTGTAGGGGTACGAGGGTAATAGTCCTGGGGGCTTGAAATTTGTGATGTGGGGTGTGGTTAGACTGTAGAGGGTATTCCTAGATTGCCACAAGATGTCTGGAGCTGTCAAGGTATCCTGCAGCACTCTGACTTTTGTCCAAACTCTGTTTCAGATGCGGAGAGATGAAATCTGTGGCAGAGCCCCCCATCCTGGGTGAGGGGGCTCCCCTGAGAAGGTCAGTCCCTGTTTCTGTTTGCAGGGGAGGTGTAAATGATGGCTGTGTTACAGCTCTGTTCTTTGTCTTTATTTTTAGGTGGTAAAGCCGGATCTCAGCAGTCAAGCTGACGTGGGCGAGGTGAGCAGTGACTCGTGGACAGAAGCCGTTGCTATTGTTCAAGCCTCACTCGCTGGTGCAACTCTAAGCCTCCGTTCTTGTGTGTTTTAGGGAGTCCACTTGCAGGAGGCCGAGCTCCCCTCTCACCAACGGGACGACAGACCCGCGTCACCTCACCCGTGAGCCCTCAGGGAGCATTCCAGGAGTCTGTGATGGAGCCTTGATCTTCTCCTCGGGAAGGCCCCATCCAGGTAGGCTTGGATAACGGCCGAGGAGTTGAGGTGAGTCAGGGAGGAGAAGGAGGAGGAGGGAGGGTCCCCTCAAGTTCCAGCGCTGCCACGTCACCTTGTCTGCTCTTTACCCAGGCAGACCCTGTGACGCCGGCGTTGGCCTCTGAGCGCAGCTGAAGCGCGGGGCCGAGGACACAGGCAAGCTTAGGAGACGGTGAGTAGCAGAATTGTCGGGTTTTGGGTGATGTGCTGCTAAGATCACGCATTCATGTTTGGGTTTTTTTGTTGTAGCTGACTAAGAGACAACAGCCCGGCGACAGCAGGAATTTTCCTGAGGCAGAGGCGGCCTTCTTTGGACCTGGCAGGGATTTGCCTCCCTGGATGCCTGAGAGATAAGTGGAGGGCTGTGGCTCACAGAGGGGATGAAAGCAGGATGCCAGGGCAGGGATCACCGGGAGGGGTTTTTTAAGTCAGATTTGGAGTTGGGGGCACCAAGATGTGACCCCTTAGGCTACGTGAAGGGAAAGTCTCATTTTTCATGTCAGTGCTGAGGTGTGCAGGGCAGAGCAGTCCTGGTGTGTGTTGTGTCACTTGTCTGTTGTGCACTCTGTCTGTTTGGTGTCTTGTCTTTTCCTTTAGTCCTTTCAGGGGCCTGTCCAAACCCCTGGCATCAGTCTTAGCATTTCTGATCTCTGTGCTCCTCAGCCAGGTGCCTTTGTCTCAGCTGCTCGGACACTCATCAGAATCCATCTCTCTTCACAAGCATCCAGTCCGATGCCTTTTCAGGTCTTGTTCTGAGCTGTATTGACAGCCGTGCACCGCCCTGATCCATTCCGGCGGGTTAGGTCTTGTGAGAATGCAAAGACAGGTGGAGGATTCTGACCGTAGGATTCTCGGGCATCCATCTCTGCGTTTCTTGGGATAAGTCATCCCGATGGCATCTTGTTCCTGCAGGGTTCTCTGAGCCTGGCCAGCTCACCTTCCGTCTCACCTCGGTCATCTCATTCCGAGTTCTCTGGACCCTCAGGGTCATTCTTCTTGCCAGAGTTTTCTGTCCCTGTTGCGTCCCCTCGTTTGTCCTGTGCTGTGTCACGGGTGTTGGTGTGTGTTTGGCCCGGAGCTGCTCTGCCTTGCTGCTCAGTCTGGGTGTAGGGGTACGAGGGTAATAGTCCTGGGGGCTTGAAATTTGTGATGTGGGGTGTGGTTAGACTGTAGAGGGTATTCCTAGATTGCCACAAGATGTGTGGAGCTGTCAAGGTATCCTGCAGCACTCTGACTGTTGTCCTGACTTTGTTTCAGATGCGGAGAGATGAAATCCGTGGCAGAGCCCCCCATCCTGGGTGAGGGGCTCCCCTGAGAAGATCGATCGCTATTCAAGGTGAGAGTCACACATTTCACATTTATTGGCACTCCAGTGCAGGCCACCTGCGTTTACAGCTTCAAACAGGTGAGTCCCTTGGTAACCCCCCTGGGCAGCAGCTGGAGCCTGCTCCGGGCTGGGCTGCGGGAGCAAACACTTGTGGCTGACACAGCTCCACACTGAGGGTACTTGGGAAAACACCTGCCTTGTCCTGGAATTTTTTTTTTTGAGCTTTTGACAAGGTTTTAATCATCACCTTGGTAAAAATAAATGGTAAGGACTGAAAACATGAGAGACTGGCAGGTTATACGCACGAAAGACAACTTTTTTTTTCTTAAATATTTGTGCAGCCTATATCTTAATTTTGAGACTCTTTTTTTGGTCAACTTTATTGTAAAAACCCCTTATTTTCAAGTTAGCTGCTTCAATAATGAATTTGTTTTACAAATACCCGCTAATGTCCGAAGGTTAAAGCACTAACACCAACATCCCACCTCTTTTATTTTTGCAGCAAAATTTTATCTTTACTAAACTTGAAACTTGATGTTTTTGCAGGTAGTAAGTTAAAGAAGGTGTTTATCTGCCCATCACTGATATTCAGGGTCATGAAGAAATTGCTCTAGTGTTCTAAAATAAATGCAGATTTTTAGGCCTCTCCCATTCTCTCTGACTAGCAACATGGGAATTGATTTTTGATCTCCTTTCTGTTGGTGTCTGTGGGTTTTAAGCGGCATGGAGAAGGTGTCTGTGGACATGGCACCCAGGGAATGGTGCTGGGAAGGGCAGGATGGAAAGGAGCTGCTCAGGAATCCAGAGCAGCAGTGGAGTGGGAGCTGGTGCTGCTGCCTCAGTCACACCCTCCTGGACAGTCTGTGCAGTGCTAATATTCCTACTTTCCTTCCGGAACCTGGGGTTGGAGGAGAACACGAGTCTTGGCATTGATGGAAAGGGGAACTCGAGGGAAAAACTGCTGTTTGTGTCCTTAGAGAGCAGTGGGAAGAGCCTGGGAGAAATCCTGGCTGGCTGAGGGATCCTTGTGTCCCCTCGGGAATAAATCCCTGCGTCTCCTCAGCCCTGCTGGTTTGCAGTAGCGTTTGTACACCTTTCGCTGCAGCTGTGGTTCTTAATAACTGGAAGTCCAGGGATTCTGGGCGATTCCCATAAGTTCTCCTGTTTTGTAGGAGCTGCACGGTGAGGTCAGCATTCTGATGGAGGCCCTGGCACAGCTGCCAAGGGCAAGGAACGTGGAGCATCCCGGGGCTTCTCCCGCCCGAGTTTCTCCCGGAGCGTGCTGCGTGTCGTGCCGGATGTTTAACCCGGGTTTGGGGTGTTCTCCTGCAGTCCCAGCTCTGACTGCTGCCCCCGAGCCCCGGCCTTGCTCTGTCCCAGCACTGAACCTGGCAGGTGGGTGTGCTTTTCCAGCCCTTGAATCCCACGGGCAATCCCAGATTCCCGGAGCTCCCCGAGGCACAGCCTGGCCTCCCTCGCTGGGAGCTGCACCTCAGTCTGCCTGGACCAAGGCCATCCTGTTTGAGACTTTATTCCTGTTGCTTTTCCTCTTGCAGGTAGTTGGCGAAAAGGAGAGAGCCAGTAGGAAGTGAAGCCACTGGAAGGCCTTATCCCAGTCCAAGGTTGGATGGGAGTAACTGGACCTGTTGAATTCCCACTTCCCTTTAAATCAGTGCAGAGGAAGCAGATTTTAAATCATCATTCCATGAACTTTCACCAACTTCATGACTCTTGCAAAAGTTTTCAATGTTAGAAATTCCTGAGCTTGTTTTCCAGGCAGGCTTGGATTTGGATGTTATTCCTTCCTTTTAATTGAAGGAATAACTCTGATTTTCTCTCTGATTTTAGTAAGGGAATATTTATTTATTCCAATTTTCCATCCTAATTGGAATTTTTGTACCTTGTAGAGCACATTTCTAAGGAAATTTACCCAATTAATGTTGGTAAATCAGCAATTGTCCAGCACCATCTCCACAAAATTCTGTGATTTCCCAAGAAAACTTTGAAGTATTTATTTGCCACGATTCGTCTCTTTGTAAAGTTCAATTTACTGCATTTTTAATTACATAAATGCCATTAAAACCTGAATCCAGGCCTAGCTGCTGTTCCTTGGACACAAGGGGCTAGTTCTTTCCTACCTTGGCACATTTGGATGTTTGTCCAAAATGAGCTTCCCACTAAAATAGAATTTGTTTCCAAGCAGAAGTGGGAATTGTCTAGAAAACCTTCTGTTGTGGGGGGCACTGGGTTTGTTTCCCTTATTGCTGCATAATTGTGGAAAGCCATGGCGCTTTTTTAGGCAGTGGCAGGAGGTGAGAGCTGCGTTTATTTAATTTTGTATTTTATTTTTTGTTATTTTTGTATTTTTGTGCTCTTTTGTTGTGGTTTTTCATGTTGCGTTTTGTGGTTTTTCAAAGACTTTTTCTTCAGTTTTTTAATTTTTATTTTTTTTCTTTAGCTATTTATTTACTTGTTAAAACTACTTTTCGTTTTTTATTTTAATTTTTTGTTTAAATTTTTTTTCCACTTTTTTGTTACTTTGAAATTTTTTTCTTTTGGTATTTTAATTTTATTTATTATTTTCTATAGTTTTGGTTTATTTTTTCATGTTTTCTTTGTTCCTTTTTTTTTTTCCCCATACTCTTTCTTCCCCCGGGCGCCTGGGGGTTTGGCTGTTGGCAAGAAAGATGAGAAATGACCTCGGTGCCCGCTGGACGTCCGGATGTCATAGAGAGCGCAGTTGGCAAAAGCTCCGTATTTTCTGCTCCATAAAACTCCTGAAGGGAGAAAGCTGTGACCACCGTGGTGCCCTTTTTTCCTTCCCAGCCCCGACCAGGTCTCCTCCTACCCGTGCACAGTGTTACCAGCAGCAGCCTGCTGTCCAGGCTGTCGAGGCGTATTTCAGAGGGAGCAATAGAAACAAAGTAGACGTTTTATTTTGTAACTCTCCGACCCTGCTTGTTTATTAGCAAAGAAATCCAAAACAAAGCGAACAAAAAAAGAAAACCCCCAAAATAAAATCCCCCGCAACCCACCAAAAAAACCCCATACAGATAGAGAAAATATGCCCATATTATCTAAATAAAGATTAAAACTTTACCCCTTAGAAAACCAGGCTCATTTAATTCAAATTAATTGTGTTTCTGATGTGTTAGGTTAATGAATTCATCTAGTGTAAAATATCGTTTAAAATATAAACAAACGAATTAAAAAAATAATGAAAAAGAAAAATAACAAAAAGTATAGGATATGAAAAATAATATCAATAAAAAATACACAATATATTATTACTTACTACACGTTTTATAAATATATTTAATATACATAATATAAACATCTATAATGTACATAATCATATTTAAATGAAATGTATTATTATTTATAACATTACATAATAAATAAATTATTTTATATATAACTTTCTATATTTAATATCTATAATAAATATAATAGTATAATAAACATAATACATGATGTATAATGTACATAATATAAAAGATGAATTGTAATGATGAATGTAAATATCAGAATCACAAAGATATAAAATATTGAAATAGAGCCTGAACGAAAGGCTTTTTTGTTTCGGTCTGGTTGCTGGCAGGGCTCTCGCAGGTGTGCTCGGGGGTCTTTTGGGCCATTTATTCCGGAGGCTGTTCGCCAGGGCATTCCTGGGCACGTTCGTTTATGGCTCCGCTCCGCGCCGCCGCGCGGCAGTGCTGCCACCCTGTGGGCAGAGAGCGGTAGTGCAGCTGTCCCCCTCCGCCCGTCCCGCCTGATCTGTGCGGCAATGCTGCCACCCTGTGGGCAGAGAGCGGTAGTGCAGCTGTCCCCCGTGCCCGTCCCTCATGATCTGTGAGGCAATGCTGCCACCCTGTGGGCAAAGAGCGGTAGTGCAGCTGTCCCTCCCGCCCGTCCCGCCTGATCTGTGCGGCAATGCTGCCACCGCGTGGGCAAACAGCGGTAGTGCAGCTGTCCCCCGTGCCCGTCCCTCATGATCTGTGAGGCAATGCTGCCACCCTGTGGGCATACAGCGGTACTGCAGCTGTCCCCCCCCCGCCCGTCCCGCCTGATCTGTGTGGCAATGCTGCCACCCTGTGGGCAAAGAGCGGTAGTGCAGCTGTCCCCCGTGCCCGTCCCCGACGCGCGTGGAAGCCCCGCACTGTGAGCTCGGGGGCGGCGCTGCCGCCCGCCCGCCCGCAGCTCGGGGCCGAAAGGGAGGGAAAAAGGCAAGGAGCCCGGGCGCGTGGCAGCCGGCTGCCTGCGCGCGCCACCCGGACCCCGGAGCCGTCCGGGCGCGATTTTCCGCGGCGTTTGCGGGTGTGCGGACACGGGATGGGGGCGCAGCGGCGCCGCGGGCTGCAGTCCATTCAGTCAGGCGCTTGTGGGAGGAGCCGAGGGGGCATTTTAGTGGGTTCCACTACCAAGATGGCGGCGAGACGCGAGGCGCCCGACCTTCCAAAAAGGGCGGCCAAAAGGGCGGGAAAAAATAAGGACCCTATAGGCGTTTAGCCAGACGCCTGCACAAAAACCCCGACTACGGCGCCGCCCGGGCGCAATTTTCCGCGGCGTTTCCAGGTGTAGGGACACCGGTCATGTGCTCAGCCGCGCCGCGCTTGCGTTCGGATTCGCGGATTTAGTCAGGCGTCTGTGTAAACACCTGGCGGAGGCCTATGCCGAGCCGCAAAGAACATGGCGGCCGGGACGGAAGTGGCCTCAGCCGCAACAAAGATGGCGGCAAGGAAAAGCGGAAGTCACGCGACGCCCCTCACAAAATGGCGCCCAGGCGCGAGGCGCCCGACCTTCCAAAAAGGGCGGCCAAAAGGGCGGGAAAAAATAAGGACCCTATAGGCGTTTAGTCAGATGCCTGTACGAAACCCCGAAAACGGCGCCGCCGGGGCGCAATTTTCCGCGGCGTCTCCAGGTGTGGGGACACGGGCCGTGTGCTCAGCCGCGCCGCGCTTGCGTTCGGATTCGCGGATTTAGTCAGGCGTCTGTGTAAACACCTGCCGGGGGCCTTAGAGGTGCCGCAAAAAAGATGCCGGCGGGACCGGAAGTGGCCTCAGACGCAACCATGATGGCGGCAAGGAAGGGCGGAAGGCTCGTGGGGCTCGTCGCGGCCGAAAATCGCCGAGTGCAGCTCACACCCTGCAATGGCAAAAGCTGTTTTATTAAAACTCAGCCGAGAATTTTCCTCTTATTTCCAGGTCACAGGATATACTGAGGCTGAGAGGGATCCTAAAATCTGACTCTCAAGCGGACGGACCGTTTGAGAATCGAACTCAGCACCTTGGCATTACCCGGACTCTGCTCCAAGCAGCTGAACCAATCTCTGCATTATGGGGATGGACCTCCATAGGATGGCAACGCTTGGCCCCACTAAGGTAAGTGCAGTGCCGCCTTCTCTGCCAAAGCTGCTTCACACACCAGCCCCTGGAATGGCTCGAGGGCAGAAGTGGCTGGCAGCTCACGACAGCACAAAGCTCTTCCAGTGACGCTGATTTCCTGTCCTTTCCAGGATTTACCCAACAGCTGCCGTAAAAGTACTCACACAAAGTCTCTTTCCGGGCGGAAAGGAGCAGGACAAGTCCTGAGGCTTCCCTTCTTCCACGGCCAAAGCTCTGCAGAGAGGCAGGGCCGGTCCCACCCGCACAGGGGCGTTTCCTGCAGGTGAGTGTTGCCGGGCCAAAATGATGGCAGCTGCTGAGGCCGGGGCTGCTTTTCTGGCCGGAGGCCTCGGTGCCCCCCCGTGCCGCCTGCAGTGTCCCTCGGGGTTTCCTGCAGGTGTCCCGGGTGCCCGGAGGCGCAGGGAGGAAGGAGGCCGGCAGCCCCAGCGGGGCCAGCAGCCCTGGGATGATGTGCAGGGAGGAGCTGTGCCTGCGGGGCCCCGCCCGTGGCAGCGGCGGCCAAACGCAGGGCCCGGGGCCGGGCTCGGGGCTGGCACGGACACGGCCCCGGGGCTGCCGCGGCTCCTCGGCCAGGGGCTGCTCCCGCCGGGCACGGGGAGATGCTGCAGCCCAGACAGAGGCACCCACAGCCCAAGAGCTCCCCGGGGAACAGCTGGCATTGCCCGGGAACGGCGGCTCGGGCTGTCTGCAGAGGGGCTCAGACAGCAATTCCCACCTCCCGGAGCTCCCACACAGTTGCCAGGGATGTCCTGGCCACCCCAAATCCCCTCCCTTTCAGCCTGAGGACATCACCCGTCGGCAGCATTAAAGCCAAGGCGCTCCTCCCTCACAGAAATTAAATCCAGAGCAACGGCCCTCGGAGATGCCTCAAAATCAAAGGTTTGAGTGGGATGGAGTTTCGTTTGGATGAGGTCTGGACTTTTCCAGGGAGCCGGCCGGAGTGCAGAAGCGATGGAAAGCTTTTGCAGGTGGGTCCCACTGGAGGTGTGCTGAAGGCAGGGATGGGCGTCCCTTGCCTGAGGGAAAGGCACTTGCAGAGGCCACTGCTGGGGCTCGGAAAGGAGCTGAGCTCCTGCAGGGAGCTGTGTCCTCCCGAGGGCACAGGGGCTGCCTCAGCACAGGCCGGCCAGTGCCTTCTCCTGCTCTGAAACATCACCTGGAGCCCGAGCTCAGGGGGTGGCTGAATTCCAGGGAAATCTGACAGGTGACCCCCAGGGGGTGAGGGTTATAATTAACCAAATCTATGGAATAGAAACCTATCCTGTCCCCATCCTGCTGAGCTTCCTTGGAAGCTCTGCTGGTTCCTGACACGTCTGGCATTCAAGCAGCAGCTCTGCGTGGGAATATCCGTGCTCCGTGAGGCACTGTGAGGTTATTGCAGCGGGAACTGAGCAGGGAATTCGGGGCCGTGGGTATAATTCATCTAAACTAGCAAAGGTGACAGTGAACCCCAAATCTGGGCACCACACAGAGAACAATCTTTGTGCTGCCCTGTCAGCTCAAGCCCCTGGGCTGGGAAGTTTTGGGAGTCAGACATATGGAATGATAGAAGTCACAGCAACTGGTGTCACCCCGAGGGACAGTCCAAGTCCCAGACAATTCCTCTGCAATCCCCTCGGGGGGAAAACACCCTCTGTCTGCCAGGAGCCCTGACTCTGTTTCTCCTAGCAGCTGTGTTGGGCTTTAAGAACTTGAAATAACTTTGAAGCCAAAGAAATCACCTTTTCCTACTGGTTTGATTGTTGTGTTTGTTTTTTGTTTTTTTTTTTTTTTTTTCTTTCAGATGCTGGACTTGCTTCTGTGGGTGTGTGCTGAGCTCTGGCTGCAGGGGACTGTCAGGCCTGAATGGCTGTGAGTCTGTGTTCTTCTCGCTGGGGAAGCGGAAATAATTATTAATTAGACTGCAGAAATGTTTTCAGAAACCTTTCCCCTTTCCTGCCCTTTGCTGGTGGATCTTCTCTTTCTGCCTTTGACTTTACAAAGCTGTTCCCTGATGTCATTTCCCCTGCCTGAATTCCTTGCAGCTCCTAGCTGGGAAAAACTGGGATGATGTCCTGGGGATGTTCTTAGGGGAGGACAGAGGTGAGATTTTTGCCTGTGTTTTTCTAATATTTTCTAAAATTTCAGGGAGCTGCTGCTGCTGCTGCTCCTGCTCCTGCTGCTGCTGCTGCACAAGTGGAGCCTTGTCAGCGAAGACCTGCATCTGCAGGAGGCCCCGCAGGCCCTGGCTGGGAAGTGCCAAAACAAAGAAGTGATCAGTAAGTGCTGAACTGCTTCCAGGAGGGCGTATTTTGTTGCAGCCGTTACAGAGCAACAAAAGAATGGTGCTGTGTCCGCGTGGTGTTGGTGACTTTGTGTGAGTTGCTTTATTAAAGCCAATCGTTGGTAAGGGTTTTGAGCATCCCTTGGATAGCCCTTGGAGCTCTGGGTGCCCTGGCTGTCTCTGCGGTGCCCTTGCCGTCCCCTGGGTGCACCTTGGGGTCCCCGGGCTGTCCCCTATGTGTCCCTGGGGTGCCCTGGCTGTCCCCTAGGTGTCCGTGGGAGTGCCCTGGCTCTCCCTGGGGTGCCCTGGCTGTCCCTTAGGTGTGCCTGGGGGTTCCCTGGCTGTCCCCTAGGTGTCCCTGGGAGTTCCATGGCTGTCCTCTAGGTGTCCCTGGGGGTGCCCTGACTGTCCCTGGGGTGCCTTGACTGTCCCCTAGGTGTCCCTGGGGGTTCCCTGGCTGTCCCTGGGGTGCCCTGACTGTCCCCTAGGCGTCCCTGGGGGTGCCCTGGCTGTCCCCTAGGTGTCCCTGGGGGTTCCCTGGCTGTCCCCTAGGTGTCCCTGGGGGTGCCCTGGCTGTCCCCTAGGTGTCCCTGGGGGTGCCCTGGCTGTCCCTTAGGTGTCCCTGAGGATGCCCTGGCTGTCCCCTAGGTGTTTCTGGGGGTTCCCTGGCTGTCCCGTGGCTGTCCCTGGGGGTGCCCTGGCTGTCCCTGGGGTGCCTTGACTGTCCCCTAGGTGTCCCTGGGGGTTCCCTGGCTGTCCCTGGGGTGCCCTGACTGTCCCCTAGGCGTCCCTGGGGGTGCCCTGGCTCTCCCTGGGGTGCCCTGGCTGTCCCTTAGGTGTCCCTGGGGTGCCCTGGGTGTCTCTTGGGGTGCCCTGACTGTCCCTGCGGTGCCCTGGCTGTCCCCTAGGTGTCCCTGGGGGTGCCTTGCTGTCCTTTAGGTGTCCCTGGAGGTTCCCTGGCTGTCCCCTAGGTGTCCCTGGGGCGCCCTGGGTGTCCCTGGGGGTGCCCTGGCTGTCCCCTAGGTGTCCCTGGGGGTTCCCTGGCTGTCCCCTAGGTGTCCCTGGGGGTGCCCTGGCTGTCCCCTAGGTGTCCCTGGGGGTTCCCTGGCTGTCCCTGGGGTGCCGACTGTCCCCTAAGCGTCCCTGGGGGTGCCCTGGCTGTCCCTTAGGTGTCCCTGGGGGTGCCCTGGCTGACCCTAGGTGTCCCTGGGAGTGCCCTGGCTGTCCCTGGGAGTGCCCTGGCTGTCCCCTAGGTGTCCCTGTGGGGGCCCTGGCTTTCCCTGGGGTGCCCTGGCTGTCCCTTAGGTGTCTCTGGGGGTTCCCTGGCTGTCCCCTAGGTGTCCCTGGGGGTGCCCTGGCTGTCCCCTACGTGTCCCTGGGAGTGCCTTGGCTGTCCTTTAGGTGTCCCTGGAGGTTCCCTGGCTGTCCCCTAGGTGTCCCTGGGGGGCCCTGGGTGTCCCTGGGGGTGCCCTGACTGTCCCTGGGGTGCCCTGGCTGTCCCGTATGTGTCCCTGGGGGGGCCCCAGCTGTCCCCTGGCTGTCCCTGGGGGTGTCCTGGCTGTCCCCGAAAGTGCCCTCCCTGTCCCCTAGGTGTCCCCAGGGGTGCCCTGGCTGTTCCTAGCTGTCCCTTGGGGTGCCCCGGCTGTCCCTTCGGGTGCCCTTGCCGTCCCCTGGGTGCACCTTGGGGTCCCCGGGCTGTCCCCTAGGTGTCCCTGGGGTGCCCTTGCTGTCCCCTAGGTGTCTCTGGGGGTGCCCTGGCTGACCCTGGGGTCGCCCTGGCTGTCCCGTGGCTGTCCCTGGGGTGCCCTTGCTGTCCCCTAGGTGTTCGTGGTAGTGCCCTGGCTGTCCCTGGGGATGCCCTGGCTGTCCCCTAGGTGTCCCTGTGGGGGCCCTGGCTCTCCCTGGGGTGCCCTGGCTGTCCCTTAGGTGTCCCTGAGGGTTCCCTGGCTGTCCCCTAGGTGTCCCTGGGAGTGCCCTGGCTGTCCTTTAGGTGTCCCTGGAGGTTCCCTGGCTGTCCCCTAGGTGTCCCTGGGGGTTCCCTGGCTGTCCCTGGGGTGCCCTGACTGTCCCCTAGGCGTCCCTGGGGGTGCCCTGGCTGTCCCCTAGGTGTCCCTGGGGCTTCCCTGGCTGTCCCCTAGGTGTCCCTGGGGGTGCCCTGGCTGTCCCCTAGGTGTCCCTGGGGGTTCCCTGGCTGTCCCTGGGGTGCCCTGACTGTCCCCTAGGCGTCCCTGGGGGTGCCCTGGCTGTCCCCTAGGTGTCCCTGGGGGTTCCCTGGCTGTCCCCTAGGTGTCCCTGGGGGTGCCCTGGCTGTCCCCTAGGTGTTTCTGGGCGTGCCCTGGCTGTCCCTTAGGTGTCCCTGAGGATGCCCTGGCTGTCCCCTAGGTGTTTCTGGGGGTTCCCTGGCTGTCCCGTGGCTGTCCCTGGGGGTGCCCTGGCTCTCCCTGGGGTGCCCTGGCTGTCCCTGGGGTGCCCTGGCTGTCCCCTAGGCGTCCCTGGGGGTGCCCTGGCTCTCCCTGGGGTGCCCTGGCTGTCCCTTAGGTGTCCCTGGGGTGCCCTGTCTGTCCCCTAGGTGTCCCTGGGGGTTCCCTGGCTGTCCCTGGGGTGCCCTGACTGTCCCCTAGGCGTCCCTGGGGGTGCCCTGGCTCTGCCTGGGGTGCCCTGGCTGTCCCTTAGGTGTCCCTGGGGTGCCCTGGGTGTCTCTTGGGGTGCCCTGACTGTCCCTGGGGTGCCCTGGCTGTCCCCTAGGTGTCCCTGGGGGTGCTTTGGCTGTCCTTTAGGTGTCCCTGGAGGTTCCCTGGCTGTCCCCTAGGTGTCCCTGGGGCGCCCTGGGTGTCCCTGGGGGTGCCCTGGCTGTCCCTGGGGTGCCCTGACTGTCCCCTAGGTGTCCCTGGGGGTGCCCTGGCTGACCCTAGGTGTCCCTAGGAGTGCCCTGGCTGTCCCCTAGGTGTCCCTGGAGGTTCCCTGGCTGTCCCCTAGGTGTCCCTGGGGGGCCCTGGGTGTCCCTGGGGGTGCCCTGACTGTCCCTGGGGTGCCCTGGCTGTCCCGTATGTGTCCCTGGGGGGGCCCCAGCTGTCCCCTGGCTGTCCCTGGCGGTGTCCTGGCTCTCCCCGAAAGTGCCCTCCCTGTCCCCTAGGTGTCCCCAGGGGTGCCCTGGCTGTCCCCTAGCTGTCCCTTGGGGTGCCCCGGCTGTCCCTTGGGGTGCCCTTGCCGTCCCCTAGGTGCACCTTGGGGTCCCCGGGCTGTCCCCTAGGTGTCCCTGGGGGTGCCCTGGCTGTCCCCTATGTGTCCCTGAGGTGCCTTGGCTGTACCGAAGGTGTCCCTGGGGGTGCCTTGGCTGTCCCCTAGGTATCCCTGGGGGTGCCCTGGCTGTCCCTGGGGTGCCCTGGCTGTCCCCTAGGTGTCCCTGGGGGTGCCCTGGCTGTCCCCTAGGTGTCCCTGGGGGTGCCCTGGCTGTCCCTTAGGTGTCCCTGGGGGTTCCCTGGCTGTCCCTTAGGTGTCCCTGGGGGTTCCCTGGCTCTCCCCTAGGTGTCCCTGGGAGTGCCCTGGCTGTCCCCTAGGTGTCCCTGGGAGTGCCCTGGCTGTCCCTGGGGGGCCCTGGCTGTCCCCAAAAGTGCCCTCGCTGTCCCCTAGGTGTACCCAGGGGTACCCTCGCTGTCCCCTAGGTGTACCCAGGGGTGCCCTGGTGTCCCCTAGGTGTCCCTGGGAGTGCCCTGGCTGTCCCCTAGGTGTCCCTGCCTCGCCCGAATCCTCGACTCCGCCTCCGGCGCCATGGTGACACCCCTCCCAGTCTGGACCAGTGTGGCCACACCCCCTCCCCTGGGGCCATTAGACCCATCCCAGTATAGACCAGTTAGGCACCGTGTGCCCACCACGGACCCCCACACGCCTGCCAGTTCGTCCCAGTCCACTCCCCGTCCATCCCAGTTCTCTCTGATCACCCTCCCAGTGCTCCCAGTCCATCCCAGTCCCGCAGGTGTTGGTGCTTGTGGCTTGATCAGCTGCTACCTGTCCGCAACGTGGAGCCGGTCAAACGAGGCCTCAGGGGGACGGGGGGGCGGATTTGGGGGGTCCTGGGGGTCCCGAGTTGTCCTGGAGGGGTTTGGGGGGTTTTGGGGGGTCTGGGGGGAGTTCTGGGGGCTGCTTTGGGTGGTTTTGGGGGATCTTCGGGAGGTTTGGGCGGCCCATTTGCGGCATCAAAGGAACCTGAGGAGGGTTTTGGGGGCTCCTGGAGGTCGGGGGGGGCCCTGGGGGTGGTTTGGGGGGCACTGGGGGGTTCCAGCCCGTGACCCCCCCCGTTTTTGACCCCCCCCCCGAGCTGTTTCGGTCTCATCGACGCCCTCCTGAAGCCCAAGGGGGGGTGGGCGCTGGGCCCCCCCCGCTGCACCCTCCCCCTGCCACCCCCGCGACGCCCTGCAGGTGAGGGACCCCCAAAAACCCCTCCCCAGACCCCAGATTCACCCCTGGGACCCCAAAAAAACCCCCAAAACCTCTCCCCGGACCCCAAATTCACCCCTGAGGCGCCATAAAACCCCCAAACCCCTCCCCATGAACCCCAAATCCATCCCTGGGACCCCCCAAAACCTCCCCAGGACCCCAGATCTACCCCGGGACCCTCGAATCCATCCCTTGGACCCCCAAAAACCCCAAAATCCATCCCTGGGACCCCCCAAAACCTCCCTCCAAACCCCAAATTCACCCCTCGGACCTCCAGAATCCCTCCACAGGACCCCTCGGGGATCGTTCCCCACGAAAAAGGGCGGGAAACGTGAGGGGAGAAAAAGGGCGGGAAACGTGAGGGGAGAAAAAGGGCGGGATCAAGTGGGGGGGATCAATGGAATTTTGGGGGGGTCAGCGACGCTGAGGAAGGATCAATGGAATACTGGGGGGGCATCAATGACATTGGGGGGGGTCAGTGACACTCGGGTGGGGATCAATGATGCTGTGGGGGGGTCGATATCAGCTCGGGGGGCGGCCATGGGTTTTTGGGGGGCCGCAACGCAGGCGGCCGTGCTGGGTTTGGAGCGGGGGGGCCCCAACAACCCCTGGGGGTACCCTGGCTGTCCCCTAGGTGTACCTTGGGGGCCCTGGCTGTCCCCTAAGTGTCCCTGTGGGGGCCCTGGCTCTCCCTGGGGTGCCCTGGCTGTCCCTTAGGTGTCCCTGGGGGTGCCTTGGCTGTCCTTTAGGTGTCCCTGGAAGTTCCCTGGCTGTCCCCTAGGTGTCCCTGGGGCGCCCTGGGTGTCCCTGGGGGTGCCCTGGCTGTCCCTGGGGTGCCCTGGCTGTCTCCTAGGTGTCCCTGGGGGTTCCCTGGCTGTCCCCTGGCTGTCCCTGGGGGTGTCCTGGCTGTCCCCGAAAGTGCCCTCCCTGTCTCCTAGGTGTCCCCAGGGGTGCACTGGCTGTCCCCTAGCTGTCCCTTGGGGTGCCACGGCTGTCCCTTGGGGTGCCCTTGCCGTCCCCTAGGTGCACCTTGGGGTCCCCGGGCTGTCCCCTAGGTGTCCCTGGGGGTGCCCTGGCTGTCCCCTATGTGTCCCTGAGGTGCCTTGGCTGTACCGAAGGTGTCCCTGGGGGTGCCTTGGCTGTCCCCTAGGTATCCCTGGGGGTGCCCTGGCTGTCCCTGGGGTGCCCTGGCTGTCCCCTAGGTGTCCCTGGGGGTGCCCTGGCTGTCCCCTAGGTGTCCCTGGGGGTGCCCTGGCTGTCCCTTAGGTGTCCCTGGGGGTTCCCTGGCTGTCCCTTAGGTGTCCCTGGGGGTTCCCTGGCTCTCCCCTAGGTGTCCCTGGGAGTGCCCTGGCTGTCCCCTAGGTGTCCCTGGGAGTGCCCTGGCTGTCCCTGGGGGGCCCTGGCTGTCCCCAAAAGTGCCCTCGCTGTCCCCTAGGTGTACCCAGGGGTACCCTCGCTGTCCCCTAGGTGTACCCAGGGGTGCCCTGGTGTCCCCTAGGTGTCCCTGGGAGTGCCCTGGCTGTCCCCTAGGTGTCCCTGCCTCGCCCGAATCCTCGACTCCGCCTCCGGCGCCATGGTGACACCCCTCCCAGTCTGGACCAGTGTGGCCACACCCCCTCCCCTGGGGCCATTAGACCCATCCCAGTATAGACCAGTTAGGCACCGTGTGCCCACCACGGACCCCCACACGCCTGCCAGTTCGTCCCAGTCCACTCCCCGTCCATCCCAGTTCTCTCTGATCACCCTCCCAGTGCTCCCAGTCCATCCCAGTCCCGCAGGTGTTGGTGCTTGTGGCTTGATCAGCTGCTACCTGTCCGCAACGTGGAGCCGGTCAAACGAGGCCTCAGGGGGACGGGGGGGCGGATTTGGGGGGTCCTGGGGGTCCCGAGTTGTCCTGGAGGGGTTTGGGGGGTTTTGGGGGGTCTGGGGGGAGTTCTGGGGGCTGCTTTGGGTGGTTTTGGGGGATCTTCGGGAGGTTTGGGCGGCCCATTTGCGGCATCAAAGGAACCTGAGGAGGGTTTTGGGGGCTCCTGGAGGTCGGGGGGGGCCCTGGGGGTGGTTTGGGGGGCACTGGGGGGTTCCAGCCCGTGACCCCCCCCGTTTTTGACCCCCCCCCCGAGCTGTTTCGGTCTCATCGACGCCCTCCTGAAGCCCAAGGGGGGGTGGGCGCTGGGCCCCCCCCGCTGCCCCCTCCCCCTGCCACCCCCGCGACGCCCTGCAGGTGAGGGACCGCCAAAAACCCCTCCCCAGACCCCAAATTCACCCCTGGGACCCCAAAAAACCCCCAAAACCTCTCCCCGGACCCCAAATTCACCCCTGAGGCGCCATAAAACCCCCAAACCCCTCCCCATGAACCCCAAATCCATCCCTGGGACCCCCCAAAACCTCCCCAGGACCCCAGATCTACCCCGGGACCCTCGAATCCATCCCTTGGACCCCCAAAAACCCCAAAATCCATCCCTGGGACCCCCCAAAACCTCCCTCCAAACCCCAAATTCACCCCTCGGACCTCCAGAATCCCTCCACAGGACCCCTCAGGGATCGTTCCCCACGAAAAAGGGCGGGAAACGTGAGGGGAGAAAAAGGGCGGGAAACGTGAGGGGAGAAAAAGGGCGGGATCAAGTGGGGGGGATCAATGGAATTTTGGGGGGGGTCAGCGACGCTGAGGAAGGATCAATGGAATACTGGGGGGGCATCAATGACATTGGGGGGGGTCAGTGACACTCGGGTGGGGATCAATGATGCTGTGGGGGGGTCGATATCAGCTCGGGGGGCGGCCATGGGTTTTTGGGGGGGCCGCAACGCAGGCGGCCGTGCTGGGTTTGGAGCGGGGGGGCCCCAACAACCCCTGGGGGTACCCTGGCTGTCCCCTAGGTGTACCTTGGGGGCCCTGGCTGTCCCCTAAGTGTCCCTGTGGGGGCCCTGGCTCTCCCTGGGGTGCCCTGGCTGTCCCTTAGGTGTCCCTGGGGGTGCCTTGGCTGTCCTTTAGGTGTCCCTGGAAGTTCCCTGGCTGTCCCCTAGGTGTCCCTGGGGCGCCCTGGGTGTCCCTGGGGGTGCCCTGGCTGTCCCTGGGGTGCCCTGGCTGTCTCCTAGGTGTCCCTGGGGGTTCCCTGGCTGTCCCCTGGCTGTCCCTGGGGGTGTCCTGGCTGTCCCCGAAAGTGCCCTCCCTGTCTCCTAGGTGTCCCCAGGGGTGCACTGGCTGTCCCCTAGCTGTCCCTTGGGGTGCCACGGCTGTCCCTTGGGGTGCCCTTGCCGTCCCCTAGGTGCACCTTGGGGTCCCCGGGCTGTCCCCTAGGTGTCCCTGTGGGGGCCCTGGCTCTCCCTGGGGTGCCCTGGCTGTCCCTTAGGTGTCCCTGGGGGTTCCCTGGCTGTCCCCTAGGTGTCCCTGGGGGGCCCTGGGTGTCCCTGGGGTGCCCTGGCTGTCCCCTAGGTGTCCCTGGGGGTTCCCTGGCTATCCTTGGGGTGCCCTGACTGTCCCCTAAGCGTCCCTGGGGGTGCCCTGGCTGTCCCTTAGGTGTCCCTGGGGGTTCCCTGGCTGTCCCCTAGGTGTCCCTGGGGGTGCCCTGGCTGTCCCCTAGGTGTCCCTGGGGGTGCCCTGGCTGTCCCTGGGGCGGCCCTGGCTGTCCCCAAAAGTGCCCTCGCTGTCCCCTAGGTGTACCCAGGGGTGCCCTGGCTGTCCCCTAGGTGTTTCTGGGGGTTCCCTGGCTGTCCCTGGGAGTGCCCTGGCTGTCCCTGGGAGTGCCCTGGCTGTCCCCTAGGTGTCCCTGTGGGGGCCCTGGCTCTCCCTGGGGTGCCCTGGCTGTCCCTTAGGTGTCCCTGAGGGTTCCCTGGCTGTCCCCTAGGTGTCCCTGGGAGTGCCTTGGCTGTCCTTTAGGTGTCCCTGGGGGTTCCCTGGCTGTCCCCTAGGTGTCCCTGGGGGTTCCCTGGCTGTCCCTGGGGTGCCCTGACTGTCCCCTAGGCGTCCCTGGGGGTGCCCTGGCTGTCCCCTAGGTGTCCCTGGGGCTTCCCTGGCTGTCCCCTAGGTGTCCCTGGGGGTGCCCTGGCTGTCCCCTAGGTGTCCCTGGGGGTGCCCTGGCTGTCCCTTAGGTGTCCCTGAGGATGCCCTGGCTGTCCCCTAGGTGTTTCTGGGGGTTCCCTGGCTGTCCCGTGGCTGTCCCTTGGGGTGCCCTGGCTCTCCCTGGGGTGCCCTGGCTGTCCCTTAGGTGTCCCTGGGGTGCCCTGGCTGTCCCCTAGGTGTCCCTGGGGGTTCCCTGGCTGTCCCTGGGGTGCCCTGGCTGTCCCTTAGGTGTCCCTGGGGTGCCCTGGCTGTCCTCTAGGCGTCCCCGGGCGTGCCCTGGCTCTCCCTGGGGTGACCTGCCTGTCCCTTAGGTGTCCCTGGGGTGCCCTGGGTGTCTCTTGGGGTGCCCTGACTGTCCCTGGGGTGCTCTGGCTGTCCCCTAGGTGTCCCTGGGGGTGCCTTGGCTGTCCTTTAGGTGTCCCTGGAGGTTCCCTGGCTGTCCCCTAGGTGTCCCTGGGGCGCCCTGGGTGTCCCTGGGGGTGCCCTGGCTGTCCCCTAGGTGTCCCTGGGGGTTCCCTGGCTGTCCCTGGGGTGCCGACTGTCCCCTAAGCGTCCCTGGGGGTGCCCTGGCTGTCCCTTAGGTGTCCCTGGGGGTGCCCTGGCTGTCCCCTAGGTGTCCCTGTGGGGGCCCTGGCTCTCCCTGGGGTGCCCTGGCTGTCCCTTAGGTGTCCCTGGGGGTTCCCTGGCTGTCCCCTAGGTGTCCCTGGGGGTGCCCTGGCTGTCCCCTACGTGTCCCTGGGAGTGCCTTGGCTGTCCTTTAGGTGTCCCTGGAGGTTCCCTGGCTGTCCCCTAGGTGTCCCTGGGGGGCCCTGGGTGTCCCTGGGGGTGCCCTGACTGTCCCTGGGGTGCCCTGGCTGTCCCGTATGTGTCCCTGGGGGGACCCCAGCTGTCCCCTGGCTGTCCCTGGGGGTGTCCTGGCTGTCCCCGAAAGTGCCCTCCCTGTCTCCTAGGTGTCCCCAGGGGTGCACTGGCTGTCCCCTAGCTGTCCCTTGGGGTGCCACGGCTGTCCCTTGGGGTGCCCTTGCCGTCCCCTAGGTGCACCTTGGGGTCCCCGGGCTGTCCCCTAGGTGTCCCTGTGGGGGCCCTGGCTCTCCCTGGGGTGCCCTGGCTGTCCCTTAGGTGTCCCTGGGGGTTCCCTGGCTGTCCCCTAGGTGTCCCTGGGGGGCCCTGGGTGTCCCTGGGGTGCCCTGGCTGTCCCCTAGGTGTCCC